>NC_082716.1:58058103-58668353 GCF_030144855.1 Hypanus sabinus | reverse complement strand
ATCATTAATAACTGCTCGAGTTAAATCTTTGATATCTACATATTTTTCTGCAGATTTTTATGTTTTTCTGTCCTGCTTCTAGTCTGTGCAATTTACCACATCTGCCATGAAAGTAACAAATTTTAGTTTATCAGCAATCACCAAATACTTTGTTATAAAATCATGCACTTTACATACTGACTTTAATCCTTATACATTTTGGTTATTAATAGATCCCATTAACACTGTCTTTTGCTCTCTCTGAAGCGCCTCTGCATGATATGCCCATTTCTATCCAAACACACTGCACTTACACAGCTTTCTTATATACAAAACACTCTGCATTAGTAGAGCTATGTCTCCCTACACAATTGCTACATTTTGGCCAAATGCCTTCTCCACAATTACCATAATCATGTTCTCTTGCACATCTACAAACCCAACACACAACTGCTACATGACCAAATTTCTAGCACTGAAAACATCTCAGAGGGAGTGGAATATAGATTTGAACCATATAACTCATTTCACCTAAGTTAACACTATCTGACAATATTTCCATCAAATTTAACTAACATCAGTAAGGTACCTATTCTTACTTTACCATAAAACATTAAAATATTTAACATATATAACTTTTCCCCTGACTAAATTATTCTCAACTTGGTCCATGGATACATCTAGAGGCACTCCTGTGAATACTCCCCAAAGCCACTATTATTTCAAATAATTCCTTGGTGTTGTTTTCCTTCCTCCCAAAGCTTGTAACCCGAAAGCTTTCTAACATTGCTTATTATCATTGCAAAATACTAAGCGTACCCCGTATCTTAAAAGTTTTGCACCCACAATATCTCCTACACTTTTTTCAAATCCTTAGTTCATCTAATCGGATTGATATCAGAAACAGCTTCACATTCAATACTCAGCAGTGCCTTAAACTCTTCCTTTTATTTAAATCCTAATTACTGCCTTCAATACTGGACAATAAGCCATTGTAATCCTAAATTTGCCACTTATTTTTCCATTTTGCAGAAACTTGACATTTGCATCCATACAACTCCTATCACCCAATACTATCCCATATTTGCCACTTCCATCTTCTTCATTACTTTCAAAACTTCTTTATTTCCCCCCTGCCTGAGGGCAACTCCCAACAGCAGGCTTAGTCCTTAGCTTCACTGTGCTCCTGGCTCCTCAACAATCCTGAGCCTATTACATACAGCTTTTCAGTACAAGGCATTAAATGGGTCAAGAAGTTTATTAGTTTTGTGCTGCTTGATTGTTTTAATTACATGCTTTTCTGTGAATAAAATCATAATTAAGCCAATCAATGCAATATGGAAATAAATGCTTGTTGTTTTGGCCCTTGAAATTTATGTTGAGTGCTCTTCGTGTGAGGTTTAATAAAGCAGATCCTTTATGCCATACAGGCAAACAGTATTGTTTTTTTTCTTTATGGATATGGACTGAACACAAAAGCCACAAAATTGGTACCAATTATGTCAGCATTCTGATTGCCAATTATTTTTAACTTTTTACTGTAACCCCTAAAATGCCTATTTTTAACTGCTAATTTTCCTGCTTTCTGAATTGTACTGCCTGGCATTGCAAGCATCATGTAGCATGTAAGAAAGTTGCAGTGTTGATTTAAGTAACTAAAATCTGAGAACAGGGTGGGTGAAAGGGGCAAGAAAAAGATTATAGGCACTTCCTCCAAATCTTATATCTCAAGTTGTTCCACTAAAATTATAACAATGCCATGTAAGAAGCAAGTGGAAAAATTGCCCTGGTACGCCCTGTCACAAAAAGCAGGATGAATCAAAAATGGCTCATTACCACCTAATCAGCTTACTCTTACCTAACATAAAAATGATGGAAAAAGTCATAATCAATGCTGCCAAGAAGTACTTTTATGCCAGTATAATTGGTCACCAATATCTAGTTTGGATTCCATCAAGACCAACTGACTCCAGGCCTTATAGTACCCTCTGTCAATCAAAAAGTTAAATTTCACAGATGTGATAAGCACAATATCAAGATAGCATTTGAGCAAGTGTAATATCAAGACCGCTGGTAATGCTGAAGATGGGTCATCAGACAGAAAGCACTCCAATGCTTGGCATCCTACCTCACATAAAGAAAGACTGTTATGGTTATTGAATGCCCATTGTCACAGCCCCACGATATCACTGCAATATTTCCTGAGGCACCGGGAAGTCCAACAATTCAATAATATCCAGGAAAATCAACAGTATCCAGAACAATGCACCCAACTTGATTGGCATTCCTATTGCCCCCCCCCCCAACCCCCAAACATCCTTCCAGTGCTCTTGTACCATACCTGTTGTGTGTGACATCTACAAATGCAATATAGTTAGTGCTCTGGCAATACACTACAAACACAAGTCATTTACCAATAAGAGCATGAAAGCAGTGGAAACACAAGAATATTACAAGATAATTCAATCTGGCCTGGAAATATATTGCCATTCCTGCATTACCACTTGCTCTAAATCCTGGAATTTCCTAGCCAATAGTACAGGCAGCATGGTAGCACAGCAAATGGAGCTGTTGCTTTGCAGCACCAGATACCCAGCTTTGACCCTAACATCCTGTGCTGTCTGCATGAATTTTGCATGTTTTCCCTATGACCACATGAGTTCTGCCTAGGTTCTCTGGTTTCTTCCCAGGTCCCAAAGAAATGCAGTTTGGTTGGCCCTAGTGCTCTAGTATGCAAGTTAGTGCTAGAAGTTGTTGGGGGTGGGACGAGGTGTGAGAATATGGGGAGAATAAAAAAAAGGGATTGATATGGGGTGAGTGTAAGTGGTTGGCTGATGGTCAGTACAGACTTCAAAGAGCCTGCTTTCATGATGTAGCTCTCCATGGATCTAAAATTGTGGAAATGCAGCTCAAGATGACTCAATATGGATGGGCAAAAATGCTCACGATGCTGGCATATCATAAACTGAATTGATAAAAAGAGGAGATTGAGGAAAGTAAGATGTTGAAAGATGGATAGTGTGGGCCCACCATTTTCTCTGACTGAGTATTGTGGTTGTTGGGCTAATAAAGGCTACCACACATTTCTCAAGGCTATTGCGTAAAACAGCTACAGGCTACCACCTACTGGTGAAAATTGTATGTGACCTGCATTGGAGAAGGAGAAATATTTTAATATGTGTGTTGTAATGTTTCTGGGTGTTAAGTCTGTGGTGATAGAAGCACTATGAGTATGTCAAAGCTGTGAGCGTGTGATCCTTGAAGTAGTGATAAATGCAGTTGTACATATGAATGTTTGGTGCAAGTTGAGATTGTTGGAGTCCTAGAAAATAGAACAGTACAGCACAGGAGCATGCCCTTCAACCCACAGTGTTGTGTCAAGCCAATTACATTATTAATAAAATGACTAACTAAACTAATCTGTTCTGCCAATACAATGAACATACCCCTCCATTTTCCTCACACTCATGTACCTATCTAAATGTTTCTGGGCATCAACATCTCTGACGATCTATCCTAGGCCCAACATATTGATGCAAAGAAGGCACGACAGCAGCTATATTTCATTAGGAGTTTGAGGTGAATTAGTATATTACCAAAGACACATGGAAATTTTTACAGATGTATGGTGGAGAACATTTTAACTGGTTGCACCTCTGTCTGATATGGAGGGGGCACTGAACAGGATCGGAAAAAGCTGCAGAAAATTGAAAACTCAGCTAGTACCATCATGGGCACTAGCCGCCTCAAGATCCAGAGCATTGTCAAAAGGTGATGCCTCAGAGAAGTGGAATCCATCATTAAGGACTCCCATCACCCAGGATGTGCCCACTTCTCATTGCTATCATCAAGGAGGATGTACAGGAGACTGAAGACACACATTCAACAATTCAGAGCAGCATGTTCTCCTCCACCATCAGATTTTTGAACAGTCAATAAACCCATGAACACTACCTCAGTCTCATTTTACACTACTTATTTAATTAAAAAATATATACTTACTGTTACAAAGAAACATAGAAAACCTACAGCACAATACAGGCCTTTTAGCCCACAATGCTGTGCTGAACATGTACTTATTTCAGAAATTACCTAGGGTTACCCATAGCCCTCTGTTTTTCTAAGCTCCATGTACCTATCCAGGAGTCTCTTAAAAGACCCTATTGCATCTGCCTCCACCACCGTTGCTGGCAGCCCATTTCACACACTCACCTCTAACTGTGTAAAAAAACAAACCCCTGACATCTCCTCTGTATCTTCTTCCAAGCACCCTGAAACTATGCCCTCTCATGCTAGCCATCTCAGCTCTGGGAAGGAGCCTCTCTGACTATCCACACGATCAATGCCTCTCATTATCTTGTACTCATCTATCAGGTCACCTCTCATTCTCCATCGCTCCAATAAGAAAAGGCCAACTTCACTCAGCCTTCTCTCATAAGGCATTGCTCCTCAATCCTGGCAACATCCTTGTAAATCCCCTCTGCACCCTTTCTATGGCTTCCATATCCTTCTTGTCAAAGAAGCTTCCTTGAGCGTCCTGTGGACTCGGACCCCAAGATCTCTTTGATCCTCCACACTGCCAAGAGTCTTACCATTAATACTATATTCTGCCATCATCTTTGACCTACCAAAATGAACCATCTCACACTTATCTGGGTTGAACATCTGCCACTTCTCAGCCCAATTTTGTATCCTATCAATGTCCCTCTGTAACCACTGACAGCCCTCCACATTATTCACAACACCCCCAACCTTTGTGTCATCAGCAAATTTACTAACCTATCCCTCTACTTCCTCATCCAGGTCATTTGTAAAAATCACAAAGAGAAGGGGTCCCAGAACAGATCCCTGAGGCATACCACTGGTCACCAACCTCCAAGCAGAATAGGACCCATCTACAACCACTCTTTGCCTTCTGTGGGCAAGCCAGTTCTGGATCCACAAAGCAAGGTCCCCTTGGATACCATGCCTCCTTACTTTCTCAATAAGCCTTGTATGAGGTACCTTATCAAATGCCTTGCTGGAATCCATATATACCGCATCTACTGCTCTACCTTCATCAATGTGTTTAGTCACATCCTCAAAATCTTTAATCAGGCTCGTAAGGCACGACCTGCCTTTGACAAAGGCATGCTGACTTATTCCTAGTAATATTATGCTTCTCCAAATATTCATAAATGCCGCCTCTCAGGATCATCCCCATCAACTTACCAACCCCTGAAGTAAGACTCACTAGTCTACAATTTCCTGGACTATCTCTACTCCCTTTCTTGAATAAGGGAACAACATCCGCAACTCCCCAATCCTCTGGAACCTCTCCCATCCCCATTAATGATGCAAAGACCATCACCAGAGGCTCAGCAATGTCCTCCCTCGCCTCTCACAGTAGCTTGGGGTACATCTCATCCTGTCCCAGTGACTTATCCAACTTGATGCTTTCCAAAAACTCCAGCACATCCTTTTCCTTAACATCTACATGCTCATGCTTTGCATTCTGCTGTAAGTCATCCCTACAATTGCCAAGATCCTTTTCCGTAGTGAATACTGAACCAAAGTATTCATTAAGTACCTCTGCTATCTCCTCCAGTTCCATACACTCTTCTCCACTGTCACACTTGATTGGTCCTATTCTCTTACATCTTATCCTCTTGCTCTTCACATACTTGTAGGATGCCTTGAAGTTTTCCTTAATCCTGTCCGCCAAGGCCTTCTCATAGCCCCTTCTGGCTCTGTTAATTTCATTCTTAAACTCCTTCCTGCTAGCCTTATAATCTTCTAGATCTCTATCATTACCTAGTTTTTAAAATATTTTGTAAGTTCTTCTCCTTGACTAGATTTACAACAACCTTTGTACACCACGGTTCCTGTAATTTACCATTGTTTCCTGTCTCATTGGATCATACCTATGCAGAATTCCATGCAAATATCCCCTGAACATTTGCCACATTTCTTCTGTATGTTTCCCTGAGAACATCTGTTTCCAATTTATGCTTCCAAGTTCCTGCCTGATAAGCTCATATTTCCCCTTACTCCAACTAAACACTTTCCTAACTTGTCTGTTCCTATCCCTCTCAAATGCTATAGTAAAGGAGAGAGAATTATGATCACTTTCTCCAAAATGCTCTCCTACTGAGAGATCTGACACCTGACCTGGTTCATTTCCCAATACCAGATCAAGTACAGCCTCTCTTCTTACAAGAACAAGGCTTATCTACATATTCTGTCAAGAAACTTTCCTGAACACACCTAACACACCCCAGCTAAACCCCTCGTTCTAGGGAGATACCAATGGATAATTAGGAAATTTAGATCTCCCACCAGAACAACCCTGTTAATATTACACCTTTCCAGAATCTGTCTCCCTATCTGCTCCTTGATGTCCCTGTTACTTACTATTGGGTGGACTATAAAAAACACCCAGTAGAGTTATTGACCCCTTCCTATTCCTAACTTCCACCTACAGAGACTCCATAGACAACCCCTCCATGGTTTCCGCCTTTTCTGCAGCCGTGATGTTATCTCTGATCAACAGGGCTATGCCCCCACCTCTTTTGCCTCCCTCCCTGTCCTTTCTGAAACATCTAAAGACAGGCACTCAAAGTAACCATTCCTGCCCCTGAGCCATCCAAGTCTCTGTAATGGCCGCACCAACATAGCTCCAAGTACTGATCCACACTCTAAGCTCATCTGCTTTGTTCACAACACTCCTTGCATTGGTCTGAGTGCATCCCTTCTTTATCACCTGCCTATCCTCCCTCTCGCACTGTCTACAAGCTTCCTCTATTTGTGAGCTAATCTCCTCTTCCCCAGTCTCTTCAGTTTAGTTCCCACCCCCCCCCCCCCCACCCCCGGCCCCAGCAATTCTAGTTTAAACTCTCCTGGATAGATTTTGCAAACCTGCCCGCCAGGATATTGGTCCCCCTGGGATTCAAGTGCAACCTGTCCTTTTCGTACAGGTCACACCTGCCCTAAAAGAGGTCCGAATGATCCAGAAATATAAATCCCTGCCCTCTGCTCCAATCCCTCAGCTATGCATTTATCCTCCACTTCATTCTATTCCTATACTCACTGCCCTGTGGCACAGGCAGTAAACCCAAGATTACTACCTTTGAGGTCCTGTTTCTCAACTTCCTTCCTAACACCCTGTAGTCTGCTTTCAGGACCTCCTCCCTTTTCCTACCTATGTTGTTGGTTCCACTGTGTATCACAACCTCTGGCTATTATCCTTCCCACTTAAGGATAAAGTTGTTGTGATCAGAAACATCCCAGACCCTGGCACCTGGGAGGCAAACTGCCATCCATGTTTCTTTCCTGCGTCCACAGAATCAGCTGTCTCACCCCCTAACTATCAAGTCCCCTAATACTACTGCCATCCTCTTCCTTTCTGTACCCTTCTGAGCCACAGGGCCAGACTCTAAGCCAGAGGCACAGCCACTGTTGCTTCCCCCAGGTAGGCTGTCTCCCCCGTCCCCAACAGTACTCAAACAGGAGTACTTATTGTTAAGGGGGACTGCCACAAGGGTACTCTCTAGCATCTGACTCTTGCTCTTCCTTCTCCTGACTGTTACCCACTTATCTGTCTCATGAGGCCCTGGTGTACCTACCTGCCTATAGCTCCTATCTGTCACCTCCTCACTCTCCCTGACCAGATGAAGTCATCAACCTGCATCTCCAGTTCCCTAACATGGTCCCTCAGGAGCTGCAGCTCGACGCACCTGGCACAGATGTGGCCGTCCAGGAGGCTTGGAGTTTCCAGGACTTCCCTCATCTGACACCAAGCACAGAACACCTGCCTCACACACACACATTCTTCTTGTCTGTATTCTAAACAGGCAACCTACCTCGCCTCGACCTGTTATCACCAAAGCCCAGTTGAGCCAAAGCCTTCCTACTCTGTCTCTCTCTACTCCGTCACCTGTTCCTCTGACACCTGCTCTATAAAGCTGTCTCCTTTTAAGCTCTTCTAGCTGTTCTACCTGGCTGACGTCCGCACACTTAGGCTCTGGCTCTTTCCCTTCCTCTTGAGAATATTCTGCAGCCACTCCGAGATTTCCTGGTCTCCAGCTCGAGGAAAGCAACACGACATCCTGGCGTCTCTTTTTTGGCCACAGAATCTCCGTCTATCCCCCTAACTATCAAGTCTCCTATCACTATCACTGCCTGACTTTACCCTTCCCTGCTGAGCTTCAGAGCTGGTTACAGTGCAATTGGCCTGGCTTCTGCTTGTGACCTGATAGGTCATACTCCAGCAGTATCCAAAGGTGTATACATATTGTTAAGGGGAATGGTCACAGGGGAACCCTGAAGTGACTGCTCTCTCCCTTTACTTCAGGTGGTTACCCATCTGCACTCTGGGTGTTACCACCTCAGTGAAAGTTTCATATGTGAGGTTTTCTGGCTCCTGGATGATACTGAGTATATTCAGTTCTTGCTCTCCTTCCATGACCTTGTCAAGAGCATTTCCTGCAGATGTAGTCATCAGGGAGACTGTTAGGTACCCCATAATCCCACATTTCACAGAAGGTACATTCCACCACCTGAACCATCCTGCCTACACTAAACTAAGGAATAAGAGAAAAAGCTTAAATATTCTTATATGTGTCTCCTCTATGAAATCTCTATGTTTAGCACTCACTTAGGTCTCTTACTTAGCCTCTTCTCACCGAGTTCGTTACACGTTTGACTCCAACTTCTCAAGCCCAAGTTCCACAATGAAATCAAATGATAACAAATAATCAGCACCCTTAGCTTCTACCTGTTCTTGACAAAGCCTGTTAAGCCAAAGCTTGATCTCTCTAATACTGGCCCACTCCAGCAATGGCTGCTCTGCTTACTGCTCCCTTCATTTTATTGGCTCAAGTAAAACTCACTCCCAAAGAGACTTGTTCTTTTCAAATGGTTCCCATCCTGCAATGATATCACTCTGTCACTCGCGAATTCAAAAAATGACTCACATCCAATAAGACTTATTCTTATTAAAAGGCTCCTGCCATGCAACAATGTCACTGTCTCACTCCTGGTGGTCACCCATCTACTCTCTGAAGCCTGCATTCAGGTTGTGACCACCTCGGTAAAAGTTCCATCTATGAGGTTTTATTTATGAAATTCTTGCCTGTAAATGATACTTATCACTTTGCTTGTAGCCATGTATGAGCAGGTGGTGAAGTTGCTGAAATATAATGGTTTTCAAACTACTAACAGTTCCTCAGGAATAGGTTGAGTGCTTCACTCCTGATGTTAGACATTAAGATTAACTTCATTCAACTGCTGCTTTATTATAGACCTAAGGTTGTCATTGGGTTCCTGAGCATAAATGATCCATCTTCTCCTCCACCTAGGTACAAGGACGATTATTTTTTAACCCTTGTGATGGTGAAGAAAGCGACCTCAGCTGCGATACATTGTATGGTTGACAGCTGTTCACCAATACCTTATCTTATTGATTGTTCTTCTGAAACAAGGCAGATTAATAAATGCTGATGGATGATTTTATCTTTGAAGGCCTCATAACTGAACCAAAATATCCTCAGTTACCAACCACCCGAGTTTATCAGATGTTAATTGCATAGCGGAAACGGGCAATGGAAAGAAAACTGAGGGTGGTTGTATGTTGGGGAATCTAAATAACTGAATATGTCTTTGTAAGCACACAAGCACTTTATTAATAAATTATAGTTTATACAACTTTAGGGCATTTCTGCATACCCAGTTAGAGAAGATCTACTAGAATGGGTGGCCACAGTGCAAGGATTGAAAGATTCTCTCTGGGAAGGTAAGCATAAAACTAAACTTCTTTCATTTATCATTTCTGAAAACGATTGCGTGGTACAGAGCAAACAAAAATTATGCTTCCTGCATCAGCAGAAGTTGTCAATTAATAACTTAAATGGAAAGACTAAACAAAGATCCTGGAGGTCTGTTTCAGATTTTCAGCTATTCTAGAATTACACTGCTTTTTTTTCTGTCAGCAGAGTTTTCTACTCTAATGAAACTGAGCAGATTAACATTTTCTGTTTCTTCTATTGTTCAAGATTTCATTTTGAGGCTAATTGGGTAGCAGTTGGAGTTGAAATTGTAAAGGAAGTTCCATTCTGTAGTAAACAATTTTAAGTGTTAATTTAAGATTTTGATGTTTTAAACTCAAAAATCATTATTTTTACCACCATGTTTTTCTGTTTTTTTCTCCCAGACCTTCAGTTCTGAGGTTCTTACTGCAGGGTAATTGCTTTAGGAATTTATGTGTATTTTCATCTACAATAGTGTTAACATAATTCTCCCAATCTTGATCATTCATCTCTCTTGCTCCTTCCCCTTTACACTTGTTTTTATTTTCCCTACACATGCACAATCTCTCTTTCTCTTTCTCTCTCTCTCACACAGACACACACACACACACACACACACACACACACACACACACACACACACACACACACACACACACACACACACACACACACACACACACACACACACACACACACACTTTATCCATGTTCTCCTGGACCACTAAATTTTTGATGTGTATGTGCTGGGTTTGCATCGGCTGTTATTTCAAGTTCAAGTTCAAGTTTATTTCTATCTGATTGTACTTATACACAACCAAACGAAGCAACATTCCTCCAGACCACAGTACACCCACAATACATATATCACACACAGGACATAAAGCATAATATTACAACAAATTAGTTAATAAAATATATTTCAAAATGCAGGTGAAGTGCATAACACAGGTGGCTGTAAACAGTTCACTGTTCTATTGATGAGACCTCAGTGGTGGCCTGTGAAAGAAACTGTTACCCAGGCTCGCAGTTCTAGTCCTGATGCTCCTGTACATCACTCCTGATGGTAGTGGGCCAAAGAGATTGTGGGATGGATGGTAGGGATCCTCAACAATGCTTTAGGCCCTTCAAAAACACACTCCTGGTAAATAAGGGGGAGGGAGACCCCGGTGATTATCTTGGCAGTTTTTGTTATCCTCTGTATAGTCTTGCAACTTCAGTATCACTCAATGATACAGACAGACAAGACACTTGTTGTTGTCAATGAGGCCAGCCACTGTTGTATCATCAACGAACTTGATGATGCGGTATGAGCTGGATTCGATGGTGCAGTCATGAATCGGCAATCTGAACAGCGGTGGGCTGAGCACTCATCATGATGGAGCTTGAGATATTGCTGCTAACTTGGGCTGATTGGGTTTTGTCTGTAAAAAAAATACAAGCTCCAGTTATAGAGAGGTGTGTTGAGTCCTAATGATGACAGTTTAGCCACCAGCCTCTGAGGCATGATCACGTTAAATTCCTGGCATATGAGGCATCATTTTCTAGATGGGACAGGACAGTGGGAAGGGACGAGGCTATGGCATTATCAATGGACTGGTTTGAGTGGTAGGTGAACTGGAAAGGGTCCAATGTAGCTGAAAGGTGGGATTTTATATGAACCATTACCAGCCACTCAAAGCACTTCATGATTATTAAGGTCAGTGTCACTGGGTGGTAATCATTTAGCCAGTTACCATCATTCTCTTGAGCACTGGAATGAAGACAGTTGCCTTGAAGCCTACAGGGACAGTCAACTATTGCTAGAGATGTTAAAGATGTCCTCTAAGACCTCTGTTAGCTGGGCTGCACAATCCCTTAGCACCTAACCAGCTCCTGATTTCTGTGCTTAGTGGGATAATAAACTTCAAGTCATCTTAGTGTGCTTCTGATACATCACTGAAATTGTCTGGTGGAGTTAAGGGTGGAGAGCAAGTCCACCCCAAGTGACACCTGAAAGTTGGATTAAAGAAAATATAATGTTAAAAATTGAGTCAAAGCTTATAGCAGAAAAATAATACTGTAAGATTTTTTTTATGAGTTTCATGTTATATAGAGTAAATAATCACTGTCAGGTATAATAATAAAATAATTAAAAGCATGCTATTTTTCTCTTTTCTGGTGTTCTGAATTAATACTGACAGGAATAAGTTAGATAAATTCTTCTTTTATAAAAAATATTGAATTATTTAATAAAATATCAAAAGGAATACAGTCCAAGATTCTACTTTATTTTCTAATGAAGTTTAAATGAGTTTAAACCTTTCCCATTGATTCTGTCAATAAAGGGACCAACCAGTTGGAAAATCCTAAAATGTGGTATTGGCTGATCTCAGTGAGACAGCATCACATGTTTCAGCTTCTGATCACTGCTTATTAATCCCTGCTGGGATATGTACAAGCTGGTCAAGGGCAAGAATGGATTCAGTTGTGGTAATTTCCTCAGCTAAATAGTTTGAGAAATTCTTCTGTTGAAACGTAACATCACATTGAATGTCAGAAAAAAACATTAGTTGAAAAGAAATTGCACTTACAGAGTGACCAAAGTTCTTGCAGTAATATGACCCATCTGGGTCCCTTATATTAATCCTATGGCACAGATTGCCAGAACAGTAAATAAAGTCATGATCTATTAGTCATTTCTTCTTTGTCACACCTTGAAGCCAAAAATATTTTGCTTCCACTGCAGCTCTGGAGATTCTGAAGTATCTAGAATCCACATGTGTAGCATTTGGTGCTTGTGAGAAATTGATTGTGTTTGTTGAGATGTGCAGTTCTTCCACTGTTTGCACATATCCTCAGTAGTGCCATTAAGATTGCCTCCATTTGTATTGTCACTCTTAAGACACTATCACTAATCTAGGAGAATGTTAGTTTTTTGAGGTGACTTTAAGAATGTCCTTGAAGTATTTTCATGCTCCTTGTGGAAATCTCTTATCTTAATGGAGCTTGGAGTATAATGCTTATTTAAACCACCTAGTGTCATACATGATGATAATGATGATGTTGCTTACCTACTGACACTTGGCTTGCATGACTAAAGTCTTGAAGTAGGAGGTGCTGGCCTGGAAGAGAGTGCTGGCATTGACTTGATATTGCTGCTATTGTATTACAAGTACATTGTGGAGACATCAAAGAATTCTCCAATGCTTTGGGGGATCTATTTCTTCCGTCCTCAACTTTCCATTACATCCCCATTACCTCTTACCTGATCTCCCCTCTCCTGCCTAGGTAGGAAAGTGGTTACTATAGAGGTTTCATGTTCTCAAGGGATCCAATGACATTTACCAATATTGATCAACTTGAAATCCTCTGAGTTAACAGTACACCTATACTGTATTGAGCAACAGACTATCACATAACATTTATTGCCAAGGTACAGAGTCCATAGCTGTTATTTATGTAAGAAACCTTCAGCACTAGTTCTGGAATGTGAGATCAGTGGTTCTGGGCCCAGTGTTGAAATAGGCCCTTTCAGTGAATAATACATCAAAACTCATGGTCTATCAAGTGTGGTGATCCCTTATACAAGCTCTGGAGAAATGGACAACCTACAGTTTAGTGTCTGATCTTAACCTTCAAACATCTGTGCTAATTGTACCAGAATTCCTTATTGATCAGAATATTTTTTTGCTTCATTAAGGTGCTTCCCTTCAACTCTCCTTGAGGTATACAGAGGAATACAAGTCAGTCCCTCCTACTATCACTTTCAATACAATTCCATTTCATCCCAATGGTAAGTATCTGAAAATATTCCTGTAAGATCAAGGTATTGTCACCAGTTTTCTCCAAGTAACTCCACAAAGTTACTGAACAAATATACAGTCGGCCCTCCTTATCCACGGGTTCTGCATGCACAGATTCAACCAACCACGGATTGGGAAAACCCGGAAGTTCTCTCTCCAGCACTTGTTGTTTGAGCATGTACAGACTTTTTTCTTTTCATTATTCTCTAAACAATGCAGTATAACAACTATTTACATAGCATTTATATTGTATTAGGTATTATAAATAACCTAGAGATGATTTAAAGTATACGGGAGGATGTGTGTAGGTTACCGCGGATCAGGATCGAAAAAAAAACGCAGGTTCTCTTACTAAGTAAGTCAGAACAGACATATATGGTATTATTTAGCGTCAGTTCGTCAAACATTTGTCTTAGTATATATTTTACCTTTCTATGCATATAAAACACTTAAGAAACATATGTATTTCAATAATTAAACCACTGTGTTGCTTAGTAATAATTGTAACTTTCATTGGGGCAGGGCCTTTCTCACTTTATCCTTTAAAATTGTTCCGATCGTTGACCAACTATAGCCTAACACTTTTTCAATGACCGATGGCATTTCACCTCTTTCCAATTGCTTTATTATTTCCACTTTTATTTTCAATCATGATCATGATTACTTTCGTGAACAGAAACACTGCGGATTTGGAGCTCAGCCAGGTCCTAAAGTCCACCGCACTGAGACAGGTTAAATAAGGGACTTCAGTTTTTTGGTATCCACGGGGGGGTCCCGGAACCAATCCCCCGCGGATAAGGAGGGCCGACTGTCTGTTTTGAGAATAGCATTGGAAATTGCAGAGATAGTTGAAGACTGAGGTATCATTGGGTAGAAGAAACGGAGGCTGGGAGGAGAAGGAAACATTGCTAGTGGAGACCAGAAGGCTTTTGTGGAGTGCAACTGTTCTGCAATGTGTGATTTCATCAATAACAGTGAACCACATACTTGAGTTCAAGTACTTTTAGTGAAGCACGTAAGTATGTAAATAAGCCAATGGGAGAAATTGATAAAGTTGTCATATAACCTGTTCATGCATTGTGATTTCTTAATTTTCTAATGATTTATGTAAAAATCAGTTATTGTACTTTGTCTCCTAGTTGATGCAATCACAGGCAAGCCATGTGTCTACTTTCTAGATAATCCCAGGAAAGGGGATGAACATTACTCCTTGACAACCATACTTCTTACCATTCAGGTAGGAGTGTATCTAAATGAAATCTCACTCACTGTTATCTCAGTTATTGAACTGTAAGCATGAAACTGAGTCATACTAACCAGATAGGATTCAGCATCTGTTACTTTTCTATATAGGTACCAGCCAGGAACACAGCTAGCCTCAGTATTAGAAACCCTATATCCTCCTCAATAACACATGCAAAATGCTAGAGGAACTCAGCAGGTCAGGCAGTATTTATGAAAAGGAATAAACAGTTGATGTTTTGAGCCAATACCATTCATCAGGTGGGATGAAATTTATTGTTAGGATACAATCACAAAATATTACTAGCATAAGTCCCTGAGTGGCAAGGCTTGAAGATTGATGGTGCATACGAAGTTGTGCTGGAGTTACGCAAGAACAAGCATGCAGCAGTTCCTCTTCTCCCACAACCTCAAACAAAGGTTTTCCAGGAAGAGAGCAACAGTGACAGGAGGGCCAGCCCCAACTCACCACGGATTCAAGTGTGCCTGGTGTGCCTCCATTCTCTCTGGCACCTCCTCCCCTGGGATGGTTGTAACATAGAAACATAGAAAATAGGTGCAGGAATAGGCCATTCGGCCCTTCTAGCCTGCACTGCCATTCAGTATGATCATGGCTGATCATCCAACTCAGAACCCTGTACCTGCTTTCTCTCCATACCCCCTGATCCCTTTAGCCACAAGGGCCATATCTAACTTCCTCTTAAATATAGCCAATGAACTGGCCTCAACTGTTTCCTGTGGCAGAGAACTCCACAGATTCACCACTCTCTGTGTGAAGACCTCATCTTGGTCCTAAAAGGCTTCCCCTTTATCCTTAAACTGTGACCCTTCGTTCTGGACTTCCCCAACATCGGAAACAATCTTCCTGCATGCGACATCAGGGCATGATGGCCTGGTCTACACAACAACCACCCCCACCATCGGTCTCTCCAGTGAACAGCACTTGCAGTACTTTGTATAACCTACGTCTGTCAGAGTCTTGCATTGACAAAAAAAGCATTTAATACCAGCATTTACACCTTTTGTTGGACCCAGAGAGTTATTTGCAAAGCAGTGATCCTAGTACTGACTCTTGGGGAATAGCATCCTCCAGTCTGACAAGTAGTCATTCTATGACATACTGCTTTCTGTCTTAAGCTATTTTTTCCACAATTCTTACATTAACCCTTCTTTCATGAGCCACAATTTTATTGAACAGACATTTATAAACTTCCCCAAAGACCATAAAAGCAGCATAAAATCAATCTTCTCTGTTGCCTCATCCAAAAATTCTACTAATTAGTCAAATATGATCTGCTTTAGATAAATTTGTACCAACTTTCCTCCAGTAACCCAAATCTCTGCAGGTACTTGGTAACTTTTATTCCCTGATTATTGTTTCTGTAACATTCCCACTGCTAGTGTTAAGCTAACTAGCCTGTAGTTACAACATGTACTCTCAAACAAAGGTCTCACATTTCCCACTTCCCAATCCTCTGGCACTTTGTCTGTATCTGTGGAGATCTTTATGATTATACTAAGACCTTCAAATATTCTGACCTCTTCCTAAACTGTGATGCAAGCCATTTTCAATGAGGCAGTGTTTCCACTGTAAAATAGACTGACCATTACCGTACATCCTAGCTATATTTTTACCTCATCTATTTCTTCTATCACCTCTACCTTCTCTTACTTGGTTAACACCAATACAAATTACTCATTAATATTCTAGCCTTATCCTGCACCTGTGTATATTAGTTTTCCCAAATGTACCTCACCCCATTCTTTACTATCCTCTTGTTCGTTCCCTGACACTGGAACATCTTTTGATTCCTTTTTGTTTTAACTACCATTCTATTTGCATATTCTCTTTGTCTCCTTTAAATGATATTCACTTCTCCTTTCACTTGAGGTGTTAACCTGACATACATAACATGTCTTTTTCTGACCAAACCCACCTACCTTTCCCAGTCAGTCCATAGAACTCAATTTCCTTCTTTGTATCCATGTGTATTTAGTCCTCACCATTTTAACATTATATTTCTATTATTGCGACATCACATTCCTGTAAGGCTATTTGTGCTTGTACTCACCAAACTTATTCACCAGATTGTGCATTTACATACATGCACTCTAAGCCTACAGTCCTTCATAGCCTGCTGTTAGCTAAATGGCACTGCCTCATATTTAGTACTGTCCCACACTCATCTCCTTATTACCTTTTTTTCTATATACCACCCCCATTGCCAATTTAGACTAAATCTATACTTACACCTGTGAAACTAAGGACATTGGTCCCAGTATTATTGAGGTACAAACTGTCTTTTTGAGTGTCTACTTCCTGACCAAAACTGGTCCCAGTGATTGAAAAATCTGAAACTCTGTCTCCTGCCCCAAGTTTTAAGTCATGCACTGATTTCCCTTATCTTCCTTTTTCTTTTCTTTTTTGGTGTAGCACTGGTAAGAATTCCTAAATAGCTACTACCTTTGCGGTACAGTACTTTTTTTTAGCTTCCTCCCAACTCCAGCAAGCCTGACCAAAGGATTTCAAAGTTCAAAGTAAATTTATTATCAAAGTGCATATATGTCTCTGTATACAACTCTGAGATTACTCAGTTAATCCATAGAATAATAACTATAACAGAATCAATGAAAGGTTCCGATGAAGTGTCTCGGCCTGAAACATCGCCTGTTTACTCTTTTCCATAGATGCTGCCTGCCCTGCTGAGTTCCTTTAGCATTTTGTGTGTGTTGCTTGGACTTCCAGCATCTGCAGATTTCCTCTTGTTTGTGAAAGACTGCACCAATTTGGGCATTTAACCAGTGTACCAATGACAAAAAACTATGCAAATACAAAGAGAAAGAAATAATAATAATAAATAAGCAATAAATATCAAGAACGTGAGATAGTGAGTCCATAGGTTGTGGAAACATTTCATTGATCGGGCAAGTGAAGTTAAGTGAAGTTATCCCCTTTGGTTCAAGAGCCTGATGGTTGAGGGGTATTAACTCCTTGAACCTGGTGGTGTGAGTCCTGAGGCTCCTGTACCTTCTTCCTGATGGCAGCAATGAGAAGAGAGCATGTCCTGGTTGATGGGGTCCCCGTTGATGGATGGTCTTTTCCTGCAACAGTATTTCATATAGACGTTGTCACTGGTTGGGAGGGCTTTACTGTGGTCGACTGGGTCAGTATCCACTACTTTTTGTAGGTCTTTTCGTTCAAGGGCATTGGTGTTTCCATACCAGGCTGTGATGCAGCCAGTCGATATACTCTCCACTGCACATCAATAGGAGCTTTTCAAAGTTTTAGATGTCATGCTGAATCTTTGCAACCTCCTAAGGAAGTAGAGACATTGCTGTGCTTTCTTCATAATTGCACTTATGTATATATACTCTCGTATGTCATTAGTATAAAAGTCTGTCTCATGTCCAGGACTTGCAGAGTATTCCATACCCTCTGTGAGGTCTTTTACCCTGACACCAAGCAGGACTCCGAATTATTTAAAAACGCAAACACGAGGAAATCTGCAGATGCTGGAAATTCAAGCAACACGCACAAAATGCTGGTGGTATGCAGCAGGCCAGGCAACATCTATAGGAAAAAGCACTGTCAACGTTTCGGGCCGAGACCCTTTGTCAGGACTAACTGAAAGAAAAGGTAGTAAGAGATTTGAAAGTAGGAGGGGGAGGGGGAAATCTGAAATTATAGGAGACGACAGGAGGGGGTGGGGTGAGGCTAAGAGCTGGAAAGGTGATTGGCAAAAGGGATACAGAGCTGGAGAAGGGAAAGGATCATGGGATGGGAGGCCAAGGGAGAAAGAAAGGGGGAGGGGAGCACCAGAAGGAGATGGAGAACAGGCAAAGAGTGATGGGCAGAGAGAAAAAAAAGGGAGGGGGGAAATAAATAAATCAGGGATAGGGTAAGAAGTGGAGGAGGGGCATTAACAGAAGTTAGAGAAATCAATGTTCATGCCATCAGGTTGGAGGCTACCCAGACGAAATATAAGGTGTTCCTCCAACCTTGGTGTGGCTTCATCTTGACAGTAGAGGAGGCCATGGATAGACATATCAGAATGGGAATGGGACGTGGAATTAAAATGTGTGGCCACCGGGAGATCCTGCTTCCTCTGGCAGGCAGACCATAGGTGTTCAGCAAAACCTCTGTCTGCCAAAAGAAAGAGGATCTCCCAGTGGACACACATTTTAATTCCACATCCCATTCCCATTCTGATATGTCTATCCATGGCCTCCTCTACTGTCAAGATGAAGCCACTCTCAGGTTGGAGGAACAACACCTTATATTCCATCTGGTAGCCTCCAAGCTGATGGCATGAACATTGATTTCTCTAACTTCTGTTAATGCCCCTCCTCCCCTTCTTACCCCATCCCTTATTTATTTATTTCCCCCTTCCCCTTTTTTCTCTCTCTCTCTGCCCATCACTCTTTGCCTGTTCTCTATCTCCCTCTGGTGCTCCCATCCCTCTTTCTTCCTCCCTAGGCCTCCCGTCCCATGATCTTTCCCTTCTCCAGCTCTGTATCCTTTTTGCCAATCAACTTTCCAGCTCTTAGCTTCATCCATCCCTCTCCTGTCTTCTCCTATCATTTTGGATCTCCCCCTACCCCTCCCACTTACAGATCTCTTACTATTTCTTCTTTCAGTTAGTCCTGACAAAGGATCTCGGCCTGAACTGTCGACAGTGCTTCTTCCTATAGATGCTGCTTGGCCTGCTGTGTTCCACCAGCATTTTGTGTGTGTTATTTTTTATTTTCATTAGAGATACAGCATTGAACAGGCCCTTCCAACCCAAGGAGCCATACTGCCTGGCAACCAACCTATTTAACCCTAGTCTAATCACAAGACAATTTACAATGATCAATTAATCTACTAACTGGTAGTCTTTGGAATGTGGGAGTAAACTGGAGCACCCGAAGGAAATCCACACATCCATGGGGAAGACATACAAAATGGTTGTGGAAATTCCTCTTCAGCTGCTTTTTTACACTTGTCTTGTCTCTAACCCTTTAGTGCAGTGATTCTGCACAACACTCCTTGAAATATTATCATCTCTAATTTGATAGTGGCACACACATTCTACACATTTTGTCTCTTCCTGCTGCTCCTTTCAGCTTTCTTCATTAGCAGATATCAAGTGTTTCTTAAAATGCCTTCATTTTTTAAAATGCAACCATATCTGTGGTATACTTTGTAGTATTTTATGACTTTGTTTTAAATTCATTGTCTGTATTTGCTTTTTCCTACCGCTATCTATTATCTCTGTATTCGAATAAGATGTAATCACCTGTGATTCCAGCAGAGGGAGCCATTGTCTGATTTGCAAATCCAAACGGCTTCAGCCAGCTCCCTGAATTATTCTTATTTCTTTTCTCTTTCCAACATAGATTTTTGTTGGGTCAGGATTTCAAACCAAGTCATACTTTTTATTATTAATATATCCATTATTTTTAATTCACATTTTTGAGTAGGCTTTGTGAGAAATCCAGCATTTAATGCCCATTTCTAACTGCCCTTTAGAAGGTGGTGATGAGCCACCCTCTTGAACACTTACATGTTACTGGTAGGCAAGGAGTTCCAGGACTGTGATCCAGTTAGGATGAACGACTAGAATGTATTTCCAGGTCAGAATGGTGTGTGATTTGAAGGGTAATCTGCAGGTAGAATGCTTCCAAGTATCTGCTGCCCTTGTCCTTGGTGTTAGAAATCTTGGGTTTGGGAGGTGCCACCAGAATACCATTTATAGTTAGTACACCTTGCAGCCACTATACAGCAATGATGAAGGGATTGAATGTCTGGGAATGCCAATCTCATGAGTTACTTTGTCATTTATACAGAATATTACATCACAGTCCTGGAAATGCTCATGTAGCCTTTCTCTCATTTTGGGATATAACCAGTCATTAGGGAAATATTATTTTCTTTCATACTTACTTTTTCAGTCTTTTCACATTTCACGCTTCATTTTTCTACTGACAGCACTAACAAATACTTTAATATAGTAACCACTTACCAAAGTACTGTAACTCTTCTGGTAACTTGAACATCTGAATGTCTACAGAATTGTCCTGTCAATACCAATTTTTTTCTTCAAGCATTATATATGTTTGCATTTTTCATTTTTTAAAAATATATGGAGATACAGCGCGAAACAGGCCCTCCCGACCCTTCGTACCGCACCACCCAGCAACCCCCGATTCAACCCTAGCCTAATCATGGGACAATTTACAATGACCAATTAGACTACTAACTGTTACATCTTTGGACTGTGGAAAGAAACCGGAGCACCTGGAGGAAACCCATGTAATCACAGGAAGTACAGTTGAAGTCAGAAGTTTACATATACCATAGCCAAATACATTTAAACTCAGTTTTTCACAATTCCTGACATTTAATCCTAGAAAACATTCCCTGTCTTAGGTCAGTTAGGATCACTAATTTATTTTAAGAATGTGAAATGTCAGAATAATAGTAGAGGGAATGATTTATTTCAGCTTTTATTTCTTTCATCACATTTCCAGTGGGTTAGAAGTTTACATACACTTTGTTAGTATTTGGTAGCATTGCCTTCAAATTGTTTAACTTGGGTCAAACATCTTGGGTAGCCTTCCACAAGCATCTCACAATAAGTTGCTGGATTTTTGTTCCATTCCTTTAGACAGAACTGGTGTGACTGAGTCAGGTTTGTAGGCCTCCTTGCTTGCACATGCTTTTTCAGTTCTGCCCATAAATTTTCTATCGGATTGAGGTCAGGGTTTTGTGATGGCCACTCCAATACCTTGACTTTGTTGTCCTTAAGCAATTTTGCCACAACTTTGGAGGTATGCTTGGGGTCATTGTCCATTTGGAAGACCCATTTGCGACCGAGCTTCAACTTCCTGGCTGATGTCTTGAGATGTTGCTTCAATATATCCACATAATTTTCCTTCCTCATGATGCCACCTATTTTGTGAAGTGCACCAGTCCCTCCTGCAGCAAAGCACCCCCACAACATGATGCTGCCACCCCCATGCTTCAGGATTGGGATTGTGTTCTTTGGTTTGCAAGCCTCACCCTTTTTCCTCCAAACATAACGATGGTCATTATGGCCAAACAGTTCAATTTTTGTTTCATCAGACCAGAGGACATTTCTCCAAAAAGTAAGATCTTTGGCTCCATGTGCATTTACAAACAGTAGTCTGGCTTTTTTTGTGGCGGTTTTGGAGCAGTGGCTTCTTCCTTGCTGAGCAGCCTTTCAGGTTATGTTGATATAGGACTGGTTTTACTGTGGATATTGTCTACCTGTTACCTCCAGCATCTTCACAAGGTCCTTTGCTGTTGTTCTGGGATTGATTTGCACTCTTCGCGCCAAAGTACGTTCATCTCTAGGAGACAGAATGCATCTCCTTCCTGAGCGGTGTGATGGCTGCATGGTCCCATGGTGTTTATACTTGCGTACTATTGTTTGGACAGATGAACGTGGTACCTTCAGGGATTTGTAAATTGCTCCCAAGGATGAACCAGACTTGTAGAGGTCCACAATCTTTTTTTCTTGGTCTTGGCTGATTTCTTTTAATTTTGTTTGTAAATTTCTGAACCACTGGAATTGTGATATAGTCAATTAAAAGTGAAATAATCTGTCTGTAAACAATTGTTGGAAATATTACTCATGTCATGCACAAAGTAGATGTCCTCAACGTCTTGCCAAAACTATAGTTTGCTAATATGAAATCTGTGGAGTGGTTAATCAATGAGTCTTAATGTCTTCAACCTAAGTGTATGCAAACTTCCGACTTCAACTGTATGTAAAATCTTCTTATAGACAGTGGGTTGCTGGTACTGTAAACATTGGGCTAATCACTATGCTACTATAAATAAATTAAAATAAATAAATAAAAATAAATTTACATTAGATTGGGTTGAAAGCTCAGTTTTCAAGATAGCAAAATGAGGACTGGACTGAGATAAATCAACTCTCTTGGAATTTTAATTAGTCTGGCAGCTTCTTTCTGAAATTCTTAATTATGGGAAGCCTTATTCCAAGTTTTGCTGTAACCCCACAATTAGGTGATGTTGTCCAACCCAGTACTGGAAAATCCAGTCAATATGGAGGCCGCCAAGATGTTAATGGAGAATCCACCACGATATCGAGAAATGGTTTTGGAATGTGTCAGAACCTGCAAGCAGCTCAAAGCAAGTAAGATCAAAAAAATCAAAGTTCAAAATAACATTTATATAAGTACATACATATAACAATATATCACCTTTAGATTCATTTTCTTGCTGGCATTTAGAGGAAAATAAAGAAATACAATAGAATTTATGAAGAACTATGTAAACAAAGTCTGACAAACAACTAATGTGCAAAAGAAAATAAATTGTGCAAATAAAATGTAATACTGAGAAAGTAAGTTGTAAGGAGTCCCTGAATGTGAGGCTATAGGTTGAAGAATCAGTTCATAGTTGTGGTGAGTGAAGGTATCATGTTGGTTCAGGAGTCTGATGGTTGCAGGGTAATAGCAGTTCTGAACCTGGTGGTGTGGAACTTGAGGCTTCTACACTTCCTGCTTGATGGTAGTAGTGAGAAGAAAGTATGGTCTAGATGGTGGGAGATCTTTGATGATGGATGCTACTTTCTTGTGACAGCACTCCATATACAGTGGCATGCAAAATTTGGGCACCCCTGGTCAAAATTTCTGTTACTGTGAATAGTTAAGTGAGTAGAAGATGAACTGATCTCCAAAAGTCATAAAGTTAAAGATGAAACATTCTTTTCAACATTTTAAGCAAGATTAGTGTATTATTTTTGTTCTGTACGACTTCAGAGTGGGGGAAAAAGGAAAGGAGCACCATGCAAAAGTTTGGGCACCCCAAGACATTTGAGCTCTCAGATAACTTTTACTTAATTAGCTTGTTAGGGCTATGGCTTGTGCACAGTCATCATTAGGAAAGGGCCAGGGCTTGTGCACAGTCATCATTAGGAAAGGGCCAGGTGATGCAAATTTTAAAGCTTTATAAATACCCTGACTCCTCAAACCTTGTCCCAACAATCATGGGCTCCTCTAAGCAGTTGCCTAGCACTCTAAAAATTAAAATAAATGATGCCCACAAAGCAGGAGAAGGCTATAAGAAGATAGCAAAGTGTTTTCAGGTAGCCGTTTCCTTAGTTTGTAATGTAATTAAGAAATGGCAGTTAACAGGAATGGTGGAGGTCAAGTTGAGGTCTGGAAGACCAAGAAAACTTTCCAAGAGACCTGCTCATAAGATTGCTAGAAAAGCAAATCAAAACCCCTGTTTGTCTGCAAAAAACCTTCAGGAAGATTTAGCAGACTCTGGAGTGGTGGTGCACTGTTCTACTGTGCAGCGACACCTGCACAAATATGACCTTCATGGAAGAGTCATCAGAAGAAAACCTTTCCTGCGTCCTCACCACAAAATTCAGCGTCAGAAGTTTGCAAAGGAACATCTAAACAAGCCTGATGCATTTTGGAAATAAGTCCTGTGGACAGATGAAATTAAAATAGAACTTTTTGGCCACAATGAGCAAAGGTATGTTTGAAGAAAAAAAGGTGCAGAATTTCACGAAAAGAACACCTCTCCAGCTATTAAACATGGGTGGATCGATCATGCTTTGCGCTTGTGTTGCAGCCACTGGCACGGGGACCACTTCACTGGTAGAGGGAACAAATTCTGGAGGGAAGCATTACACATTTGTAAAAAAAAAGCTGAAGATGAAAAGAGGATGGCTTCTATAACAGGATAATGATCCTAGACATACCTCAAAGTCCACAATGGACTACCTCAAGAGGCAGAAGCTGAAGGTTTTGCCATGGCCCTCACAGTCCCCTGACCTAAGCATCACCAAAAATCCGTGGATAGACCTCAAAAGAGCAGTGCATGCATGACGGCCCAAAAATCTCACAAAACTAGAAGCTTTTTGCAAGGAAGAATGGGCAAAAATCCCCCAAACAAGAATTGAAAGACTCTTAGCTGGCTACAGAAAGCATTTACAAGCTGTGATACTTGCCAATAGGGGTGTTACTAAGTACTGACCATGCAGGGTGCCTAAACTTTTGCTTTGGGCCCTTTTCCTTTTTTGTTATTTTGAAACTGTAGAAGATGGAAATAAAAAAAGTAATCTTGCTTAAGATATTAAAGAAATGTGTCATCTTTAACTTTATGCCTTTTGGAAATCAGGTCATCTTTTACTTGCTTAGCTATTTACAGTAACAGAAATTTTGACTGGAGTGCCCAAACTTTTGCATGCAACTGTAAATGTGCTCAATGGTGGGGAGGCTTAGCCTGTAATGGTCTGGGCTGTATCCACCATTTTCTGTATCTTTTCCATTCCTGGGTGTTGATATTTCCATATGAGAAAATGGCTTACCAGATCTGGTTTCCACAACTTTGGGCTTGTGAGGATGGAAAATCGTCCGTCATTCAGGATATCCCTATTTCAGCACTGTCCAATGACTCAGTCTGAAAAAGTAACAGTTATGTAGCTACTATTGGGCATACCCCACCCTACCCCATACAGTAAAATGGGTGTCAACACTCATGTTTAGAAACATTTTGAAACCAAATTTGACAAATACTATAGAGCTGGAAGTGCTTATGTCAGAATAATCCTTGGTAAATTAGAAGAAAATGGGATGAAATAAGGAGAGGTGGTGAAGGATGCAAACAACTATAAGCACATAGATTAAATGTGTGTGTGTTTTGAAAATAATTTATGCAGATCAAAGATTTTAACCCAACAGAGTATGTTCATGCTGCATTTGGCAGTCATTGGTTTACATTCTGTAATCTGCATGCTTCACATTTAGAATGCTACGGAGATGGTAATTTCTTTGAAGATTCCAACCTGGCAGCTAAATTTGGTAATTCTAGCTGGAGATTCGAGGAAACAGGAAATAAAATGTGACAATGTTATTCTTTGTATGGATGGTAGAGTCTCTCAAGTTTGCTTATGATCCTCAACAGCTGGAGTGAACTTCGCAGTTGAATGTTTTCCTGTGGCTCACTTTCAAAGCCAAACTTGCAGCAAACTGCGGAGGTGAGTAGATAAATGGAACCAGGTATAAGCAATGAGCATTCAGATATTCAAGACACCCACACAACAAAGTTTTTCTGTAAATGCAATACATTGTTTGAAGTGGCAACACATGTTACGTTTTCTCTCAGTCACCAAATATCACTTAGCATCTCCATGCTGTCAATTCCTCTTGGCTTTTAAATTTACTGAAGATCTTTCTCTGCAGTAGAGATCTCTTTACCACCTATTTTGATAAGCTCAGTGTTTTTGAATTTCCAGGTTTTTTAAACATGAAAAGCCAGCAGGAAAATGAAAGATGAATTCTGAAAAATCTGCAGAGAAACAGTTATTATTTTGAACAACAGTGAAATTCCAGGAAAATATGAGGGTATCAGTGAAAGCAGATGTGTTACCAGGAAATGAGAAGATGGAATATTTCAGAATGGAGTCAAATAATTATAGACAGCAACAGAATTGTGCAAAATGTTGAAATTAATTATCAAAAATAAGTAACAGCATCTGTGCAAAATGACCTAGTTTTCATAACTCAGACTGTCCAAATTCTTTGACCTGCTTGAAGTAGTGATAAGCCCTGTAGGGTGTAATGGACTTAACTAGATTCCTAAACTTTGGTGTACCTCAATAGGCAAATTCAAAACTTACATTTGAGATAAAACTGACAGAAAAAAATGCCTGAAGTCTATGAAGAACAATTACTTTTAGAGGAGTTATGTGGAGTTTTCTTTTGTGTCAGGGAGAGGTGGAGTCTGATTAAAGTGGTTAGTATCAGCATGACTTTTAAACATTTAGTATGAATGCTGTATATTCAGAAACAGATGAAATTAGTTTCACAGTTGATATAAAACTAGGAAAGACAATGAAATCAAGTCAGAAATCGGAATGTGCAGACTAGATGTGCAAGTGGGTAAAGAACAGCAAACCATGCAGATTGTAAAAACAATTGAGATGAATACTTGCTAATAAGAGTTGAAGTTGTCTAAATTGAAACAGAATCAGGGTTCAGAATTTAGGGACAATGCCAGGCAGGTCTTGCCAATGGATAGTAGCAGTCAGCAAAGTCAATATTGTGGTGCATTGCCAAAACAGTACAATTGAAGGGATAAACAGTTAAACGTCCCTGGGTTGAACATGGAGAATGGGTTTGCTTTGAGAATGCCCAAGATCATTAGAAAGACATTTACTGAATTTTGGCAATTCAACCATTAATGAAAACCTGATGGTCTTCAACAGGCCAGATGTAAATGACTGGACTAATTTGGCAATATGCCATAGATGTAAGAATAATTAATTGGTATTAGTAGCTATATAGTACATCAAAACTATTTCTTCCAAATGATTGTGGATAACTTGAACCCAATGGCTTCCATGGATTGATGCAATCCATTCCATGATAATGAAGAGTAACCATTGGTTAAACATCCATGAAGTATCATTTCTGAGTACTGAAAGTATGTCTTCAACAACATGATTTCAATCAAATAGAAGAATTTTTATGACACTGGAGCCAGTAGATTCAGTGGACATTTGATTGTCTTGTTTTCTCTCCTTAAGACTTTCTGTTCTGTTGATTTATAACTTTCCTTTATCTCTTGCTAAAAGATATATATTCATTAATCATCAAAAACTTTCCTTCGGATATCATAGTGTAATTTCCAGAAATGGGGGATATTTTGGACAACCCATCTTTGGAATTTGGGTACATTACACAGTACATCTATGGTGTTTGGAAGTTGCTGTTTGCTTTAATTATGCTGTTAATTATACTGGAAAATCCAGCACATTATTAATCAAATATTCAACTGTTTCACTTCAGAAAAGTATAAAGAAATGACTTTTTCATCATTTACACATGACCACCATTTATTTATTTATAATTATGTACGGTATTTATTTAAATTTTCTTTGATTTCAGTGTCAATCCTTCAGTAGTATTCTAAGAATGAAACACCTGGGTGACCAGCATAATCTTATCTTAACATGTGATCTCATCTTCAGTAAAACTCTGGAAATTGCTTCCATGTGTTTGAAATAAATAATGATCAATAGGCTTTCCTTAAATATCTCAGATTTCAGTCAGTGCTGAGCTTTAGCAGACCTTCAATTTCTTGCTGCATTCTTCTCTTCCATCTAAATTGTTGCATCAGGTTACTTGTGATCCAAAGGAAATCAAAGGGGAAACCTACAGAAAAATTATCATTTTATGTGTGTGATTAGCTATTAGAGGAAGGTATGTGTGTGCTCAACATGATGTTGGTGACGCCACATTTGGAATATTGTGTTCAGATTTGGTCTCCAAGCTATAGGAAAAATGCTATTACGACAAAAATAAGGTAGAAGAGATTTACCAGGATGTTGCTGGGACCTGAAGGACTGAGTTATGGAGACAGGTTATGTAGGTTGGAGAATAGAATGAGGAGTGATCTTGAAGAGATGAAATTAAAATTGAGAAGTATTATTTATCCAAGACTCCTATCTAAGCTGAGGGCATTGGGTGAATGTGCACAGTCTTTTCCCCAGAGGTGGAGAATGAAGAATTAGAAAACAGGTTTAGGGTGAGAGGGAGAGACTGAGACTTTCAGTGTGTGCAAGCTTTTAAACACAATGTGCACAAGACATTAATATTAATGGTCAGGGAAGCAAATTCTGCTGGTATTGATTGGGAGGCCAAGTCATGGTTTTGTTGGAATTCAAAATTATACAATTTTCACTTTTTAATTTTACTATTACTTCACTAATGTCAGCCAGATCACGGAAACAGTAAAGAAACATTTTAAAAATCAAAATACACACCAATCAAATCTACCCATTATCTAATTAAAACAAGAATTTATGACCAATCTTAAAGTGGTCAAAGTAGCAAACCAGAGGCAGATGAAAGAGTTGTGGGAGAGATACAGAGAAGAGAAAGGCTGTGGGGATAAAGATTCAAAGCATTGCTTTCTTTTCGGTGAAGGATCTGCCAGTCTGTTTTTATTTTCTTGGCATAAGCATGCAGAACCAACTTTTCTACATCCCAAATTATACTGTTACAGGACTTAGCTTACTCCTGAATGGTCACAATGCAATCATATTTTCCTGTTGTGTGTTAAAAAATAAAATTACAGCTTCTCTGATCACGTGGGCGAAGAACAGTGCAATGTGGAACTGAGATATGCAGATCCTGAAGTTCAATCTATGCAAGTAGAGATGATCAAGGAGTTGGGTTCTGTCCAAGTTTTCCTTTCTTCTGGAACCATTTCTCTTCTCGCAAAGTTCTGCATACTTACTGCTATTCACAATCTTCTATATAGCAGTTATAAAAATTTAGATTTCACCCTCAGAACTCTTCATGAATTTTTGGATTCCTCAGTACACTCTCAATTCCTCTGACTGTATACAATTGACCGTTTTTTTTTGTTTCTTAAATACGAACCGAAGTATTTTCGTAACCACTTTTTCTTCCTCAAAAATCTTCCAAGAAATATCTCTAATTGTATCCATTGAAGACTTTGACTTGGCATTCAGGGTCTTGCATAAAGGATAAATTGTTGGACTGCTTCTGGTGATTGTAAATAAAGAATGCAGAAAAACAAATTGTTGATCAACAAAGGGATCTGGGTGTCACACACTGAAGGCAATCATGCAGGTGCAGCACTTAAGGTACATACAGTAAGTTGTATGCTGCCTTTTTACAAGAGGTTTTGAGTATAAGGTTATCATAAAACAACAATGCAGGGTCTGGGTGGGATCAAACCTGAACTACTATGTGCATTTGAGTCTCCTTACCTCTGAAGGGATTTAATTACTATTGAGGGAATATAACAAAATTTCACCAGGTTGATTCCTGGGATAGTGAGTCTGTCATGCAAAAAGAAATTAGGTAAACTGGGCCTGTATTCTCTTGACTTTAGAAGAATGATTGATTTCAATAAAACATATAAAATTCTGATAGAGCTTAATAGAATGGATGGAGAGAGAACTTTTTCTTGTCATGGAGATCTGAAACTAAGTTCACAGGATCGGGAAGCACAGTAGCATAGAGGTTAGCACAACACTTTACAGTACAGTCGGCCCAGGTTCATTTGAAACCGTTGCCTGTAAGGCGTTTGTACATTCTCCCCATGACCTTGTGAGTGTCCTCCAGGTTCTGCAGTTTTCTGCCACAGTCTAAAGACATACCAGTCGGTTAATTGGTCATTGTAAATTGCCCCATGATCAGGCTTGGATTAAATTGTAGGATTGCTAGGCAGCATGGCTTGATGGGTCAAAGGGCCTATTCCATGCTGTATCAATAAATATATAAATAAATATGGGGTGTAATGTGTTGGAATGAGATAAGAAAAAATTTCACCACTCAGAGTTGTGAATCTGTGGAATGTTCACCACAGAAAGCTGTGGAGGCCAAATTACTGAATATATTTAAGAAGGAGGTAGATGAACTTCCAGACAGAAAAAAGGGATTTGGGGAGAGTGTGGGAATGTGACTGAGATAATGGATCAACAATAATTGAAGAGTGGAACAGACTAAAGGGGCAAAATTGCTTACCCCCACCTCTATTTTCCATGTCCTGTTAATATTTCATTCCTAGCTTTCAGTTGATTGTTTTGAATTTATTTTTGGTTTTATAATAGGGGAAGTTTTATAATCATTAGTCACCTTTGGCCAGTTATTAATAAAATAACTATTTATACTTTCCTCACTCATCAATTATATTTTGCAAAATATATATTATTTTAACATAAGTTAAAGTAAATGAACTCTGACAAAGGCATTAATTATTGTGTTTCATTGCAGAATTAAAATGATTGCTTTTGATGAATATCACAAGACGTGGACTGAAATTGCCACATCAAAATCAAATGAGAGCTGCAAAGATTCAAGTACAGTGATATATTCCTTATGATCCACCCTTCGACCCACATATTTTGTTCACCATGTTATTGGTGCTGAGTGGTTAAATGAGTTATTATCTTTCCTTTATACTTCTTTGGTGGTCACTTGAAATTAGGCTTTGCTGCAATAAGTATCAAATCTGTAATGAGCTTTTGGACATTCAAATCAAATCTCTAGATAATTTCAATACATATTGTGAATTTAAGCCTGAATAAGTTCTGAAAATAGTGCCAGAATTATCTTGAAAAGTGAAGGGTGATTGCAATACCATGCTGGTGTGAGGAATGCTCCTGGTCCACCAGGCTTAACAAAAATGATCTTGTTTAAAGTTATTGAAAAGTATTGCCAATACTTTTCCCATTGGTAGATTATTAATTTTCAGAAGGGATTCTTTAACAGATGTTACATAATTACTGTAAACGTTCATGGTGACTAACATTAGTGCATGGTTTAGACATCTTGCCAAGAATTTTTAAAATATGTTGTCTGCATTAAACACTGGGACCAATACCTCAGCAGATGGGATAAAAGCTCCCTTAGTGAAAAATTGAAATGTAGTGCATGTATTTATTGGATATAAAATAGAATCAGTGTATCGTCACTTTAACTATCTGTTTGTTTTTACTTGTAATTTCTGCTTCAGAGTTCTTTCTTTTCTGTTAGACTTTTGTTGTATTTTAATTTTATCTGACTTAAAAGTTTTTTCACATCTTTTTTGGTCTGCATTCTACATTGTCTGAACTATTGCTGTTTCATTAATATGCTCAGATTCTATTCTTACCTCTTTGAAAGACCAGAGAACATGGTAAGGTGAAAACTAATGTGAACAAGGTGAGATACAAGAATGGGCTTCAAATGGATGGAAATCTGTATAAGTAGCACCATTAAAGGAATGGGTATCTGGGAATAGTTTAGGCCAGTTAGAGTCATTGCAGGAGTTATAATGCAGGACTACTTAAAGCAAAAGAGCTAGGCTGTTAGTGTTGGGAATAAATTTTTGCCTGGAAGCTATTTGGATCAGTCATTCACATATTGGAGGATGGGAAGCTGTGAGGGCAAACCTACCTGAACCTAGTTTAGACTAAATCATACCTCCCTTGCTGATCTTTAACTACTTTTACAAACAAAATCTCTTTGACAGGCCATACATGCCACCTTGCTGCACTTAAGGATCTTGCATATTGGCAGCGAATGCTCTGAGAACTTGTAGCAAAATAGATGCTTGGAAAGGACATGGAATTGCTGCAGTATGTTGGCCATAATTCCCCTAATTGAAGTTACTTACAAATGCTGATTATCGCACTAATTGTGTTCTGGGGAACTCAATATATCCCGAAGGTTATACTTCTGTCAATCATACTGTATGTATTATATTGTAAAGCATCCTGGTAGATTTGGCAACAAATAAATTTGTTGGTCAATGTGAAATTTACACAAAGAAATAAAATTATTTTAGTTTAATCTGTATATATTGAGAACAGAGTTATACTCAACTGGCAGGGGTGTTCACCAATATCTTTTAACCTCTTGCTTTGGCAGCCTGAGGTAGCCACCTGTTTCAAGCAGGTTTCAATTATACCAATGCCATAAGAAGAACATGGTAACCTGCCTCAATGATTACCGTCTAGTAGCACTTACATCCACTGCGCTGACGTGGTTTGGGAGGTTGGTGATGAAACATCTCAACTACTGCCTGAGAAGCAACTTGGAACCACTCCAATTTGCCTACTGGCACAATGGGTCCACAGCAGATGGAATTTCATTAGCTCTTCACTTAACCCTGGAACATCTGGACAGCAAAGATACCTACATCAAGATACTCTTCATCAACTACATCTCAGCATTCGACACTATCATCCCCTCAAAACTAATCATTAAGCTTCAATATCTTGGCCTCAATACCTCTGTGCAACTAGATCCTCAGTTTCCTCACTTGTGGATCCTAATCAATTCAGATTGGCAACAACATTCCAGAAGTTCAGTCAGCGTGGGGTGCAGAGCACTTCGAAGAAGTTACTTTCAGATCAGTGAAGCTTGTAGAAAAGGCGAGCTTCACGGGTGCTTGGACCTTCCAGAGGTCCATTCAGTACTGGGAGCAAAGCACTTCAAAGAGGTTACTCGCAGGTCACTGAAGCTTGTATAAAAGGAGAGCCTCGCAGGTGTTCGGACATTCCAGAGGTCCAATTAGCATCAGGAGCAGAGAACTGCAAATTTTTAAAAGAAGTATAGAAGGAGCAAGTGGGACAGCCATTGTCAGGAGTAGGCCAGCAATGAGAGTAGGAGCCTCAGGCTTTGACTCAAGAAGCTTCGAAAGGAAGTTGCTGAGGCCAAAGAAACAGGGTAGAGGATTTGATCTTGGTTGCCCATTGTACAGTGCAGGCAGGATGGCATATATGACAATGGAATGCTTCTCCTGTAGGATGTAGGAATTAATGGAGCATGATGGTCTCCCTGATTACTACACCTATGGGAAGTGCAGCCAATTCCAGCTCATGAAAGACCACATTAAGGAGTTGGAGCTGGAGTCTGATGAAGTTAAGATCATCCGGGAGGCAGAGCGACTTTAAGATATGACTTTTGAGCAGGTGGTTTAGCCCAGAGTGCAGAATTCAGGGAGTAGATGGGTGAGCACTGAGAGAGGTAAAGGGAGAAGGAAGTCAGTGCAGGGTACCCCTAGGGCCATTCCCCTAAGCAACTGGTATAACCCTTTGGATACTACTGAGGGGATGATCTATCTGGGCAAGGCAGCAGCAGCCAAACCAATAGCACTGTGGTCGCCTCTGAGCCTTAGATATACCTCAAGCTACTGTGTGAAGCAAGGGAGGAGATTGCTGAGCCTCTGGTGATGATCTTTGCATCATCAATAGGGATGGGAGAAGTACCAGAGGATTGGAAGGTTGCAAACCTTGTTCCCTTGTTCAAGAAGGGGAGTACAGATAACCCAGCAAATTTTAGACCAGTGAGTCTTACTTGCAGTGGTGGCAAGTTGTTGGAGAAGATCCTGATAGGCAGGATTTATGAGCATTTGGAGAGTCAACATGGCTTTGTCAAAGGCAGGTCATGCCTTACGAGCCTGATTGAATTCTTTGAGGATGTAACAAAACACATTGATGAAAGTAGAGCAATAGATGTAGTGTATATGGATTTCAGTAAGGTATTTGATTAGGTTCCCCATACAAGGCTCATTCAAAAGTAATGAGGCATGGGATCCGAGGAGACCTTGCCTTGTAGATCCAGAATTGGTTTGATCACAGAAGGCAAAGGGTGGTTGTAGATGGTTCGTATTCTGTATGGAGGACAGTGACTAGTGGTGTTCCCCAGGGATCTGTTCTGGGACCCCCCCCCCCCAACCCTTTGTGATTTTTATAAATGGCCTGGATGAGGAAGTAGATGGTTGGGTTAGTACATTTGCTGATGACACAAAGATTGTGGGTATTGTGGATAGTCAGGAGGGTTGTCAGAGGTTACAGCGGGACATCAATAGAATACAGAACTGGGCTAAGAAATGGCAGATGGAGTTCAACCCAGATCAGTGTGAAGTGGTTCATTTTGGTAGGTCCAGTTAGAAGGCAGAATGTAATATTAATGATAACACTCTTTGCAGTGTGGAGGATCAGTGAGATCTTGGACACTCAAAGCTGCTTGCAGGTTGACAGTGTTCTTAAGGAGGGGTATGGTGTGTTGGCCTTCATCAACCATGGGATTGAGTTCAAGAGCCATGAGGCTTTTTCTGAGGCATGTAATGGCAAACACAAGGGGACATAGTTTTGTGTGTGGCCTCCATCAGTCATGGTCAACCATGGGTACTGCACCCAGGTCACTGGGGAGTGGCCTCTCCAGGGCGCAAGCCAGGGCAGAGTTGATATGGAGATTCGTCTGTTGCCCATGCAGTGGGCCCCCCCCCCCCCCACGCTGGTGACAGGTCCAAAGGAACGACGGAAGTCAATACAGTTTGGTGCTAGCAGCATCGCGGGAGTTGCCGTGCCGGAGCTGGGTACAGCAGTCAGCCGCCTTCGGGGCTCCAATTCCTGATTTTTCCTCAGGGTTTACTCCCAAAGCCTTTCCCGTGAGAGGGTATAGCCGCAAGGCAGCGGAGTTTTCCCTCTCCTAGATGAGCTACCATCCGTGGTTAATGAGCCCATCTGCCCAGAGCTACTGGTTTTAAGGTGCCAGTGGCCTGCCTTTGCCCCTTCTCCTGTCAGTGAGAACAGCTCTGCTGGGCATAAGAACTATGCCACACATGAAGGCCAGGAGTTGGACTTGGTTGCCAGAGGCTGTTTGAGACGCACGCCATGAAAAGCATTTATTTAGCAGTGGGAGCTCATCCCCACTACCACCCTTAGGCTATGACTACCTTTGGAGCTGGACATAGTTTTAAGGTGCTTGGAAGTAGGTACAAGGGGGATGTCAGAGGTAAGTTTTTTACACAGAGAGTGGTGGGTGCGTGGAATGCACTGCCAGTGATGCTGGTAGAAGCGGATACAATAGGGTCTTTTAAGAGACTGGTAGATAGGTAAATGGAGCTTAGAAAAATAGAGAGCAATGCAGTAGAGAAATTCTAGGCAGTTTCTAGAGTAGGTTACAGGGTCGGCACAATGATGTGGGCTGTTGGGCCTGTAATGTGCTATAGATTTCTACGTTCTAACATCTCCTCCACAATCTCCATCAGTATAAGGCTGTGTGCTTAGCCCCGTGTTCCACTCGCCTTATACTTATGACTGTGAGGCAAAGCACAGCTCCGAAGCCATTTTAAGTTTTGTGACGACACCACTGTCGTAGGCCAAATCAAAGATAATGATGCGAGGGAGATTGAAAACCTGGCTGAGTGATGCCAGAACAACAACTTTTCACTCAATGTCAACAAGACCAAAGAACTGATTATTAACTTCAGATGCGGAAACCAGAAGTCCATGAGCCTCAGTGAGGGATCAGAGGTGGATAGGGTCAGCAAATCCTTGAGTGTTATAATTTCAGAGGATCTGTTCTGGGCCCAGTATGTAAGGGCAATTATGAAGAAAGCATGGCACCATCTCTGCTTCCTTAGAAGTTTACAAAGATTTATCATGACATTAAAATTTTGACAAACACCTTGAATGGAAATCCTACAAAAAGTAGTGGATATGGCCCAGTCCATCATGGGTAAAGCCCTTTCTACCGTTGAGCACATCTACATGGAGCGCTGTCACAAGAAAACTGCATTCATCATCAAGGATTCTCACCACCTTCCTCACTGCTGAGGAAGAAACCACAGGAGCCTCAAGATCCATCCCACCAGATTCAGTAACAGTTATTATACCTTATCCCTCTTGAACCAGAGGGAATAATTTCACTCACCCCATCAATGAACTGTTTCCACAACCTATGGACTCAGTTTGAAGGGCTCTTCATCTCATGTTCTTGATATTTATTACTTATTATTTTTTTCTCTTTCATATTTGCCCTTTGGTAGTCTGTCTATCTTGTTGGGTGCAGTTGATTCTACTGTATTGTGTTTCTTGGATTTGCTGTGTGTGCCCGCAAGGAAATAAATCTCAGGGTTGTATGTGGTGACATATATGTGCTTTGATAATAAACTTACTTTGAACTTTGACAGTGCCCAGGCCCTGCCTTAATCTTCAAGCGATATATTGTGGAGAAGAGGAATTACAAAAAGAAATTGAAGCACAGAATAAAGAGTGCGTATTCATCTGACTTCAATGACCTAGCACTTAAATGTACAGGTACACTTTTATAGGAGGCTACATAGGTTATTAGTATTATATAATTTAAGGTGGGAATATGTGATTTAATGTTTCCATTTGCAGAACTCTGGTCTGAAGACTGTCCCCCAATCAGTATCTTGAATATGTGATGGTGAAAGCTGGAAAGATCAAAAGTGCTTAGAGCCTGTGCTATGATGGTCTATTTGTCTCATAAGTGGCCTAAGAAAGATACAAATTAGAAGTCTTCTCATGATGCAGTTGGAATGCCTGAGCTGTAGTCCTGTTGCTCAGTGGAACAGAAGCCTCAAAGTGGACCCTAATGAAAAAGAAAAGCATGTTGTTGTGTTATATCTCTTTAATTTAACACCACCTTCCCTCTTAGTGCTTTGGAGTAAACTCCTCCAAGAGCTGTACACCCCTTGTGTGACATCCAGAAGGTCCAATATTGGTGATGCTAATGAAAATTCATATCCTACCCATTGGTACTCTCAGCTGACTATTCAAAGCAAAAAAAATTAAAAATACTTTTCCCTCGTTATATGATGTCATTTTATCTGTGTTGGAGGGGGGAACTAAGGGATTCTGAGGTTTCTTTACTGATGACCCTGCACTCAAATCACATTATCTGCCTTCGAGTTTTGTCTGCATATATAGTAAGTACTGTATGGCAAACTCAACAATGAAAGTACTTACAACGCTGGACTGTTGCTGAAGGGTTTCAGCCCAAAACGTCAACGGTATTCTTTCGCACAGGTACTGCCTGGCTTGCTGAGTTCCTCCAGCATTTTGTGTGTGTTGCTTGGAATTCCAGGATCTGCAGATTTTCTCTTGTTTGTAATCAAGGTACTTGAATATTGTCTTCAAATTTCTTTCAGCTACAACTTTCATACTTCATTTACTTCAAGAATAATAGAAATAGGAAAGCAATGACAACAGTGTCTCTGCATGGAATCAGGCCCTTTGGCCCATCAAATCCATATTGATCATGAAACAGCCATTTACACTGTTCATATTTTATGCTTCCCAGGTCGCATCAATTCTGGGTCAATGACACACTAGTGACAATTTACAGTTGTTAGTTAACCAACCAAATGAGATATTTTTGGATGAGGGAGAAAACTGGAACACCTGGAGGAAACCTACCTGTATGATCATGGGGAGACATGCAAATTTTACATAGACAACAATGGAGGTCGGGATATAGCTTGGATCAGTAGAGCTGTGAGGCAGCACTCTCTTAGCTCTGCCACTGCATTTAAATGGCACTGCCTCAATGTAATGCATTGATTAGACAACAACACTGTGAGCAGCTCTGGGCCCCTTGTCTAAGAAAGGATGTTCCGGCATTGGAGATGGTCCAGAGGAGGTTCACATGAATGATCCCAGGAATGAAAGGGTTACTGTATGGAGAGCGCTTGATGGCTCTGTGCCTATACTCACAGAGTTTAGAAGAATGATGGGGAATCCCAAGAAACCTATAAAATATAGAACACCTAGATAAGACTGGAAGTGGAGAGGATTTTTTTCTAAAGTGGAGAGGTCTAGGATCAGAGGGCACAGCCTCAGAATAGAAAAATATTCTTTTAGAACATAGATGAGGATTTTCTTCAGCTAGAGGGTGATAAATTGCCAGAGACAGCTGCAGAGACCAAATCATTTGGTATATTTAAGGTAGGTATTGCTAGGTTCTTGATTAGTAAGGGTGTCAAAGGATACAGGTAGAAAGAAGCAGACTTGATGGGCCAAATGGACTAATTCTACTGGCATGTCTTATGGTATTTTTAAAAAATATTATTTATCTCTAATCTCATTGACTTTTCTTCAATGTAAAGTAAAAAAAAAATGCACATTGTTCAGTACAGCTGAGCTCCTGCTTGTTTTGTAGTTTCTTCTGCAAGTATGGCAATATCTATTACAATCTCTGAAGAAATCTGAATTTCCTCATTTTTTTCTAAATCAAAACAGAAACCTTCATCTTTTGATGGTAACAATCTCAGATTTTCTTTTTCTGACCAAACTGATTTCCCAAATCACAAATGCAATAAGTAAAATTTCTTTCTGGGTGCCCAATACTTTCTTCCCTCATTCACTTTTCTGGTCAAGGTACAAGAAAAGCTATTTTTATCTGGCATTTGGTACTAGTCTGTTCTTTGTAGCCTCTAATTTCTTTCATAATATCTTATGTGTTTCTTTTCTGGATACTTTCAATTATGATCAGTTTTTGTGTTGTTTCCCAAGAATTAAATACACAAAACTATGTTTTCTTTCTTCTACCCAGAAACTCACGATTTTGAAATTAAAATATCTCAATTTCATACTTTAATACATTCATTTCCAGCTTTTACTTCTTCAGTCTTTCCACCATGTATTCTTCACACACTTAAAACACAAGCTTGGTTTTGTGTAATCAGTTCTTTTTCTTACCTCCATTGCTTCATTTAGACGGAGTCATCAGATAGGAAAACAGGCATGAATTATAGATCCTGTATTTCCCAGGTGCTATTTTATAAAGTTCATGAGAACTTTCATTATACAATGGAAATTTCTGCTGAAAATCTCCATACAGCCATAGCTCTGACAGGAGCCCCAGAAATAATATCTCACTAAACATTTTGGGATTATTGAGGCTTTCTGCATATTTTTGAGACTAATGGAATCTCTGAGAATACCAGTAACAGAATGGAAGATCAAATGAAAGGGTAGATTTAGGATGGAACTAGAAATGATAAACTGCATTGGAAGAAAAAGCAACAAAGATAGAAGATAATATTAACCATGAAGGACAAAAGAACTAAACTCAAGAGATCCTGCAGATGCTGGAAATCCAGAGCAATAAGCACAGATGCTGGCAGAACTCAGCAGATCTAGCAACATCTATGGAAGTGAATAAACAGTTAACATTTTGGGTCAAGAGCCTTCATTAGGACTGGAAATGAAGGGGGAGGAAGCAAGGATAAGAAGCTAGGGGGAGGGGAGAAGGACATGCTAGAAGGTGATAGGCAAAACCAGGTGGGAGGGGGTGGGTGAAGTAAAAGGTTGGGAGGTGATAAGTGGAAAAGACAAAGAGCTGGAGAAGAAGGTATCTGATAGGAAAGGAGATTGGATCATGGGAGAAAGGGAAGGAGGAGGGCACCAGTGGGAGGCGATAGGCAGATGAGTAGAAGAGTTAAGAGGCCAGAATGAAGAAGAGGAAAGGGGAGGGGATAAATTGTGGGAAGCTGGAGGACTCAATGTTCATGCCATCAATTTGGAGGCTACCTAATAAGAATTTGAGGTGTTGCTCTTCTAATTTGGCTTCACCATGGGGCACATGGACTGAAATGACAGAACAGGAATGGGGATAGTTGTTGAAATGGTTGGCCACCAGGAACTTCCGCTGATGCCTAATCAAGAAAATTTGCCACAAGGCTTCACTCTCCTACTGTCCATCCTTTTTTTCCACTTTGCTACAAAATACTTACTTTGCCAACAGTACAAACCTACTTGCACAAATCCGGCAGCAGATTTGGCTTTTGATCCTTCCTCAGCTTTCTTCTTCTCTCTCCTCCATCCAGAAATTAAATTAGTGTAAATGTTTCATTGCAAACAGTAAGTTGTACTCTCCATATCTGCTGAGTGTTCCCATACTTCCCTTTAGTGTGAGCAATATTTCTTTAATATAACCTTCACATTAAAGGTACAGATTATAGGAGCTTCTGCTAATTTCCATTTAACAATGACCAGAAACATGAATAGTTACAGAAGGAGTATGAGCAGGTTTGAGGCTAGTAATTTTGTGGCAAGTGACTCACCTCCTTCCTCTTCAAAGTCATTTCAAAACCAGAATAGGAGTACACTGGAATATACTTCATTTGCCAGTTTATATGTACCTCCAAAAAAAATCAATTCATACTCTAAACATTGAGGTTGCAGTGTGTATTGTCCACAAAATGCACTGCATTAATTCATCAAGGTTTCTTCAGCAGCAGTTCCTAAGCCAGTGAACTCTCCTACCCAACAGACAAAAGCATCAGGTTCAATGCCACCAGTTGCTAGGCTCCCTCTAAATCGCAAACCAGCCTGACTTAGAAGTGTATTGCCAACGGTGCTGGGTCAAAATACCAGAACTCCATTCCCAAGATGATAGAACCACCCTATCACAAATTTTGAGGTTTACACCACCTTTTAAACCTTAGCAATAAATGTTGGGAATGCCAGAAATAGCACCTGTGATCAATCGCAAGTCATTTGGCTGTACTAACTGAAAAACCTGTCACATGACCTATGGCTCGTTGATCAAATGTGGTTGAGACTCCAGAAATATAGAACAGGACAGCACAGGAACAGGCCTTTCACCCAATGCCAAATTAAAGTAAATCTCTTCTGCCTGTTCAAGATCCATATCCCTCCATTCCCTAGACGTGTGCATCTACATATACAAAAGCCTCTAAGTACAACTATCATATCTGCTTCCACCACTACCCTTGGCAGCCTTTTCCAGGCACCTACTACTCTCCTGTAATGACATTTTCCCTCTCTCACCTTATATTCATGTCCTTTAGAACTTGACATTTCTACCCTGGGAAGAAGATTCTCACTGTCTATGACTCATAATTTTATAAACTTCTGTCAGCTCTCCCATTCTAGAGAAAAGAACCCAAATTTGATTTCCTTACTCTTATTCTTACTGCTCAGACCAATAAAGCCAAACATAATTTCTTTACTGCCTTATGTGGCCACTTTCAGGGAGCTATGGACCATCCTAAAAATTGTTAACTAGACAATACAATTTTAAATAACCATGGAAATCAGTACTCTTATCAATAAGGACTGTGGAGTACCCTCCTCAAATTTAGCTGCATGGAGAAATTGTACAATTATAAGGTTTACACGTGCATGATTTTGCTCATTTTTCTCTCATGGCTTTACTATCATGTCTGCAAATTTTCTCCAAAGTGGAAAAAAAATTAAGATGGTAGTGTTAAAATTGCAGTACAGCTGTAGGGAGCAGGGAACAGCAATGTAGTAAGTGCTTCCAGAGATCTGCATGCATTTTTATCTTCATTATAGACTGACTTGAAATGAATGGATAATAGTTATAATGTCCTGGAAATACTAGGCATCATAATGATAGTCTTGCAAGAATAGTACCAACCCAGACACTGCAAGCTGTATTAACAAGTCTATCCCTTTAATTCATTCAGCGCCTTATATTGGCAAAGTTAAATATTTCATTTCCTGCTGAAAATCTGAAATAAAACAGAAGGTGTTGTAAACAGTAATGTAACAAGGTGTAAATGTAAAATAACATATTTTACTGTTGTGTTTGGGGGATTAATATTGGCTAACTGAAAATAAGATATTAATTATGAGCCCGAGGAAGCCACTCACTCCTTCAAGCCAGGTCTGAGTAACAAGATTATGGCTGATCTGACTTTAAACAGTATCTTGACAATCTGAATGCTCTCATCATATTTACATAGATTTGATGAGATTATCTATGGAACATTTGGTAAAGAAAGGAAGACTCAAGTAACAATGAATCAGAAATTGGAACGGATCAACCGCATGAAGAAGAGCTACATTATGGACAGGTTCTCTGGTGAGTTGTTTGAAAGTTTCGTCCATGAATGAATAGCTGGATTTATGCAAGGAGGTTAGTAATCCTTTATTACTTTATCTAATTAGATGACTTGTCTTCTTTATAAAAGGTGTAGGTGATAGTTTGTCAGTCAACAGCATCATAGCTAAATCCAGTCTGAGTGGATTTCACATTTACCATAAAGTTTAACATATTATTTGGAGTGAGGATTGTTGTTTAATTTCATGAATAAAATCAGGAATAAATCAGTGTATTGTATGGTGCCAAGCATGATACTGAACTACACATTATCCCAGAAATTTAATTCCCAGTTTGTACTGAGTGTTGGTTGAGATGATGATGATGCTATAATGATCTTCTTTCTGGTTAAAGGTTAAAAGTTAGAAGAGAACATGAAAATAAAATACCCAGTTTATTCTACACAATTGAAGATAATCAAATAAAATGTCTTGGAGTGTCAGATTATTTGGCTCACAATGGTCATGCTTAATGAATTAATGAATGGTGGTACTTTATTTACAGAGGCTTCAACTTCAGTACGTCCAGTTCTATCGATGAACATCAAAGCAGAGCAATCCAACACTTGTGCAAATGAGGAGGATCTATGGACCAAAGAAGTAGATAATTTAGTGAACTGGACAACTGGACTCAATGTAGATGAGCTGGAGGATGATTGAGAAACAAAAAAATTCCAAATCCTTCATGAGCCCAAACCAGTCTATAAATACACTATGTAATCATTAAATGGTTTTTCATCCTTAGTCCAGCTCGTTTCTCACATTCACCCTCTGCAATATTCTGATGATTGTTGCTTAATGGTAGCTTGCAAATTAAAACCTCCTTCAGGCATTGTTGCCACTGCTGTTTCAGGAAGCAAAATGATTTGCAAGCACCAATCAAGTCTTCATAGTCCTTTGTCAGCTTGCTGCTATCAATAACTTTTTTTTAGTGTTCTTAGGTATCTCTGATAACAAGAATATTTTAAAAAATTAAATGTGTTTTCAAAAATTTTATAAAAGTTTAAAAGATGAACAATATATCACTTAACAACACATTAGAAGGGAGTTGAAAGCCTTAAGTTAGTTTAAAAAAAACTTTTCTTGAACTTTCTTTACAATGCAGTTCAGTGCACCATTTCAATTGAATGGGGGTGTGCTTTATCCACCAGCCACAGGTACCTTGAAGCCAATAGGCTAAGACAAAGTCCCTTGACATAACTGAATTTGCTTTACACAAGTATGTGAAATGTTCGATATTTTCCATTGCCCTCCTCCCATGTGACTATGTCTTTGACTAGAAGATCTGGCATGAGATTAAGGAATACTTGGAGATTTGTCCTGAACTGGGCTATGTGCTGAATGGACTGTTCCAGGACACGCACAGTGAAGCAAATATCTGGTGAGTGAAACCATCAGTGCAGTGAAAGGTACTCTTTAGTATGCTGTAAACTCACTGATATTTTCAGGTAAGATGGTGTCTTTCGCAACACACACAAAATGCTGGAGGAGCTCAGCAGGTCAGGCAGCATCTGTGGAAATGTATAAACAGTTGACTTTTTGGGCTGAGACCAGAACTGGAAAGGAAGGGGAAGATGTCAGAATAAAAAGGTGAGGGGAGGGGAAGGATGCTAGCAAGAAAGTGATAGGTGAAGCCAGGTGGGTGGGAAAGATGAAGGGCTGGAGAGGAAGGCAAATGATAGAGTGGATGAAAGGGAAAAGGAATGAGGAGGGGACTTGGGGAGATGATAGGTAGGGGAGAAAAGTTAAGAGGCCTGAGTGGGGAAAAGAAGAAGAGGGGAGGGGGAGGGTATTTATTTTTTAGTGGAAGGAGCAATTGATATTCATGCCATCAGGTTGGAGGCTACTGAGATAGAATACAAGGTGTTGTTCCTCCATCCTTAGGGTGGGCCGCTCTTGGCACAAGAGGAAACCATGGACCGACATGTCAGAATGGGAATTAAAATCTTTGGCCACTGGAAAGTTCAGCTTTTGGCAGATGGAGATGGAGGTGCTCAACGAAGTGGTCCCCCAGTTTACGATGGGTTTTCACCAATGTAGAGGAGGTCACATCAGAAGCACTGGACACAATAGACAACAGGTGTTGTGTTGCGTCACCTAGAGGGACTGTTTGGGGCTCTGAATGGGAATGAGGGAGGTGACTGGATTGGTGTTGCACTTTAGCCACTTACAAGGATAAGTACCGGGAGGGATGAATGGATAAGGGAATCACAAAGACTGTGTTGTTCATGACTAGATGGTGCAAAATAGCATACTCAGAAGCCCAGGACTGTGTGCTGAGAGACACATTTGAAGCAGTAAACAAACATTGCATGTGCTGTTTAAGCAAGGGCCACAGCTTTAGGCTTCACTGCTATACAAATGCAAAATGTGAAATCTGTTCTAATATTCCATGGACTATTTGCTTTACAGTTGTAAATGAATGATAACTGATAATGTGCAAATATTGAATAATGGAAGTAACATGATGTTATGGGATTGTTGATTTGAGCATTCTTTTCTACATACCTTTTTTATAAATAAAGTTTACAATTTAAAAATGACTGGGTTTCACTCTTGACCTTACATGTTCATCAGACCATAAGTACACATGACTTCAGATCTGGCTGAACCATTCACAAGTTACTTAGTATACAATAACAGTTTACAAGGATGATGTTATACCAAGCAGATTATTTCATGATCATACCAAGGAGTAATGAAAATAAGTATTTGTTCATCAATTAATTGGTAAACTGCGGAACTATGTGTGCCAGCAAGCACAAGGTGGTGGGTGAATGCAGGATAGGGCGAAGGAGGCCAAGTCTGTCTTGGAAGATTCAAGTACAGCAGTAATAACTGGTGAGTGAAAGGAATAAGCAGTTAAGACAAAGCAGACTCCTCAGTATAGCGAGTCATTTTTTTATGCAGTTATAGTTCTATGTTCTATTACTAGTCTTGGGTCCATTCTTCTCTCCCTCAAACTGATCATAAAATACAATCATGTTATGGTTACTGTTACCCAGGGGCACTTTCAGAAATGAGGTCTTTAACTAATCCATTGCAGAATACCAATTCTAGTTTGATCTACTCAAGGACATGCTGTATAAATACAATATCCCCAAAATACTGTATGGACTCACCACTTAAGCTTCCTTCGCCCATCCTAAAATCACCAATGATTATCACCTTACTTTTCTAGTACATCTCGTTATTTCTTCTCATCTGATCTACCATGGAGTTGCTATATCTGATCAAAACACCACGCCTTGAGTGACTTTATGCTTTTATTATTTCAAATTTCCATCTAAATCACTTCTTCATCCTGCTTTCCTGAACATAAACTATTCCTCTCTATTGTATTAACAACATCATTAATTAAGGAAGCCTTTACCTGGTCTCCTGTCATTCTTAAATATAATGTGCCTTTAATATTCAGGTGCTGATCTATGACAATCCTGCAGTCATGTCTCTAATGAGTATCAATATTATTTATTAATTTGTTTTCACTCTCAGAGAATCTATTTATTTTAAATTCAGGTACAATCTTTAGTTTTGTCTTTTTTATTATTTTTGCAACCCCTGCCTTACCTATTGCTACTTTAACATTAGTATTCTCTGTTTCTCCTTGTCATAATCAGTTTTTCATTTCCCATGTTAACAGACAGACATACTTTATTGATCCAGAGGGAACTTGGGTTTCGTTACAGCCACGCCAACCAAGAATAGTGAAGAAATATAGCAATATAAAAAATAATAATAAGTTAGTCTCGCCAAGGGGAAATAAGTCCAGGACCAGCCTATTGGCTCAGGGTGTCTGACACTCCGAGGGAGGAGTTGTAAAGTTTGATGGCCACAAGTAGGAATGTCTTCCTATGACGCTCAGTGTTACATCTTGGTGGAAGTACTTTTCTCTTCAGTTTTCTCTCATCTCTTTGAATCACCACATTCTTGCAACTTTGACCCTTTATACCCACTATTTAGTTTAAAAACTTGCATCCTCTCTTTCTATTCATGTGTTGACTGACCCCCACACAGCACAGCTTTAACTTTCAACCTTTCAACAATACTGGTGCTGGAGGCTTATGAACCAAAAGCTCTTCTGCCACACCTGAATATGCCATTCTCTATTAGTCACAGAAACAGGCCTTTTGGCCCCCTGAATGATCATTCAGCATATTTCTGTTTACATTAAGACTACTCTAAACCACTTACAAAGTTTGTAATTATCCCAACCCTCACCACCACCAATCCTGTCCCCGAACTGCACAAATTACAGTGACAAATTAACCCATCAACCCTTACACGTTTGGGATAGAGAAGAAAACAGAACACCTGGAGGAAACCCATGTTGTCACTGGGAGAATATCAAACCTCATCCCAGACTCTCTTACACAACGTCACGATTATATGTAGGTCCCTGGATCTGTGAGACAGAAGCTCTACCAGCAGTATCACTGAGTTAATTGTCCTGTGCTAATTTGCAAGTGGCTCATGTAAAAGTCATGGAAAATGTGGGTCTGGAATGTACCTGCAATACAAATATTACACAGACAAATGAAGTTAGGACTCACGTCAGGAAGTTAGCTACACATAGTTTTCAAGAATGATAATGGAAACGGCACTCTTGGAATTATATAAGAAATAGCTAGATGTTATTATGCAGGACGTACAGAGTACTTTTGGATGGATACAGTAACATAAGTCAAATAACCTTTTTCATTTGTATACAGCTGGTGTTTTGCAAGGAATGGGCCTGGTTTGTGTTGACATCAACTCCTCACCCAGGGGTTTGTATCTAAATTCTAACTTGAACATATTACTTCATTTTCCTTCTTTAGATATGCTGTTTATATTTTAAATATTTAAATAAATTTTAATATATTTATGGGTAAAGCCCTCCCCTCCATTGTGCATATCTACATGAGATGTTGCAGGAAAGCAGCATGCATCACCAGGGATCCCCACCAACCACACCATGCTTTCTTCTTGCTGCTGCCATCAGGAAGACGGTACAGGAATCTCAGGATTCACACCAGCAGGTTACTACCCCTCAACCATCAGGCTCTCGAACCAGAGAGGATAAGTTCACTCAATTTCACATGCCCCATCATTGAAACGTTCCCTCAACCTATAGACTCATCTTCAAGGACTCTTCAACTCATGTTTTCAATATCCTTTGTTAACTTATTATTTTTTTATTTTCACATTTGTATAATTTGTTGTCTTTTGCACACTGGTTGAACAGAAGACAAATGGTCCTTCATTGATTCTATATTGGTTATTATTCTATTAAGGATTTTATAGAATAAACCCTTAATCTTTATTAAGGATTAGGCCTGCAAGAGAAGGAATCTCAGGGTCTTACATGGTGACATATATGTACTTTGATAATAAATTTACTTTGGACATCTCTCCGTTGTCCAGGAAGCATATGTGAGGAAGAGCAATTAAGATATTTTTTTTTTGCTTGTGAAGGATTAATCACTAGAAACTGTATTACTGTTGAAAAAATACCTGCTTAAAAGTAATTCTAATAATTTAAAAGGTAAGAAGTAGAAAAATTCCTTGCAGTTGTGCTTTGTGTCTTGCATGGCCGATGGTTAGAATCTTTAAAATGACAGAGTCCAAATGTCCTCGACAAACCTGGGATTGTGTAATTGAATTCACACTCTGGATTTATTAGTTTCTGGTCTAAACTTCCAAACCTCTCTTGAATTGAAGAGTTTTAAAATTCTAGTTGACTTTTTCAACAGGACCCAAAGCCAAGTGTGCCAAGGGTTATTGAGGTTCCTGCTAGATCACTGTAAACCTCGCCAGTACTATGATTTGTTTCTAATAAGCCTGATGATGTGTTGCGAGATGTTGGGATTTCTATCTCCCTAGCTTCCATTTACTCCTGGCGATTGGTCTTGAGCTGTGATAAAATTGTCTACACTCCCAGCATCAACTTCAGACCCTGGGCCACGGCTCACGACAAAGAAAAATGCGGCATTGAATAGTTGACGATCAAGACCTAGGAACGAACAGGGGTGGTTTACAAAACTGAGAAACAGCAATCACTAGGTCAAGCGCTCCGTTAGGGGGGAACATACATTCAAAAGCGAGAGAGAGAGCCGAATCGGAGATGGAAGGTGGTGGGGCCTGAACAGTCGAAGATTGAATTAACATTCAGCACCTGAAGCCAACTGGGCTTTACTAAACACATGGAATAATTCGAGTTCCAAAATGCAAGAGTTCTCACCATCAAACTAGATCACAAATAGTTAAAGAAAATACGCATTACATTCAAAATTAATTAAAAGGGTATTTGAAAAATTCCTCCACAAAATATAATTTAACTGTGCAAAAGTAATAAAAAAAAGAGACTTTTTTTAGAGTAAAGATTCGATTATCTCGTACAGTTAAGGCTGCCATTCGATTTTCTGAGCCGGAAAAGCTTGATAAAAAAAAACATTCGATTGTAAATTGAAACCACAGACGAGAAAAGAAAAGCAAACCAGCAGGTTTCCAAGTCTGCCCAGGCAGGTAAGCTCCATAGGATAAGAGGGGATACCCGGTTTGCAGCAAGCAAACATATTCAACATTTTGAAGAATTTGTTGCAATCTGCAATTTATCACACAAGAACTCGGCGGATAAGTACTCCTTCTATTTAACATCTTGCTCCACATTTTAACAATTTCTTATGTTCTCAGTAGATTTTAAATGTGATTCGGCATCTCCCTTCACCGATTTGGAAATAAACCATTCCCAAAAAAAGTGGAGTGGATTATATTCTTTGAGTGGAATGGATTTGCAAATATCTTATTACCTGAAATAAAGTACTGGAGTACCTCACCAAGGAGAGGGTGATAGAGCGACATAGAGGTTAGGTAATGGCATGTTTGTGTTTCTAAACCTAGCGGGTTTTAGGAAGAACGAAGACTTTAAAGAGTAAAAAAAAAGTTGCAGATCTGTAGAAAAGGATGAATAAAAGTGGATAACAATGAGATTAGTTTTGAATTCAATGCAGTGAGAAAAGAGAGGAAGAAGAACATGGAGGATGGTGCATTGGTAGTTTAAAAGACAACAAAATGGGAATGTTTGGAGGAGAACTAAATATAAAGCCATTGCAAAAATAGAAGATAAGGTAGATCGTGTCGGAACAGAGAGGTTTTGAATGCGAATCATTCCAAAGGAGACACATTTTTCTTGCATCTTGTGTAAAAGCCCTGGAGGAGTTTCAACAAATACACTGCCCATAAAAAATGTGGAGGCAGTGTTCATGTTTTGTATTTCATTGCGTTAATATTTAACGGGAATGATTATTAAACATGTGTCAAAAATGACAAAGTGCATTTCCTCCGCAACCATGTTTGGAATTGATTGCATTTCGTCAGGGAGGTTGCCATGGTTATTTGCTTGCCCGATGCGGAGATCCAGCGCGGATTTTGCTGCGATCTCTGCTGCTGGAATCCAAGTGCTTTTCTGCCAAAGAGTGAGCGGCAGCGTGTCGTGGGATCCGCACAGCAGCAAAGTACGAGCTCAGAGAATCTCCGTGGAATAAACATTTTTGTGTATTTTGTTTACACTTAGTGGGGGAAATAAAGAAGGATGACTTCCATTTGGAAGGATTTGTGCATTTGGTTGGCATTAGGAATGTGGGCCACAGTTTTTTAGCATTGGGGGAAAAGTTTGCCGCAGAGTTTGAGAAGTTTCTTGTCGCATCCACAGTTTTACATCATGGCGAGAGGGAGCCGCGGATGCGTTGAGATGGGAGCTGGACTCTCGGCCTGGGCACCGGCAGCAGCAACTCCCCGGCGCCGCCGTGCCCGCGCCTACAGCCCCCCGAGCGTTTTCCTCGTTGCCCCCGTGTTCCTGCTGTTGCTCCGGTTCATCTCGCCCGGATCCGCCGCCCCGTCGGAGTCCGGAGACTTCGCCATCCTGGAGGAAGCACAAGTTCTCGCGAATCAGATGCGAATCCTGGCCACCAGCGAACTTGGAGTCTTCAACATGCAGGTAAGGACGTGGGTTTTCTTCGGGGATGCTGTCCGTCTGCGGAAAAAAATGGGGAATGCATCTTAATACTACAATATTCTGTTTGGGAACCTGCTCCATAATTCTGTCGTTTATTATTGTCTAAGATCTTGGGTGCATAAGTTGCTTGAGAAATCGCACCCATTGTTATTGGCAAATAGTATAGGTGCAAGCGTTTTATCTCGTTTAGTTAATATATGAACTGGTGTCCTACTGGTAATTGGAGCGCAGCATATTGGCTCCTGCTGTCATACTGATCATATGAAATTAATCTTTACTCATTCCAAAGTTAACCCATTCTAATATACTGTCTGCCATTGAATATCCTTCTTTTCGCCTGTGAAGTCTCAGTTTGCTTTTCGCTCACTGATCCCAGCAAAGCTCATGGTTGTTCCCAATATTGGATGCAGTCTATTCCCATTTTATAGAAACGCAGTCATTTATCTTTCATCCCGTTGCCCCATTTGCCTTTGTATAGGTTGTAACGCGTTAACCCATTTCCAGCCATTGTTTGTTCTCTTCCATTTATTTATCGACTTTTCTCAATTATTAGTTACCCATGTCTTGAAATCTTGTATCTAAGCTTGATATCAAGATACAACATCTCTTTTATCTTCTTGAACGTAATTCCTTGTAAAATTTATGTTTTATACTTTATTTCTTTCTTTTAGACCCATCATGTTTGGAAGGCATAATGTTGCACGATTGAGGATTAAAGGATTTTGGGATTGTTGGGTGCATCTGACCTGTGACTTCTCTATTCTGTTATCCCAAGCATTACAGGCTTTGCTTCGGTGATGTGTTAGAGCTGCTGCTGTTTGTAGTCGGATGCATTTAGAATGTTTCAGTGATCCGTTTCTCATCATTTTGTAGTTTTATTTTGAGCGTTCTTCCAGATACTGTCACTTTGTACTCATCACAAATGTATTTAATACTGCTGGTTTTAAAATGTATATAAATATGCATCAGCATTCTTTCACTCGCAATGCAAGGGTGATCCTCCATTTAAAATGTATGCACTCTTTTGGTTTATTCCTCACCTACAGATGTCAGTGACAAACAGAAGGATGGATGGCATCCTAAATCTGTATGGGGCTAACAAAAGGTGAAAGCAAATGGGCTTGGCAGTCAAAGAGGTGTTAAACTTGCTGTCTCTGTGTGCCACTTTAACATGTGGGACGATTTGCATAGGTGGATGAAGGTCTGTCCCTCTACAGCCCCCCAGTTCACTCTGTTTTTGTAAGTCAGGCGTCAGTAAACATTGATTGGCATTTTATTATTTGTATAATACAAAAGACAGGCTTGAAGAACCCCATCGATTTAGGTGCTTGGTGTAGTGTGAAAAGGTATTAAACCAAGATTAGGAAATCCAAGATTTGAATCCTGATCTGTACACAGTTGGTTGATCACAGCCAATGCAGCGGCTGAGGATGGGGGGGGGGGGGTGGTGGGGGGGTGGTGTTGATATGTTGTATTTCCAGGATGGGAAGGGGAGTATTAACTGAGTCTGAGCATCTGATAACCATTGACCACTGCTTTAAAGTATGTGGGTGGTATATCCTTGATGGTGATGACTGAACTGATAGTCTTTTGACTGGCTTGAAAAGCAAGATACCAGATCAAACATAACCACCTTTGAGAGAGGAGTTCTATGTATTTTCTTCTCTCTAACTCTATCCAAGTGGGCAGGTGTTGATAAAAGCACAAGGTTCAGGCACAGTATTTAAACGTGAGTAATTCTCACAATAATTTGTCTTCCTTTTAAGCACTTGCCTTGCGAGGAATCAAATACAGCTTTCAGATTTATTTAACTTGCTATTTAAGAATGGTATTTTAATTTTGATTATGTGTATAACTTGGATCCTAAAATTGTAGTTTCCTGCAGGTGCTAATAGGCATAATGTAATTTATTTATGGAAACTAATATTACACTGGATTACTTTCTGCCCTCCTTCTGGAAATGCTGATCTCTCCAGTGATAGATTCACAAGTATGCCCCCCCCCCCCCGCCCCCATGGCGGTTTCTGATAATCTGCGGAAAGTGGCAGTCATTGTGTGCAGGCATGGGTGCTGCGTACTACTGAACTATTTTACCGTGGTGTGGCATTTGAGCCAATCTCACTATTCACTGTTTCAATCAGCAATAGATTTGTGGGGATATCAATTGGCAGCAGCAACCATGGATGATTTTACATTAACTGGTGTAGCGGTATGATGAGAGTTAGCTAAATCAGTATAAATCAAAATTGAAACTGGAATGCAGTTCATATTTTACAGATTGTGCACGCTTTTAGAAAAACCAACAGTTCTTTTCATTGAGTGAGCTGATTCTCAATATCTAAGAGCTCATTCAGTGTTATGTTGCACAGCTAAGAAGCTTGACAAAATAGATTTCATTTCATGCATGAGGATTCTAGAATAAAAAAAAATTGCTCATACTTGAAGTGTCATACACTCTGGTGAAGATGTCCAGTAGCAAGAGTCAATGCCTTAGAAGAACGTGTGTAACTTCTCCTGACAAAAATTGAAGTCTGAACAATTGGGATCAAGCTGATCATTGGAATTCCGTAACTTAATCTGAGCTAACTATCAGAGAGAGTCATTTCTTGTGGATTTGCCGGTGTTTGTTTTATTTGACTTTGGTTTTGTTCTCAAGCTATGTGACAGTCTAATAGCATATCATTTGAAGAACTCTGTAAAAGCTAGAATAAATCTAGATACTAAACTTTTCCTCAGTGTCTTGAAATGCTCAAAGGGCTCGTTTAGGGTTGTTTAGCCCTGTGGTGAATAAATGGTCTGACTGCAGTTCTCATTTGTGGTGAATTAGCCAGCCTGCGCTGTTGGTCAAAGAGAGCATTTAATAAGTACCCAAGAAAATGCAATTTAAAAAATAATTTGCATTTATTTTTAATCATTATAATCACAATACAATGGAAAATGTGGATGTGTCGCAATGCAGGCTGAGGAATTGTGTGCAAAGGATTCTGCTCAGGTTTTAGGATACAAAAAATGGAAGCAGAGTAGCAGCTTGATTGTTTATAGACTAGTGGCCATCTTTGGTAGTTACTAGAGTAGATCACGTGTGATAATGCAGAATGGCCCCACTTGCATACAACCTCCCAGGGTATTACGTCTCCTTCAAACATTGTCAATATACGTTAATGGTGCTTGTCTGATGGAACATGACAACTCAGTGGACAAAATCGTTGTTTCTCTGGTGTTATGAAGCTTAACAATTTAATTTGGAATTTAGTTTCATTAAAAGGTGCTGCCCTTTGAAATAAGGCACATTGTGCACAAGGGAACAGGGAGAAATCTTCCATTGTACATGATTGCTAGTTGATTTGGTTCCAATTGTAATGTCATTCAGAAAGGTTATTTTGAAAAATGTCACCATTGCCAAAGACCGGATTTTTTCATCTTATTTTACCATGACATTGTTCCATGAAATGCATAAAACAAAGTACATTCAGCAAGTCCTGGAGGAACCATTGTTAGAATCCTGGGGTTTGTGAGAATAAATCAGAATTTTTAATCGAGCTTTGAACTGCAACATCAAAGTGCTCAGAAATCACTAATGATGTAAGCAGTGTCATATTAGCAAGGACTGACATTTCACTTCAAACACCAAGAGCACAGCTGTCTGAGGCAGATATTAAAAAATGTATATGCTGGGCAAGGTGGACAGGCTGATAATTAGGATTCCTATTAGCAGACACCAGTCTGAAAGCAGTTGCGTTTTGTGGTGAATTTTGGGTGGAAATGTTTCAGCAAAATTGCAGTGAAATTATTTGAAAATGACATTTGCTTGTTTTAAATTGACTGTGAAACTGCAGGGATGAGATGGTCTTATTCAAATCTCAAGAATCTTGTTTTGTCCCCAAGGATATTGGGAATGGTTCGTTCTTCTCAGAATATGACAGAGTTGTCATGTGAACTTCTATAAAATGTGAAAGTGAAATCTTTTGCTTGAATTGCATTAAAATATTCAGTAAAATGAATTTCTGTCTTGGTTTATGTCAAGAAAACATTTTGAGTTCTGCTCTGAAAAGAAAATGATAGAAACTTAATGTTTCAAATTGATGATACTACTTCAGAAATGGTATTGACCTGAACTGCTAAGTAGTTTTTGTTGTTTCAGATGCTGAAACTGAAAATAAAAATCCTTATTCAGTGTTGGAGATTTTATTTCTTGTCCCCAGTTTAAATCTCCCCCCCCCCCCATATACTTTTACCAGCATAATGGAAAATCAGAATTTCTGATATTGGAAATCAAAAACAGAAGTGCTGGAACTACTCGGTAGCTCAGACAGAACGTGTGGAGAGAGAACTTGTTAATGGTTCAGGTCAATAAATTTGCATCAGACCTTGCATGTTTGGACGATGGGTTATTCGACTGCAATGTTAACACTCTTTCTCTATCGGACTTGCAAGTGATTGGACCACTTGTCTTTTTGTATTGTGGACGTCCTTTCTTAGCCACTGTCACTCTAGTCTTTCAGGCTTTCCTGGTCCACACTCTATTACTAATGTTTGTCTGTGTTTGCTCTGCTTTCCCCAATGCTTCTCTTTGACTTAAAACTTCCATTTGCATTTTTTCCCCAGTTCAGTGAAATGTTACTAACTCGAAACATTAGCTTTATGCTGCTCTCCACAGATGCTGCTTGACCTGCTGAATATTGCCTGTCTTTTGTTTTCATTTCTCTCAGTCCAGTACTGAGGCTGATGGTACTTTCAGCTGAAACTTGAAACTAAGGACTCCTCTGCCTTAAGAAAACATAATCACCCCATGGCACTTGTCGAAGAGGAGCACTAGAAATCTTCTTGGTGACTTGACTAATATTTGCTCCTCAGGTAGATCACTATATCAGGTTGCCTGGGTCCAAAGCCTTCTGTTATGCAAATTAACTGCAGCTTGGAGTTCGGAATTCAACAGAACAATTAGTCCTGTGTGTTTATTTCCTCCTTGTGTGACAGTACTGGACTTGTGCTTGTAGAAAGTCTACACTCTGTAACCAAGGAGGCTGACTGTGGAGCTGAGCTATCTGCAGTGTCCATGCAGCAAAATTTGAGAACACTCCTTCTGCAAAGATTGTAATAGGAGAGTCAGTAATGCCACCCCAAGACCACAAAAGATCTTGAAGTGGGATAATACAGTCTGATTATGATTAGATATGCCAGTGCCAAGGATTGGAACATGCTGACTATTAAAGTCAAGTTGTAAGTTAAGTTCTGAATAGGTGAGCTGGCTTTGAATTGATTGGCATTCCAACTCATGAACCAACAAAAATAATCAAATGCAAATTAAGATAGCAGTAGATATATTCAGTGGTTGAAAGTTTAGCATTGGAGTGGATTATGTTGACTATTGATAATTCTATTTATTTTATAATATTTTAATTTCAGATCATACAGAATAAAAGTGTTCAATGTAAAGGAAACTTCAAATTGAAATGTGTCTAGTATACTTTAATTTGTATTTGCTCTGCTGCAGGGATGCCATTAAAAAAATTTCAGTTATTGACCTCTGTCATTAATCATATTATCAGTTCATTAAAATAATTTGGAGCAGTTTTGTTTTAGGCTATTATTCTGTGCCATCTGTGACTGGCTTCAATTTTGCCAAATTGAGTTAATGAGCAACCTTAATAGCTCAGAGAAAGAACGAAAATTGTGCTTAATTCAGGTTTGGGAAGGTAAATGAATGTCTACTTAAAGACATTCCCCCTCAAACTGCAGTTTTTAACACCCTGCTTGGATTGACTGCAAAGAGAGCTCACAAACTGGATACAAAATTGGCTAGATGATAGGAAACAGACGGTAATGGTGGAAGGATGTCTCTCAGACTGGAGAACTGTGACTAGTGGTGTGCCCCAGGGTTAGTACTGGGCCCATTGTTATTTGTCATCTATATTAAAGAAATGAAGGCATAGTTAGTAAATTTGTACAAACTTGCAGTGAAGAGGAGATTCAAGAATCGAAGTGGGATTTTGATCAGCAGGTAGGTGGGCTGAGAAATGGCAAATGGAATTTAGTTCAGTGTTAAATTTTGGAAGTGTAACATTTTCAAAGGACTTTTACATTGAAGGGAAAAGCTCTGGATTCTACTGTGAACAGAGGAAACTTGGATTACAGATGTATAAGTCTCTTAGACAGGACAGACACAAGGGCTTTTGGCATCATCAATTAGGGCAAGGAATTTAGAAGTCGGGAGATTATGTTGCAATTGTACAAGATGTTGCTAGTGTTGCACTTGGAGTATCATATTCAGTTTTGGCCACCCTGTCATAGAGAGGATGTGATTAAATTGTGAAGAGTTCAAAATGATATACAAGGACATTGCCAGGACTTAGGGGACTAAATTGGAGGGAGAGGTTAGATCAGGTGGGCCTTTACTCCATGGAGTGTAGGAGACTTGGGTGACCTCATAAACATGTATAAAATCATGAGGGGCACAGATAGGGCACACGGTTTTTCTTCCCAGGGTTATTAGGGAATCAAACACTAGAGGTAATCGCTTTAAGCTTAGAGGTAAAAGATTTAATAAAAAGCTGCAGAATGGGAAGAAGCTATATGGAAGCAGATGCTGGAAAAGGTGGTTGAAGCAGGTACATGAGATGAGCAATAGGAACAGAATTAAGCCATTCAGTCCATCGAGTCTGCTTATGATTGATTTACTATCCTTCAACCACATTCTTTTGCTTTCTCCCAGTAATCTTTGACACTCTTTCTAATCAAAGATGCACTGAAGAAGTATGTGGGCAGAATGTATGGATGACAAGAGTTTAGAACAGGGGTTCCTAACCTGGCATCCACGGATGCCTTGGTTAATGGTAGGGGTCCATGGCATTAAAAAGGTTGAAAGTCCCTGGTTTACAGTGATATTGGCAAAGTGCTGGGAAATGGGATTATCTTGAATACACTTCTCAGTTGGCATAGATACAATTGGGTCCAAGACACCTTTTCAGCATGTTGTATTTCAATGACCATGAGAAATTATCAGGAGGGCCATTTGTTGACATTAATTTTTGGTTTTCCTCTCAACAGGAATGTTATTCTTCAGTGTGTTTATGGTGTACAGCCCCACATTCTAATCACACTGATCTATTGATGTATTATCCTTCATGTGGTGAAGTGGCAGTTTGTATTTCAGTAGCACTTTTTTTAGATCATGCAGCTTTGGAATTCCCTAACATTGCAAGTGGAAAGTAGGGTTGGAAACTGATAAATTGGTAAGGGGAATGGAAAAGTGGAGATTTGGGGGCAATTGAAAAGATATGATGTTTAAAAGGATCATAGTAAGATGGTTGTAAGTTGCCCACAGAAAGGAGATGGGTATATATAGGGCAGCAGAGACGGAATGAAGGGTGGTTGTGGCATGAGGCTAGAAGAAGTCAAGGACTATAATTTTAAATTCATTATGAAGGAGAATAGGAAATCAGTGGTAGATTCACACAGAACCATGAAGTGATGACGTGTATGGTTTAGGTGTCTGTCGAGCAGCAAAGAGAGAGCAGGACTTCTCTTTCAATGGTTACAACCATATATTACAAAAGCATCAGAACCAGGTTTTTTATTATTATTGTCTCATCTAGTTTTTTTTGAGGCAGCAAAATCATGCAAAGGCATAAAATTCACTAAAACTTTTAAAATAATTAGTGCAAGAAAAGGAATAGTGAGTGTTTATGGACCATTCAGAAAACTAATGTCAGAGGAGGAGGCTGTTCCTGCATCATTGAGTGTGGGTCTTCTTGCTCTTGTACTTTCCCCAACAGTAGATACTGGAAGAGAGCCTGTTGTTCAAGTGCTGAGAGAGAAACTTTGTGTTCATGGTGCAGGTATACTCATGGCTTGTATATTGTATTACATTGATAACAAAAAAAAGTGCAGGAAACACAGTGGGTCATGCAGAAACTATGGAGAGAGAGGCAAAGCTAATGCTTCAAATTGAAGGGTCTTCATCAAAACTGGAAAAATGAGAAAGCAAATTAAAGTTGCAGAGAGTGTGGAGAAGGGATGGTTAGGGAAGACAGAATATCTGTGATGGGGTGAGACCAGAGTCATTGAACTGAGAATTCATAGCGTATCAGGCTGTGGCTGTTGGGGTGGGGGGGGAGGAACTTGCAATATTACAGACGGATACCATAACAGCAGAGCTGATTGGTTTCCGATCCAAATAGAGAAAGCAAAACTGCAATGTTCCCAAATAGACGATGAACTAAATACCTTGTGCTTCATTGGAACAGAGCAGATGGACACAGACAGGTAGGTTGAAGTGGGGTGAAGGATTAAAATGATACGAGCTAGAAATTTGGATTTGCACCTGCAGACTGAGCAGAGGAGCTCCAACAAAATGTTCACCCAGCCCATGTGACCATAATGCACTGCATTGGGAAAAAGTGCAAATGAGTCATTGCTTCACTTGGAAGAACAGGAAGGAGAAGTCAGGAGGCATGTATCTGTTCTTGTTGAGGGATCAGTGTGGAAAGGACGAGATAAGGTGCCACACATGAGGCTGCTTAACAAGATAAAATCTTATGGCATTACAGGAAGGATACTGGTTTGGATAGCAGAATGGTTGACAGGCAGGAGGCAGCGAGTGGGATTAAAAGGGGCCTTTTCTGGTTGGCTGCCAGTGACTAGTGGTGGTCCTCAAGGGTCAGTAATGGGACTTTTCACATTCTTTACCAAAGATTTAGATAATTGATGGCTCTGTGGCAAAGGTTGCAGATGATGCAAAGATAGGTGAAGGGGTAGGTTGTGCTGAGGAAGCAATGCGATTGCAGCAGGACTTGGATAAATTACACTTGGATGGAATACACTGTTGTGAAATGTATGATAATGGGTTTTGATAGAAGGACTATATCTAAATGGGGGGAAGGTTCAAACATTAGAGGTCAGAGGGAGTCTACAATTCTGAAAGATGCCCAGAAAGTTAATTTACAGGTTGAGTCTGTGGTATAGAAGGCAAATGCAATGTTGGCATTTATTTCATGGGGAATAGAATATAAAAACAAGGAGATAATGCTGAGCCTTTATAAGACACTAGTCAGGCCGCACTTGGAGTATTGGCAACAGTTTTGGGCCCCAGATCTTAGAGAGGTTGTGTTGTCATTGGAGAGAGTCCAAAGGAGGTTCATGTGGATGGTTCCAGGAATGAAGGAGTTAACATGTGAGGAACGTTTGGCAGCTTTGGGCCTGTATTCGCTGGAATTTAGAAGAATATGGGGAAGGGGGTCTCTCATTGAAACCTTCCTAATGTTGAAAGGACTAAGTAGGGTGGATGTGGAGAAGCTGTTTCCTGTGGTCAGTGTATCCAGAATGAGGGTACAGCCTCAAAATTGTAGAACAGAGGTAAGGAAGAATTTTTTTTACTAGGGAATGGTAAATCTGTGGAATGCTCTGCCACAAACTGTGGTGGAAGCCAAGTCCGTGTGTATATTTAAGATGGAAATGGATTGTTTCCTGATTGCTCGGGGCATCAAAGGATGTGGTGAGAAGGCAGGTGTATGGGGTGACTGGGATTTGGGATCGGCCATGATGGAATGGCAAAGTGGACTTGATGGGCTGAATGGTTTAATTTTGCTCCTATGTCTTGTGGTTTTATGCTCTAAATAATGGCTTCAAGTTCCTGGGTATCAATGTCTCCAAGGATATGCCCTGGGCCCAACACTTGGGAAAGAATGCATGCCAGTGGCTCTACTATGTTAGCGGTTTGATGGGATCGGTCACCAAAGACTCTTACACATTTTTGTAGATGTACGATAGAGAGAATTCTGATTGGCTGCATTGCCATCTGTTATGGAGGTTCCAGTGTTGTAGACTCAGCCAGCTCCATCACGGGCCTAAACCTCCCCACCATCACGGACATCTTCAAGAGGCGGTGCTCAAGAAGTTGGCGTCCATTTTTAAGGACCCTTACCATCCAGAACGTGCCCTCTTATCATTACAGTCGGCCGTCCTCATCCGCGGATTCCGTATGTCCAGATTCAACCAACTGCGGATCGGGAAAACCCAGAGTTTTTCTCTCCAGCACTCATTGCTTGACATGTACAGACTATTTTTTCTTGTCTTTATTCCCTAAACAATACAATATAACAACTATTTAATAGTATTTATGTTGTATTAGGTATTATAAGTAATCTAGAAATGAATTAAAAGTACAGGCAGTCCCCGGGTTATGAATGAGTTCCGTTCCTGAATCCGTCTTTAAGTCAGATTTGAGGTCGGAACAGGTACATCCGGTATTATCTAGCGTCAGTCAAACGTTTATCTTAGTATATAGTACTTATTTTACCTTTCTATGCATATAAAACACTTAAGAAACATACGTATTTCAATAATTTAACCACTGTGTTGCTTTGTAATAATTGTAGCTTTCATCAGGGCAGGGCCTTTCACATTCTTCATTAAAATTGTTCCGATTGTTGACCGACTGTAACCTAATGCATTTCCAAGGACCGATGGTGTTTCACCTCTTTCCGATCGCTTTATTACTTCCGCCTTATTTTCAATTGCGATCGTGATTATTTTCGTGAACAGAAACACTATGGATTCAGAGCTGCGCTGCCAGGTCCTAATGTCCACCCCATGGAGACGTGTTAAATAAAGTCCGGGGTTCCACTAGGTCCTAAAGACCACTGCACTGATACATGTTAAATAAGGGACTTGAGCATCTGTGAATTTTGGTATCCGTGGGGGGGGGGGGGGGGGGTCCTGGAACCAATCTGCCGCGGATGAGGAGGGCCAACTGTACTACCATCAGGGAGGAGGTAGAGGAGCCTGACCACCCATACTGAATGAGTTGGCAAAAGCTGTTTCCCCTCCGCTATCAGATTTGCAAACAGTACACAAGCCCATTACACTACCTCATTATTCCTTTTTATTGCACTTTCTTTTAGTAATCTCGTGTCTTTGCACTGTACTCTCTACAAAACCAAAAATTCATGTCATTTAGGCCAGTGATAATAGATTGGATTGTGATTTTTGATTCACCACTGAAGTGTATCTAGTTGTCTATATGCAAAAGTGCCCGTGGATTTGACTTCATTTCTAAGTTATATTGTGAGGGAGAGCATTGCATGAACTAAGGTAACTGCAGAGTGAAAATGATGGTGGGAGGAAAAAATGGCAAAAAATCTATTTTTCCTGACAGACTGATAAAGTAACACATGATATGGATCAGCCATCTTAATCCCCAAAGCCCCTGGGCAGAGACGTGGCTTTAAGAATTATGGTGTTAATATTTGAGTTAGACAGAAGTGAAACAGTGAATTGATTTGTGAGGAGAGATGTGGAAGTTTTCATTTGGTGGTTCTCCATTCAGCTCCACTAACATGGGATAAAGTTTTAAAGATTAGTTAAAATGAGTGGGAATTGCCTTTGTTTATTAAAGCCCAGTGCTTGTCCAAATTCTCAGGTGTCCTCAAATGCAAAACTTACTTTTATTTTTCCAAAGAATGAAGTTAATCGTAGGCTATGCTATTTGGAGTGATATTTATCTTTATTATAATCCATCATGACTTGATCCCACTTTGCTCTCGCTCTTTTCTGTATGCACACTTCGAAAGAAAACCTGGTTTGACTGATGGAGATTTGGATGACTTTATTCCAGTAAATGGCAGTTAGAAGTTGTGTTGACTGTTTTATTTTGGAGCTTTTTAACAATAAGAGATAGCGGGGATCTAAAAATCATACTGAAATATTTAGAAAGGAGGAAAAATCAAGTAAATGAAAAGGTCAGTACTATAGAATCAGTCTGAGAATTAGAAGGCAACGAATGAAGAATGTGATGATCCTACTATTTTAGGACAATTGACTGAATGTGAGTATGGAAACGATTTAATGGATTTTAATATAACAGGTATATCTTTGATTTTTTTTCTGAATAGAGAGCATTGATACGTTTTTGCTAAAAATGAGCTGGGGAGGGGGATTAAAAGTGGATGAGAGGTGAGAAGTTTTTAGCCTGGCAACATTTTCTTTCATGGCCATAAGTGTGAGAGTTGTTGAAAGAGCAGTAAGGGCCTGGATGAGCTTTCATGGGATGCATCATTCTAGGTTAATCTGAAGTTTGCCTTGTGTGAGGATTTGTTACTGATACATCTCTTACCAATTTTAAAGAGCTACTGATTGCATTGCCATTGAGGGCAATTACTAAATCATAGCAAAATGATAAGGGGGAGTAGAATAAAATTTCGTACTTTCTTAGACCAATAAGTTACTCAATTTCAGGTAGAGATCTTGATGTTGCATCATAATTTCTGTAGTACTCTGTTCTTTTTTCAGAAATGTTTAAATTTGTATAGAATCTTTAAAACAATTGTATTTCATTTTGAAGCAGTGTATTTCAATTATACAGTTTCTATTTTTGTGAATGGTTATTAAATTTTGTAAAATATATCAAAAGGACCGTAATTTTTTTGTTTATTTATGCATTGTATATGCTTATTATTGGCTAGGTCAGTATTATTGTCAAATACAACTTTTGAAATTGGTGGTCACGTATCATGTTGAAGTGCTGCAGTTTATGGATGTCTCCTTAATGCATGGATCTGTTCATCAAACTTCCTGCTCTTCACTGAGAGGAGTTTCTGACTACCTTGTGTAATACCCTGGTTAAGATTTCTACTGCTATGCTGTGAGGTAGTTTGTATTAGCAATGTTCTGTGTGCTGGAAAGAGAGGTTTGGCTTCAGCAAAGATAAGGAGGCATGTTGTCCAATTTAGGAATGTGTATCAGCCAGTCAGAATTGTGGGATGTGAAAGAAGGTTCCAGAGAACTGTGGGGAAGAGTTTTCTGAAGGACGTTGGGGTTTGTGGTCTTTCAGTGGGGCAGGGCATGAGGGAAGATGCCACAGGATGCCATTTGGAAGGAGAGTCTCCGCTCCAAGAAAGCAGATGAATGGCTCCAAGGAGGAAGGCCCAGCACTGAGAGAGAGCCAGCTTGGTCTTCGAGAGGAGTCTGGAATGTGGCAGATGCTTTTCACACAGACTGTGAGTCCAGTGCATGAGTAAACAGATACACCCCGAATACTCCAGTATTAGCTCAACGGTCATGTGCATATTGGACTGGTTTAACAGAAATGGGCCCTTTTTATTATCATTTTTCACTCAAATCGTGCTTCCTTTAATCAGAACATCACAACACCCCTGTTTGTTTGAATCCCAAATCATACTAACTCTAGACGTATATTGCTTATGAGAGGTGGCCTTCTCAACACTGAGTCTCGTGGCTAATAGAGTTAGATAATGAGTATACGAGCCCCCGATGGGAAGGTTCCACTTGGTACCAGTTTAATTCAGTAACAAAACATACCCCATTATTCTTGTATTGTACACTATTCATGTAATAACTCCTTGAAAATGCACATTTTCAAATGACTGAATTAGCCATTTTATGTTTTCTTCCTTTAAAAAACGGCACTTAACTTTTTTTTCAGTGACAGCCACGTTGCTATAAATACCTAAAAGCCACTAGAACATAATTGTATTATGTAACTTGTACTTAAATGTCAGCCTGAAGCTTATAACCATTTTGTGGAGGAATGTAAAAGATTGACTTCTTTTTATAACAATCAGGATTTCCTAAGTTTCAGCAAAGTGGTGAACAGAAATTAATGTGGCTGAAATTCATAGGTTTTTGAACTTTTTCTACATTTTAGTATCTTTAATTTTACTTAGCAAACTGATATGAAAACTATCAAATATTTAAGTGTAAGGGTTTCTGTAAGTTATAATATGTCTGTGATTTAAAGACAATGTGCATAAATAAACACCAAACCTGTTCTTTGGATTAATTTAGAATGTAGGCAATATTAAGTTAAAGATCAGCACTTGGCTGATAGTCTGCTCCAACTTTTGATCATGGTTGACTTATTTTCCCTCTCAGTACGGATCTCCTGCCTTCTCCCTTTGACCTTTGCCCTTACAAACCAAGAACCTATTAACCTCCACTTTAAATATACCCAATGACTTGGCTTTCACAGCCATCTGTGCCAATGTATTCCGCAGATTTATCAGCTAAAAATAATCCCATCTCATCGCTGTTCTGAAGGCTCTTTGGGCCTAGGCTCTGAAACATCCTCTCCATAACCACTCTATTGAGGCCTTTCAATATTTGGTAGGTTTCAATGAGAACCTCCTTCATTCTTCTGAACTCCAGTGAGTCCAGGCCCAGAGCCATCAAATACTCCTCGTATATTAAAAATTTTCTTCCAGGGATCGTTCTTGTAAACCTACATTGGGCCCTCTCCAATGCTAGCTCGCCCTCTCTTAGATATGGGGCCCAAAACTACTCAGAATACTCCAAATGTGGTCTGACCATTGCAATATAAAACATCAGCATTATATACTTGCGTGCTAACACTGCATTTGCTTTCCTCTCTACTGACTCAACCTGCAAGTTAATCTTTAGGGAATCTGCACTAGGACTCCCTCTTGCATCTTCGATTTCTAAATTTACTTCCCATTTAGAAAATAATGTATGCCTTTTATTCTTGCTGCCAGATTGCATGGCCACAGACATCTCTGCACTATATTCCATCTGCCACTCTTTTTACCCATTCTCCTAATTTGTCCAAGTCTAAAGACTAAGATCACGGAAAAGCCCTCCCAATCAATTCAGCACATCTACACGTAGTGTTGTCACAGGAAGGCTGCATCCGTCATTAACCTCACTGCGCAGCTCATGCTTTCTTCTCGCTCCTACCATCAGTAAGAAGGTGCAGGAACATCAGGACTCACACCATTAGGTTCAGGAATGGTTATTGCCCCTCAACTGTCACATTCTTAAACCAGGGAGGATAACTTCACTTGCCCCATCACTGAACTGTTCCCACAACCCGTGGATTCACTTTTAAGGAATCTTCATCTCATGTTCTTGATATTTATTGCTTAGTTATTAATAATTATTATTATTTACCTTAAGGTATCACCTTCAGTCCTGTGTTCACTACCCTTCTTTTCAGTTTTTGTCTCCATATTGCTTGAAGTTAAATAAACTAAGTTGTGTAAGTTTCGTAACATTTCAAATAATGATTCTGTGGTTAAACACAGGTGATGTTGTGAATGTAAATGTTGGTTTCACTTAGCACAAAATAAAATAATACCCTGATTATTTTCAAGGAGGCCATAAACCAATTACAACTGTGAGGAAGTCTTATTTCTGAAAACATTTTAGTTTTGTGATTTTAGGTTTGGAATGCTGAAGTGTTAATATTCGGCTCAAAGTTGAGGGTTATTTGACTAAACAAACATTTGTGGGATTGTGGTTTGTGTAGAGCTGTTGAGTATTTGGAGCATTGTTTTGCCTGTAAAGTGATATTATAGGGCTAATTCAGGAGAGTGTGCAAGGCTCCTTCTTGAGTTCTTTATTTTCCATAATGCATGTTTACAATCCTTATTAAATAGATCTACTAGCTGAGATGAAAGAAAGATTGTATTTTTTTTTGTTGGAGGTTTTCTTTACATTTGGCTCAGGAGCTTTCTAGTCTTGGTGTGAGCTTCCCAAATCGCTGCGACAAGAGAAGGGGGAAAAAATCTTTATCACAGCAAGCTTGAGTGGAGAACAATGGGGATTGTTGAAAATTGGGAGGGGGCGGGGGGCACAGAGGGGGTCGGTGCGAATAAGCTTTGGAATGCAAGGCAATCAGTGCAATTGACACGCATGCATCGTGGCATTTGTTTGTGCATTTAATTCACTTGCTACTCCCAGCAGAGGCTTTAGCATTCAGAATGAGGAATTTAGGTAAAGGAGATTAGTTTTTTTTTTACTCATGACAATAGACTTTACAATTCCTATAGCTCCCAGTGAGTACTGATTCTCACAGCCTCAGGTACCTAGCTGTCATTGCTTTTAGTGGTTTAAGTTGTAATGGAGCTTAAATCTTCAATTCTGTGGAAATGAAACCACCTACTGTAATTTTGAGTTGGCCTCATTTGTTTTTTCACTTTCATTTGGTATTGAATGGCCATTCCTTAATTGTAAAGTTAAGGTTGTCTTTGGCGTGCTTGCTTTATTGTGGTTGGTAACGGAGCTGAATTCGTGCGTGCATGTTGTAATGGAGTTCATTGGTGAGCAGTCAAAAAGCTATTTTTCCTTCGGAACTCAAAGGATCTCAAGGCAAATTACAGAGGAGCTACTTTTATGCTAATTAACATGATTTTATTTAATTTAGTCTGTGCACATAATCTAAGATTTAGATAAAAGTGCTGTTTGTTCTAATTGGTAATGTGTAACACTGGTAATTATTCCTGTCTTGTCAGGCAGGCAGTCTGTATTTGCAGCACAACATTAACGTGCATAGAGACCACATCCAGGAGTGCAGGCCAATGGCACCTGGAAGAGGTGACCAGTTTCAAATTCTGGATGCTAACACCTCTGGGGATAGGCACAAATGACACTTGCTACTCTTGCGACAAAATTAATCTGGGTTATTTGTACAGAGTGACATTGCAAAAATATCAATGGGATGTAATGACAGTGGGAATTTGTAATGACACCAGTCCTCATTGAGGGATCAGTGGAAAGGGTGAACAGTTTCAAGTTCCTGGGTGTCAACATCTCTGAAGATCTTTCATGGGCCCAGCATTTCGGTGCAGTTACAAAGAAGACACATCAGCGGCTCTATTTCATTCGAGGAGATGTGGTACGTTCTGAAAAACTCAAGCACATTTCCAGAGCTCCACTGTGCAGAGCATTCTGACTGATTGCATCACTGTCTGTTGTGGATGGGTTACTGGATAAGATCAGAAAAAGTTGCAGAGGGTTGTAAATTTAGCCAGCTCTATCATGGGCACTGATCTCTCCACCATCAAGAGCATCTTCAAATAGTTATGCCTCAAAAAGGTGGCAGCCATCATTGAGAACCTCCACCACCCATGTCCTCTTCAAGGTTGTTTAATTGTCATTCCACCCATATATAAATACCCGTGAATACAGCCAAGCGAAATAGTATTACTGTAGGTCCAAGGTGTAAAACAGAGTACCAGCAGTCATACAGAGCACAAGACACATAGAGCGCATATAAAGTAACAAGAACATATAGCAGCAAGATATGGTCACACAAAAAAAAAGTTCATGTCCCTAATTCCATGACTGTTGTAGCAGTCTGCAGTTGAACACAATACAGCTTGTCTCCTGCCAAATGAACACTGGGGGCAGCAGTGACTCCAGCGTGTACTGGAGCCTCCAGCACTGTGGTGGAGTGCCTTCTCACTACTTCCATCAGCCTGAAGACACACTCAGTGCTTCAGGAGATCTTCTAATTCCACCATCAGATTTCTGAATGGGTCATGAACACTGTCTCACACTTCTGCTCTCTTTTTACACACTATATACAAAAATAATGAAATGGAGAGTTTCTAAATATCAAAAAATTAACATAAAATAATGTTCCCTCTAAGGCGTGCGTGCGCACGCATCTTTTGCTACTAGCGTACAAAGGAATTGCACAAAGAATTTGCTTTGTTGCAGACTTTAGGATCTGGGGGTGCTGGGATATCTCAGGAACCACCACCCGTGGCTGCTGTTGACCCGAGTCAGGAGTAAGTCAGTGTCTACATAAATTTGTGGTAAATGAAATAAACATGATTTGAGAATTATCAAACCATTAATTTTAATGTGTTAACGGCATCTGTCAATGGAACAGAAATACTGTGGCTTCAGCAGCAGCCGCAGGGAGCAGTTCCTGAGCTCCCTGGGTCCTAAGGTCCATCTTCACCACGCATATTCTTTGTGTAATTCCTTTGTGTGCTTGTAGCAAAAGATGCGTGTGTGGCAAACATCTTAGAGGGAGCATTGACTAGTAAGAGCATTAAACAGTTTAAAGAAACACTAAATTAAGTCAGTATTTGATGTGACCACAGTATGCCTTCAAAATTCTATCAGTTCTCTTAGGAACACTATCATGCAGTTTTGTACAAAAATCAGCTAATAGGTCATCTTGGAGAACTTAGTACAGACTTTGGCTGTCTCACTTGCTCTTCTCTCTCCAGGTAATCCCCAACAGCCTCGATGATGTATGTATTGATCTCGTCTGCTGTCATAAAACAACCGATTCCTTGACACATGTCAGTGATAATGAACCTGAATCTGAAATAAACCGTTAAGCATTCACTGCAAGCCTTGCTTTCCTGTGTGTTTGTGAGGAAGGAATCAACGGGAGTTCTGGTTCTTGACCATCCTCAACTAACTTTTGCATTTATTCAAGTCTGTGAATCAGTAAAGGACAGGACCAGATGTCATTGTAAGAACTGAATATCCCTGTGAATAGTGTGGTGAACATGTGTCAAATGCTGAAGAACAGAAAATTTACAAAGTCATTCAGTAGATTAATAGATGCAATGTTTTTTAAAAAAAAATGTTTTGATGTATCTATTATTACTATTTTTATTCATACATGCAGTAGATTTGTACCCCAGAATTGGAAGTACTGCTCGTATTTCCTTATGAAGTTTGCACTGTGATGCCCATCTCTGAAGAAAGGGAGTACAAGGGAAGACTGGAATATTTAACTTGGGTGTACACAGCCATCAGCTCAGATACAAATGGCCTAACATTTTATGAAACAAAGTTCTTTGTAATCAAATAGAGGTACAAGTGACTTTTAAGTAACAGAGCAAGGTTCAAATTAAAAATGCAAGAACTGAATTTGGATGATCAACAAGTGACCATGTATACATGTATGTGCGTGTGTGTATATATGTATGTGTATATAGATATACAGTTAATTTAATTAAGAATTGCAAGTACTATTTTTTTTATTACTGTGTTTAGAATTTCAAAAATCACTTTTAGCTTGCTTGCAGTAAAGTAAACTGATGTCATTTTATAATTTCAGCAATTGTTGATGTATCCGAGGCTGTTTGTGGTACTCCCTTGTCTCAGAGTTGTGCTGCCTTTTATTACTCTACAGTATTTCTCCAGAGACCTTCCTCTGGTGAGTCGCAGTAGGTTCTCCCTTTGTGGCCTTTTCAGTCCTTAACTTCAACCTCATAGGAACACCTCTATTTAAGTGACCATACTTGGTGACAGCAAAATTCATTACAAAATTATGTAACAAGAAAACAATATAGTTGGATAAAAGTGTGGGTAATAATTAGAGAAATGTCCAATAATCTGGAAAATCTACTTGTCTGGCACTTGTAAAATCTATAGCCTGGTGTTTGTAAAATGCACAAGGTGCCAGATTATTGGATTTTTCATGTTGGGGAAGGGGAACACTGCAAACTTATTTTCTACATGCTCCTGATTACTCTGAAATTTCATGTGGAAGTTCCATATTTTAACCACGCATTAATGGATGGCATTTTAAAAAAATAAGTCCCTGTAGATTGTCTTTCCAAAGTAACAGTAGCATGTTAATTGGCACTGCTACCACACTGGCATAAGGCATTTACTGTCTGGCCAATTGACCAATGTACTGGAGAGAAGTCAATATTGTTGTAACTTTATAAACCAGTAACTGATGAGGGGGAAATGGGAAAGATAGAATTGAATTGAATTGACTTTATTTCTTACATCCTTACATGAGGAGTAAACATTTTTACATTATGTCTCCATCTAAATATGCAATGTGCAATGATAGTAATTTATAATAATTTATAATAAATAGAACAATCAATACAACATAGAATATACTCAAATCAGTGTGAGTTAATCAGTCTGAAGGCCTGGTGGAAGAAGCTGTCCTGGAGACTGTTGGTCCTGGCTTTTATACTGCAGTACCATTTCCTGGATAATAGCAGCTGGATTAGATTGTGGTTGGGGTGACTCAGGTCTCCAATGATCCTTTGGGCTCATTTTTTTTCCACACCTGTCCTTGTAAATGTCCTGAATCATGGGAAGTTCACATCTACAGATACACTGGGCTGGCCGTACCACTCTCTGTAGAGTCCTGTGATTGAGGAAAGTACAGTTCCATTACCAGACAGTGATTCAGCCAGTCAGGATGCTCTCAGTTGTCCCCCTGTAGAAATTTGGGGGCCCGTACCAAACTTCCTCAACCGTCTGAGTTGAAAGAGGCGCTGTTGTGCCTTTTTCACCACACAGCTGGTGTGTACAGACCACGTGAGGTCCTCAGTGATGTGAATGCTGAGGAACTTAAAGCTGTTTACCCTCTCTACCCCAGATCCATTGATATCAATAGGGGTTAGCCCATCTCCATTCCTCCTGTCGTCCACAACCAGCTCCCTTGTTCTTGCGATATTGAGGGAGAGATTGTTTTCTTGACACCACTGTGTCAGAGAGATGACTTCTTCCCTGCAGGCCACCTTGTAAAAGATGAATTGAAAAAGATTGTGATACACACCTTTGGGTCAAAAGTGACAGCAGAAGTATTGCCCTTTAATTGTATGATTTGGTTTGAGTGAGCTAACATGTGTAAGGTGAACATGTATTTGTACCATATAACACAAATGGGAAAGCAGACTGAACACTGATAGTAGAGCTTCTGTTCATACACAACAGAGTTCACAACCAGACCAAGATAATTCCAACTTTTAAAACTTGGGCTATGTTATGACATTTTTTTAATGAAATAAACTAGTATTGTATTAAGTCATCTTCTTGCATGAACTGTGTTATTTTCCTGTTGAAATAACATCTAGCTTTCCATTTTATGCTGTTTTAGCCAGGGTGGTTGGAGGGAGCCAAGATTGTGGTCAGTGATTGAACTAGGGTTCCTCGTTATCAACCACTGGCTTTGCTGAAAATGAGGACAGAATTCTACTTGACTGTCAGTTGGAACTGAAAGTTCATTTTGATAAGTTCAATTAGTTATATTTGCTGTCTGAACTTTGATAACATAACGCCGGAGGAGGGCTTGCAGCCACAAGATGTACTCTGAGAGAATGGGCACTGAGGTAAATTTTGGGGCAAATTGGAGGAAAATCTTTTAAATTCTATTTTGTGGCTTGACCAAATAAAAAAAAAAGTTATAAGGTATAAAATGTTATCCTACACAGAAGTTCCTGTAAACACCAGGTACTGAGCAGCCATAACTAGGGTAACCTTTATTGCTACTGATTCTTTTCTTTCACCTCACTTTTAAATTCTCAGCAAATGAGATCTGTAATATTTGTCCACACTACAAGAGGTTTTGAGTTCAAAAAGTCCACTTTACTGTTTCAGTCATCCATTGTTATCACGCAGCAGGTCAAAGGAAACCACATCTTAAATTCCCTGATTGTAAGGCGAGCAGAGGATAAAAGTGGGAAATCTTGCTATGACTCCACAGCGTTTTGGGAAAAACTACATCTTGCATTTTAGTCCCCTCATTTAAGGAGGGATATATTTTGTAGGTAGTGACGGAATGTTCACAAGATTGGTTATGGATATGAAAGGGGTTGCTTTATGAAGAAAGATTGGTTGAATCTTTGAACCTTTGAGTTTGGATCTATTTTCATTGAACTTTTGGAATGATGGTGTTGTTTCTAAGGGGACTTGCCAGTATAAAATTCATGAGGTTATTTCCCCTCATTGGAGAGTCTAGAGCTGGATGGCTAGTCTGAAAATATGGGGTTTTCCATTTAAGGCATTGAATCTGCAGGGCACCTTATAAATATTTGGTCCATCAGGTTAAGTTCTGATCAAAATTACTGAATGGTGAAGGAAGCTCAAGGGATCAAATGGTCCCTTACCTCTTATTGTCCCAAGTCAACAGATTGATACCCAAATCTGGTGACACTTACTCGTATATTATCGCACTTCTCCCCACTGGTGTACCTGGCACTCCAGCCAGATTTTCAATATCCTGCCAGGTACATCATTTCCTCCTTGTTGACCGTAAACACAGGCGTGCCTCAAGGCTGCACGCTTAGCCCATTGCTCAATTTCCCTGCACTCATGAATGTATGGTTCAAATACTATCTATCAATTTACCAATGATGACATGTTGTTGGCAGAATCTCAGATAGTGATGAAGCCATCTCTTTGTTCATTATCTAGGCCCGTATAATCCCTGGGAGACTTTTCTGTTTAATTGGGATCAACTAACATGTAGATCAGAATTCAAACACAAGATCTGAAATTTATTTTTCAAGATTGAAGCAGCAGAATCCAATTTGAAAGGATTTCCTGGAGGGGAAAGGTCCAGGCAATGGGAAAAAAACCTTTCAAAATCATGCACTAAATTGGTGACAAGGCATACAGGTGTGTGATACATTGGCTGGCTAAGTGGTGTTGTAACAAACTTGCAGACCAACATCAACAAGACTAAGCGATTGATTTTACCTTAAGAAAGGGGAAATTGGAAGAACACATGTTAGTCCTCATTGACGGGTCAGTGGTAGAAAGGGTGAGTAGGTTTAAGTTCCTGGGCTTAAACATCTTGGAGAATCTACCCTGTGCCCAACCCATTGAAACAATTGTGAAGGTGTGCCACAGGCTCAACTTCATTAGAAGCTTGAGGCGATTTGAAATGTCACAAGGTTCTTGCAAATTTTTATAGATGCAGCATTGAGGGCATTCTGACTAGTCAGATCTCTACCTGGTGTGGAGATTCTAATGCACAGAACTGCGAGGGGCTCTACAACCCGGACACAACCCTCCTGCCATCAAGAACATTTTCAAGAGGCTGTGCCTCAAGATGATAGCATCCATAATGAAAGACCCTCACCATCCAGGACATGCCTTCTTCTCATTACCACCATCATGAGGAGGTAGGAGAGCCTCAAGACCTTGCCCTTCCGCATCAGATTTATGAAAAGTTCATGAACACTACCTCAATATTTGTCTAACCCACTATTTTCCCCATTTGTTTATTTAGTTTTGTAGTTTGTAGTAAGTTTTATGTCTTGTAAAACAACAGATTTCATGACATGCTCAATGTCAGTGATAATAAATCTGATTTTGATTCTGATTCATTTTGTGGGATACCTATTTTTATTTATAAATAGAGATATTTTTATTCCTCTTTCCAGGCTTCTCTACGAGATTCCTAAGAAGGATAATTTATTTCGTGCCAGATTGTGAAAGTTTTTGATGTTTGGGTTTTAGTCCTCCAGGAAACATTTTGAAATTGGATTCTGCCGCATTAATCTTGGCAAACTAAATTTCAGAATCCACATTTGAACTCTGATCTGCAGCATGGCAATTAATCCCAATTAAGTTGAAATGTGGACCCAATCTCCCAAGGATTTGAATGGCTCTATGACCCAGAATACAAGCATTTCCTAACCAGCGGATCTCCAAAGCAGTGGACTTCAGGCGACAAATCAGCTTTGTTTTTCTTCCCCGGTACGATGATTGTAGTACAGGTAGTCCCCGAGTTACAAACGTCCGACTTACAGACAGCTCGTACTTACGAACCAAGGGAGGGGAACACCATCTGCCATTTTAAGTCGGCTTGCGACGCCGCCTGCTATTTTAAGTCGTTGCTGTTGACACTGTGTTGATTTTGTAACTTTGTATGTGGCTTAAACTTTTCTTAGCAAGCAAGATTCACCCTGAACCCCCCCCACCCCCGTTCCAGTCGGCTGGTGGCACAGTAAGATCAGTGCCAGGCTGGAGAACAGAGGTTCCTGAGGTTCCCAAGTTCGATCCAGTGACAGACGGCTCCCGCACCAGGTTGATGTCGATCCAGTGACTCCCGTATCATCCGTACCAAGTTGATGTAGATCCAGTGACTCCCGTACCATCCGTACCAAGTTGATGTAGATCCAGTGACTCCCGTATCATCCGTACCAAGTTGATGTAGATCCAGTGACTCCCGTACCATCCGTACCAAGTTGATGTAGATCCAGTGACTCCCGTACCATCCGTACCAAGTTGATGTAGATCCAGTGACTCCCGTACCATCCGTACCAAGTTGATGTAGATCCAGTGACTCCCGTACCATCCGTACCAAGTTGATGTAGATCCAGTGACTCCCGTACCATCCGTACCAAGTTGATGTAGATCCAGTGACTCCCGTACCATCCGTACCAAGTTGATGTAGATCCAGTGACTCCCGTACCATCCGTGCCGGGTTGATGTAGATCCAGTGACTCCCGTACCATCCGTACCAAGTTGATGTAGATCCAGTGACTCCCGTATCATCCGTGCCAGGTTGATGTAGAGCTCGCAACTCGACCTTGTAAAAAAAAACACTGCCACCTCCAGTTTAAATTCCCACACGGAATATTGTGGAGAATCAAATACCCAAACCCAGCACAGCCCCCACTTGTCCCAATTAACCTGTCTCAGTGCGGTGGAGTTTCGGACCCAGGGAATTCAGTGCGGTGGTCCTTAGGACCCAGCGGACCTCGGGAGCCGGTTGCAGCTTGGGACCCGCCGCCTGCAGTGTTTCTGTTCCGTTGATTGGAAGCAATCGCGATTGAAAATAAAGTGGAAATAAAGCGATTGGAAAGAGGTGAAACACATCAGTCATTAAAAAAGCATTAGGCTACAGTCAGTCAACAATCAGAACAATTTTAAAGGATAACAGATAAAGTGAGAATAATGGGGCATGTGAAAGGCCCTGCCCCGATAAGCAACGCAGTGTTTAATTATTGGAATACATATGTTTCTTAAGTGTTTTATATGCATAGAAAGTTAAAATATATACTAAAGACAAATGTTTGACCAGATGTACTTGTTCCGACTTACGTACAAATCTGACTTAAAGGCAGACTCAGGAACGGAATTGATTTGTAGCCCGGGGACTGCCTCTACTCAGTAGCAACTTGTCTGCTGTAAAAAAAATGGTTGCCATTAGGGCTGTTGTTTACAACACAAAGTGGCTTGTAAAGACTCCCAGAAATTCTGCTAGTGGATTACTGGTATTGTTGAAACATCATTTCTGCCAAGTGGCAGTGGTTTTGTGGGGCACAAGCCTATAGCTCTTAACTCCATGAGGTGACATTTATGCAAATATATCTGCCATAATGCAGCCAGTATCCCAGCTATCGTCTTGTACCAGCCTAAACTGCTGCCACCTGAAGCAAAATAATACAATACATAGTTGGTCACTCCTTTGTGAGTGTTGAGGTAGTTGAGGTCACAGGCAGATAAAGTGCACTTCTAGCAGCCAGTAGGACTAACAGCGTGCAGAACTAAAAGGGGAAAACCATACAGACAGGTTATCACTAACGGAATGTACAGGAAGATGACTTTTTTAATTAATGTGTCACTATTTTAATTTGTAAAATGATTTTTGAGTTTCTTGTGATGCAGTCGTGGCCATAAGCGCATTGTGATGGTAAAGGCAAGGTTTGGGCATGTTGGTGACTTGGGACTTGGGATCATGGCTGCTGGAATCTGTCTGAAGAGCTGATCATGATGTTGCAGCACTTAGTGGAATCAGAGTAGACTATAGATTAGACCTTCGAGTCTGCTCCACCGTTCAATCATGGTTGATTTATTTTCCCTCTCAGTCCCATTTTCCTGCCTTCTCCCTGTAACCTATGGCACTTTTACTAATCAACCTATCAATATTCATCCGACTTAGAGAATCCATCTCGACCAACAGAGTGAGCACTGCATCCGTTGCTCAGACGTGGGTATGCTGTTTCACACAGTTATTGGTATTATAAATGGCATTATTGATCAGTTGTATTTGACCCATAACTTGCAGTTCAGTTGAATAAATTCTGTTGATTAAAACAAAAACCCATATTTTAATTAGCCTTAATTTCCTACATCCCATTTCTATTACAGTGGCAGATAGCACTGTAGTTACAGAGCTTGATATAGTTTTTGTGTCAAAATAACTGCTGCATAACTTCTATCACTGAACACCTTAATGCATTTGCTATGAGCAGTAAATCGGTGCTAGCAGTTTTAAACCTGATGAGCACAATTGTAGATAAAGTTCCAGTGGCCTGAAGTAAATTGTGGGGGGGTGGGGTCCTATTGAGATCAGTATTATTCTGAAATTTGGAAGACAAATATGCCTTTTGAAGAACTACGATGTAAAATGATGGAACCAGAGGAAGCAAGGGAACATGCCAGAATTTGTAGGTTCCAGCATTTCTAGAAATACTATATGGTTCAAATTGCTTCTGTACTTTTTGGCTTTATACCAATCTCGGTCTTGCTAGGACCAGTAAAAAGCACATTCTGTCAGTGCTGGATTCTGCAAAAAGTTTGTATGGGTCAGGTGACTTGAGCTGAAGCTATATGAGTTTTGGTTCCTTTGGATTATTGTGGAAATTATGTTTAAAAAAAGCTATAAAATAATTGCATCCTCTCATGATCCATGTGAGTTCCAAATATCTCTGCTGATTACAGCTGGTTATTTACGATTGCACTATAATTGTCTTCTTAATACTGGCCTATTCTATGAAATGTAATTAATATCTGGACAGTGAAGAAAAAACCAGATTGGACCTGTTGTGTATTTAATGTTTCAGTAATATTTGAGTAATCTTGTGCACACATGTGTATGTATGTGTTTATGTATACATATATAATGTTTGATTAAGCATTCCTGTTTAAATAATTAATTACAAGTTGTATGCAAAAAAATATGTGAACGACATATGTCATCACACTACCACGTGAAAGTGCGCGCCTTGCTTAAACACAAAGTTACACCTGGATTCCTGTGTCTTCCTTTTGAATTAGCTTAATGTTTTGAAGTTACAAAACATAACAATGCTGACGTGGTATTTTACAAATGAACCCAGGACGGCTATTGTTCTGTTGAAGCTCAGTGAGACATTAAAACGCAGCGAGGAATGGTGAGTAAAAGATTGCAGCCCAGCACCCACAGAGACTGTCGAGTTAAAATAAAGGCAGAAAATGTAAAAATTCATGGGTTCATAAAGAGCGAATACAGGGTGATAATAATCCTTTAAAAAAGAGCAGAAATGGCTGGCTATATCAGAAAGATTAACACGTTTGATTGCTCAGTGGGTAACTGGCCCCTGCATACTGAGCTAAAAACAGTATTTTGAAGCAACTGAAATAGCCAATGGGAAGCAAGTACCAATTTTGCTGTGTGGATTGGGTTTAAAGGTATTTAATTGCCCCAACCAAATTCCCAGAAATGACCTTCACTGATACTGTGAAAGTAATGCAGGAGCATTTAGAACCGAGGCCATTGTTGACTACAGAATGCTTTAGGTTTATAAGTGTAATCTACCAGCTTGTTGTCACCAGTACAATCTTCTATGCAATGGTGTGCTGGGTCAATGGCATCAACACAAGTGATGCCAGCAGGCTCAATAAACTGACAAAAAGGCTGGCTCTGTTATAGGAGTCAAACTGGACACACTGGAGGCTGTTGTAGAACAAAGGTCCCTACGGAAAATCTTGGCAATTCTGGACAATGTTTCTCGTCCTTGGCTGATCAGAGGAGCACTTTAGTAATAGACTATGACAACTGTGCTGCTCCAAAGTCTGTTATGAGGTCATTCTTGCCCTTAGCCATAAGGCTCTATAATGAGTCAACCTATAGCCAGGGAAGTGGTGAACCCCTCCTGTTAGATTGTTTGAGGTAACTTATTTTTTACATTTATACTTCTTATTTCTCTATTATTGTATATCTGTGAATTTGTAATGATACTGTGACACTAATCTCCTTTGGGATCAATAAAGTATCCATCTATCTGAATTGCTTAATCAGTGGAAACTGCAGACAGAGATATGATTGAGTTGCAGTCAGGACCGGCCTGGCCAAATAACTTGTGTTACCGTTGTGGCAGGGTCTCATTCACCAAACAAGTGCAGATTTAAAGGTGAAACTTGCAGAAAATGCAACAAAGTAGGATACATACAAAGAGCACGTTGGGCAGACAAAAATAAATGGACTGCTCCAAGAAGAGAAAAAGCTGAAAAGTCCAGTTGCAGTTTCAAAAAGAGCACTAATCTGTATGTTGTTGATGAAAAATTTGATAATGATGAGAGTGACACAGGACTGGATAGCCTTGAGATTTTCAAGGTGAAAATTAACAATAAACAAGCAATATGGCTTATGTCAAAAGTGAACAGCAAATTAATTAAAATTTAATTCAACACTGGTTCAGCTGTTTCATTCATTCAACAAAATTAGTTTGAAAGGCATTTCAAAGATACTAAACTGAAGCCAGTAGAAAATGAAAGGAGTCAGTGGAGATAGGAAAACAGAGGATGCATGAGATCATGTTGTGGATGAGGAAACCAAGAGGAGAGATCAGATTGCAAAGGGAGCAATAGAAGGATTAGTAAGGGAATCCTCAGGTGAACTGAATGGATCTTCCCAAGATCAAGGCACACAAACTAGAAAAAGTAAGGAGAATTCATTTGAATGTTCTGACGTTAGAAAATTAACTAAATTTAGAGAGATAGGCACTGTTTGGTTGCCTGGATTTTTGCTGGGGAGAAGTGGGGGGGAAAAATCAGCATCCACTTGCTGAAGCGGCACTGTTTGTTTTGCAACACACACTTCAAGCAGTTATTGCTGCTGTTCACACTTAACAAAACAGTTGTGCAAGCCATTCCAAACTCGTCTAGGGAACAGGACTTTTCATTGGAGCTGAGAAGTGAGGCAAATTGAGCTGTGTTATTTGCACATTGTAAAATGTATTTGCTCTAAAACTGCCACGTAGAATCTCTTGCTACCCTCTCCCCCATGAATTTTCTGCCTTTCTGCAGTTTCCCCAGGATTATTTTGAGAGGTAAAATGTTAGTGGTTATGGTCTCTCTGTATGATTTTTATTTGGCATGAGTCTACTTTGGGGTGGGATACTATTTCCAGAGTGCATTGAAATTAGTGTGCAAGAATAAAAAGCTAATTCTACTTGTTGCTCGTCTGTAGTTGGAAGTTTCAAGTTTAATTATCATTCAGCCATGCATGAATATAGCCAAACAAAGCAGCATGCCTCTGGGGCAAAGGTGCAAAACTAATTACCAACACTACACAGCACATAGTACGAATAACAGATACGGTTACGATATCTGAAAAAAATACACTATATGAAGAAAAAAATATATAGCCCAAGTCCCTGAGTTGTCCTAGGTGTCCAGCTTGGTCTTCCACTGACCAGACACCAGAGGGCAGCACTGGCAGGAATGTCCAGCCCTCAACCCAGTACAAAATCCAATGGCTCATGATCAACTCCAGCATCTTTGTTGCCAGCAACCGCAACAGGCAACTCAAGGCATGAGGGCCTTGTCCATGGAACAACCAAGACAACACAGCTCCCCCACCATCAGGAAATTTGTTGTGTTCAGGTGCCAGATTAAATTTGCATTTAATGCAGCCTCTCCCCTTTAACACATAACATGCTCTCTGTAAAGAGTTGGTTTCTATACTTGTTTTGAGGTATTTAAGTTCTATTTGTACTTTTTCAAAAAAGATTGGCCATTGCTAACAGAGTCTTGGCTATCCACACTGCTATTTTTAGAGCAGAGGAGTACATTGAATTAAACATTGGATTTCATCTTTGGCACCAGAGTTTATTTTTATGACTAATGAAATTTCACTTTGGGTCCTACCAACATAGGGTTTTTTTTAGTTTTTTTGTTACTACTTTCTCTTCTTTAATGTGCTTATGTTACTGTTGGAGCCTGTGATCTACATTTTGGCGGTGTGTTTTTGGGCTGATTGAGCGATCTGGTGCTTTGCTGGCTCTGAGGGTGTTTGGTGAGTTTTCGAGCGAAGCTTGCGGCTTTGAAGTCAAGAATCCTGGAAATGGAGTGCAAATCCACGATGAACTCCATTTCTCGCCGATTTCACCGATTGAAGCATCAAGGTGAGTGGGTATTCATTGCTGTCTACTAACCCCATGCTTGCTGCTGCTAGAGGAAGGTTTCTGTGTATCTCTCGGTGTCTCTGGATTGTGTTGGAGTCCTGGGTTTAATCGGCGCAGTTTGTGGATTGGACATAGTTCATGTTATGATGTGTTTCTGGTCACACAGTTTTGGGTGTTTTTGATCAGGGCAGTCTGCAGATATCAAATGGCACAACGCTAGATTGAACTGAATAAGCCTGGGCTCTCAACACACACAAAATGCTGGTGGAACACAGCAGGCCAGGCAGCATCTATAAGGAGAAGCACTGTCGACGTTTCGGGCCAAGACCCTTCGTCAGGACTAACTGAAAGGAAAGATAGTAAGAGATTTGAAAGTAGTGGCGGGAGGGGGAAATGCTAAATGATAGGAGAAGACCAGAGGGGGTGGGATGAAGCTAAGAGCTGGAAAGGTGATTGGCGAAAGTGATACAGAGCTGGAGAAGGGAAAGGATCATGGGATGGGAGGCCTCGGGAGAAAGAAAGTTGGGGGGAGCACCAGAGGGAGATGGAGAACAGGCAGAGTGATGGGCAGAGAGAAAGAAAAAAAACAAACATCTAAATATGTCAGGGATGTCTTTCTCCTGAGGCCTCCCATCCCATGATCCTTTCCCTTCTCCAGCTCTGTATCACTTTCGCCAATCACCTTTACAGCTCTTAGCTTCAGCCCACCCCCTCCGGTCTTCTCCTATCATTTTGCATTTCCCCTCCCCCCCCCCCCCCCACCACTACTTACAAATCACTTACTATCTTTCCTTTCAGTTAGTCCTGACGAAGGGTCTTGGCCCAAAACGTCAACAGTTCTTCTCGTTATAGATGCTGCCTGGCCTGCTGCGTCCCACCAGTGTTTTGTGTGTGTTGTTTGAATTTCCAGCATCTGCAGATTTCTTTGTGTATGCCTGGACATCTTAAGTTTTTGTGTTTTAATATTCAGTGCTTTTTCACTCCTTCAACAGGATCCGTGGTTTTTTGTTTAGTGGCTTTGGGAGGGTGAATCTCCTGCATAAATAATTTGAAAATAAATATACTTTGGATTTTGAATCTTTGAATTCAGCTAATGAACTCAACGCAGAGCCTCAACAACCTTTGGGGTAGAGAGTTCCAAAGGACAATCACGCTCTGAATAAAGAAATTTCTCCTCATCTCAGTCCTAAATACTTCTCTTGTTCTAGACTCCTTAGCTAGGGGGAGAATTCATCCTGCATCCTACATGCATTCTGCTTTGAAACCCTGTGAGAATTGTATATGGTTTAATAAGGTCTCTTCAGGAAAACACAGGTCCAGTTCAAACAAAGGAGATTTTTCACCTGCCACCCAGTTTCATTTTTTCTAATACCTGCAGTGACCCTTTCTGACTTGGATTCTTTTCAGGATCTCAGTTAGGTCGATGTTCAGCATTTGTGAACTTGAGCAGTAAATGTTGGCAGACTGAGAGGCATCACATGTAAACCAAGGTTTATTAACAATCATTGCAGAGAAGATGGATTTTTATCAGATTCTCAAACGGTGGTCAGTATAAAAGCCTATGTTGGTTTTCCTTTACTCCTCTAGCCCATAGCTATCATCTTGTTTATGGCCTTGGATGATGGCAAATGGTAAATTTAAAGATTGGAAAAGGAGTCTTAAACTGAACAGAAAATAGACATTTGAAACTTAGCTGTTTTTGTTGGCAATAGTATGTCAATAGCTCACCAATTACGTTTTCAATTTTCACATCAGTTATTTTTCTCCTGTTTTCACATCAGACTTACTGAACTGAAAATACTTTTTTTTCATTGTTTATCCACCTCTCCTCTCAATATTGTAAGTGAGATGACCAAGAATTTGTCTTGTGACCTGTAAGTTGGAGAAATGTTCATCCCATTGGCACAGAGGTTTAAATTCATCTTTTTTCGAAACTTCACTTTGTCTTTACCCAACTTGTTTGAAACTCGTAGGAAGCTCATTCTTTTGTTGAACAAAGGACATCGAGTCCAAAAGTAAAAGCCTGCAGTTTGTGGCCTGGAAAAGGCAGAAAGGATGTTGCATGCAACGTCTGACTTTGATCATTCCTGAAATGGTCACGTGTCGCAGTGAGCATTTTAAAAGCTGTGCTTCATTAGTTTTTGCCTTCCAGCTGAATCCTTCTCCATTAAACAGAATAATTTACCACAGCAAGAGGTCTTTTATATAATCTCGAGAGAGTGGAGCCATAAAGGGGTAGAGTGAAAAAGATGTAGGAGATGTTTGTAACCTATAGGGGTCTTGTAGATTGGACAGTAACTCAAGGTAAAAAGTAGCAGCAGACCTTGCTAATACATATTTGAAACATTATTGAAAACTCATTTATACCAGAGTAGCTAAATGATTGCTGTTGACTAACTACTGCACATACGGGACGGGTTGCACCTACCCGTACCAAAGGGACAGGTTACACCTGAACCTGAGGGGGTCCAATATCCTTGCGGGTAGGTTGACTAGAGTTGTTTAGGTGGCTTTAAACTAACTTGGCAGGAGGTTGGGAACTGGAGTGATAGTGCTGAACGCACAAAATGCTGGAAAACTCAGTTAGCATCTATGGGGGAAAAAAGTACAGTGTTTTGGGCTGAAACCCTTAGGCAAGGCTGGTTGGTGTGTGGGATTCTGGGGGTGGGGGGGAGGAGGTCTAGAATGCCTCTGAGCTGGCTTTTTAGAGCTGCTTGTGGTTGAGTCCACTAGGAGAGCAGCTATTCTGGATTGGGTGTTGTACAATGAAGTGGACTTGATTTAAAAAGTTTAAGGTAAAAGAAACCATCGGGGCAAGTGATCATAATATGATCGAATTCACCCTGAAATTTGAGGAGAAGTTAAAGTCAGATGCAACAGTATTACAGTGGAGTAAAGGAAGTTGCTGAGGCAGGAGAGAAGAGAGACATGGTGGACAAACTGAATAGGTATTTTGTATAAGTCTTCACTGTGGAAGATGCAGCAGTATGGTGGAAGTTCCAGACTGTCAGAAGTGTGTAAAGCTGCCTTTATTAGGGAAAAGGTTCTTCAGAAACTGAAAGCTCTGAAGGTGGGTAAGTCGCCTGGACCAGATGGGGTCCACCCCAGGGTTCTGAAGGAGGTGGCTGAAGAGATTGTGGAGGCATTAGTAATCATCTTTCAAGAATCACTGTATTTTGGAATGGTTTCAGAAGACTGGAAAATTGCAAATGTCACTCCACTTTTCAAGAAGGGATAGAGGCAGAAGAAAGGAAATAATAGGCCGCTTTGTCTGATGTTAGTGATTGGGAAGATGTTGGAGTTGATTGTTAAGGATGTAGTTTTGAGGTACTTGGAGGTACATGATAAAGAGGCCTTAGTCAGCATGGTTTCTTCAAGGGTTGTCTTACCTGAAAAATCTGTTGGAATGTTTTAAAGAAATAACAAGCTAGAGCATTCATTGGTTGATGTTGTTTGTGTACTTGGATTTTCAGAAGGCCTTTGATAAGGTGCACACCAGAGGCTGTTTAACAAGCTACGAGCCCATGGTGTTGCAAGAAAGACTCTAGCATGGATAAAGCAGTGGCTGATTGGCACAAGGCAGAGAGTGGGAATAAAGGGAGCCTTTTCTGGGTTGGCTGCCGTTGGCGACCAGGGGTGTTCCACAAGATTGTGTTGGGACTGATTCTCTTTACGTTGTATGTCAATGAATTGAAGGCTTTGTTGCAAAGTTTGCAAACGATAGGAAGATAGGTGGAGGGATAAATCATTTTGAGGAAGTAGAGAGGCTGGAGAAAGACAGATTAGGAGAATGGGCAAAGAAACAGCAGATGGAATACAGTGTTGGGAAGTGTATGGTCATGCACCTAGAAGAAATGAAAGGATTGACTCTTTTCTAAATGGAGAGAAAACGCAAAAACATGAGGCGCAAAGGGATTTGGGAGCCCTTGTGTAGGATTCCCTAGAGCTTGATTTGTAGGTTGAGTCTGTGATGAGGAAGTAAACGCAATGTTAACATTCATTTTAAGAGGACTAGAATATAGAAAGCAAGGATGTAATGTTGAGACTTTATAAAGAACTGGTGAGGCCTCACTTGGAGTATTGAGAGCAGGTTTAGGTCCCTTATCTTAGAAAGGATATGCTGGAACTGGAGAGGGTTTGAAGGAGGTTCACAAAAATGATTCCAGGATTGAATGGCTTGTATATGATGAGTGTTTCATGGCCCTGGGCCTGTACTCACTAGAATTCAGAAGAATGAGGGATGACCTCAGTGAAACTTACCAAATGGTAAAAGGCCTTGATAGAGTGGAAGTAGAGAAGGTGTTTCCTCTGGTGGGAGAGTCTAAGACCAGAGGACACAGCCTTAGAATAGAGCGGAGTTCTTTCAGAACAGAGATGAGGAGGAATTTCTTTAGCCAGTGAGTGGCAGACGTTGATAGATTCTTAATTGGTCATGGTGTGAAGGGATACGGGGAGAAAGCAGGAAATTGGGGCTGAAAGGAAAAGTGGATCAGCCATGATGAAATGGTGGAGCAGACTCGATGGGCCAAATGGCCTAATTCTCAGATACCTTGTAGTCTTATGGTCTTCTAATATGACTGCATCCAAAAAGTTAACACTTAAGTGTTGAATGAACATGTGCATGGAGAGCATTTGCACACTGTGTCTTGTCACTAGTTGTGGGTGGCAGTTCGTCCAAGTTGTGTTTTTTATATATATATACATACACGCATACATATACATATATATATATATATAGCCTGTTTCAGAACATTGGGCCATTCCAATAAAATGCTTTTGAATTGTAACTAATATTGCAATGTATTTGGAGAAGTATTGGTATTTCAGAGAAGTGTAGAATGACCCATTTTGTCTGTAAAGGTATTCAGATTCTTCGTTCTTCTGTCCTTTCCTCATAAGCTCTTGTTTTTGTTTTGCCCCCTCCCCCAAACCTTTCTGGTATTTGTCCAATTTCCTTTTGAATGTCAGAGTTGAATCTCCTTCTATCATGCTGTTTAGAGTATTCCAGTTCACAAAATCTCACTGTTTACACTTACTCTTCATGTCTGTTTTGATTCATTTGGCCATTACATTAAATCAGTATCTGCTGGTGCTTATTATCCTTAGTTTTGCTTTTCAAAATATGGTTTGGTTTACATTCTTGTCTCTTCCAATAACTTTTAGTTGATCTGGCTCAGTATATTTTATTGGACTCGTCTGTAGAGTTAGGCACTTTTTTAAAAGGTACAGCAGCTATATCTAATCAATAGGATGGATAAGGTTTAAAACCCTGTTGACCTAATAATGGGTCCTTTTAAACTAGTTGAGTACATGACTGGGTTTAGCTGTGAAGCTCCATTTTCATGCTCAAATGGGTTGCTGGCACTTACCAGCTTGCATTCTCTGAAATTAACTTACTTTTGTGACGTATCCAGCGGTTTTAGCACTCTAAATTAATTACACACAATTATCATCAAGAAAAGGAAAAAAAGTGAAGGTAAATAAAAATGTTTCCTTTGTCTTCTGACCGATTATAATATAAATATATAAGATGTATAATTATAGTTAATGCATTCCTTGTAATCAGGGTGGGGAATGTTACTGCTGGCTATAGAATGTGTTCCATTTTTGGCTTTCAATGTCAACTTTGAGTACACCCAGGTAGGGTTTTAATGAGTCATGCAACAAAGCTGCCTGCATTCTTCCACCAAGAGAAGAATGCCTTTAACTATATTAATATACTTGTTAATCTATTTTCCTTACCAATCATAATTTATTGGAATTAAGTTAGTTCCACATAACGAGCTAAGTCTTTAAGTACAGTACTTAAAATCATTAATATGAAGTCTGTAGTGACTTGCACTTTGTTAAATAAAATTTGTGGAATAATACTAAAATCAAAAACAGTGACCCTCAATTCCAATTTCCTTGCCTCTAGCACTAGGCCTAAAAACATCTTGTAAATCTGTTTATTGAATTGCTGTAGCTAAGGAGAGCCTCAGACTGATTTTGGCAATGGTAGAAATCACAGCTGCTGCAGATCCTCCTGGGTTTCATCATGCTTAAATCTCTGCCTTCCCACAGCCATCTCCAATTAGTGGCTTAATTTCAAAAGGTTGCCAGTTCTTTTCATCTTCAAAAAAACAAATGTAACCCAAAGGATGTCATGGCAACTGCAACCAAGGTCATTTCCTGTCTGAACTGCACCAGCCGATAACAAAAATGAAACCTACCAACTGTATTTCAGTTGAAAATAGATAAGATATTAAGAATAGATGTTACACAGCACCTATTAAAATCTCGTTAGTGTTACTGCAAGTAAAATGGGGCTGAGCAAACAGAAAGTGAAAAATGTCCCATAAAAGTGCTCTTCTTATCATGAATTATTTTAGGTCAATTTGAATGAAAATTGATCTCCTCAAAATGATAAACCAGAGACTGACTAGAGCCATATAATCGATGGTTTCAAGATTTTCAAATGATCAGACTTGTATATGTTTAATTGTGGAACACTTGGCTAAAGAGAAAAAAAATGAGTGGTCAGGGAAGTGGTGAAAGTTATGGGTCTAACTGAGAAAATACACGAGAGAAGACTGTTTGTGGAGAGTTCATAACATTGATAAGGTTTTAAATTATTGAAAAGGAAAATGCAGTGGTAAGCTGTTTGTATATAAAACTCAGAAAGACTGTTTGTACCTAGGAAGGCAACGTATGATTCTTGAGTATGCTGCGAAAATTTCTCTCCATGTATATTAGGCATTAGAGCTTGAACTTCAAGTCAGGAGTTAAAGGTTTGGATCTTGCTGGTAAACGTCAGCAGTTATGAATGTTTAAATATAAGTAGTACTGGGACTTCTATGTATGCATTGTCAAACTTAGAAGCCATAAATCATTGACTGGCTTCGAATATCAGACCTGGCAGCTCTCTCCCCGGTTCTTCAGAATCAGAGTCAAGTTTATCACCGTCTTACATAAAGGGAAATTTGTTGTTTTGAGGCAGCAGTGTAAAGATGGAAATTTTCTATAAATTACAAAATAAATAAACAGTTTAAAATAAAGGATAATGAGATAGTGTTCATGGACCGTTCAGAAATCTGATGGTGGCAGAGGAGAAGCTGTTTCTGAGTTATTGAGTGTGTGTCTTCAGGCTATTGTACTGCCTCCCAGGTTGGTAGTACGAAGACGACGCATGTCTCAATAGTGAGGATCCTTCTTAAGGTGCACTCAGTGATGGGCAGTGTTGTGCCGGCGCCTACTACCCCTCTGCAGCCTGTAACAATGTTTTGCAATGGAGTCGCCGTATGCGGGCTGGATTCAATCAGTCCAAGTGCTCTCTACCATCCATCTATAGAGATCTGCTGAAATCTTTGGTGACATGCCAAATCCCCTCAAAGGAAATCAAGCCACTGCCATGCTGCTTTTGGATTTGCACCAGTGTTTTGGACCCAGAACAGATCCTCCATGGTGTTGACACCCAGGGACATCAGCACTTCCTTTATCCTATGGCAAGTATCCCTCGGATTCACTCATTCTGGGGAGTCATTTCTAACATCTTGTGACACGTGATACTTGGTGCAGGACCTGAGAGTCCATTGATTTTACTGTAGGCATGTTTAACGTCCAATCTGCATAAAAACAGAGGAGGCCATTTTGCCCTTTGAGCATGGCGGTCAGAGCCATCGGAACAAACCCCTTCCCCCCTGACTTTGCTGTAACCCTTTCTTGTCTGTGTGCGCGTCAATTCTCCTTTCACCCACTCAAAAAAGCCAATTGAACTTAACAACCAGAATGTCCATGAGATGTAGGATGAAACTGGGGCACTCGGTGGAAACAGGGAGTGCGTGCAAATTCTGTACAGCGAACACTGATGGTGAGGATTGGACCCGGGCTGATAGAGTAGCGAGGGAGTAGCTCCACTGTGTGACCTCGGAGAGGAAAAGGCAGGTTACCTTTTTTTTCTGTTGGAGAATATCTTAAGTTTAATATTTATGTTTTCAACCGTTTAAAAGTAGATCAACGTTAAATTATTTGCTTCAGTTTTGATATTTTGAATACCTCAAAGTCTTATAGGTTTTAGTGTCGACACTTTTGCACAGGCATGAGGAGTCTGACATTATCAAAGAACTAGTGCAGGTCTGAGGATCCTTGAGGCCTGTGGTGAACTACATATACCTGTCTGGACACGCCCCTCCCCCCCCCCCCCCCCCCCCCCCCCCCCGCTGACTGCTCCTGTGGCTCCTCCCACTGACCCCGGTATAAAGGCAGTTGGAGGCACAGCCCCTTCCTCAGTCTCCAGGGTGTGCCTATATCTTGCCTCACGTCTCCGAGAGTTATTGATGGTGCATCAAGGCCAGCAAGATAAGCGCTCTATATTGAAACTAGACCAGTACAGGGACAAAGAGACCAAACTCTGTTCATCTGACTCAGTAACAATAAGTTCAGCCTTTTTCTGTTGAGGTTTTTTCCCATTAGCAGCAGTAAACTTCAAGTTTGATGCCATGATCTCCTGTTTCAATATGATGTTAAATTTAGTGTACATTCGTCAATGCAGGTGGAAATGTATTTCAGCAAACATTGAGAAGGAAAGCAGTGAAGTGCAATGGGATGTGGCGAGTAAATGCTAAACAAATAGAACTGACTCATGCAAACTGTGAAAGGCCTTGAATTGTTCCTGGAAAGGTGTGTTACCTGATCGTAGTGTTGAGACTGCAGTTACACTGGCTGAGCAAAATGTGAACTTTGGTGTACAGCCTGTCTCTGGTTAATCTTCCATTTGGTTGTGGGGAAGTTGGGGGTTGCTTGTCCATTTCAAAATCAGAAAAGGCTCTCAGTAATGTGGCTCTGCACTCATGTGTAGACAAAACTGAAAGAATGGCAAATTTCCTTCCTATTAGACTGGTGCCTTCCATGTTTATAATTATTGCCAGCTGTGTTATATTCCCAAGTAGTGTTTTTTTAATAAATAACAAAGGACCAGAACTGATTCTGTAATGAGTACATTGACATGAAGTTCACTGATTACCGTAAACTTGATGTCATATGAGCACTAGAGTATGCTTCTCTTTGTGTTTACCCCTCAATGAAACAAAATAAAGGCTGCATGTACTTGCGTTAGTCCCAGATTTGAGTTTGCCGATGATCCAGGAAGGCACGAATTCTGGTGTCTGATACAGCCATTGTTCCTCTTAAATGCAGTATCTTGAAGATTGGCTTTATTTGTCACCTGTTTATCGAGACATCAGTGCGTACGGGGAAATGCATCATTTGTGTCAGTGATCAACACAGTCTGGTTATGTGCAGGGGGGTAGCCTGCAAATGCCACCATCCTTCAGACACCCGTGTAATATATCCCACAACTTACTAACCTTTGGAATGTGGTAGGAAACCTGAGCACCCGGAGGAAACACACACGGTCACAGAGAGAATGTATACAAGCTCCTAACATACAGCAGCAGGAATTGAGCCCTCACTGCTTGCACTGCTAAAGAGTTACACTATTGTGGTGCTTTTGTCATGGTCTCATTTACTTCCAAACCAAAATATGGCACATTCTAGAAATCCGATTACGGTCAACCACCACTAATCCACTGTGTGATTTTATTTGGAAATCACCGTATTGTTTCCAATATGGTCTCAAACTTTCTGGGCCCCATCTTTCCCAGTGCTTTGATTAAAAGAATGTTGGTGTATTGATAGGAATGGTATCCAGTTGTTTAGAAAGTCTACTACCACCAAAATCTCACTTGCTCAGTAATGAAAATGATTGTGTTGCTTTAACTTCTGCCACGGTATAAATCTGAAGACCTTCCCTCACGGTTTTCTGACCATTCAGAAACTGTCCCGGTTTTATTTTGCACACATTTTTTCAGGTGATGCAGAATAGGTCAGTTGGAATGGTTCCAGGGAGGACCTGTGGAACAGCCTGAAATAACGTGAGAGACTAATTTTTATTATGTGGAAGGTGTGGTAGAAACACATTCAATAATAATGTAATAAGAGAATTGGGAGGAGTAAGGATTTGCAGGCAATTGGCACCAATTCACCGATCTATCAGATTTGATTTGCTAAGCTTTACTCTGTGTGGTATCATTTGATAATTCTACAGAGATAAAAGTAAGATTGTCCGAGTTTTTCATTAACTACTGGCCACTGACCTCTGCTGGAAATTTGCTCTCCTATGTAAATTGGTTAAGCACGGGATTAGATTTCTCTTTGATGTGTTCACAGTCAATTATTCTGCCAACACTCATAGGCTAATGAAGAATGGTGTGTGCTCGATAACAAGGGCAGTCAGCACCTTTAAAATTGATGACAGCACAAGTTGGCAGCTTCTAAGGGAGAGGGGAAGAGAATGTTGTAATTAAAAAAAGATTTGAATGTAACTTAGTTCTTTTATAATTTGATTGTGACTTTCCCTTGATTTCTGATTCTCTGGCATTTCATGTCCTGTATCAAGAATAGTTCAAACTTAACCAGACCTGAGAACAAGGGACTTCACTATTTCTGGTTTACGAGTCTGAGATTTTCCCCAGTGCACTGTAACCGTGCCTGCAAATGTCTCGCTCCATCTGGCTATGAATCTTGCTCAAATGCATAAGCAATCTAATAAACAAAAATCCTAGTAATTAATTTATCATTTTACTTTTCTCTTAGTTTCTTTCTGTGGGAGATTCTTCTGATGAATATTCATGCTGTTCACTTTGATGAAATCTATGTTTAATAATTTTGTTATATCTCAGATTAGTTTTGCATGTTTCCCAGTCTTCTCAATAGATGCTGTTGGTTTATCATCAGTAGAAGAACACCACTAAATGAATAAAGACCAAGTTAGTGTATCCACTATCCTGTTCATCTGCCTGCAGTAGCCACTTGCAGGGAGCAAGGAATAGCATAAATAATGTTATTTGCTGTTGGGAAGAATGTGATGGTCAGTTTGCACACAGTTAAGTTCCACAAACACCAAATGAAAATCCAATAAATGCTAGAATTTGAAGTAAATTAGAAGTAGGCAGCAGGTCAGACAGTGTGGACGCAAAGAGAAACAGGATATTCCCTATGTTCTCTCCACCACTGTACCACCTATTCTGATGAAAGGTCTCAGACTGAAACGCCGACTGTTTACACTTTCCCTGAGACGCTGCCTGACCTGCTGAGTTCCACCACCAGTTTGTGTGTGTCACCCATTCTGTAAGTTAAGGTTCTGTACTGTTGGATCGGTCGTCTTTCAAATGAGACACTGAACTGAAGCCATGTCTTCTCTCAATCAAGCAGTATTTTGATGAGGGGATGAAATACATTAAACAATTAATATGTTAGTTTCATCATGGAAGCAGGAAATCATCAGCTTTTGAAAAGTCCATATTTGAGCACTCAACTTCAGGCCAAGAAACTAGGATCTACTATTTTTCTGAATAAATTAGCTGTGCTCAAAACTATGAATATGTTAGCCTGCACAGACATGATGGGCCAAATGGTTCACTGTGGTGCTGTAATTTCTGTCAATTCAGTATCGAATCGGAATCACCAGCGTATGTTGTGAAATTTGTTATTTTGTGGCAGCAGTACTTCGCAATACATAATAATAAAACTATAAATTACAAAAAGTGTATTTTTTTAAAAAAGTAGTGCAAGAAAGAGGGGAAAAGTACTGAGTTAGTTTACAGGAGTTCATTGTCCATTCAGAAACCTGATGGCGGAGGGGAAGAAGCTGTTTCTGAAACATTGAGTGTGTGTCTTCAGGCTCCTGTATCACCACCTTGATGGTAGCAATGAGGAGAGGGCATGTCCTGGCTGTTGAGAGTCCTTCCTGATGGATTTTGCTTTTTTGAGGCATTACCTTTTTGAAGGTGATCTGGATGCTACAGAGACTAGCGCCTATGGTGGAGCTGGCTGAGTTTACAATGTACTGCAGCTTTTTCCAGTCCTGTGCAGTGGCTGTACAACTAGTCAGAATACTCTCCATGGCACATCTCCAGAAATCTATGAGTGAATTTGGAGACATACCAAGTCTCCTTAAACTCCTAATGAAATATAGCTACTGTTTTGCCATCTTTATAATTGTACTGTGGAAAGCATTCTGATTGGCTGCATCACCATCTGGTATGGGGAGGGGCTACTACACAGGATCAAAAGAAGCTACAGGAAGTTGTAAAATTAGTCAGCTTCATTTTGGGACCAAGACATCTTCAAGGAGTGGTGTCTCAGAAAGGCAATGTCCATCATTAAGGACACCCAGCATCCAGGACATGCCCTCTTCTCATTATTACTATCAGGAAGGAGGTACAAAAGCTTGAAGGCACACACTCAGCGATTCAGAAACAGCTTCATCCCCTCTGCCATCAGATTTCTAAATGGGCATCAAACCCATGAGCACTACATCATTTCTATTATTTATGTTTTTTCACTATTTTTAATTTAACTACTCAATAAGCGTATATATACTTAGTGTAATTCATTTATTTATTACTTTCCTATATTTATCATGCATTATATTGTACTATTGCCACTGTTAAAAATTTCACAACATGTTAAACCTGATTCTACATTAATATGTTGGGGCCAGGATAGATCCTCAGAGATATTGACACCTAGGAACTTGAAACAGCTCTCCATTTCCACTTCTGATCCCTTGACGAGGACTGGTGTGTGTTCTCTCGCCTTCCCCTTACTGAAGTCAACAATCAGTTCTTACTGATGTTGCGTGCAAGGTTGTTGTGTCACCACTCAACCAGCTGATCTGTCTCACTCTTGTATGTCTTCTTGTCACCATCTGAAATTCTGCCAACAATAGTTGTGTTGGCAGCAAATTTATTGATGATGTTTTAGCAGTGCCAAGCCACTCAGTTGTGGGTGTAGAGAGAGTAGAGCAGTGGGCTAAGCACTAAAGTGCCAGAGTTGATTGTCAACGATGAGATGTTCTTTCTGATCCGCTCAGACTTTGGTCTCCTGGTAGGATGTCAAAGTTCCAGTTTCAGAGAGAGGTACAGAGGGTCACATTTTGGGTCTTGTCGAATAGAACTGAAGGAATGATTGTGTTGAATGCTGAGCTAAGGTCAATAAACAGCAGCCTGATGTAGGTAGTGCTGTTGTCCAGGTGATCCAAGGACGAGTGGAGAGCCAGTGAAATCGCATCCACTGTGGACCTATTGTGGCAATAGGCAAACTGCAGCGGGTCTGCATCCTTCCTTGGGCAGGAATTGATTCTGGCCTGACTAACCTCTCAAAGCACTTCATCACAGTAGATGTGAAGGTATCTGGGCAATAGTCATTGAGGCTGCTCACCCTGCTCTTCTTGGGCACTGGTATAATTGTTGCCCTTTTGAAGCTGATAGGAGCTTCTGACTGCCGCAGTGAGAGATTGAAGCTGTCCATGAATACCTGCCCCCAGTTGGTTGGCATAGGTTTTCAGAGGCCTCCCAGGTATGCCATCAGAGCCTTGTAAGGGTTCACCCACTTGAAAGATGTTCTGACAGTGGTTTCCAAGATAAAAATCATGGGGTCACCAGATGCTGCAGGGATTCACACGTATAGTTTTAATCTCCCTTTCAAAGCGTGCATAAAAGGTGTTGTGCTCATCTAGTAGTGAAGCATCACTGCTATTCACGATGTTTTGCTTTATAGAAAATAATTGCAAACCCTGCCAGAGTTGACATGCATCCGATTCTATCTCTTCCCTCAGTTGGAATTGTTTTTCATTCTTAAGATAAGACCATTTGAAATAGGAGCAAGATTAGGCCTTTTGGCCCATCAAGTCTGCTCTACCATTTCATTATCACTGATTCACTTTTCCTCTCGGCTCCAATCCCCTCCCATCACTCCATGCCTGACCATACACTTCCTGACGCAATATTTCATCTGCTATTTCTTTGCCCATTCTCATACTCCTTCTCTAGCCTATCCTACTTCTTCAACTCTACCTGCCCTTCCACCTATCTTCGTATTGTCTGCAAACCTTGCAACAAAGCCATCAATTCCATCATCCAAATCATTGACATATAACATGAAAAGATTTGGTCCCAAGACAGACCTTTGTGGGACACCAGTAGTCACCAACCAGCAGCCTACCAGAAAAGGCTCCCTTTATTCCCACTCTTTGCCTCCTGCCGATCAGCTATTGCTTTATCCAAGCTAGTATCTTTCCTGTAATACCATGGGCTTGTAGCTTGTTAAGCAGCCTCATGTGTGGCACCTTGTCAAAGGCTTTCTGAAAATCCAAGTCCACAACATCAACCAATTCTCCTTTGTCTATCCTGCTCGTTATTTCTTAAAAGAATCCCGACGGATTTGTCAGACAAGATTTTCCTTTGAGGAAGCCATGCTGACTTTGGCCTATTTTATCATGTGCCTGCAAGTACCCTGAGACCTCATCCATAATAATCTCTCCAGCATCTTCCCAAACTCTGAGGCCAGACTAATTGGCCTGTAGTTTTCTTTCTTCTGCCCCTCTCCCCCCTTGAATTGTGCAGTGGCATTTGCAATTTTCCAGTCTTCTAGAACCATTCCAGAATCTAGTGATTCTTGAAGGATCATTATTAATGCCTCCACGATCTCTTTAACCACCTCCTTCAGAATCCTGAGGTGTCACACCATCTGGTCCAGCTGACTTATCCAGCTTCAGATCTTTCACAGAACATAGAAAGCTACAGCACGTTACAGGCCCTTCGGCCCACAATGTTGTGCCAACCTAAGTTTCAGTTTCATAAGTACATTCTCTTTAGTTATGGTAACTTCACATACTTAATGCCCCCTGACACCTAGAACTTTCATCATACTGTTAGTGTCTTCCACTGTGAAGACTGACCCAAAATACGTAATTTGTCCGCTGTTTCTTTGTCCGCCATTACTACCTGTCCAGCATCATTTTCCAGTAGTCCACTCTTGCCTTTCTTTTACACTTTAGTTATCTGAAGAAGCTTTTGATATCCTCTTTAATATTATTGGCTTGCTTACTTTTGTATTCCGTCTTTAGTTGCCTTCTGTTAGTTTTTAAAAGTTTTCCAATCCTCTAACTTCCCGCTAAGTTTTGCTCTATTGTATGCCCCTTCTTTGGCTTTGATGTTGTCTCTGACTTCTCTTTTTAGCCACGGTTGTGTCACCTTACCTTTTGGATATTTCGCCATCTTTGGGATTTATATATGTACTGTGCCTTTTGAATTTACTTGCAGAAATTCCAACCATTGCTGCATTGATATATAGTCAGCTCAGGATGCTATTTGCACCATGCTCAACCTTTTGATTCCAGCCTTTGTCTGAAATCTGACTAAAATCTGCCTCCACAACCTCTCCACTTACTGTTCTGGCACTCTGGTTCCCATCCCCCTCCAACTCTAGTTTAAACCCCACTGTGCAGCATTAACAAAACCTTCCTGCTAGGACAGGGGTCAGCAACCTTTACCACTGAAAGAGCCACTTGGACCCGTTTCCCACAGAAAAGAAAACACTGGGAGCCGCAAAACCCGTTTGACATTTAAAATGAAATAACACTGCATACAACGTTTTTTTTGCCTTTATGCTATGTATAAACAAACTATAATGTGTTGCATTTATGAAATTGATGAACTCCTGCAGAGAAAACGAAATTACATTTCTGCATGCAACAAAAACATTTTGAACTCCGAAAAAAAGACGTTGGGTTGAAAGTTACTTTAAAGTAAAATACTCAATGTCTATTTGAGTCCTTCTTGTATTTATGAAAAACGCCGAACTTAAATTTTCCGCCAGCAGCAAACCAAAAATAACATCAGCCAGCTGTCAGCCTGAAAAATAAAAGGACTATTTCACTGAACAATGAAAAAATATGAATACACATAAAATAATAGGCAATTAAAATATTTATCATACTTGGTTAATGGGATTTCTGCTCCTGGACCTCAGCGCACAGCGTCTGCACATCAGGGCTGTATGACGTCACCTTCATCTTTACACAGGATCGCAAGCTGTCATCTGTGAGGCATGCGCGATGTTTGTTTTTAATAAAGTTCATGTTGGAGAACACCTGCTCACTTACATATGTGGATCCAAAGATCGACAGGACTCAAAGCGCATACTTTTTAATGTTTACATAAATGTTTCGAACACAAGTTTGTCCGGTTTTGGAAGGTTTTCAATATCACTCCATTTGTGTTTCTGAGCAAGAACGGGCAACATCTTCAAGGTCTGCTGTCAAGCGTCTAAACTTGGACACCCATATGTCTTTGTCGGCTATGTCGGCCAGTTCCATCTCAAGATCAGGTTGACTCACACCTGCCAATGCAGTCGTATTCAGTAGGGAAGGATCGATGCTTAAGGGAGTGACCGGGAAGGATAATGTGTTTTTTTCCTCTCTGAACTCAGAGAAGCGTTTCCCAAACGATGTTTGCATTGCGATGATTGCAGAATGTAAATACTCCGAAATTATCATGTCGTGACCTTGTTTGAACTCTCTCAAATTGGGGAAGTGAGACAAAGTGCCTTTCTGTAAATCTCTAGCAAGCACTGTCAACTTGCGCTCGAATGCCAAAACATCCTCCAACATGTGCAGGGCTGTACGTCCTTACCCCTGAAGAGCTGTGTTCAGCGTGTTCAGGTGCGCTGTCATGTCTACCATGAAGTGTAGCTTTTCCAGCCACTCTGGCTGTTCCAGCTCAGGAAAGGTGAGCCCTTTGCTGCCCAGGAAAGTTTTCACTTCTTCCAGACACGCGACAAAGCGTTTCAGCACCTTCCGTCTGGACAGCCAGCGATAAAAACACGTTGTAGCGGTGTCAGTAAACTGCAGTCAAAGATAGCTTTATTCGAACTAAACAGCCTTGCTTTTAAGCCTCTCTCAACCCAGCCCCCATGGACGCAGATGCTGCAAAAGACGCGTACTCACAAACCCCCGTAGGCTATCTCCCTTAGCCGGAATGCTGGCTAATTGTGAGCCGTTTCGGATGTCGCCACACTTAGATTGTACAAGATCACCATAATCTTCAAATTTAGAATTACATTTCAAAAGCTAACAAACTAACATAAAATACATTTTAATTAAATACTGACCAATTATTTCCCAAAGCCACAGGGAGCCGCAGCACAGAGGTGAAAGAGCCACAAATGGCTCGGGAGCCGCAGGTTGCCGACCCCCGTGCTAGGATATTAGTCCCCCTCCAGTTCAGGTGCAAACCATCCCTTCTGTACAGGTCCCACCTTCCCTGGAAGAGAGCCCAATGATACAAAAATCTTATGCCTTTCCTCCTACACCAACTTCTTAGTTGCATATTAAACTGTGTAATATTCCTATTTCTGGCCTCACTAGCACGTGACATGGGTAGCAATCCTGAGATCACAACCATGGAGGTCGTGCCCTAATTTAGCACCTAACTCGCTGAACACTCTCTGCAAAACCTTGTCACTCGTCCTACCCATGTCGTTGCTACCTACATGGACCACGACTTCTGGCTGTTCACCCCCCACTTAAGAATGCAGAGGACTTGATCTGGGAATCTTGTTCTAGAACCATCTGTCCATTCCCCTATCACCACAGCTTGCCTCAGATAGCCTGTGTAATGTAATGGTGAACTTCCTGACCAATCATGGGGACCCATAATTAATCTCTGGAAAACCCAGATTCTAGACAAGGCTAACCTCCCATCTTTGGTAACCACAGGTCCAAAGTAATCTCTTTCATCCTAATACACTCGACTTACATTGGCTCAAAATACAACCCAGACGGTTTTTTGGTAGCCAAGTCTGAAAGTTACTGAAATAATAGATGATGAAGTATAATAAGTATTAGTAGTTACATTACATCATGTTGAAGGTTAGTGGGGGGGGGGGGGGGAGTGGTCTTGGAGATGAATAATTGAAGCCGTAGAAACTAATTATATAGAATTTGATTTCAACATGGGATATTCCATATAAAGTGTAATAGTATCTAATTCTTTGAAAATTATTACATTCTGAAGCCCTGACTAATCTTCCTCTGACACACGCCCTTCAACAAGTGCAAAGGTTTTGTGTTGGTTGTTTTTTTGCATGATTACTGCTTAAAATAACCTTGGCTAAATCATCACATATATTCATGAGGTAAATTTACCGTAAACATTTAATCCCCGTGGGTTCGATTGAAGCTCTATGTGCTTTTTCTTTACCCCAACAACAAAATGCTTTAAACTATGAAGGCTGTGCATGTTTTGATAATGGTGAGGGAATTCAGTCTGATAAGAATTGGCTAATTGAAGGAAAAATAAGAATACAAACATCACTTCTAAATGTGGATGCAGATTTATAGTCATAGTTCTTAGAAGTACACCACAGAAACAGGCCCTTCAGCCCATCTAGTCCATGCCAAAACCATTGAAACTGCCTACTCCCATCAACCTGCACCAGGATCATTGCCCTCCATATTGCTACTATCCATGTACTTATCGGAACTCCCCTTAAACATCAAACTCACGTGCACCACTGGTGCTGGCAGCTCATTCCACTCTCTCACAACCCTCTGAGTGAAGTGGTTTCCCCTCATGTTTCTCAAACTTCTTACCCTTCATCCTTAACTCATGACCTCTAGTTGCAGTCCCACACAACCTCAGTGGAAAAAGTCTGCTTGCATTTACCTATCTATGCCCTTCATAATTTTGAATACTTCTATCAAATCTCCTCTCAGTCTTTTTCTAAACAAATACAGTCCTAACCTCTTCAATCTTCCTTTGCAACTCAGGTCCTCCAGACCCAGCCATATCCTTGTAAATTTTCACTACACCCTTTCAAGCTTGTTTACATCATTCCTGTAGGTTGGTGAGCAAAAGTGTACACAATAAGCCTCACCAATGTCTTATACAACTTCCATATAACATCCCATCTTCTGTACTTATTGATTCATTGATTTATGAAGGCCGATGTGCCAAAAGCTTTCTTTATACTCTGAGCACAGTTGTTTTATCCGATCTTCTGGGATCAGCCTATAATAAATTCTATACTGAAGGATTCTATTTTTGAAAAAGGAAATATGAATATTTTGCACAGTACTGAGTCTTGTGAAAACAGCCAGACAATTCTTATATGTTCTTACTACTGAGCAATTTAGATTTTTATTAGGATTTCTCCTGATACTTAATAATTTTAAAAATCTGCCCTCTTTCAGAATTTATTGTATTGTAGTTGCGCTACTAAAGAAACACACGGAGGCAGAGAGAGCTGAACTCAGAATGCCTTTACTGATTCAAAATTGTGCACTTAAATCTCCCTTCCCATGGGCCCCTGCATCCCGCAGGTCGGACGTGATGTCAGACTGTCCCCAGAAGGTCCGCTCCGAGCGGGTAGTTCCAAATGCGCTACTGCATGTCTGCCCGCACCTCCCGATGGCGGTTCAAGTCCCGCGTGTGTGGGCCGCCACAGTATATTATTTTAGTCTTTAACTCTCCAAAGTTCTAAAAGAATGACTGACTTGGGATTTGCTTCCATATCTTAAAAGTACTTTGCAAACTACGTGACTTGCAAAAATGCTTGAAGTATATTTGATCAAGAAGCATACAATATACAAGTCTAATTCTAACTTCATCCCTTATCTTGCTGCAGCCGCAGATAGCTAGTTGGTCATACAGCATGGAAATAGCCTTATAACCTGACTTGTCCATGCTGATGAGATGCCTATCTATGCTAATCCCATTTTTCTCTATTTGGCCCTTAGCCCTGCATTCTTTTCTTATTGTGCACCTGTCCAAATGTTTGTTAAATGCTCTGATTGCACCTGCCTCTACCATATCCTCTAGGGCAGGGGTCAGCAACCTTTACCACTGAAAGAGCCACTTGGACCCGTTTCCCACAGAAAAGAAAACACTGGGAGCCGCAAAACCCGCTTGACATTTAAAATGAAATAACACTGCATACAACGTTTTGTTTTGCCTTTATGCTATGTATAAACAAACTATAATGTGTTGCATTTATGAAATTGATGAACTCCTGCAGAGAAAATGAAATTACATTTCTGCATGCAACAAAAACATTTTGAACTCCGAAAAAAAGACGTTGGGTTGAAGGTTACTTTTAAGTAAAATACTCAACGTCTATTTGAGTCCTTCTTGTATTTATGAAAAACGCCAAACTTAAATTTGCCGCCAGCAGCAAACCAAAAATAACGTCAGCCAGCTGTCAACCTGAAAAATAAAAGGACTATTTCACTGAACAATGAAAACATATGAATATACGTAAAATAATAGGCAATTAAAATATTTATCATACTTGTTCAGGTTGACTCACACCTGACAATGCAGTCGTATTTAGTAGGGATGGATCGATGCTTAGGGGAGTGACCGGGAAGGATAATGTGTTTTTTTCCTCTCTGAACTCACAGAAGCGTTTCCCAAGCGATGTTTGCATTGCGATGATTGCAGAATGTAAATACTCCGAATTTATCATGTCGTGACCTTGTTTGAACTCTCTCAAATTGGGGAAGTGAGACAATGTGCCTTTCTGTAAATCTCTGGCAAGCAACGTCAACTTGCGCTCGAATGCCAAAACATCCTCCAACATGTGCAGGGCTGTACGTCCTTACCCCGTTGAAGAGCTGTGTTCAGCGTGTTCAGGTGCGCTGTCATGTCTACCATGAAGTGTAGCTTTTCCAGCCACTCTGGCTGTTCCAGCTCAGGAAAGTTGAGCCCTTTGCTGCCCAGGAAAGTTTTCACTTCTTCCAGACACGCGACAAAGCGTTTCAGCACCTTCCGTCTGGACAGCCACCGGACTTTGTTGTGCAGCAGGAGATCAGAATATGCAATTTCCAGCTCGTCCAGTAACAAACGGAATTGACGGTGATTTAAACTTTTTGCCATTATTTTATTGACAATCTGAATGACAACATCCATTACTTCTGTGCATTCCGGAGGAAATGTTTGAGCGCACAGTGCCTCTTGGTGCAAGATGCAGTGAAAAGTCAGCAGCTTTCTGTCCAGCGTCTTCTGCAGTAAAGCCACAATTCCCTTGTGCGTTCCCGTCATATTCGGTGCCCCCATCAGTAGCTACTGACACCAGATGGGTGGTCTTTATTCCTTTGGCTCTTAAACAATTCAAGACAGCCTCACAGATGTCCTCCCCCCGTGTTTGGTCTTTTAGAGGTATCAACTCAATCAGTTCTTCCTGTGGCCCGGCAGAGTTTACATACCGGCAGAACAACGCTATTTGTTCAATATCACCTTTGTCTTTAGACTCGTCACAGGCAATCGAGTAGGCCACAGCTGAATTGATGTCTTTAATTTGCTGTCTTGTGATGTCTTCTGCCATTTTTATGGTTCTGTCTTTGACAGTCTTTGCAGAGAGGGGCATATCCCTGATTTTCTGCACAATTTCACTCTTGTTTTTAAAGTCCGTGAATAGATGTTCTGAACTCTTAATGAAAGATTCTTTTATATATTCACCATCTGTAAACTGCTTCCCGTGCCTGACTATTTCCTGAGCGGCAATATAACTGGCGTATGTCGTTGATTTTCCAGACTTCATCCATTTCTGGAAATGATTTTTGCTCAGATCAACCTTCCGCATCAGTTCCGAAACGGCTTTTTTTCTCTCATCTCCATCCGGATATTTTTGAGCAAAGGCTGCGTGTTTATTCTGGAAATGCCTTGCGACATTTGACTTTTTGTTGTTTGCTAGTTTCTCATTGCATATTAAGCATACCGGTAAACCAGTCTCGTCAACAGTGAAAGCAAATGAATCTGTCCACGTATCATTAAACGTTCTGTTTTCTTCAGTCACTTTTCTTTTTTTAGAATTCTCCATAGTTGGCTTACCTTGGATCGAAAAATTAAAGAAATCGCGCACTGGCGGGTGTCAGGTATTGGCAGTGGTGACGTATATTAATAGTGATAAAAACACGTTGTAGCGGTGTGCTCACGCAGTCAGTAAACTGCAGTCGAATAACTTTATTCGAACTAAACAGCCTTGCTTTTAAGCCTCCCTCAACCCAACCCCCATGGACGCAGATGCTGCAAAAGACGCGTACTCACAAACCCCCGTAGGCTATCTCCCTTAGCCGGAATGCTGGCTAATTGTGAGGAAATGTGTCGCCACACTTAGATTGTACAAGATCACCATAATCTTCAAATTTAGAATTACATTTCAAAAGCTAACAAACTAACATAAAATACATTTTAATTAAATACTGACCAATTATTTCCCAAAGCCACAGGGAGCCGCAGCACAGAGGTGAAAGAGCCACAAATGGCTCGGGAGCCGCAGGTTGCCGACCCCCGCTCTAGGGGTTTGTTCCATAGACCCACCACCTTCTGTGTGCAAAAAGCATGCCTTTAAGTATTTTTCTTTTCACCTTGAGCCTATTTACTCCCATTTTAGAGTCCACTACTCTTGGGAAAAAGACTGACTGTCCACCTCATAATCTTATAAAGTAACCACGTAGCCTCCTGTGCTCCAGGGAGAACAGTCTAAGGCCATTCAATCTCTTCTTGCTAAATCCCTCCTGTCCAGGCATCTTCCTGAATCCCTTCTTCACTCTTTGGTGTTACCATTTCCTTTCTCTGGAGTGGTGACCAGAACTGCACACAGTATTCCAGCTCTGGCCCAAACAATGTCTTGTACAGCTGCGAGGTGCAACATGTTGTGCCAATTCCTACACTCGATATCTGCGAAGACTAGCAAGCTAAACGACTTCTTCAGTAACCTACCTATCTGTGTCGCCGTTTTCATGGAGTTATGAACTTGCACCCGAAGGTCCCTGTGGGCAAGATTTTTTGGTGCCGGAATGTGTGGCAACACTGGTGGGCTGCCCTAGCACATCGTTGGGTTGTGTTTGATAATGTAAGCAACACATTTCACTATGTTTTGATGTAAATGTGATAAACAAATTCATCCATATCTGAATCTCTGTCATAACTTCTTAAGGTCCCTTCTATTTATTATGTATGCATGTATGCCAATATTAGAGGACCCAGGCTGCATTACCTCTCCACTTGCCACCACTTCACCCATTTTTCCAGCTGATTTACATCCTTCTTTATCCTTGAGCAACCATTCCCTTGTTCTACAACTGCACTAATCTTTGTATCATCAGCATCAGAGCACTGAGCCACATGTATAATATATGGCAAAAGAAGCTTCAGCACTTACGCTGTGGTACACCACCCATTACAGACGTCCGATCAGAAAAGCAACCTTCCAGCACTACCCTCTGCCACCTACCTTCAGGCTTGTTTTCCAAAACACTTTGGAGCTTGCACCCTAACTTTTTGATCCAGTCAACCATACAGGCCCTTGTCAAAAAGCCTTGCTAATATCCATCTTCGTAAACTTTCTTAGTAATGTAATAAAAAAGATCTATCAGTTTGTGAAGCAAGATTTCCATTTACAAAACCAAGCTGACTCCATGTAATCAATCCCTACCTTTCCAAGTGATAACTCCCATTCCTAAACAAAATCTAATAGTTAGCCCTATGCTCACCTGGCTTATCTCTACTGTTGTTGAATATGAAACAACATGAACCTCCCTCCAGTCTCATCCATGTCTAAAGGTGATGCAAAAATCTGGTAGTGCCCCTCCAGTCTCCTCCCTTCCTTCCTGTAACATGCTGGTATAGATTTTATTAGGTCCAGGGGAACTGTTTGCCTTAATTTTCATCAATATCTGTAAATCATGCTCTTTCCTCATATACAGTTGCCCTAGACTATCAGTCTACACCATCTCTGATTCTCCATCCTCCCCATCCTGCTCCCTGGTGAATTCTGGCATGAAGTATTTATTCAGAACACCACATGTATGTCCTAGTTCCACACAAAGACTTCCCTTTTGATCCCTGAGGGGACCTACTGTTTTCCAAATGACCCTTGTGCTTTTATTATTTTCTAAAAGACTTTTGAATTTTCTTTGTCTGTTGACCAGGACCATTTCATGTCCCCCTTCCCCCCCCAACTTTTTCCTAAGATCTCTCCTATATCGTCTGTAAGCATTGAAGATAACAACTTTTTATACTTCAGCTTCCTTTTTACTGATCAAACTCTTCTTAACTAAGGTTCCCCAATCCCCAAGGTCCTTTGCTTCTTTAACCTTACTGGTAACACTGACCTGCTGACTGAACTCAAACTCCTCTTATTTATCGAGTGGGAGCTGCTGCTATTGCCTGCTCCTGTCTTGTACTGTTGAAGTCAGCCTTCCTGGAATTTTAAGACCTCAGTGCTAGGTCCAGTCTTATCCTTTCCTATGACTCTCTTAAAACTCGCTGATTCATTGTTCACAAAGGATTTTTCCACAGACAATTACACCACTTGCCTATCCTCGTTCTCTAAAGTAAGATCAAGTACAACTCCCTCCCTATAGTAGGACTAAGTTTAAAAACCCTTCCTAGACGGATTTAACAAATTTCACCCCATTCAGGCCCCTTAAGCTAAGGCGGCAGTCCTTGCCAAGATAGGGAAAGTAAAATCCACCCACTATGGCAACTCTATTACTTTCATATTGTTCTGCTCTTTGTTTGCATATTTGTTCTTCCAAATCCAGGTGACTATTTGGAGGGCTACATCATAATTCATTCAAAATCATCGGCCCTCTTTTATTTTTATGTTTAGGTCTTTTAACTTTGATTGCTAGTTTCTCTTGGGTATCCCCCCTAAATCCTACTGTGTAAGCTGTCACTGATCGGCAGTGCAACACTCCCTCCTCTTTTGGAACTACCTCTATGTTGCACTTGAAAATCTCAGACCAGAAACTTTCCTCTCTTCCCTCAGCCACAATTCCTTGATTGTCGTAATATTATAATCTCACGTGTTAATCCATGCCCCCCTCCAATCTTACCTGCAAGGCTTCTTGTAATAAAGTAAAATAACTTAAGCCTTCCTACTTTCATATGTTCCCCATCCATCTTTTATTTCATGTTTACTTGAATTGCCTGCTCCATTTGCCACAAATGACTCTCCTACATAATGATTATTGTGGTGGCCTTACTGTTTCCAGTCCTGTGATTAGTAAGTACAGCACAAAGCAGAGATTGAATCTTCAACATTAGTACACAGTATTTTGCCAGAAATGTGTTGAAAAACTTGAATGGTACAGATGATAATAGAAGTTTTAAAAAAAAAGCAAATGAATTCACTCATTTGAAAGAAGATATTAATATTAAAATGAGTTAAAACAACTCACTGAGGAAAAAATGATCATTTATTCCACTGAGCAAACACGAGGAAATCTGCAGATGCTGGAAATTCAAACAACAACGCCACCCAAAATGCTGGTGGAACACAGCAGGCCAGGCAGCATCTATAGGGTGAAGCGCTGTCGACGTTTCGGGCCGAGATCCTTTGTCAGGACTAACCGAAAGGAAGGATAGTAAGCACTGAAGCTGTTTCTTCCAGAAGCTTAGTCTGCCAGTCTAACATCTAATTCAATTTTTCATGACTGAAGTGTTTTGTTTTGACCAAATTGTGTGATAAAATTATTCCAGATATTTACTATTGAGGCACTTTAAAATAACCATACCTATCTGATGGACACTGAGGGTTGTATCTTTGGGGCAAAGTTGTCGTCATTCCTCCATCAGGACTCAATTATGGTAATCGTGTAAGAAGTGCAAAACTTATTTGATTAAAACAATCAGTTCCACTGAGCAAAACATTTTTTTTGTGCTAGCTGTTTCAAATTTACTTTTCACATATCAAAGTTTATGGCATCTGTTCCTACTTTCCTGAATTCCATTGGAATTATCTGGTTTATTTGTTATGTTTAATATATTTTTTTGCAGTTTGTCATTTATCTTTGTGAATCACCTCTTATTTTAAAGCAGTTACTAAATTTCTCTTTAACTTCAAGACTTCATAACTTTTAATTTTAGCATTGCTTCTGGCTTATTTCACAATTTTATTCATCGTTGTGTGATTATTGGAGTTAAATATTGTACAATTTCACCTCTGCTTTAGCCAGTACATTGTCAACTTCTAGCATTTCTCAGTACATTTGTAATCTGTTGCTGCTGATGAATCCCAGCGATCAAATTGATTAGAAATACCCTTTGCTGCTTTGTCTAGACTTTGTAAATGATGTGTTTGAGGAAAGGGCTTCCATTTACGCTGTACCTTTCATAACCTCCAGATGTCCCAAAGTACTTTCCAAGCAATTAAGTACAGTACTTTGTGTAATGCTGGAGCCTGCTCTCCTTACGCCAGTTCACTTCCTTTCATTGTAGACGTAACAACCTTTTTTTTTAATCTGCTGAGTTTTGCAGACCAATGCACATCTGTTACTGCATCTTTGTTAGTGTGCTGCTTTGGAAATTTGACATGCTTGGATTTGATTTTGGCATTGAAGCCAATGATGCAGTTCAGAAACAACAGCGGGCCAAGCAATGACCAGCACTCAATGCCTGCCCCCGAACCGAGTGTCCGCTGCTGAGTGATTACCAGATAGTGGTCTGAGTTAGGGCTTGATAATCGCTACAAAGTATTCAAGCTTTGATCTTGCTTCTTGTTATGTCATCTGGCCCTGTTAATGAAATTGTCTGGTAACTGTTAACAAACCATGGGGGTCACTGGCAATATTTTTCTTACAATTTGAAGTTCTCTTCTGCTGAATGTCTCTTGAGCACCTTTAGTGGTCATGGGTTGTTTGGAGAGATGTGGCTTGCTCTGTAGAGCCAGTTCAGCATAATTGGGGTCACAGTCCTGTGGATGTTGGCTTGGGAGAATACACTGACATTGGTTATCCTTTCAAGGGATTGAAGAATTTCATCGAGGCCACATGGGTAGTGCTCTTGTAGTAGTTCGAGTCATCCACTGTAGGTAGTCCTGTTCTCAGAAGTATAGTGGAAGACAAATCGTGTTTAATTATCATTCAGACTGTACATGGACACAGTTAAATGAGACAGCTTTCCTCTGAGGCACAGGTGTATATATACATTCAAAATAGCAAAAGAGAGGAAAAAAAACACACACATTATTATACAAAAAAAACATGCATAGTTCAAGTCCCTGAGCAACATGCACATGAATGGTACAGCTCCTGGCAAACCAGCCTGATCTTCCGCCCGTCAAACACTGGAGGCCAGCTCCGAACAAAGCACGGCTGCCATACTACACCCCCTGTAGTGTCGTTTCACCCGGACTGCAGCAGCAGGCAGACCTAACCATCACTATAACCGAGGCCATACTGCTGCCTCGTTGCCTGACACTCCACCAAACGAGGAAAATAGACCCACGGCATCTCACGTTATCGATTTCCAACAGGGCTCCACAGCTCGCTGCTTCCTAGTAAATCCTCAGTTTTCTGCCCAGTGTCAGGTTTTGATCTTAACTCTCTTCCAGTAATTTGAAGGTTGTAAACATTGTCTCTAATGAATGCCATCATTAGCCAAAAGTTGCTTCATTCAGAATCAGGTTTAATACCACTGGCATATGTTGTGAAATTTGTTGTTTTGCAGCAGCAGTACTTTGCAATACATAATAAAAATAATCATCGTCATTATGTGCTGTATTGTTTGACGTGGGCAGTCTTGTTCTTTGGCCATGACTATTCTTGGCAGATGTCTACAGAAATGGCTTACCATTGCCGCCTTCTGGGCAGTGTCTTTACAAGACAGGTGAACCCAGCCATTTTCAGAGATTGTCTCCCTGGGCTCAGTAGTTGCATAACCAGTAATTGTGATGTGCACCAACCAACCACCACCTGCTGCCATGGCTTCACATGAATCTGGGGGCCTGTGAAGGTGCTACACCTTGCCCAAGGGTGACCTGCAGCCTAGTGGAGGGAAGGAGAGCCTTATGCCTCCTTTAGTAGAGATGTATCCCCACCCCACCACCCAAAACATAATAATAAAAACTATAAATTACAATAAGTACATACAAAGAAAGAATATTAACTAAATAGTGCAAAAAGAGATGGGAAAAATACTGAGGTAGTGCTCATGGGTTCATAGCCTGTTAGGAAATCTGGTGGTGGAGAAGAAGCTGATCCTGAAACAGTGAGTGTGTGTCTTCAGGCTCCTGTACCTCCTTGTTGATAGTAGCAATGAGAAGATGCCATATCCTGGATGATGGGGGTCCTTGCATTAAAATAGGCACATTTCAACCCATCCAACTGACTGCAATTAGGCCCTATCGGCTGCCTGTCTTTCCCCATAGTTTCTCTATAGGGGTTCCCATCCTTTGTTATGCCATGGACAATACCATTAAGCAAGGGGTCCATGGACCCCACCCAGGTTGGGAACCCCTGCTCCTCATGCTGCAACTACCTTTACACTAGTGCTCCATTCTCTGATCTATCACTCTGATTCCCATTGATGGTAGGTCGCACCTGGAATTTCCAGTTGGCGGACGATTTCCCTCCACATCGCTCTGACGTATTGGGAAATCATGTACATGGCATGTTACAGCAGTGATTTGCCTTTGCCTTCTGCTAGGTGAGTTTTTTTAAAGAGATCACCAGCTCTTAATCCAGCATGGATGGAGAGCTTGCAAGGGAGCCAGCCGGATTTGAAGTTGGATCTTTCGCCCCGAAGTCCAGCGCTGATACCACCACGCCACCAGCTGGTCTGATACCCATACTCCTGCCAAACTGGTTTAAACCCTCCCCAATAGCTTTAGCAAACCTAACGCATGTTCCCTCTTGTTTAACCCATCCTTTTTATTCAGGTCATGTATTCCCCAGAAGAGTTCTCGATGATCCACAAGTCTGAAACCCTTCCCCCTGCATCTATTCTTCAGCCACACATTTATCTCCCACACCATCTTATTCCTGTGCTTACTGTTGCATGGCACAGACAGCATTCCAGAGATTATTACCTGTGAGGTCCTGCTTTTTGGCTTTTTCCTAGCTACCTATATTCTCTCTTCAGGACTTCATCCCTTTTTCCTACCTATGTAGTTGGTACCAATATATACCATGACTTCTGGCTGCTTACCCTGGGAGGCAACCTACCATCAGGGAGTCTCTTTCACATCCACAAAATCTCCTGCCTTTTCCCATAACTACTGAATTTCTGTTACCACGGCTCTACTCTTCTGTTCTGAGTCACAGAGCCAGATTCAGTGTGCGTTCACTGTGGCTTTCCCCGGTAGGTTGTACCCCCAGTTTTGTCCAAAACGACATGGCCACATGAGCAGAACGGCCACAGAAGATCTTCGCACTGGCTGCCCATTCCCTTTCCTTCTCCTGACAGTCACCCAGGTACCTGCCTCTGGCAACTTAGGGGTGACTTCCTCCCTTTGGTTTTTTAACTATCACTTCTTCATTCTTTGGAATGAGCCATAGGACATCAAGCTCCAGTTCCCTAACGTGATCTGTATGAAGCAGCATTTCATGCAGAAGTAGCAATCAGGAAGAAGGGTCTACGAGATCTCCCGCATCTTACGAGGAGCACACCAGTGACCTGAGATCCATTCTCACAACTTTAGTTGGGCACTAAAAAAGAACGAAAGAGAAACTTGACAGGAAAATAAAAATCTTTGCTTGGCCTTGCTGAGGCTGCTTAAGCCAAAACCTCAGATCCCACTCTAACTCTGTCCCACTCCAACAATGGCCCCACTTCACCTACCTTTTTACTGGCAAGAACCAATAGCCTTACCATCCAAATGATTTCAAGCTCTGGGAAATCCCGACAGGCCCACACACTTTATAAACCTGACTCTACACTCCACAAGTAGTTGTTCCTGCAATTTTAAGCTGATTGTATATCAAAGACATTTAGTAACCTCATTTTAAAAGTTACCTTTTATTGATAGATTTTTGATGGGAGAGAATTATAGATTTCAATCCCCCAATTTTTGAAAATGTGGTTTTGGATAACTTGCCTGAATAACTCTTCCAATTTTCCAGCGCTGCATCTTGTTCTCCATCTAAAGGGAATAGATTTCAATCAACCCATAAACATCTTAAACACCTCATTAGGTCACTGAGCCCAATGGAATACCCAGCAAAATCAGTGCAACCAATTTAACCTCAGCTGCAATATTGATCCAATGTGTTTCTACTCCCAAGGTGCTGACAAGACTTGTGAGTATTTATAGCATTTTCTAGTTGTACTTATTCTCAGCATCTGCAATTTTTGTATCCTGAGTTTTTAAATTGCAATAAAGAGGACCTCAAGTATCTATCTTCTTATTGATGATTCTGTGTTTGTTAGTTGTATTGTGGCTTGTCTGCAATGTGTCTTCCCGAAGCAATTTGTGGCCAGATTTTTTTTCTTGTTTAGCCACAATTATGCGGTTTAACATGTATGTCAAAGCCAAAAGCACTACAATTGGCCTTTTGAGTGGGGAGTTTTCTGTACCTTTACACATTTGTCTTTGGATTTTGTGCATTACAGCCCTGCTCTTTGCATCGTGAGCAAGATTATCTGCAAAGAAAACTGCTTGCTGGATACTGTATAATGATTGCTGATTTCCAGCATTTGCAGATTTTCTCTTTGTTTGCTGTGCACTGTAGTTTGAGGTATAGGAAGGGAGCTGGTTCAATTGAATCTTAAATTAAGAAACTGTAGTTTGGTGAATATATAGATTTAAATTATAAATACTTTAGTTGCAAGATGTATTTTGCATGTTTTTTAAAACTTCTGTTTACCTTACAGAAAACAGAGCCCTTGGGCTGCTTTTGTTTGTTGTGATCTGCCCATTGTGGTTGGAATTTAATAGCCCTTGGCTGAGCCTGTGATAATTATTTTAGTGGCCAGTGGAAAACTTAAGCTAGTACTGTTGTAAAGTAGTTACTGTACATGCAAATATAACACATTATGCAGATGTCAAGGAAAAGGCAGAAAATCGGAAAATTTGAAGAGACTAGGCGCTCTCTTTTGCTTCTCACCTGGAGGCACATGCATTACAGTACCGGGAAACAGATCTATTTGCTAGCTGCTCCCAGTACTACACAAAATAAATTTGTGTGACGCTAGGTAATTAATTTTTAGATTGCAAGTTGAAATAGGTAGTAATCGGGAGTTTGAGTTTACCTTTTTGGACACCAAATCATTAAAATTTTAACAAGATGTAATGTACAACATTTTTGATGCAACACACACAAATTGCTGGAGGAACTCAGCAGGCCAGTCAGCATCTATGAAACTAAGTACAGGCGACATTTTGGGCTAAACCCTTTGGTAGGACTGGAGAAAAAATGCTGAGGCGTAGATTTGAATGGTGGGGGGAGGGGAGAGAGAAATACCAGGTGATAGGTAAAACCTGGAGTGGGAGGCATGAAGTAAAGAGCTGGGAAGCTGATTGGTGAAAGAGACAGAAGGGCATGGAAGAAAGAAAATGGGGGCTAATAACAAAAAAAAATTGAGGCGAAGAGGCAGAAAGGCTAACAGAAGAAAGTCAACAACAGTGGAATAATTAAACTCTACTATCAGCAAGAGGCCAGAATTGAAAGAGCACCAATAACTGCAAGAGATTAGTGATGGGAGGGAGTAACAATGGAGCAATTTAAAGATGGAAGATTCAGATTCAAAATGGGAGGTTGCTTAACTGGCACCCACTGTAGATGAGGGGAATAGGGCTGAGTGACAGTGGGCCAATGCTGTTCAGTAACCTCACTCAGTGATGTGCCTATCCCATCCGAGTTAGGAAAGTTAGGAACCAGAATCAGGTTTATTATCACTGGCATGTGTTGTGAAATTTGTTAACTTAGCAGCAGCAGTTCAGTGCAATACATAATATAGAAGAAAGAAATAATAAATCTATTACAGTATACGTATATTGAATAGATTTAAAATTGTGCAAAAACAAACTATTTTGTTTTAAAATGAGATACTGTTCACGGGTCCAATGTCCATATAAGAATCGAATGGCGGAGGGGAAGAAGCTGTTCCTGATTTGCTGAGTGTGTGTCTTCAGGGTTCTGTACCTCCTTCCTGCTGGTAATGGTGAGAAAAAGGCATGTCCTGGGTGCTGGAGGTCCGCAATAATGGATGCTGCCTTTCTGAAACACAGCTTGGTGATAATTCTTGGTGCCAATCATGTTAGGCAAAATTATTCTATGAGGAGTTAATTATACTATCTGTATCCTATATTCTTTTAAATAGTTCAATCTTCAATAAATAACCTATCATTACTTGTGAATGTAACATCCTCTAGTTGCAGATATTTGTGAAATTTCAGTCAGCTTAATTTGAAATTAAAATATCTTAGACCAAATAAAAATGTAAATAAATGGATTTCAAGAGAAGACTGAAATAGATTCAACTTTGCTCTTTCAGAACTTTTTTCTCAGCATTTTTTTTAAATCAAGAAAGTATAGTACAAAGGAGGTTTGTGCAGTACATAACAAATGTAATAAATTCACATCTATGAAAGAGATGCACCCATAGTACAATCATGCTTTGGTTGTCTCCTTGCCCCGACCTACCCCTCTCAATACCCATCTCCAAGCCATCATTGCATTAGCAGAAAGGGTTAACCAGAACCTTTATCCCCACAGAGCTGCATTGGTACAGAGAAGGTGTATTTTCCTAACTACTGTATGTTTACACGTCTGAGTTCATAGAATTTTACCGGAGAATGCTGAAAGTCAGGGAGTTATGTGCAAAGGAAAGGGAGAAGGGATGAACCTTTAGTTTGGCTGGGAATTCTGAAAATATCCAAGAAAGGGTCCCCACACCTTTTGGAACTTCGTCCGAATTGAGAGTTGAGTGATGGATCTTCTCAACGTATAGACTGGACATGATGTCCCTAAGCCACTTTGGAGCGTGGGTGGGCAAGGCAGCATCCCTCCACCCAAGCAAGACTGCTAGGGCATGTCCAGTACACGTGGATAAGGGAACCCTCACCCCTTTTGCATTTGTCGCAGCAGGGATTAACATCTGGGTAAATGAGAGATAATTTAATTTTAGACCTATGGGCTCTGTGTATGACCTTGAACTGTAACAGGCAGGCAGTGGCTGGAACATAAAGAGGTTGAGTTAACTGACTTGAGAACTGAAGCCCATACATTGCTTAACAGTGAAAAATTTAAATCTTGCTCCCAGGCAGCTTTAATTTTGTCAAGAGGGGCTCGCCTCAGAACTGCTAGCTTGTCACAAATTGTAGATATTAGACCTTTGCGCAATGGATTCATGCAGAGAAATATATCGGCAACGTTTGTGTTGGGTGCCTCAGGGAAGCTTGATAACAAACAGCTGATAAAATGTCTAATTTGCAATTATCTGAAGAAGCGAGTGTTGGGTAAGTTAAAGTTTGCAGACAGTTGTTCAAATGATGCAAAGCAGTTGTCTATAAAAAGATCTTTAAAGCACCCAATGCCCTTTGTATAGCAGTCTTGAAATGTTGGATCATGTATAGAAGGCTGGAAGAGGTGATAATGTCAAATAGACTTGAAAGAGAGAAGCCATGGAGACCACTATACTTTCTGAACTGAACCCATACTCTCAAGGTGTGCCAGATAACAGGATTAGCAATTGGTTTAGGCTTAAGAAAAGGGAGTGAGGATCCAAGAAGTGCGGAAGTAGAAAAATTCTTAATAGAGTTCAGCTCCATTGCCGCCCTTATTGGGCGCTCAGATTAGTTGTGGAAATGAGACCAAAAGATGAGATAGCGTATGTTAGCTGCCCAGTAATATAAGCAGAAATTGGGTAGAGCCATGCCCCCAACACTTTTAGATTTTTGAAGATGGACTTTATTCGGTCGGGGACGCTTGCCCTTCCGTAGGTAGGACGATATGACCGAATCTAGCGAGTCAAAGAAGACTTTAGCAATGAAAATTGACTTGAAACATGTGTAAGAATTTAGGAAGGATGTTCATTTTGACAACATTAATTCGGTCCATCAGGGACATGGAACTCTTTCAGAACTTTGTGTTCATTTCTTAAAGTTCACCTGATTTGAGATATTAATATTTGATGGCAGTGGAAAAGGAGCATCTTTCAGGTGATGAGTGGATGGTAGGATGAGGGGAAGGAACATATATGTCAATACCAAGCTTTGAAACTCTCACTATAAATCTGATACCTGGCATTGGAATATTGGTTTTGGCAACATTGGTAGTAGTAAATTCCAGGCCTAAAGATGCAAATATCTGTTGTCCTTCAATTGGAGTAAAATTGAATCATACATCCTCAATGGAGCCATGTATTGTACAAAACAAAAATGCATTTTATTCCAGAAAAAATATGAACTGTAACAGTCTTTCATTTCATATGTTTTCTCAGTTCCAAAAAGTAAAGGGCTGTTTTGAAAGTGAATGTTTTCCAGTTTGGGTGCCTAACCATCATCAAATATCTCAATATATCCTGGGCAGCAATAACATGGGCAAAGAAATGCCAACTCAGCCTGTGAAGCCTAAATTGTTTTAAAGAATATAATATATGTAGTATATACATAAATCTTTGGGAAAAAAACTTTGCTCCAAGATTATGCCACAATTTAGAATTTCAGAAAATAATCCCAGATACATTCCACATCACTAGCTATTGTTTTGGCTGTTGGAACAAGGTTGTGAAATTATTGGCTTTTATTAAATAATGACATTTTGTATTGGGGGCATAATTCCAGATGAATATGTGCTTGGATTGCCTGAGTCTCTTCTCAAATTCCTGCTTGCAACCTTTTAGCAGAGATTTATGATGGCTGCAAGTTTGAGAGATTGAAATAGATGGCGGTACATTGATTTCTAACCTCTTGTGAAATTTTGCTTTGGTTCATTATCTTCACTTGTACCAAATGCAGTGAAAAGCTGGTCTTGTCACTGATCAAATCCTGACATGGTGCATTGAGTCAGGAGAAGGTAAAACAATAACAATGAAGAATATAGAGTAAAAGTTACCTAAAAGGTTCAGTGCAGTTAAATGATAAAGATCATAACAAGGTAGATTATGAGGCCAAGAGTACATCTTATTGTAGAGCAGTACCATTCAATTCCTCAAAAGTCCGATAATAGAGAAGGGGCAGTGTTGGATCTCCTGTTAGGGAATGAGATAGGTCAGGTGACGGAGTTATGTGTTGGGGAGCACTTTGGGTCCAGTGATCACAATGCCATTACTTTCAATAGAATTATAGAGAAGATAGGACTGGACCCAGGGTTGAGATTTTTGATTAAAGAAAGGCTATCTTTGAAGAGACGCAAAAGGAGTTAGAAGGAGTGGATTGGGACAATTTGTTTTATGGAAAGGATATAATAGAGAAATGGAGGTTATTTAAAGGAGAAATTTTGAGGGTACAGAATCTTTATGTTCCTGTTAGGTTGAAAGGAAAGGTTAAAAGTTTGAGAGAGCCATGGTTTTCAAGGGATATTGGAAACTTGGTTCGGAAAAAGAGAGATCTACAATAAATATAGGCAGCATGGAGTAAATGAGGTGCTCGTGGAATATAAAGAATGTAAAAAGAATCTTAAGAAAGAAATTAGAAAAGCTAAAAGAAGATACAAGGTTGCTTTGGCAAGTAAGGTGAAAGTAAATCCAAAGGGTTTCTACAGTTATATTAATAGCAAAAGGATAGTGAGGGATAAAATTGGTCCCTTAGAGAATCAGAGTGGACAGCTATGTGTGGAGTCAAAAGAGATGGGGGAGATTTTGAACAATTTCTTTGGTATTCACTAAGGAGAAGGATATTGAATTGTGTAAGGTAAGGGAAACAAGTAGGGAAGTTATGGAAACTATGACAATTAAAGAGGAGGAAGTTCTGGCACTTTTAAGGAATATAAAAGTGGATAAATCTCCGGATCCTGACAGGATATTTCCTAGGACCTTGAGGGAAGTTAGTGTAGAAATAGCAGGGGCTCTGACAAATATTTCAAATGTCATTAGAAACGGGGATGGTGCTGGAGGATTGGCGTATTGCTCATGTTGTTCCATTGTTTAAAAGGGGTTCTAAGAGTAAACCTAGCAATTATAGGCCTTGTAAGTTTGACATCACTGGTGGGTAAATTAATGGAACGTATTCTTAGAGATGGTATATATAATTATCTGGATAGACAGGGTCTGATTAGGAACAGTCAACATGAATTTGTACGTGGAAGGTCATGTTTGACAAATCTTATTGAATTTTTTGAAGAGGTTATGAGGAAAGTTGACGAGGGTAAAGCAGTGGATGTTGTCTATGTGGACTTCAGTGAGGCCTTTGACAAGGTTCCGCACGGAAGGTTAGTTAAGAAGATTCAATCTTTAGGTATTAATAGTGAAGTAGTAACATGGATTCAACAGTGGCTGGATGGGAGATGTCAGAGAGTAGTGGCGGATAACTGTTTGTCAGGTTGGAGGCTGGTGACTAGTGGTGTGCCTCAGGGATCTGTACTGGGTTCACATTAATGATCTGGATGATGGGGTGGTAAATTGGATTAGTAAGTATGCAGATGATACTAAGATAGGTGGCATTGTGGATAATGAAGTAGATTTTCAAAGCTTGCAAAGAGATTTAGGCCAGTTAGAAGAGTGGGCTGCAAGATGGCAGTTGGAGTTTAATGCTGATAAGTGTGAGGGGCTACATTTTGGTGTGAATAATCAAAATATGACATACATGGTGAATGATGGGGCATTGAAGAATGCAGTAGAACAGAGTGATCTAGGAATAATGATGCATATTTCCCTGAAGGTGGAATCTTATGTTGTAATATTAAGAAGTTAGCATCTCGTAGGTCACTTGTGACCCTGGCTATTTTTTGTAAGGGTCATAGCAGCTATGAGCTTGAGAAAAAGAGTATAGGTGCACAAATGCTTTCCCATAAGATAAGCTGAGCGGGTGACATCATCCTTGGTATGCAATCTGCACCTAACTTTGGTTTTGCTTAGGGTAACTTGTATCATTACCTGATTAATTGCTGTGAGAAACCTATTGTGCCTTGTATTCCTTAAGGCACTTGCAAGATAAGTATAAAGAAAGAGTAGCTATTTCCAAGAGCAGGAGGCTTTGGATGGTAAGCCTGTGCCTGTCTGTATCCAGACATAGTAGCAATTAAAACTGTTATATGAACAATTTATGACTGATAAAGTTAACAATACTCATCTGTAGAGAAACTAAGGGGGGGGGGGTGTTGAACCCACATGTATCTGTGTACGTGACTGCATGATATAAAAAGAACTGTATTTGCTTCAGGAGGGAGAGACCCTCGAAACAGCCTCCGAGAGAGAGTGCTTAAGGAAGGTTCTCTCGAGTAACTTGCTAATAAAGAGTTTAAGTTACTTTCACTGTAGTACATGGTGTCTTTGCATTGGGTAGATTGAAAGAAGTTTACAACAATGTGGATAGGGTGGTGAAGAAAGCTTTTGGTATGCTGGCCTTTATAAATCAAAGCATTGAGTATAGGAGTTGGGATGTAATGTTAAAATTGTACAAGGCATTGGTAAGGCCAAATTTGGAGTATTGTGTACATTTCTGGTCACCGAATTATAGGAAAGATGTCAACAAAATAGAGAGAGTACAGAGGAGATTTACGAGAATATTACCTGGGTTTCAGCACCTAAGTTACAGAGAAAGGTTGGAACAAGATAAGTCTTTATTCTTTGGAACATAGAAGGTTGGGGGGGACTTGATAGAGGTATTTAAAATTATGAGGGGGATAGATAGAGTTGACGTTGATAAGCTTCTTCCATTGAGAGTAGGGGAGATTCAAACAAGAGGACATGAGTTGAGAGTTAGGGGCAAAAGTTTAGGGGTAACACAAGGGGGAATTTCTTTACTCAGAGAATGGTAGCTGTGTGGAACGAGCTTCCAGTAGAAGTGGTAGAGGCAGGTTTGGTATTGACATTTAAAGTAAAATTGGATAGATATATGGACAGGAGAGGAATGGAGGGTTATGGGCCAAGTGCAGGTTGGTGGGACTAGGTGAGAATAAGCGTCAGCACGGACTAGAAGGGCCAAGATGGCCTGTTTCTGTGCTGTAATTATTATATGGTTATATGGATACAAGGTAAACTTGAGTGGAAGTCTGAACTTAAATTGACCCAGCTTCCCTTTTGTATGCAATATATAGTAGGTTTCTACTACTGCGTGTGTGTTCAAGCAAATGGGGTATTCTGGGGAATAAATCCAGTTCAGTTTTCAATAGGTTTGTTTAGAGAGGATTTTTAAAAAAGTGTTGTGTGCTCTTAACTTCCTAAATGGTTTGTGCTTTTGTTTATTTTTCCTGAAGCTTTTTTATTTTCAAGATGATTCTCAGAATGGATGCTCATTGTTATGAACACAGTAAATATTGCAGCGATTCAAGCCTTTGGATGTGTGTGCCTTGGCTCAGTGTTCATCATAAGATACGTGGGACAGTGATCCCTGTTTACACTGTCAAAAGCCTCTTTGTGGCTGATGGTTCTGGGTAAAATCATTTTAATGGCGTTAGTCAAGAAACAAAAGCAAATTGGTTAGCATGGTTTAGAAGCATATCCACTACTGTGTCTGCCTGTTTAGCCATTTGGTAAACATTCCAAAAATAGTTTGAAATGGTTGTAAAAATTGGTACCATTGGTGAATATCAAGGTCAGTCAGACTTGTTAAAGGGTTAATTGTTTTTGATGATTTTTAATGTTGAAGCGCTGATGATTGAATGAATTATAACGAAGAGCAGAACAGATGTTTATGTAAATTCACTCAGACTTTTGATAAGTTATTTCAAAAGAAGCTTGTGAGTCTTCATATGTAAAGCAGAGGAGATAGTTTTGCAATATGATGATCAAATTGATGGATGGGAAATGAGGAACTGAATGAATACATATTGATCACATTGGGGGTGCCATGCCCAGTGTTCAGTACACCTTTGTTCCTTGTACAAAGATGATTTCATTTGGATATCGTGAACGTGAACTCAAAACTCACTGAGGCAGATGGAGGAAATCTAAAACTATTGAAGAGAACTAGTGATAGGCTTCAGAAAGACAGGCTGGTAAAGCACGAAGCTGACAGATTTGCACTGGTGTTGGGTAATAGTTTTGGAGGATAAATGAGACAAAGGGTTATGCATTCAATGGCATGTTACGGAAGGGTGTGGGTGAGTGGGTGAGCAGAGTAGCTTGCTGTTCACAAAGGCATGAGTCAATAAAACCTGTAAAGAAATCATTTTACGTACTGTAAACAAGCAGAAAATGCAGGATCATTTGGTGCGAAAGATTGATTAAACAATGGTTCAGAGCACTGCCCATGGTCTCAGGCATTTCAAAACACACAAGGAAGCCCGCGTAAATATACCAGCCTGGTAGTTAGACATTTTCATCAAAATAGAGAAGCAAGGAGAAAATTTAAAAGCACAATTTGAATGTTTAGTGAGGAATCAGACAATACCTTTCCCTTTGGAGAAACCATGAAAAATAATCGTATGGAGAGAGAAGGTTGTTGGTACATTGGGTGCTAATGCATTGGGGAAAATCCAGGTAGGTAATATATAATCAAAGGAAAACATAGATAAATATTTGTAAAAACAGCATGTAAAGAGAAGGTGGAGGTTGAGTTCATTTTGAAATGTCTTGGCAAAGAACCAGCACAGATACAATAAGCTGCATGGCTTCATTCCATGCTGCAAGTTTGTAAATGGCTTTACGTTTGTGGAGGTGGCTGAGATAGTTATGATTAAATCATCTTGTCTCTCCTTGAATTCTTTCAGTAACAATTTTAGATTGATGATAACCTCACCACACTGTCCTCCAACCAATGGAAATCATCCCTTATACACAACTATTTAATCTACTGCACAGGAGCCATTGCTCCAGCAGATACAATCTAAATGTGTTTCGGCTCCTTTCATAACAACAGCTTCCTGTTCCTAGTGGCATCCTGGTAAATCTGTACACAGTGGAGTCCTTGCCTTCTCCCATTGTCTAGGCCAGTTTGACCATTTGTGATACTTTGTTCAACTAGATTTAACTATTTTGGTGCAACTGATTGTAATCATCAGATTAGAGGTGAAACATGAACATTGTTTAAAGAAATCCTATTTTTATGTCGTTTTGTTGCAGTAAAAGACAAGAAAGATGCTTAGCTTTGATCTCTCTTTCAGACTACAGCACATTTAGGTGTTTGCAACTCATCTTTGTCTTCAGAGTTTTAGCAAACTGCATAGCTAGAACGGCAACGCTATAATCCCGATCCATGTGGTTTGTAGAAAGCGTCACTGAAGCACCCAGCTGGCCGCGGAAACCACTTGAGGTAACAAACTTAAGGGAAAATCATCGCAGAAAATCTTAGGAAATTCATCTGTCTATTTTTCCTGCTGTGACATTATAATGCCAGCTAAGCCTTTTGATAATACTGAGTTGATAATCCTGTTTACCAGGAGGAATGCATTCAGTGGGGAAAAATGGCAGCCTGTTTTGTCATGATAACTCCACTCAAAGCTTCATGGACTAAAACTAGTGAACTATATATACTTTTTTGCTTTCAACTGAAAATGATACTGCTATCAGCATGTACTTTGTTGTCCCTTTGTTTATGATTTTTTTCCTGAGTACCCTCTGCATTTTTCTCCTGAATTCACCAAATCATGCTGTTCCAAACATACTAATTGATATTCTACAGTATATAGAGCTGCGGAGTGTGTGTTGGCAGGCTGCTTGGTTTAGCTGTTTGAGAAATTGAAGGGGAAACTGCAGCTGCATCATATTCTTCCACTGTAGATAATACTTCAGCTGAGCTGTGGTGTTCTTGCCATCATTTGGTTCCGATTGGTATTAATTTCGAGAAGACTAGAATACAAGAGAAAAGCTGTAGTGCTGAAGCTTTATAAGGCTGGTCAGACCGCACTTGAAGTATTGTAAGCAGCTTTGGGCCCCTTACCCGAGAAAAGATGCACTGACATTGGAGAGGGTCCAGAGGAGGTTCATGTGAATGATTCTGGGAATGTATGGGTTAACATATGAGCATTTGATCATTCTGGGCCTGTACTCGCTGTAAGAATGGGGGGAGGGGTGGGGAATCTCATTGAAACCTATCAAATATTGAAAGGCCTAGACCAGGGATTCGCAACCATTTTTATGCCATGCATTCCTACCATTAACCCAAGGCTCTGTGGATGTGGAGAGGATGTTTCCTGTAGTGAATGAGCCTAGGGCCAAAGACCACAGCCTCAGAATTGAGGGATATCTGTTTAGAACAGAGATGAGAAGGAGTCTCTTGAGTCAGACGGTGGTGAATCTATGGAACTTATCGCCACGGATGGCTTTAGAGGTCAAGTCATTGAGTATATTTAAAGTTGATAGATTCTTGGTTAGACATGGTGACAAAGGTTACAGGGTGAAGGCAGGAGAATGGGGTTGAGAGGGATAATAATCAGCCATGATGGAATGGTGGAGCAGACTTGATGGGCTGAGTGGCCTAATTTTGCTCTTGTTTCTTATGGTCTTGTCTCTCAAAGGGGAATTGTAATACACGGATTTAACCACGTGCTGCAGTCTGCAGCCTGTGATTGCCCTTTTAAGGATGGACTTTTGAAACAACAAAACAATCTGGCACTTTTGCAGTTCTTAGGGGATTTGGCGTACTAGATTTTCAAGTGTGCGGGTACTGTCAGAGTGGCCATCGCTGGGTGTGTTCACTGCATTGAGGCCTGATGGTGGAAGAAGAACCCATGGTCAGCTCCATTACTCCGCACTGATGAAAATCTTTGCGGGGGAGAACGAGCAGGTATTCGGCACTCTCTGCCTGCGTTTGACCTATCTCCCTCACGTCTTGCTGCTACTGCTGGGCAGAAGTTGCGGAACCTTGGATCCCACGCTCCCAAGTTCGGGCGCAGTTGCTGCCTTGCAGCTATCATGCTCCTGGACAGGCTTCAGTCACCTCAGCGCTGAACGGGCTCACTCTCTGTGGACTTGCTTTCGGGAACTCTGCAGTTCTTCCATGTGCTTTTGTTTAATTTTTGTTTCTACTATTTGCGCGATTTGAACCGGAGTTCAGCTCATTACTCCAAAGTTTCCTCACTTCAGTGCCGAACTGACTCTGCAGCTGTGGCCTGTAACCATTGGCAGTCACCTCGGTGCTGAACTGACTCTGCAGCAATGGCCTGTAACCATTGGCAGTCACCTCGGTGCTGAACTGACTCTGCAGCTGTGGCCTGTAACCATTGGCAGTCACCTCGGTGCCGAACTGACTCTGCAGCTGTGGCCTGTAACCATTGGCAGTCACCTCGGTGCTGAACTGACTCTGCAGCTGTGGCCTGTAACCATTGGCAGTCACCTCGGTGCCGAACTGACTCTGCAGCTGTGGCCTGTAACCATTGGCAGTCACCTCGGTGCCGAACTGACTCTGCAGCAATGGCCTGTAACCATTGGCACTCACCTCGGTGCCGAACTGACTCTGCAGCTGTGGCCTGTAACCATTGGCAGTCACCTCGGTGCTGAACTGACTCTGCAGCAATGGCCTGTAACCATTGGCAGTCACCTCGGTGCCGAACTGACTCTGCAGCTGTGGCCTGTAACCATTGGCAGTCACCTCGGTGCCGAACTGACTCTGCAGCAACGGCCTGTAACCATTGGCAGTCACCTCGGTGCCGAACTGACTCTGCAGCAATGGCCTGTAACCATTGGCAGTCACCTCGGTGCTGAACTGACTCTGCAGCTGTGGCCTGTAACCATTGGCACTCACCTCGGTGCTGAACTGACTCTGCAGCAATGGCCTGTAATCATTGGCAGTCACCTCGGTGCTGAACTGACTCTGCAGCAATGGCCTGTAACCATTGGCAGTCACCTCGGTGCTGAACTGACTCTGCAGCAATGGCCTGTAACCATTGGCAGTCACCTCAGTGCTGAACTGACTCTGCAGCAATGGCCTGTAACCATTGGCAGTCACCTCGGTGCCGAACTGACTCTGCAGCAATGGCCTGTAACCATTGGCAGTCACCTCGGTGCCGAACTGACTCTGCAGCAATGGCCTGTAACCATTGGCAGTCACCTCGGTGCTGAACTGACTCTGCAGCAATGGCCTGTAACCATTGGCAGTCACTTCGGTGCCGAACTGACTCTGCAGCAACGGCCTGTAACCATTGGCACTCACCTCGGTGCCGAACTGACTCTGCAGCTGTGGCCTGTAACCATTGGCAGTCACCTCGGTGCTGAACTGACTCTGCAGCAATGGCCTGTAACCATTGGCAGTCACCTCGGTGCCGAACTGACTCTGCAGCTGTGGCCTGTAACCATTGGCAGTCACCTCGGTGCCGAACTGACTCTGCAGCAATGGCCTGTAACCATTGGCAGTCACCTCGGTGCTGAACTGACTCTGCAGCAATGGCCTGTAACCATTGGCAGTCACCTCGGTGCTGAACTGACTCTGCAGCAATGGCCTGTAACCATTGGCAGTCACCTCGGTGCTGAACTGACTCTGCAGCAATGGCCTGTAACCATTGGCAGTCACCTCGGTGCTGAACTGACTCTGCAGCAATGGCCTGTAACCATTGGCAGTCACTTCGGTGCCGAACTGACTCTGCAGCAACGGCCTGTAACCATTGGCAGTCACCTCGGTGCTGAACTGACTCTGCAGCAATGGCCTGTAACCATTGGCAGTCACCTCGGTGCCGAACTGACTCTGCAGCTGTGGCCTGTAACCATTGGCAGTCACCTCGGTGCCGAACTGACTCTGCAGCTGTGGCCTGTAACCATTGGCAGTCACCTCAGTGCTGAACTGACTCTGCAGCAATGGCCTGTAACCATTGGCAGTCACCTCGGTGCCGAACTGACTCTGCAGCTGTGGCCTGTAACCATTGGCAGTCACCTCGGTGCCGAACTGACTCTGCAGCAATGGCCTGTAACCATTGGCAGTCACCTCGGTGCCGAACTGACTCTGCAGCTGTGGCCTGTAACCATTGGCAGTCACTTCGGTGCTGAACTGACTCTGCAGCTGTAGATTCACTTTCAGGGAGTCTGCAGTTCATATTCTGTGTGTAATTTGCTTACATTTTACTGTTTGTATGATTTGCTCTTTTTCTCCACTCGTTGGGTGTTTGACCATCCAGGTTTTGTGATTTATTTTAATGGGTTCCATTGTGTTTTGTGGCTGCCTGCAAGGTGATGAATCTCAAGGTTGTATGCAGGATAGGTACTTCGATAATGAATGCAATGTACTTTAAACTCTGAGCATTCTGTCCTCTGACCCTGATTTACAGTATTTTTACATTAATTATATTGCTTAAGTTAACAGTGGATGAAGGTTTTGAATGGTGTTCTTGTATGTCTTGATGAGTACAGGCAAATTAAGCTTAGATTTCAGTGACCTTCTTGAACTGAGAGTTATTCTGCTAGTAGCTCAGTGGTTAGAGCATTGCTTTATGGCAGCCACAAGTCAGGATTCAGTTCCCATTGCTGTCTGTAAGGAGTTTGTATGTTCTTCCCGTGACTGTGTGGGTTTCCTAATGTGTGGCATGCTTTTTAGTTGAAGACATGCTATGCTTGGTGGAAGAAGCGTGACCACACTTGCAGGCTGCCCAGCCCAACACTCACTGATTTTTGCGATGCATTTCACTGTACGTTTTGATCTACATGCAACAAACATATTTAATCTAGAATGAGTATTGTTAAATTTCTTCAGGATGCTTAGCCTGCTGCCTTATTTAAACATCTTTAGAGAGAAAATGAATTGCCTGTTCATTTACAACCTGGGGGTTAAATAAAACCATTTTAATGGAGTTCGATTGGCCTTACCTTGAGGTTTCAGGCTAAGGCCTGAGGCCTCTTGTCTTTATTTTGTCTGTATGTCTGTGGGCAAGAAAAGCAACCTAGCAATGAATCGACTGAACATTATGTAGTTAATCAGCTAAATTGACTTAGATAGCACCAATGAGCTTGCGGTGTGATGTTTAGGCTTTTATTTTTTTAGTGTAATCTACAGCAAATCTCATGGCAGAATTATGTTGGCCACTTTTTGGTAATGGAATCAGAAAAAGCTAAATATTTTAATTCATTTTACTCAGTTATGACCACATGGAAATAAATTTGGAGATGTTTCAAGATTATGGAAAAGATTGCTGAAGTTCATCTGAGCATTTGGTTTTAGTCAAGGGGTCACATGGCTTATTTAATCTGTAAGTGGAAACAGAGGCTGCTGCAGACAAAACTTGTTTTCCTACCAGCACGATGAATTTAAAAGTGATAAACTTGGGTTGCAGATAAGATCAAGCCAGGGATTCTTTAAGAAATAAGCGAGGAAATTACGGGATTTCTGACGTGTCCTTCAGAAGTTGGGAAAGGTGTCTGGAGAATACTGAACAACAGGCAAATTATTTAATATTAAAATCATTTCAGAGACTACTAACCAATGACATTGTGGCCAAAGTTATAGAAATGGTCTGGTGAGAGAGAAAAGCAGTGTTACCTCTTCAGTTGAGCTCATTTGGTAAAGAGTCATCAATCTGAAATATGAGCTGTCTCAGATGCTTTTTGACCTGCTGAATATCCCCAGAATTATCTGTTTTACTTAGGAAAAACAAAGGGAGCAGGAATTGACTATTTTACGAGGGAGTCTTAATTTGTTTTAAGAGAACGGTGAAATAGTGGTTATTATGAGCCTGGATGAGTGTTGCCAGTGAGTCAAGCTTGAATCTGTTCTGGGTCTCTTTAATTTGATATCATCACAGATGAATTAGATTAGGAACCTCCAGTTTAATAGCTCAGTTTGTCAATTCCTCAAAGCAAATGTGTGTGGTATACCCCAGAACTGAACAGAAAAGTGAAGTGAGGTTTTGAATATACAATGGATTCCAGTTAATTAGTTAAGCAGGGCAGTTTGGAACAACTCTTAAAGGACTAAAACTAACAGTTTCTACCTTGCATCAGTCGCGAGCACTATGGTGTTTAGAGCAAAAAGTTTTTTAAGTGGCTTCAGTTGCATTTATTTGTGTTCAAAAAGTAGTTCATTTTGTCACTGGTAATTGGTGAGAAATGAGCAATAAGACAATTTAGAACTGTTTTGCTCACTGCAGTTTCAAGCATTTGGGCTTGGAGATGCCAGAAGTGGCCAGGAGTGAAAATGAAACCATTTTCACTACCTCTGCAAATTAGCAAAAATGAAGAATTTGAAGTTATCTAAGATCATTTTGAATGTTACAATGAAAATGAACCCTTGGAGGATGCAATCATTAAAAGCATTGTTTGAAGGCTGTCTATTATCTGCTCTGATTTTGTTCATTTACAATAAAAAAAATGACAATATACATTGGGTGAATTCCTCTGACGATTAAATATAAGGAACTAATGCACAGTTTAATAGCTTCATGAGCTTGGCCTCAATACCAGCTTGTTCAGCTGGATCCTCTGTTTCCTCAGTTGCAAACCCCAGTCAGTTCAGATTGGCAACATCTTCTCCACAATCTCCCATCAGCACAAGTCTGTGTGCTTAGCCCCCTGCCCTACTCGCTTTACACTTATAACTGTGAGGCTAAGCAAAGATCCAATGCTATATTTGAGTTTGGTGTCAACACCACTAACTTTGGCCAAATCAAAGGTGGTGATAAATCAGCATATAGGAAGGAGATTGAAAATCTGGCTGAATGGCACCATGACACCAACCTCTCACTCAATGTCAGCAAGACCAAGGAGCTGATTATTGACTTCAGGAGGAGGAAACCAAAGGTCCATGTGCCAGTCCTTATCGGAGGGTTAGAGGCGGAGAGGGTCTGCAACTTAAAGTTCCTCAGTGTTATTATTTCAAGGGACCTGTCCTGGACCCAGCACGCGTGCAATTACGAAGAAAGCACATTAGCGCCTCTACTTCCTTAGAAATATACGAAGATTCAGCATGAAATCTAAAACTTTGACAACCTTCTATAGATAGATGTGTAGTTGAGAATATATGGACAGGTTGCATCACAGCCTGGTGTGGAGACACCAATTCTCTTGAATGGAAAATCCTGCAAAAAGTATTGGATATGGCCATTCCATCACATGTAAAGCCTTCTCCACCAATGAGCACACCTACATTGGAGCACTTTCACAGAAAAGCAGCATCCATCATCATGGACTCACACCATCCAGGCCATGCTCTCGTCTCACTGCTGCCATCAGGGAGAAGGCACAGAAACCTCAGGACTCTCACCACCAGATTTAGGAACAGTAATTACTCTTTAACTATCAGGCCCATGAACCAGAGGGGATTACTTCACTCGCCCCATCACTGAACTCTTCCCACAACCTATGAACTCACTTCCAAGGACTCTTCATTTTATGTTCTTGATATTTATTTATTATTTTTTCATTTCTATTTGTATAGTTTGTTGTCTTTGGCACATTGGTTGTTTGCCCAACTCGTTGGGTGCAGTCTTTCATTGATACTATACATGTTCCAAGCTAATTAAACTGGTAATTAAACAGTTAACTAAACTAATTCCCTCTGCCTGCACACTGTCCATATCACACTGTTCTCTTCATATATTCCTCTTCGGTGCCTCTATCATATTTGCTGCCACTAACACCTCGGCAGTGCATTCCAGACACCCACTGCTCTCTCCATTTCTTAACAAAAAGCTTGCCCCACACATCTCCTTTAACTTATTCCCTCTTACCCCAAATAAGTGCTTTAAATGAGCTTCCGATAACACAATTTTCTCTACGTGAGTGGTTGTGTTACAGGCATCTATCTGTGAAGGTGATTCAGATTTTTTTCTCTTTTGCATGCTCTGACCTGCTCCACATCCCCTGCAGCTCTACATTTCACATAATTTACATTTCTTTGTTTCTGTTTTGTCTTTCTAATTGCCCACAACTCACAGGTTTGATGGATTTTCATTTTCTATCTCTAACTGCCCTTATGAATCTATTAACCAGATTACCTCAGTGTTACTTCATGATTTCATGCTATTGAAATGATTCCTATTGTGCTATCCAGCCCTTGCCTACCCTCTTAAAGGCCTAATAATTTGTTTTCCCCCTCTTTCCCACCTCTGAGGGGTCATTTTTTCCAAGGACACTGCTTGTTCTGTTGGTTGTTACCTGCATTTTCAGTTTTGTTTCCATTCACATTATCACTTTTTTTTCCTACCCTGGCTTCCCTTGCTGCTCCGCAGATTTCTTTTGTATCTGTCCTTTCTTCCCTTCCCCAGCAGTCTCGCTGGCCTCCTTCCTGGCCACATTCCCTGGTTATCCTATCATTTTCCAGTCATCTGTCACATGTGGATTTCCAATAGAAGTCACCACTTAGACCAAGATGAGTCATCTTTTATTTCATTTCACTCCATGCTGCATGGCTGCTGAAGTCAAAAGCAAAGCTTTATAATGCTAACCTGACTGAAAAAGGATGTCCTCCCCTACCCACTCCCCCTTTGACTATGAATGTAGATATTAAAGAAAAGAGCACAGAACCACCATATAGTAACCAAATGAAAAGAGATACTAAACTCAGGATTATGAGGGAGAGCTGCAGCAGCAGATTATTAGTGTGCGTTGGTGAGACTTGCACTGATGCTCACTTGGGTGATGTGTGTGGTGATAGTTGGAGTGATTTCAGGAATCAGACTTTAAAAGGGCATTGAGAGTACTAGTGCAGGATTCCTTAAAGGTTGAATCAGTAGTAAGGAAGGCAAATTAAATGTTAGTATTCATTTCCAGAGAACTAGAATATAAAAGCAAGGATGTAATGCAGAGACTTTATAAGGCATTTGGTAAGAGCACATTTGGAGTATTGTGTGCTGATTTGGGCCCAATACCTAAGAACAGATGTTGAGAGGGTCCAAAGGAAGTTTATGAAATGATTCAGGGAATGAAAGGGTTAATGTATGAGGAGCATTTTTGATGGCTCTGAGCTTACACTCACTGAAGTTTAGGAGAATGGAAAGGAGAATGGGCATAGGGAATCTCATTGAAACCTACCAAATATAGAGTGGACGTGGAGAGGATGTTTCCAACAGTGGGAGAGTCTGGGGCCAGAGGGCACAGTCTTAGAGGAGAAGGATCTCCCTTTGGAATGAAGGTGCAGAGGAATTTTTTTTTAGACAAAGAGTAAAGATCAGCTTTAAGATTAACTGTACGTGCTTAGAACATGGGAGGGAACCCACATGGTTACGGAGAAGACATATAAGCTCTTTACAGACAATGGCAGGAATCGAACCCTGATCAGTACTCACTGGCTGTAAAGCTATTGCACTAACTGCTACACCACCACACCGTCTCCCCCCCCCCCCCCCCAAATGGTGAATTTGTAGAAATCATTACCCCAGATGGCTGAGGAGGCTAAGTCATTGTGTACATTTAAAATGGAACTTGCCGGTTCTTGATCAGTCTGGGGGTCAAAAGTTATCGGAAGAAGACAGGAGAATTGGAAAGAGAGGAAAAATATATCAGCTATTATCCAATGGTTGTGCAAACTCGATGGGCCAAACGGCCTAATTCTGCTTAAATGACTTATGGTCTTATAGTCTTACATAACCATCTTGCCCCATGGATTATAACTTTGGAGAGTGAACAAAGTTTGGTTTCGTTACTAAGGCCTTCTTGATTTCATTTGCTTTCTCCTGCCAAGAATGAAATGCTTCTCATTTAGTTTGACATCTGGAACTGATTTTGCTGTCTTCAGTGTGTCCGACGATTATCAACTCTTCCTGGTTCCTTCACAGACTTGTCATATATTTTAGGAGTTCATAAATGTCTACAGTTTCAAAGACTCACTTCCTTAAAACCCTTTATTCTTTTTTGCAAACCTACCGTGATATAACTGTTTTTACAACATTACAGAATTCTTGCATAAGAAATAAATTTTTCTCATAGTTTTCTCTACGCCAGCTAGCAATCCATGATTTTTTTCCCTACTTCATCCAACCCCATGTCTCCACAGTATACACACAAAATGCTGGTGGAACACAGCAGGCCAGGCAGCATCCATAGGGAGAAGCACTGTCGACGTTTCAAGCCGAGATCCTTCGTCAGGACTAACTGAAAGAAGAGATAGTAAGAGATTTGAAAGTGGAAGGGGGAGATCTGAAATGATAGGAGAAGACAGGAGGGGATGAAGCTAAGCTGCAAAAGGGATACACAGTTGGAGATGGGAAAGGATCATGGGATGGGAGGCCTGGGGAGAAAGAAAGTGGGAGGGGAGCACCAGAGGGAGATGGAGAGCAGGCAGGAGTGATAGTGAGAGGGACAGAGAGAGGAAAAACAGAGGGGAGGAGGAGCATTAACGGAAGTTAATCAATGTTCATGATAGATATATATATATATTCATTTGTGTATGCTAAGGTTATGTGTATATATATGGTTTTAAATATTATATGTAATACATTTCATACAGTATATATTACATATGCACGATTTATTTAACAAACTATATATCATGTCTAATTTACTTGTGTTTATTTTAACACTGTCTACCTACACATTTATGGTTTGTGTGTGTGTGTGTGTGTGTGTGTGTGTGTATATATATATTTAACACTTTATAATACTCAGATGTCAAACTTGGAATACATTAATTCTTCAAGTAGCTCAGTTAGAAAGTTCTGCAGGGAATATTGGCCAAATATATTTTCAGAAGGTCGGGAAGGAGATGTTTATATGATCTTCAGCTAGTGGGGATTGACAGGAGGAAGGTGGTGATTTTTGGGTTTTTGGTGAAAAGTAATATGGGGCATAGAGACCGTTTGTATGCTGGTTTCATTCAGCTATGCTCCTAGTGTCTGTGCATGATGATGGTGGAGGTTGATTTGGGTGGAAATTGTGATTGCTCTGCAACGTAAAAAGTTGAATTTTTAGGTTCAACCTTGATGTTGAATATAGTTAAATATGTGGATGTGTGCGTGGTCAGGCATTTGCTGTCCTCTGGGGTTGCCTCAAATTGTGCCCATTCCAGAAGATTAGCTTCTCCTCATGTCCTTAGCACATTGACTATGGACTTGCTGAGGGGCTTCCTGTGTCGCAAGCCGTAAGGACCCTAATGCTGCCAGTTTATTTGTGTCTTTTCAGTCACTGGTAGAAGGAGGAACAGCAAAGCTCAGAATGTTGTAAGTAACCAGTTTGTAAGCTCCTGCAGCACTGGATGCTGGAAACGAAGACAAGGTGGTATTAGAGATTGGGGCCATTTGGACAAGAGTGCCAGCAGAGGAAGTAGCCTTTGGGAGTTACCGTCCCTTTACTGATAAGAAGCTGTGAACACACAACAAATTAAGTTTATGTTATAAATGTGGGGATGGGAATTTATAATAAACATCTATTGAAATGGTTTTGTCACTAGGAAGTATGTTTTATTTATTTAAGGATATAGAACAGCAGACTTCCTGTGCTGAATTTGCAAACATCTTTTTTGCTGTGAAGCATTTGGCCACAAAAGCAAGTTCTGTGTGGTTTAGATATTTTTTTTGAACCAAAGAAGTAATTTCATCAAAGCGACCCACAGCATTATTTGGTCAACAATCGGTTGTTACATCTGATGATACAACAATATCATGACCTTGAGAACTGTTTTTCTGATGAGGGATGGAGTTGGGGCAGGGCAGGATGAAATCTTTGGTTGTTCATGTGATGATTATTGTAGCACATTTCCTGGAACCGATCTAAGTTCCTAGGAATATAGTGTTCCTAGGAATTGGGACACATCAGGACCAGTACATTTTGGCCCAATTAAGTGGCTGGCCCAATGAGTTGAAATTTCATGAAAATAGTTAAAAGGTATAAAAATGCGTTTTAAAAAACTATTTAAAAGAAATGCAGAAAGAATGGGACACTACCAATACTACTGCAATATAATAAAACTATTAGTTCCTAATAGTTATTGAGGTAATAATTCAGCCCTGCAATCTTTTGATTGTAAATGAACAAAGTCACTTCAGATAACATCAATGAGTGCCTGATTGCCTTCCTGCATAAAGTCAAACTTAAAAAAAAAGATGAAAAAATCACTGCTTTTTGAGTTATCATCTACCAGCCCAAATGGCTAACAGAGAACAAACACATGCAGCTGATGCTATTTAAAAACTGTTCACTCCACAACGTATAAAAGCTGTTTCTGACATCTCCAAGCTTGAATGCCTGAAACCACAATGAGCAAACCAGTTCTGAGCAGTCTTGCTGATAATTTCTTGCCAACTATCAGTGACAAAAATCACTGCTTTTTGAACACAAACACAATAATTCACTCTATTTTAAAAACAGTTCACTCAAAGCACAGTGTATAATCAAATGGCCACATAAGTGCACATGACCGACACTGATCTACAATCACTCTGAGCACCGGTGCCCCACAAGGCTGTGTACTCAGCCCCCTGCTGTACTCACTGTACACCCATGATTGTGTAGCCAAGTTTCCATCGAACTCAATATATAAGTTAGCTGATGACACCACAGTTGTAGGCCGTATCCTGGGTAATGATGAGTACAGAGAGTAAATTACGAACCTGGTGGCATGGTGTGAAGACAATAACCTATCCCTCAACGTCAGCAAGACGAAAGAATTGGTTGTTGACTTTAGAAAGAGTAGCGGACCACACGACCCCATCTACATCGGTGGTGCGCAGGTGGAACAGGTCAAAAGCTTTTAAGTTCCTTGGGGTGAATATCACAAATGATCTGACTTGGTCAAGCCAAGCAGAGTCCACTGCCAAGAAGGCCCACTAGCGCCTTTACTTCCTGAGAAGGCTGAAGAAATTTATCCTGTTCCCTAAAACCCTCACTAATTTTTATAGATGCACCGTAGAAAGCATTCTTTTAGGATGCATCACGACCTGGTATGGAAGTTGTCCTGTCCAAGACCAGAGGAAGCTGCAGAAGATCGTGAACATAGACCAGCACATCACACAAACCAATCTTCCATCCTTGGACCCATTTTACACCGTACGCTGTTGGAGCAGTGCTGCCAGGATAACCAAGGATACGACCCACCCAGCCAACACACTTTTTGTCCCTCTTCCCTCTGGGAGAAGGTTCAGGAGCTTGAAGATTCATACAGCCAGATTTGGGAACCGCTTCTTTCCAACTGTGATAAGACTGCTGAATGGATCCTGACCCGGATCTGGGCCGTACCTTCCAAATATCCGGACCTGACTTGCACTACCTTACTTTCCCTTTTCTATTTTCTAATTATGATTTATAATTTAAAATTTTATTATATTTACTTAGATTTGTACTTCAGGGAGCGTGAAGCACAGAATCAAATATCACTGTGATGATTGTACACTCTAGTATCAATTGTTTGGTGACAATAAAGTAAAGTAATTAGAAATTGTCTGGCAACAGAATTCTGTCCCAACTAAGCGACATAGTGTCCTAAATAATCGAAGGGAAACCCCGATATCTTCTCGATTAATCTATTTCTTTAAGAGTTGTCCCAACTAAATGACTGTCCCATTTAATTGATGGCCCAATTAACTGGAACTGACAGTATTTGTAATATAACTATTTAGGTAATTGCCTTGTATAATAATTATTTTATTTGACATCTGTGCTCCTGTAGCTCCTTGGTTCAGTGCTATTCTACAGAGAAACAACTATACCCAAACTATTTTTTTCATATCAGAGTTGTTATGGTGTAGAACACTAGATATTGGAGCATCTTCTGGCTCTTTGAGCCTACCCTTTTCTATCTCAGCCCCATCTTCTATCACTATCTCCATATTCCTTTTTTTCCATAGTATCCAGAACCCTATTGGCCTGTTTGCTGAATGAACACAAGGAGTGAGCCTCCACAGCAGTGTGGGGGTAGACACTACCAGAAGCTCATCACTTTCTGAATTTAGAGATTTTTCTTAGTAACAGCCCATCCTTTATTCTGATCGTGGTTTAGGGTCACCTAGCCTGGGGAAATATTCTCCTTGTGTCTAGCCTACAAATGCCCTTTAGGAATTTTTTAAAGTTTCAATGAGGTTTTCTATCATTTTTCTCAACTCTGAGAGTATAGACATAGCCTACCGAGTCTCTCCTTGTATGGCATACTGACCCTTTCTTCAACTAAGTCTAGTGAATAATTTTGCATTGTGAGGGCCTCCATCGGTCAGAGTTGACCATGGATATTGTGTCCCAGTTGTCTAGGTAAGCAAGCCCAGGCAGTACCATATGGAGAAGAAGCTGTAGCGAGTTCCCCCTCTCCACACAGCTCACTATCCCAAAGGAACAGCAGAGACCAATACAGTTTGGTACCAGCAACGTCGCAGGAGTTGCCAGTCAACATTGAACTCTGTGTAGGACTGCCTTCGGGACTCCAGCTCTGAATTTTTCCCTCAGGGTTTATTTCCGCGCCTTCCCCATGAGTGAGTGTAGCCTCAAGGCAGCGGATGTTTGAAATCAGAGTTTTGCTTCTCCCAGATGAGCTGTCAACCATGACTAGTGAGCCCCGTCTGCCTGTAGTGACTGGCTTTAAGGCACCAGTAACCCACCTTTGCCCCTTCTCCTGTCAGTAGAAGCAGTTCTGTCATGCTTAGTAGCTAAGTCACACGTGAAGGCCGGGAGCTGGATTTGGTTGTCAGAGGCTATTTGAGGCACATATCATTGGGAGCATTTAATAGGTAGTGGGAGCTTGTTCCCATTACCATCCCCAGCTATAACAATCTGTGGTTAATATATCCTTTCTAGTGTGTGGAGACTAAAGTTACAAATAGTAGTCAATGTTCCAGTACAATTGCAGGAAGCCTTTCCTTCTGCATTCAAATATCCTCATATTGAAGGATAACATTGTGTTTGCTCTCAATCACATACTGTATCTACAGTGTGTATTTGTCTTTAGGGGCTTGTATACAAGCACTCACAATTTTCTGTGCTTGTAGTTACACCTACACTCAGTGGCCGTTTTATTAGGTACACCTGTACATCTGTTTCTAAATGCAAATATCTGTTCAGCCAATCCTGTGATGGCAACTCAATGCGTAGAAGTGTGCAGATATGTTCAAGAGGTTCAGGTGTTCAGACCAAACATCAGAATGGGGAAGAAATGTGATCTAAGTGACTTTGACCTGTTATGTTCCCGTGGGTATCTTGTGACTGTCACATGACCGTGATGTAATTGAGGCTGTGCTGGGCATGATGTAATGGTCTTGTGATAGTGGAGTGATGTAATTTTCCCGCCAGTGAGAGGTCATGTGATGGCCTGTTTCAACAGGGTATAAAAGGAGAACCCCTCCCTGTGATGCAGGTCAGTCCGTGGTTTAATTTGTTAGTGACTCCGTTCTGCTGCGTATTTGATTTTATGACGCAATTTTGTTTTAAAAGTGCAGTTTTAATTTTTACTGTAAGAATTGTTGTGCCGGCAGTTCTGAAAATCACTGCCAGTTAAAGTCCAGTCAGAGAGTGAAGAATTATCGAAGTTCAGAAAACCCGAAAGATCAAGAAAAGTTGGCATTGTTGGCAGTAAAACAGGTTCGACCTTATTTGATCCTCATTCGGAAGGAATTAGTAACCTGCAATCCAAGATAGCTCCTGCTAAAAGAGCAGAAAAAACTGGATGCACGGTTTCGCCAAGGAAAAGGTCAGTGCCTTTAAGCCGTTTTATTTCCTTCATTGTATTTCCTTCGGGCAAGGCATACTTCGGCTGGGATCAGCAGTAATGTTACGAAAGAGAATTTATTACTTCAAGGGAAGTCTGTCCTAACTGGCTGTAAATCATTTTGGACTTTTTGCAATACTACTTTAAAGAACTGAGTTCGCATTTCTCGCTTTAAGAACTGTTTGATCTGCTGTATCGCAGCCGACTTCCGGTTAAGTTAGTCGTTTGTTTACTTTTGTGTTTTTTTTAAGCTGTGTTTTATTTGTTATGAAAAACCTGTCTCAATTATATATTCATTGTTGCCATATCGTAACAAACCGTGGAATGATTGTTGATGCCAGTCGGCGTGGTTTGAGTATCTCAGAAACTGCTGATCTCCTGGGATTTTCACACACAACAGTCTCTAGAGTTTACAGAGAATGGTGCAAAAAAAATATAATAATTAAAAAAAACAGTATTGTTGGGGGGGGGAAAAAACACCTCGTTAACAAGAGAGGTCAGAGGAGAATGGCCAGACTAGTTCAAGCTGACAGGATAACCACACATTGCAAACAGTGGTGTGCAGAAAACATTTCTGACTGCACAAGACAATGCAGTGGATGGGCTACAGCAGCAGGAGACCATGAACATACACTCATTGGCTACTTTATTAGTTGCAGGAATGGTGTAGTTTAGTGTCATTAGAAAACTTGGAAATGTGATATGTGGCTCTCTTGGCCATATTGTTGATCTAGATGGTGAAAATCTGGGGCCGAGGCACAGGAATATGTAAATACAAGAATAAGTACATCATTCTCAGGTCAGCCACTCTGAATGATTTGTTTATACTATGGGTTGCTTTCTGTCCTATAAACAACTCTCAATCTAGCCTGCATGAAGCCTCCAATTCCATGTGCTCCAGACTTATTGATCAACCTATGTGTGTGACCTTATTTAATACCTTGTGGAAATCTAGATGGAGCATATCACTGATACCTCCTGACCAATTCTATTTTGTCACAACCTCAAAGAACTTCATCTGATGAATTAAACATGATTTTCCATTCATAAATCCATGTTCTGCTTGAACCCATTATTTCATTCAAAGTGTTCCATTATTACATCCTCCATTGGAGATCTCAGCAATTTCCCTACCATTGATATCTGGCCAACAGTTTGGGAGTTTGGTTTTCTCTCTCCCTCCTTTTTAAAATAGTGTGATGAAGTTTGCTTCTCTTCAATCCACTGAAACAGTTCCAATGATAACCAGAGTTCACATTACCTGTGAAAACAGCCACCTTAAGTCTGAGTTGTAAATTGTTGGATATCATGAGATTTATCAACTTTCATGATCAACTATATAGGTACTGTATTTATTCTATGTTCTGGCCAATACTCTCTTTGCTGTACTCCTCATCCTCAGGAGATCCCTGTTCACTATTTAGTGAAAGTTCATCTCTGAGTCCATGCCAGTTTTGTGTAGAGCAAGATGTTCATTTCCATGTCTTTGCCCTTTCCCCACAGTCCCTTAACTCCCCCCCCCCCCCCCCCCAGTGCCTGTCTGGTTACCTTTTGAAAGCCATAATTATCTTTCTAATATGTTTCCTTTGCTTTTGCAAGCATTGAGACCCAGATCATCACCACTCTCCAGTTTATATATTTAAAAAAAACTTTTCCTCATATCCTGTGGAATTTTTACCCTTTGATTTAGATTTCTGTCATCTGGTCTTTAAACGATCTGCTCCTGGATGAAGATTCTGTACTCTATCTAAACCTTTAATGATCTTGCAAAGATATGTCAAAACACCTTGTGGCTGAATTCCCTCATCCTAGAGAGAGTTCTGGTAAATCTCTCTATGTCCTCTCCAGGACTATTCTCAAGATGCAATGAATAAAATTTGATGCAATATATCAGATGCATGCAAAAGAACTTTGACAATCTTGTGTGTACAGCTTTGCTTAATTATACACAAGCCTCTAAGTGAATTCACCTTAAGGGCTACGTTTGATGGTTTCTTGAGGTAACCTAGTACATGTCGAGTTCTCCAAATCCAAACTGCTTGGGGCCAGAAGTGTTTTGGATTTTGGATGTTTTTGGAATACATAATAAGATAGCTTGGGATCGGTATAATTTCCAACTCTGAGTTTATGTGCTACTGTTGTTTTATCACCATGGTGTTCATCACACATTTGCTTAACGGTAAAAATTATTACACATCATAACAAAAACAGCACAGCAGCATTGGGAGAATACCCAAATCGGCTGTTGAACAGCCACAAACAACGGCAGGCTTTCAGCTTCCACCTACGATGCTGTGTTTTCATTTAAAGGTTACAGTGTACTGTATTTGTATTTTATCTTTGTTTTAGGTTTTGTGTTAGATTTTCATCAGCAAACTCCTCAATGGATTTCTCTGCTGCATCACGATCAGCAGATACTTAAATTTAATGACATGCCTTTTCTTAAATTTCTGCAACTAGCCTCCACGATTACCTTGACTGCCTGTGAGCAAACAAGTCTCAAGGTTGTATGATATATACATTCTTTGTCAATGAATGTACTTTAAATTTTTAGTTTGTTGTAATTGGCCTTTGCTTGTTTTATGATCAACATGTCATTAAGTGGCAAATGTTCACTCTGCTGACGAATCCTCTGTTTCAGTACACAATCAGGATCTTCTGTTTTTTTGCTTTATGCAGTGTTTTTCTATTTTTCATCAACTTCTGTTCTTTACGTATGTGAGGTCACCTCTCAGAACTGCCTGTGGTCTGCAGAGACCTGCACACATCACCTGGGAGCCTTCCTAGCACCTTGTGAAATTTTCCATTTGTGACACCATGTCAATGCTCAGAAAAATTTCAGATAATGGAATTTTTCAGATTTTGGATCTCCAGATAAGGGGATCTTAACCTATAATATATTAACCTTAAAATGTGGTATTTGCATCCCACAGAGAGGTGAGATGTAGCTATCCGTATGCAGATTCTATGGAAAAGGCCTGCAGGTAGTCCCTCGTTACTATAATGTTTCTCTTTACTTGGATTTCTGAGGTTAGTAATGATCATTGGCCTTTAACTGAAGAATAATGTTTGGAAAGTGTGCATTTGTAAGACCCTTGTTACTAGGGACAGGATGTTACCTTTCAGGCACGAACTCTAATACTGATGGGTACTTTGACCTCCTTTCTTGTTCCATGTTAAGCCTACAGTGCCATTTGCCTCGCTTGTTGCTCCATTTACAACTGCAGTTTGTCTTGTTTATGTCCAATCATGTGATTAGCTGCTCCTCTGCTTGCCTGGTGGTTGCAGCAGATGAAGCTGCATCTCAGGGAAGAGAAACAAAGTCTAAGGTTCAGGTTGAAGGCCCTTTGTCCAGTTGGGCAACTTGGAAGGAAAGCAGTTTAGACTTCCAGGTGAAATGGGTAGTGTGTGTGGAGGTGGGGGATGATGCTGGAAGTTATTCTTGGACAAATGCTTACAACAGCAAGTTGTGAGCTTGTCAGTGAAGAGTTGTCACGTGTCTCTTGCAACCTTAGGCAAGTTCTTTTTGTTTCGGGAAACCTGTTTTGTGATCAGGGTCCCAGTTCATTGTAGTTTATTGCATCTCTGCCATTGACAGCAGTGAATTATAAATGGGACATGAAAGAATATGAGCCTATCTAAAACTATATGTAGAAAACGTTTCTCATTACTTCATTCTTCAACATCTAATATTTCTATGTATGGTGAGACCAAGCTTCTGGGAAAAACTGTAAAAATGGTATTTCCTTTTTTCAGTTCCTTCATCCCTGCCACATCTGTTCTCAGGATGTGGTCTTCCTTTCCAGGACCTCAGAGCTGTCTTCCTCCTTCAAAGAACGGGATTTTCTATTCCACCATTGATGCTGTCCTCACCCGCATCTCCTCCATTTCCTCAACATCTGCACTCAGCCCACCTTCCTGCCACTTTAACCGTGATAGAGTTCCTCTTGTCCTTACCTACTGCCCCATGAGGTTCCACATTGAACACATTATCCTCCGCAACTTCCGCCATCTCCAAAGGGATCTGATAACAAACATATCTTTACCTCCCCCTCTCCCTGCACTTTCCACAGGGATCGCTCTTTCCATGATTCTTCCTCTCCATTAATCTCCCTCCTGGCACGTATCTTGGAAGCAGTCTAAGTGTTACACCTGCCCACGTACCTCCTCCCTCACCTCCATTCAGGGCCCCAAACAGTTCCTCCAGATGAGGCAACAAATCACCTGCGAGTCTCGTCTGCTGCTCCTGATGCCACCTCCTCTACACTGGTGAGACCCGTCCTAAATGGGGGGAGCACTTTGTCAAGCACCTCCACTCCATCTGCCAAAAACGTAACTACCTGGTGGTCATTTTAATTCCCATTCCCATTCCTGTTCCAACATGTCAGTCCATGGCCTTCTCGTGTGCCAAGATGAGGCCACCCTCGGGGTGGGGAAGTAATACCTTATTTTCTTTCTGGGTAACCTCCAACCTCATAGCATGAATATTGATTTCTTACACTTAAAAAAAATTCCCTCCGACTCCCCCTCCTCCTCCCTCTCCTCCTCCTGTTCCATTCCCTACTCTGGCCTTTTACCTCTTCACACCTGCTTATCATTTCCCACTGCGTCCCCTCCTTCCCTTTCTCCTATGGTCTACTCTCTCCTCCTATCAGATTCCCTTACCTTTCGCACCCACTTGGCTTCACCTGTCACCTTCCAGCTATCCTCCGCGCCTCGCCCCACCTTTTTATTCTGGTGTCTTCCCCCTTTTCAGTCCTCAAGAAGGGTCTGGCCTGACGTGTCTGCTTATTCGTTTCCATGGATGCTGCCTGACCTGCTGAGTTCCTCCAGCATTTTCTGTTGTTTCATGTTCCTGTACGATTTTGCTTGCTTTGAAGACGATGCCAAATTTCTTATCAAGTGGCTCCAGGTGGTTCAGTGATTCTTGGAAGCTGAAAATAACATTAGATCATAGGGCTTGTTACAAACATGAAACAAAATGGAATGTTGTTGGTGATTTTTAAATTCCTAAAAAAATGGTGAGATGCCTTTGTGTCTTTTTAAGCAGTTATTAGTCACTAGCACTCTATTCATATCCATTCCCTTCACCAGCTCTCCCCTTCCAGAGCAGCAACTCCAAGTGCATTTCTAACAGTCAGCGTTTCAGGCCGAGACCCATCAGCAGGTTTGGAAAAAAAGACTGGTCAGCGTATGAAAGTGTAGGGAGGGGAGAAAGAACCACAAGGTGACAGGTGAAACTGGGAGTGGGGAAGGAGAGCTGGGAAGTTGATTGGTGAAAGAGATACCAGCTTGGAGAGGGGCTTTCACCTATCACCTTATGGCTCTTCCTCCACCCCACCCCCCCAACTTTCTTACCCTGACTCCTCATTTTTCCAGTCCTGATGAACGCCAGAAAGGTAACCAGTACTCTTTTCCATAGATGCTTCCTGGGCTGCTGACTTCCTGCAGCATTTTGTGTGTGTTGTGTTGCTTTGAATAAGTGTTTGGAAACTAACCATCTCCTGTGAGTGCTGTAATGCAATATAGTTGTCTATTTTACAACTAAAAATGGTCCATTAAAGAGGACCATTGTGTACCTTTGTGCAGGGGAACATTAAAGAACTAGAGATGAGAATTCGGGCCTCTACTGTTCCTGTTTTCCCAGGCTTCTGTCCTTCCTCACAATGCTGTAGCAATGTCCAATCCTACCACAGTGGAGCAGTGAACTTCTATAACCACAGCATCTTCAGAGGGTTACATGTAGCTTCATCCATGATGTGAATTTCTTTATTGTTGCTGCGCAGTTGCATTAAAGGCACAGTACTTCTGACAGGGCTTTCAGTATCTCATGATTTTGAGCCCTTCTTAAATTTGCTTCTAGGTTTTCCTGCTCTATTGTTAGGAGCTCGAGGAATTCTAGTTTCATCATGATAAGTCTCAACCTGATAATAAAACAGGACACAACATTTTAACTGCAGCTCATTAATTTTTATGAATTTGGAAAGCTAATTGGAAGAAATAGCAACACTTATTTAAATTTATTTGTTTATTTAGTTTATTTAAAACTATGTGAAAAGGTGAATTGAATTAAGGAACATTTTAACAACATTTATCCAATTGGAAGGTGATTTTGGAGCTAAATGTGCATTGAAGACAGAGCAAGGGTTGTGATATGGGGGGGGGGGGGGGGTCCACATTTTGCTAGCAACAGTGAACACTTAACTTTCTAAGTCCACGTTTACACGAGGCACAGCTCCAGGCAGTGGCATTATTAGAGAAGCTGTACTGAATCCTTCACGTTGGATGCTGTTTTGGGGCTAAATGTGATCCCATTGTGGAGGCAGAACAAACTTTACCCATGATTGCTGGAGTGTGTGGGAGCGGAGAGAAGAAACTGACACCATGCTATTAAATAACTCTGTTCAGAAATATTCACTCATCAAACATTAATAAAAATTAGACCTTTACATAATAAGAACATAAGAAGTAGGAGTAGGCCATCCGGCCCGTTGAGCTTGCCCCGCCATTCAATAAGATCATGGCTGATCTGTCCGTAAACTCAGCTTCATCTACCTGCCTTTTCCCCATAACCCTTAATTCCCCTACTATGTAAAAATCTACCTAACTGTATCTTAAGTATATTTAGTGAAGAAGCCTCAACTGCTTCCCTGGGCAGAGAATTCCACAGATTCACCACTCTCTGGAAAAACAGTTTCTCCTCATCTCCATCCTAAATCTTCTCCCCTGAATCTTGAGGCAATGTCCCCTAGTTCTAGTCTCGCCTACCAATGGAAACAACTTTCCTACTTCTATCTTATCTACCCCTTTCAAAATTTTGTATGTTTCTATAAGATCCCCTCACTCTTCTGAATTCCAGAGAGTATAGTACCAGGCGACTCAATCTCTCCTCATAGGTTAACCCCTTCATCCCTGGAATCAACTTGGTGACCCTCCTCTGCACTGCCTCTGAAGCCAGTACATCCTTCCTCAAGTATGGAGACCAGGACTGCACACAGTACTCCAGGTGTGGCCTCACCAGTACCCTGTATAGTTGCAGCATGACCTCCCTGCTCAATTTTTAAATTAAAAAAATACTTAACACATTCACAATAACTAGAACTATAAGTTTGCAAAGATCTGGCATGACATCGAATACTTTGACAAACTTCTATTGATGTGTGGTGAAGAATATATTGCAGCCTGGTATGGGAACACTAATGCTGTTGAATGGAAAATCCAACAAAAGGTAGCAGATATAGCCCAGTCCATTATGGGTAAATCTCTTTCCACTATTGAGAACATCTACATGGAGTGGTGTCGTAGGAAAGCAGCATGCATCATTGGGGAATCCCCATCACCCAGGTCATGCTCTATTCTCACTGCTGCCATCAGGAAGAAGGTACGGGACTTACTCCCTAGGACTCTCACTCAGGCTCTTGAACCAATGGGGATAACTTCATTCACCTTCACTTGCTGTTCCCTTAATCTCTGGACTCACTTTCAAGGGCTCTTCTTCTCATGTTCTGGATATTTATTGCTTTTTTTCCTCCCTTTTGTATTTGAACAGTTTGTTGTACTTTGCTCTTTGGTTGTTCGTGTGCCCTGTTGGGTGAGGTCTTTCAGTTGTGGTTCTTGGATTTACAGAGTATGCCGGCAAGAAAAAAAATCTCAGGGTTGTACGTGGTGACATATGTACTTAGATAATAAATTTACTTCGAACTTCATGAGCTACCTATTAGTTACCAAGGCCCCTTGCAGCCATTCTCAATTACACACAATTCAGAAAGTAGCTTCCCCAACATATATGCTAGGGAAATGCATGGCACGTGTGCTGTGCTTCTGGGCTCCACAAAGAGTCTAGTGGTAAGCTTTGATTGGTTAAAGCACCATTTGAGCACCTTTCAGGAAATCTGGGGTCTCCATATATTTGTAGAATGTGGGTGTCTGAAATGTAAGGCTTGAGGTGGGTGGGGATTTTGGGATTTGGGACGTGGTGACGAGTAAATGTGGTATCTTGTGTATGCTTGAGGCAAAGGTACATCATTTACAAGCCATGGCTTAATTATTTTGAGTCTTAATTTAAAAAAAACTTGTGACAAAGCTGGGGAGAGTTTGGGTCAATGTTTTGAAAAATAAATCTGCCAAGAGTTTTAAATATACTTATGTTACCAAGTGTAAATAGACAAGTGTGGAGAGTTTGTACTATGGAGTCTCTGGTGACTGTAAAGTCAGATCATTGTGATCTGCAGAGAGCGGACATTCTAGCTACAATGCTACTCGCTTGAACATCAGCTAGGCTGTCATTCTTGTAAAATTTCAACCCACAGAACTTAGAAAGGATTGCAGTTACATGAATTTCTAGGGCTGTATTTTAGAGAATGTCATTATAATGGTAATGGCACTCGCCATTTTTTTTGCGTAGCCGTATATTTGATCTAACCTCTTCTTTTTAATTTTCAGGCAATCTATAATTCATTTGTTTACGTTGAGAAAATCTCCAATGGGGAAACAGAAGTGCAGCAGGTAGGTAAAACTTTCTGCTTCTCTCTTCATAGCAACTGTCTTTTGTCAGGTATTTGTTTGCAGGATACTGCAGCCTATACAGTTTGAATTGTTTTGGCAGTTCTATTTGCATTCACCCTACCCAAATCTGTTAGGGGCCCCCTAGATTCATGAGTTTCACAGCTGCCTGCCAGATTCTTTGGACCAAAGTAATATTCAACTTGTGCAGCTTGTTACCATCAGGTTGGAAACCCTGAATGTATGATTCCTTGTTTGTGATAAATTTGTCCCTGCGTACATCTTGATGTGATTGTGGAATTTTAATTGTGGTTTCACCACTTTGTTGCTTTTTCTTATCTTGATTGAAGGAGGTAAACTTTTTGAAGGTGTCCATACCAACACACACACAAAGACTAGATGTACTGTCCAAAGAGGAAATCTGCAGATGCTGGAAATTCAAACAACACACACAAATGGGAACGCAGCAGGCCAGGCAGCATCTATAGGAAGAAGCACTGTCGACATTTGAAAATCTCTTAGTATCGGCCCAAAACGGCCACAGTGCTTCTTCCTATGGATGCTGCTTGGCCTGCTGTGTTCCACCAGCATTTTGTGTAAATAAAACAGTCCCAGTTTAGGAATGAGAAATATAAATGAAGATTATTGCTCCTAGCTACCATGATGTGGATGTCGAGCAAGAGTAGAATTGGTTTTGGCAGCCTTGTTCACTTCTTGCAGTCTCCATAATCTCTAGCTGACTGACACTTGGTGAGTATATTTACAAATAAACAATGACTAAAGAGCCTAGAATGCCACGAGTACATTTTAGAAGGGGGAAATTTTGTAAGAAGCAATTAAACCAGTAAGGCATTATGACAAAAGAAATGATGAACTGTCATAAATATTTGCATTAATACTTTTAAAATTTTGTGACATTTGAGCACCTAGAGAGATTGCCTCCAATTAAAGATGAACTGATCACAGGTCTCTCTTTGAGTTGCTGTCTGTTTCATGCTGTAGAGTGGTAAAGCTGAGAGGCAAGTAGGGTAGATGCCATGTTGGGTTCTGAAAGTGACTTATCTGACCACAGTGGTCAGGAGGTGTGCTTTTCCTTGTGATTCTGTCAAGTGCTAACCATTTGTTTGGGCACCTGTGGAGTTTGTGAAGGAGAGCAGTTTATTTTTGTGGACTTGCTGTGGTTGGAGCCAAAGTCATGCTTCATAGTTTTGTTTCTCTTTTTCAAGCCAGTGTTATTAGGTAAAGGTAGTTCAGAGTTTTGATTATGTTTTCCGGCAGCAGTGTTTCATTTTTAGTTTAAGACATGGAGTCTTAAGACATTTAAGACATACGGCATGCAAGCCCACGCTTCAGCTCACTGAATCCAGGCTGACAATCTTACACTCAAGCCATTTTATTCCTTCTCCACATTCCCATGAATTCTTCCCATATTTTTCCACCTACAAAGTACTGTGGGCTACCTGCAGTGACCAATTAAACTCGAATCTCCCACAATAATTGGAATGTGGAAGGAATTGAACACAGTTATTGGGAGAAAATGCAAACTGCAAACAGACCCCACTGGAGCTGTGAAGTAACAACTCTACCGTTGCACTGCTGTGCTGCCAAGCTGTACCTTTGTGCTATTCTCTGTACTCTGGATTAAATTTGAACCATATAGATAAGGATTTTAATGTAGGAGTCTTTACTGGGCTTTCTAATCTCACCATGTGGAAGAGTCTTGAATTGGTTTCAATGTTGTCAATTTAAGCAGCCAGTGTAAAGATCAGTTAAGTATATCATCACCATCTAGTTTACATATGCAAGGATATTTTGTCACAATCGCACAGTCCTTGGTCACAATGTCCCTCCAGACCATTTGTTGAAGAATAACCATTGGATCACTGGAATCTAGTCAAGCATTGTCACCTTCTTTAAGAAAGAGAGAAAAGGAGGGGTTAAAATATTTACATTGTTGAACAGTATTGTTATGCTTGTTAGCTTTAGCAATGCTTGTGATTCTGTGATTGAAGTTGAGATAAAAATTGTGACTTTTTACATAAGTGGCTTTTCCATGTTTTTTTTGCTATGGCAAAGCGAGGTTGCAGATGCTGAGCTAACAGTGGGAAGAACAGTGGGTCAGGCAATGACTGTGGAAAATAATCCACGTTTCAGGTCAAGGCTCTTCATCTGCAATAAGACCATAAGACATAGGAACAGAATTAGGCTATCTGGCCCATCGTATCTGCTCCACCATTCAATCATGACTGATCCATTTTTTTTCTCTCCTCCTCAACCCCACTCCTCTGCCTTCTCCCCACTACCTTTGACGCCATGTCCAATCAAGAACCTTAAATCTGCCTTAAATACCCCCAAAAACTTGGCCTCCACAGCTGCATGTGGCAACAAATTCCACAAATTTGCCACCCTTTTGTGAAAGAAATTTCTCTGCATCTGTTTTGAACGGACTCTCCTCTATCCTGATACTGTGCCCTCTTGCCTTAGACTCTCCCACCATGGGAAACATCCTTTTCACATCTACTCTGTGTAGGTCTTTCAACGTTTGAAAGGTTTCAATGAGATTCCCCCCTCATCCTTCTGAATTCCAAAGAGTACCGACCCAGAGCCATCTCTAAAATAAAAGAATATTTTTGTTGCTTGAGGATATTCTTGATTCTGATTCTGATTCTTGATTATGAGTATAATTCTCTGTAACTTCCGCCACCTCTAACGGGATCCCACTACCCAGCACATCTTTCCCTCCCCTACTCTTTCTGCTTTCGACAGGGATCGCTCCCTATGCGACTCCCTTGTCCACTTGTCCCCCCCATCCCTTCCCACCGATCTCCCTAATGGCACTTATCCTTGTAAACGGACCAAGTGCTACACCTGCCCTTACACTTCCTCCCTCACCACCATTAAGGGCCCCAGACAGTCCTTACAGGTGAGGCGACTGGTGTGGTATACTGCGTCCGGTGCTCCCGGTGTGGCCTTTTATATATTGGTGAGACCCAACGCAGACTGGGAGACCGTTTCGCTGAACACCTACACTCAGTCTGCCAGAGAAAGCAGGATCTCCCAGTGGTCACATATTTTAATTCCACGTCCCATTCCCATTCTGATATGTCTATCCATGGCCTCCTCTACTGTCAAGATGAAGCCACACTTAGGTTGGAGGAACAACACCTTATATACCGGTTGGGTAGCCTCCAACCCGATGGCATGAACATTGACTTCTCTAATTTCCGTTAATGCCCCTCCTCCCCTTCTTACCCCATCCCTGACATATTTAGTTGTTTGTTTTTTTCTCTCTCTCTGCCCATCACTCTGCCTGTTCTCCATCTCCCTCTGATGCTTCCCCTCCCCCTTTCTTTCTCCCGAGGCCTCCCATCCCATGATCCTTTCCCTTCTCCAGCGCTGTATCACTTTAGCTAATCACCTTTCCAGCTCTTAGCTTCATCCCACCCCCTCCGGTCTTCTCCTATCATTTTGCATTTCCCCCTTCCCCCACTACTTTTAAATCTCTTAGTTTCTCTTCTTTCAGTTAGTCCTGATGAAAGGTCTTGGCCTGAAACGTCGACAGTGCTTCTCCTTATAGATGCTGCCTGGCCTGCTGTGTTCCACCAGCATTTTGTGTGTGTTGTTTCTTGATTATGTGCTGTCTTTCTACCAACTCAGCCTAGAATCCTTGTTTGCTCTGCCCTCCATCAATCATGTAATGAAAACCTAATGTAGCCATCTCTGCTGCAGAAGGATGTTTTGATGGCATCTTAGGAAGGCCCATTTTCATTTGCTCCATGAATGAACTTAATTTCATCATTATTAAGCAGCAAAAGGGAAATGTATTGATTGTACAACTCTGTTTGTTGCTACTCAGATAATGGAGTAGTTTGAGACTTCAGGAAATGAGACTTGGGTCAACAGTTAGGCATGGGCTTATAAGTTGCAAGAAACATTGATAAAAATGCCAGAAAGTCCAATCTAAATCAAGAGGATCTAATTGTCCTCCCAGGACATTTTTGTGGCTGACCATTAACCGGATATTTAATGGAAAATTACCCAAAGGTACTGCGTCTTCAAGTGCAGGTCAGAGGTCGTGCATCGTGAGATATGAATCATCTTTGGACTTCCTTTAAAGAGTCCCATTGCTTCTGAGGCACAAGACAAGAATATAATGAACTTATTAGCTTGAATGAGAATGCCTACAACACCATTTAAGAAGGTCAGGACCAATTTAGAAGCAGTTCAGTTGATGGGCACCTCGTCCACCATTTGTATTATTCGGTCATTCCAGGTCCACCACATCTGTGAGAGTCAGTACAACAGAATTTCACAGTAGCTCCCATAAAAGAGACAGGGAAGAGGTGAATGACAATGCCATCATATGCAAACATTCTGTCACTGTTTTTGCATTAGAATCCTCTTTTTCCCTTGTAGCACTGGAGTGTGCTGTGCTCCTGTAGGCAGATGTATTTCAAGAAAGCAGTTCATTGCTACCATATAAGTTCACTTAGAGGCGGGCAATTACTATTGGCCTCAATCGTCACAGACATCGTAGAATGTATGTGGGTGCACCCTTGTGTTAATGTAAGCACAGTAGAGAGTGATTTGTTCTCATTGTGCTGTGTTTAATCTTTGCTCCTCGCCTTGTAATTTAATCACCATTAAAGGAGTCTGTGAAACCTGGCAGATCTTGTACAGTGCCCATTTGCAACTTCAGCTCAAACCACTTAATCTGAGAATTCTGTTAACTGAACCACTGCTGAAATGGTTTTAGGTGATTACAAGGAAAGGAAAGGACTAGAATAGTGACCGATGGAGTTAGATATAAAGAAGAGGGAGGATGGTGTGAAGTTTTAGACCATAAAACCATAAGATAAAGGAGCAGAAGTAGGCCATTCGGCCCATCGCATCTGCTTTGCCATTCAATCACGGGCAGAGCCAATTCTTCCAGTCATCCCCACTCCCCTGCCTTCACCCCATACCTTTTGATGCCCTGGCTAATCAAGAACCTATCTATATCTGCCTTAAATACACCCATTGACTTGGTCTCCACAACTGTTCGTGGGAACAAATTCCACAGATTTACCACCCTCTGACTAAAGTAATTTCTCCGCATCTCAGTTCTAAATGGAAATCCTTCAATCCTGAAGTCATGCCCTCTTGACCTAGACTCCCCAGCATGGGAAATAACTTGGCCATGTCTAATCTGTTTAGGCTTTGTAATATTCAGAACATTTATATGAGATTCCCCCCCCCCCCCACCCCACCTCATTCTCCTGAACTCCAGGGAATACAGTCCAAGAGCTACTTTCCTCCACTTTTATTCCTGGAATCATTCTTGTGAATCTTCTTTGAATCCCCTCCAATGTCAGTGTATCCTTTCTAAAATAAGGAGCCCAAAACTGCACCCAGTGCTCCAAGTGTGGTCTCATGAGTGCCTTATAGAGCCTCAATATCACATATTTGCCGATTCCCTAAACTATCTAAGTCTCTCTGCAGACTCTCTGTTAATGCTAACTTAATTAGTTGGGATGTAGGACGTGTACACATGCAGTAAATTTTATGTAATTTTTAAAGAATTTGGTGCACAAACTGATTTCTGTATATTTGGTCTTACCCCATCCACTAAAATATTTTCCTTTTTCAGCTATTGAAGCAGTTCATTCGATTAAGAGAGCTGTGAGCTAATGCCAATATTTGGACAGGCTCCAAGGGTTAGTGGAAGGCTGCCAAATCTTTTCCGAACTTGAGCCCAATCAGGGTATCTTTTTTCATGTATAAGTGAGGATAGAATTGCATGTTGTAACTCAAGAAGGCTAAGATTCACCAGTAAATATGATCCACTCGATGTAAGGCCAATTAATTTCTGGATTTGGCAGGAATTTCCTGGTTTAGATGCTTAAAATTTGATTGCTAATAAAAGTTTGCTGAAAAGTTTGGGTCTTTTGAGAAAATTGCTTTCTTGTTGAGATGATTATTAAGTGTTTTCTGATCGATTTAATATTTCTGTTTTGAATTGTATTTTTCTCTATTACTTCATGCCACTGTAGTGTAATTTGTTATAATTGAGCGCTGGGACTCAAAGAGCTAGTTGGTAAAGCTCCTCAGAAATGTATCGACTTTAAAGAGCACTGGTATGGCTTCACTTTGGAGTATTGTGAGTAGTTTTTGGCCCCCTGGAAAAGATGTGCTGAAACTGGAGCGGATTCAAAAGATGCTCATGAAGATGATTCCAGGATTGAATGGCTTCTCATATGAAGAGCGTTTGATAGCTTTGGGCCTGTATTCACTGGAATTCTGAAGAATGAGGGGTGACCTCATTGAAACCTATCGAGTAGTGAAAGGCCTCAAAAGAGTTGATGTGGAGTGGATCTTGGCTATGGTGCCAGAAGATGCAGCCTCAGAATAGAGAGGCATCCTTTTGGAAGGGAGATGATGAGGAATTTCTTTAGCCAGAGAGTGGTGAATCTATGGAATTCTTTGCCACAGGTAGCTGTGGAGGCCAACTCTTGGTGTATATTTAAGACAACAGTTGATAGATTCTTGATTGGCCGGGACATGAAGGGATATAAGGAGAAGGCAGGAGACTGGGTATGAGAGAAAAATTGGATCAGTCATGATGAAATGGCAGAGCAGACACGATGGGCCAAATGGCCTCATTCTCCTATATCTTAAAGTCTTATGGTATAATAGCTTAAAAAAAGGAATTCCATTTGAAAAGAGGAAACAATTCTCTTAAAGCAGCTCAAGGATAAAGTTAAATTTGAAAGTACCAAGGGCTAATGGTAGACTAGAAGAATGGGAATTTTTCAGGAACAGCTTATAAGAAAGTATAGAACTGATTTTGGGGGAAATTACCTAAATCTCACATCAAAATAAGGTTTTCTCTGTGTACAATGTACTGTGTGTGTTAATCAAAATGGCTTCTTTGGTTTGCTGGAGTAGGAATGCTTTTAAGTTTGTTAAGTGTTTTCTCTTGTAGTTGTTTAGCTTTGGACGCTGATATGGGGATTGTATTCATTTGTTAACCAATGGGGAATGTTATTTTGTTGTGAGGCTGGGAGCTTGGGGGGGTTTCGCGGTCTTTTCAGGAGAGGCGGGAAGGAGACACCGAGGAAGGTGGACGTGCGCTGCTCGCCACCCCTCCTCTCCCAGGACGGCCCCTGCTTCCAACCCACTGCACAGGCCGCCCCCAGGAGTGAGTACCTTCCCTGTTCTTCCCCTCCAGAGGGGGGGGGGTCCCTACTCCCCTGGAGGTTTACAGTCCTCCACCCAGCCACCACTTCCTGTATCGTTGATGGAGAGGACTGTGGGGGATATGAATCTGTTGGAGGTGCTGGTGTACCTGGACGATTTGATAGTGTTTGGATTGACTTTGGAGGAACATGAAGAACGGCTGTTAAAGGTATTAAGCCGGCTTAAGGAGGAAGGGCTGAAGTTTTCCCTGGACAAATGCCAGTTCTGCAAGTCGTCAGTCAGCTACGTTGGCCATATCATTTCACAAGAGGGAGTCGCTACTGATCCAACCAAGACAGAGGCCGTGACCACCTGGCCGAGACCCCAGAAAGTGAGCGCTCTGCGCTCATTCTTGGGGTTCTATGGGTATTACCGCCGATTTATGAAAGGATACGCCAAAATGTGTCACCCGTTGACTCAGCTGTTGTGTGGCTATCCCCCAGTGGGAAAGAAAAGGAAGGGGGTCTGGAGGCAAGACACTGGAGGATACTGGAACCCGGCGCAACCTTTTGGCTCGAGATGGGATGATCGATGTGAAGAGGCATTCCGATCTTTGAAAAGGGTGCTGACCCAGGCCCCGGTGTTGGCTTTTGCCGATCCCCACAAGCCCTATGTGCTGCACACGGATGCCAGCTGAGAGGGTCTCGGGGCTGTTCTGTACCAGGGGCATGGCAAAGCATTGAGACCGGTAGCCCTTGTCAGCCGAAGCTTGTCACCCTCTGAGAGAAACTATCCCACTCACGTTGGAGTTCCTGGCGCTGAAGTGGGCGGTGTTGGACAAGTTGAGCGATTACCCGTATGGAGCCAAGTTTGAGGTGAGAACGGATAACAATCCTCTCACTTATATTTTGACTTCGGCGAAGCTGGATGCCACAGGACATCGGTGGCTGGCGGCCTTGTCAGTATATGATTTCAGCCTGAGGTACCGCCCAGGAAGCAGGAATGTCGATGCGGATGCATTGTCACGTCGGGAGCCGGGGGGACAGGAGAAGGACGAGGAGTGTGAGAGTGTCCCTGCCCCTGGAGTGAAGGCGATGTGTCAGTTTGCTATCACTGTGAGGGCCGAGGGAAGAGTGAGGCTGGAACGAGCCGTGGACCATTTGGGGTTTTTTGACGACGCCATACCCCTAGCTTACTGTGACATGACTGCACTGCGGACTAAACCGTTGCCAGAACTGAGTCTGGGGGAAGTGGCAGCTGCTCAGCAAAATGACCCGGGTCTTGGCACAGTGTGGAGAGCGGTAGAGAAGGGGGATGTGGCGTTGGCTGAGAAGCCGAAACACCCAGTCGTGCCTCTGTTATTGAAGGAGTGGCCTCGGTTAAAATTAAAGAACAAAGTCTTGTACCGGGTCACAGTTCCTCCGGACCAACCCCGCCGTTGGCAACTGGTCCTGCCGGGTAAGTATTGGCAGACTGTACTCCAGGCCTTGCATGATGATTCCAGACACTTGGGGGTGGAAAAGACCTATGGATTACTCAAAGACCGGTTCTACTGGCCCCGGATGAGGGGGGGGAGGTCGAAGAATACTGTAGGGGATGCAGTCATTGCATCTGGAGGAAGACCCTGCCAGCGTCGGTGACTCCACTGTCGCACTTGCAGAGTGCGGGACCTCTGGACCTGGTATGTATGGATTTCCTGTCGATTTTGCCCAACACCAGCAACACTGCGAATGTCTTGGTCATCACCGATCATTACACTCACTATGCTCAGGTATTTCCCACTAAGGATCGGGAGGCGACGACAGTGGCGAAGGTGTTATGGGAGAAGTATTTTGTTCATTACGGCCTTCCCAGGCGAATCCATAGTGATCAGGGGCGGGACTTTGAGAGCCGCCTTATCCATGAATTACTGACTATGCTTGGGGGTTGAGAAATCCAGGACTACCCCTTATCACCCACAGGGAGATCCTCAGCCAGAGAGGTTCAACAGGACCCTGTTGGATATGCTCGGGATGCTGGAGATTGGGCAGAAAAATATGTGGAGTCGTCATATTGGACAATTGGTTCACTGTTACAATTGTACTCGCAATGATGCTACAGGGTACTCGCCTTATTATCTGATGTTCGAGCCGGAAGTGAGGTTGTCCATTGACTTGTGTTTTGGGGCTGAAGTGGGTGAATTACCCAGGAAGCCCTATCTAAAGTATGTGTCCGACATGAAGAGGGAGTTACAGCAGGCATATGAGTTGGCCGAGGCAGTGGCTACCAAACAAAATCAGAGGAATAAGATGAGATGTGATCAAAAGGTGAAGTTTGCCCAATTATTGCTGGGCGACCGGGTACTTTTACGGAATTTGGGACTCCCTGGTAAGCACAAGTTGGCAGATCGATGGGCGGACAGCCCTATGTAATAGAGAGCCAGATGCCGAACCTGCCAGTTTACCGGGCGAAACCTGAGGATGGAAATGAGCCTATCAAGGTGCTCCATCGGAATCACCTGCTGCCCCGGGTCAAGCGGTGCGGGTGGACAAGGAGCCAGAGTGGGTGATTGCGCCTAGTACAAGGACTCTGCGAGGGCAAGGAGAAAGGGAAGAGCCCGCTGCTGAAGAGCAGGGACGGGTCCCTCACTCAGGAATGGCTTCCGATTCGGAAGAGGACAACTCAGATGAGTGACCCCTGTTCCCATTCGCTGGCGTTTCAGTACCAGAAGAAGAGGCTCCTGGCCCTTCCCCTACTGAGTTGGGCAAGAGGAGGGAAGGTGTTGATGGCCAGATGGAGAGACAGCCAGTGTTGGGGGGAGAGAGGGTGGAACCCAAACATGAGCCGGAGGGTTCTGAGGTGAGGGGGGAACCCCGTGCGGGAGGGAGTGAGGATCTGACAGGTAGACCTGGGGTCTCCGAGGCAGAGGGTTCGCAGGTGAAGAGGGAGCCCAGTGAGGTGGAAGGGTCGGCAGAAGGGGTTTGGAGATCTCAGAGGATTAGGCGCCCCCCAGAGCGGTTGACATATGTGGTGCCAGGAGAACCGAGTGTGATTTCTACTGCTCTGGGTAGTTATGTCACTGCTTTCTGCACCTGGGTTGGGTTTTGTGTGTTGCAAGAAGCCTTGGGGAACTCTGGTAATGTCATGAGGGCATGACATTTGCTGGTGGGGGCAGAATATACAATGTACTGTGTATGTTAATCAAAATGGCTTCTTTGGTTTGCTAGAGTAAGAATGCTTTTATGTTTGATAAGTATTTCTCTCACAGTTGTTTAGCTTTGGACTTGCTGATATGGGGATTGTATTCATTTGTTAACCAATGGGGAATGTTATTTTGTCTTGTGAGGCTGGGAGCTTGGGGGGTTTCGCGGTCTTTTGAGGGGAGGCGGGAAGGAGACGCCGAGGAAGGTGGACGTGCGCTGCCCTGCTCGGTCGACCACCAGGGGTGGTCCCAGGTGCGAGGACATGGAGGCCGGAGGAAAGTGACGAGGGGTCAAATGGTTCGATGGTTGAGCTCCAACGATGTGCACTAAACTGACTGAACTTTGATAAGTTGGCGCCTTTTACTTTATTTTCTTTTCCTTCATATATACTGTACTGCATAGTACTCTTTTAGTTTTAGTAAAATCTTTAAAGTGTATTCCATAACTGTATCTAGTGTGAGTTTGATATTGTGTGTGTACGCGCGGCATAAACTTGATTCTCACAGCACCTGCGTGTACGGGAGGTGGGGTTGGTGAGTGGCTGGATCTCCTTTTCCCCTGGACATATACCAGCCTGTTGGGTAAGTGTTACATTTGAATATATGAAAAGAAAGAGTATAGCTAAGGTAAAGTAAGACCTTTGGGTAAAGAAGCTAGTGCATTAATAACAATCAACAAGGAACAGAAGTTATGTTAAAGCATTTTGCCTTGAATCATTATTCACAGTGGAAGATATTGCAGATATCTAATTGTTGCATGTTGCATGGAAAAACTAGTTAAAATCCTCAGTCACAGAGACTAGGTCTTAGAAAAAAACCTATGGGGCAAAGTGCGGTCAAGTCACTTGGCCTGCAGCCAAGAGTTTTCAAGGTAGTGGTTGTGGAATTAGTGACATATCAGTTGAAGATTTTGTTGAACTTGTTGAATTCTGGGACAGTAGAAGTTGATTGAAAACAGCCAATGAGGCTTCCTCATTCAAGATGGAAATGAAGAGACAGATAATTACAAACCAATCAATTTAACTTCTATTGTTAGAAAGGTGCAAAGGGCAATGATTAAACTAAATTCAGAAAGCTAAGTCATTTGTAGCATAGGAAACAAATTATACTGGAATATTTTTTGAAGTATGGCCTTAACTTTGATTATACTTTCACACACGAAATGCTGGTAGAACACAGGCTAGGCAGCATCTATAGGGGGAAGCGATGTTTTTTGGAGAAATAGTTTTTTTAACTGATGCATAATCTTATAATTTGAGCTGTGTAGGTGGAGCTAATTATGGTTAGGCAAGAACTAGGAGACTCAAAATCAATAGTAAACTGAGAAGCTCAATATTGCAAGCAATGACTACTCTTTCCAGTTACCCTCATCTCACTATATAGCAGTAAGCTAAAGCAAATACAGCCTCCCTACAAGTAAGTGATGAGGGAACTCTAGGTTCTTTTTTTAAGAAGCAAGAGACTTTTTTAAGAAGAAAGGGATAATGTATGGGATTAAAAGTTAAAGGAACTGACTCAGATCAAATACTTAATTTATGCAACACTTTAATGTCTCGGGCTCACAGGTAGTGACTTAATTAGAAGGAAGGCTTCAGACTAAAGTTGAACGATGGGAAATGAAGGATGCATGAACATTTTGGTAATTTCCTCAGATTTGGAGAGGTTCTGATAGTCAAGACACTTCTGCATTTCCCGCTTAATAAGCCTCAATAAATGAAGGTTAATGAGTGATACAGCTCATCTGAGAAAAATATATTTGGGATTTTTATGTTTGCAAACTGAGCGACAGCATTGCTATTAATAGAGAATATGAACTGGGAATATGAGATCTGAGTCCAGTGACACGACTGCAGGTTCAGAATACTTGAAAGCAAGTGAGGAACAGGTGATTGAACTCCAAGAATGTGCTGCAGTACCAGCCAAAATAATAGTTCCTTCATTAGGTGATCTTCCTGCTTTAACACTAAATTGTATAAGCTTCTGGTCATGTGAAAATACATACAGCATGAAGAACCTTTTATCTGACAGTGATTTGAATGATTTAATGTAACAACCCAATACTATGGAAGGAATGTGTTTGTTGCATTATATATGCTCGTGAATTGAATTGAATTAACTTTATTTCTTACATCCCATACATGTGCAATTCACATTCACACATGTTGTACATGTGCATGTACAACAGGACAGAAATACAGTTGTATCAGCATGAATCAATCAGTCGGATGTTCTGGTGGAAGAACATCCAGAGCCTGTTGGTCCTGGCTTTTATGCTGCAGTACCATTTCCCGGATGGTAGCAGCTGGAACAGTTTGTGGTTGGGGTAACTCGGGTCCCCAATGATCTTTCAGGCCCTTTTTACACACCTGTCTCTGTAAATGTCCTGAATAATGGGAAGTTCACATCTGCAGATGCACTGGGCTGAGCACCACTCTCTGCAAAGTCCTACGATAGAAGGAGGTACAGTTCCCATACCAGGCAATGATGCAGCCAGTCAGGATGCTCTCAATCGTGCCCCTGTAGAAAGTCCTTAGGATTTGGGGACTCGTGCCAAATTTCTTCTACTATCTGAGGCAAAAGCCAGTATGTACAGACCACATGAGATCCTCGGTGATGTGTATGCTGAGGAACGTAAAGCTGTTCACCCACTCAACCCCTATTCATTGATGTCTATAGGGGTTAGCCTGTCTCCATTCCTCCCGTAGTCCACAACCAGCTCCTTTGTTTTTGCAATGCTGAGGGAGAGGTTGTTTCCTTCACACCACAGTGTCAGGGTAATGACTTCTCTGTAGGCTGCCTCGTTATTATTTGAGATTAGGCCTATCAGTGTAGTGTTGTCAGCATATTTAATTAGCAGATTGGAGTTGTGGGTGGTGACATAGTCATGGATATACAGAGAGTAAAGGAGGGGGCTTAGGACACAATTCTGAGGGGCACCTGTGTTGAGGGTCAGAGGGGCAGCGGTGAGGGAGCCCACTCTTACCACCTGCTGGCGATCTGAATAGAAGCCTCGGATCCAGCTGTACAAGGCAGGGTGAAGGCCGAGGTCTCTGAGCTTCCTGTCGAGCCTGGAGGGAGTTATGGTGTTGAATGCTGAACTGTCATCCAGGAACAGCATTCTCACATAAGTATCCTCCTTCTCCAGATATGTAAGGACGGTGTGTAGAACTGTGGCTATTGCATCACCTGTCGATCGGTTGTGTGTGTCAGGTGGGTTGTACGGGGTCCAGTGTGGGTGGTAGCATACTGTCGAAGTAATCCTTGACCAGTCTTTCAAAGCATTTGCTTATTATTGAGGTGAGTGCGACAGGATGCCAGTCGTTCAGACATGTTACCTTGGTCTTTTTAGGTACAGGAACAATGGTGGATGTTTTGAAGCAGGAGGGCACTCTATTATTAGGAAAAGGAGAAATTAAAAATTTCTCTAAACACACCTGCCAATTGTGCTGTGCACATCCTGAGTACCTGCCCTGGGATGCTGTCCGGTCCCGCAGCCTTGTGACTGTCCACTCGTTGGAAACACCTGCGTACTTCAGCCTCAGAGATGACCAAGGTGCAGGTTGCTTCAGCGGCTCTCCTCGGGGCCTAGTGTTGGCAACATTGAACCGAGCGTAAAAAAGATTTAGCTTATCTGGGAGATATTGGCAGCACCATTGCATTTAGCTTTGAAGTCTGCGATGGTGTACAGACCTTGCCCTAAGCTGTGTGTGTTGTTGGTGATTGTGTCTGGATCTTGTCCCCGTATTGTTTTGCTGCCTTGATGACTTTGTGCAGATCGTAGCTGCATTTTTTAAGTTCTTGTTGGTTACTGACAATGTAAGCTCTGCCTTGTGTGGTAAGTGCTGTTTGCACAGAACTGTTGATCCAGGATTTCTTGTTTGGATAGATCCTGACCAGTTTCAGGGGGACAACATCCTCGATACACTTCCAGATGAAGCTTGTGACTCCGTCCGTGAACTCAGAGACTGGTGCAGAGCCAACAACCTGTCTCTTAATGTGAACAAAACAAAAGAGATGGTTGTTGACTTCAGGAGGGCACGGAGCAACCACTCCCCACTGAACATTGACGGCTCCTCGGTAGAGATCATAAAGAGCACCAAATTTCTTGGTGTTCACCTGACGGAGAATCTCACCTGGTCCCTCAACACCAGCTCCATAGCAAAGAAAGCCCAGCAGCGTCTCTGCTTTTTGCGAAGGCTGAGGAAAGTCCAATTCCCACCCCCCCCCATCCTCATCACATTCTACAGGGGTTGTATCGAGAGCATCCTGAGCAGCTGCATCACTGCCTGGTTTGGAAATTGCACCATCTCAGATCGCAAGACCATGCAGCGGATAGTGAGGTCAGCTGAGAAGATCATCGGGGTCTCTCTTCCCACCATCACGGACATTTACACTACATGCTGCATCCGCAAAGGAAACAGCATTATGAAGGACCCCATGCACCCCTCATACAATCTCTTCTCCCTCCTGCCGTCTGGGAAAAGGCTGCGAAGCATTCGGGCTCTTACGACCAGACTATGTAACAGTTTCTTCCCCCAAGCTATCAGACTCCTCAATACCCGAAGCCTGGACTGACACCTTGCCCTACTGTCCTGTTTATTATTTATTGTAAGGCTGGTACTGTGTTTGTGCACTTTATGAAGTCCAGTGTAGGTCTGTAATCTAGAGTAGCTTTCTCTGTGTTTTTTTTTATTACATAGTTCAGTCTAGTTTTTGTACTGTGTCATGTAAACCATGGTCCTGAAAAACATCGTCTCATTTTTACTATGCACTGTACCAGCAGTCATGGTCGAAATGACAATAGAAGTTGACTTGACTTGACCCTCATCACGAAAGACATTCCAGTTGACGTCATTCAGGCAGTCCTGTAGCATGGAGACTGACTGGTCAGACCAACAGTGGACGGTTTTAACTAAGTTTAACCTCTTGTTTCAGCTTCTGCCTGTACATTGGCAGCAGCAAAATGGAGGAGTGATCCGATTTTGCAAATGGGGGGGGGGGGTGGTGAAGGGGCATTTTGTAAGCTTTGCGGAAGGGTGAGAAGCAGTGGTCTCCTCATGTGCTCAGCTGGATGTGTTGACAAAGCTTTGGAGAGACTTTAGACAGTGACGCTCTATTAAAGTCTCCGGCGACAATGAAATCGGCCTCCGGGTGTGCAGCTTCAGAGTGCTGATGGTCTCGTACAGTTCCTTGAGAGCCAGGTCAGTGTAAGCCTGGGGAGGAATATTTATAGCTGTGATTATTGATGTTGTGCATTCAAAATGGTGGTCCACCCTCAGTAGAATTGGACAAACCCTCTTGTACTCTTCTCTCTGTTTTGAAGAAATATCACTGGATCAAAAACTTGGTTTCTCGTTCCACAGATGCTGCTTGCCTGACTGAGTTCTTCCAGCATTTCTATTTTTATTTCAGATTCCAGCATCTGTACTTTTATTTGTTTTCCAGTCACTGGGGTGATTTGATGAAATAGGGCTAGTGGCTTAATAGTTATTTCTGTTCATCCTGGCTTCTTGCAACGCCAGCAAGTTACTTTCAAGTTCAATCCCAAGCCAAGCTTCGGAGTGCAGCAAGCACAGCTGGTCAGAGTCGAAGGTGGATCATGTATACTGTAAATCCACCTTCAATTTCATTTCTTATGCAGTCCCATGAACGGCTGGGAAGCTGACTTGGAACCTAAGGCGTGATCCATATAGATTAAAGGATATGGGAGAATTGGTTGGCTTTGAGATTTAAAAAAAAATTACTGTTCCTTTTTGAAAGAAAATCATCCTTGTACATTGGGTTAAAATTCTTTGCTAAATTTGCTACTGCAGTAATGCTGTGAAGAATATTGAAGAAGCTTTTAAGACTGAAATACATTCTGCTGATGTGGCAAATTAATGAGATTTTCTTTGCCCGTTTGAAAGTTGCCTTGTGAGAGATTGCTTTAGGCTGCCACCACACAAATCATATTAATCTGTCGTTAAGCTTCTGAGGGAATGGGGTTACTTTTGGGGGTGAGAAAGAATCCTTCCTTGGCAGCAGTTTTTCCCATCACCTGTTAGGAAGGTTTGGGTGAAGCTACTCCGTTCATTGCTGATAGCATTTCAGTAAGTACACTGTGCCTGATATTCTGTGACCCAGTGCTTGATAATACTGCTCTGTATGTACAAACAGTAAGTTATTTGGCTGTGATCACAATCGAAGCTGAAAAAAAACTGCAAACACCTCCTGGAATTGATGGATCCTAAGTGAGCTCTTTAAGTATTAATGCATTATGGAAAACTGGTTGCTACAAACAAGAGTTGTTCAAATTATTGACCCACATTGAACTGTATTGCTGAGAAACTGTTAAACTGAGAATCAAGGAATGGAATAAATCTGAGCAATAAGTGAAATTGGTACAAATTTTAAAGATAAAGAAGTTTTTTCTTGTTGTATTATCTGAATGAATGGAATGCAAAGGACAAGGGGAAATGAATTAAATTACAGGAGTCTCCCCCTCACCGCACAACCCACGTTTCTGTTCCTCTGAATGGTTCATAAACTGGACATTTTGCAAGTCAGAATTGAAGCTGGGGGCCAAGTCCCTGACCAGCAGCAGCTGGCAAATCCTTTCTGTCAAGTGTTACTCATTTGTTTCGGCTGTACGTAAGATGGGTGTTCTTAACCTGGGGAGGACACGCACATTTTTATAAAAAATTAATTAGAAATATTTAAGGCAAACTTCAGTGTCTAAAGGTGCAACACGTTGGAGGTGTAGCAACTATAACTTTTGAACCAATAGAGATGCACGTTCTGCAATCTGCAATTCTTGTGTCCCTCAGCACCAGGTTTACTTCATGGCTGGTTTGCCCTGCATTTGAAGATGTGTTAACTGAAACTGATACATTTCACCATTACTTAAGATGAAGATGCAGAGTTTATGCATTTCCCCATTTCACTTTAGTAGTTAAATCTAATGGAATATTCAGTTGCCTTGGTCATGGGCTAACTTCTTCATGTGTATTGTTTTGTCAGTACTGGACATTCATTGGGAGTGGATGGGTCATAATTTTCCATCGATAATGAGCTGCTGACTCTTACTGCTAGCAAATACACTCATTGGTCATTTTGTTACTGTGCTTAATAAGGTGGCCACTGAGTCTATGTTCACAGTTTTCTGCTGCTGTATCCCATCAACTTCAAGGCTCAACATCCTGTGCTTTCAGAGATGCTCTTCTGCACAACACTCTTGAAACACGTCATCTGAATTACTGTCACTTTCCTGTTAGCCTGAGTTAGTCTGCCCATTCTCCTCTGATCTGTCTCATTAACAAGATGTTTTCGCCAACAGAACTGCTGCTCACTGAATGTTTTTTTTGCACCATTCTCCGTAACCTCTGCAGATGATTGTGTATGAAAATCCCAGGAGATCGGCAGTTTCTGAACCACCCTGTCTGGCACCAGTAAGCATACCACGGTCAAGTCACGTAGACCACAAATTTTCCTTATTCTGATATTTGAACTGAATAACAACTGAACCTCTTGACCATGCCTGTATGCTTTAAGCATTAAGTTGCCCCCCACCATTGGCTGATTAGATATTTGCATTAACGAGCAGATGTACCTAATAAAGTGGCCTCTGAGTGTGTATCGTAATGGACTTGCCTATTCCTGATCGAACAGTGACAATATTTTGGTGTCAGGTGCAATCCTAATCGAAAATCATCACAATGGCATGAAGAACAAACCCTGCCTATAAAACAGGTGAAAAATTGTTTACAGCTGATGAAGCTACATCCACAAACATTGAATGTTTCTGAGGGTTCTTGATACTGAAAAATTCATTTACCAAACCTAAAGTGTTACGTCACTTAAATAGTTTTAGATAACAGAAATTATTAAAGCAAATTCTGAAGTGTAAATTATATTTCATTTGTTCCTCTCAAGTCAAATAATGCACTCTATTCTGCGCAAGGCTCCTCCGCATAACTGCTGGCTGAACTTTGTGAGGTGCGACATAGTAGCACATTTGGGGAATCACTGGTGAATTCTGGTCAGCAAGTTCAGATGTTAGACATAGGGAACTGTGCTGAGAAATCGTTCTACTCAGAATTGAGTATTTCTCAGCAGGTTCTGGTCAAAGCTAAACACTGCGTTCTGAAGACCTCCTCTAGTTGAGTCAATCGGTTGTTGTTTCTAAGTAATTGTGCGGCATTGGGATAGTAGAATGCCAGTACCTGGTAACCATGGCTGACCACGTGTTTTTCCACACAATGTGTCAGCGTGTTGGCCATGTTGTTGTTGCACGTAAGTGTAGCTCTCCACAACTTCTTGGTGGTGGTGAGGAGAGTAACCCCACTGTATTTCACTGGAGACCCAGTTTGATTTATGTAGCACCTGCCTGCTGATGGGGTGTCTCCCAGCATGCTTGTTCTGCACCACACTTACCAATTACAAGGTGTATTTGTTTGAATATTTTGATTTTACTCCAGTATTTTATTCCAGTATTATCTAAAATCATTCTTGTGTAGTGACCCTGCAAGGAAAATGGGCAGGCATTCTGCTTTGTCTGTGAATTCTCAAGAAGTGTGGACAAGAGGTTTGATAGTGTATTAATAGATCTGGTGTTGGAATGGAAAACAATGAAATCAGGAACTTGGCTACTTCCAGGGTGCAGGTCATCCAGCCAAAGCGAGGAGATGTGTGCCGAGTTGGGTGTTATTGTTTTGTCCGAATTTAAAGCAAGGTGGCGCTGGTGAGCCAAGGCAACATCCTGCGGGCTATGTTGGACACCCAAATTGGTGAGGTCTTTCATTGATTCTGTTAGGGTTATTATTATGCATTTATTGAATATGCCTGCAAAAATTAATATGAGGACATATTATGACATTTAAAGGATGTGCAGAAACTGGAGAGAGTTCAAAGGAGATTAACGAAGGTTATTCCAGGATTGAATGGCTTGTCATATGAAGAGCATTTGATGGCTCTGGGCCTGTATTTACTAGAATTCAAAAGAATGAGGGGTGACTTCATTGAAACCTATCGAATGGTGAAAGGCCTTGAGAGAGTGGATGTGGAGAAGATGTTTCCTATGGTGGGAGAGTCTAAGACCGGAGGACATAGCTTCAGAATAGAGGGAAGTCCTTTCTCAAATGGAGATGAGGAGGAATTTCTTTAGCCAGAGAGTGGTGAATCTGTGGAATTCTTTCCCACAGGCAGCTGTGGCCAAGTCTTTATGTATATTTAAGGCAGAGATTGATAGATTCTTGACTGCTCAGGGCATGAAGGGATATGGGAGAAAGGAGGAGATTAGGGCTGAGAGGAAAATTGAATCGGCCATGATGAAATGGCAGAGCAGGCACGATGGGCTAAATGACCTAATTCTGCTCCTATATCTTATGGTCTTGTATATGTACTTTACAAAATGGCAAGGGAGTTGCTTTGAGTGTTAACAAAACAAAATGTCTGTACTGAAAGCAAATGAACGTGAAGATATTTTATTTGCACCTGAGGCATTCTTGGCAGATGAATCATCAGGGGTACATTGTTTCAGATTGGGAATCCATCCATTGCACTGGACCAGAAAATTATTCTGCAGTCAACAATTTATCATCTTATCTCTTTGTGGAGAGGATTGACAATGAAAAGGCAAGTGAGAGCATGTTGACTTGTGGGGCTCCATTGTGTTAATGCTGATAGTCAAACAGATATAATGGTACCTTTTGGAATCGTGGATTGAAACCTTTGCCTTTATTTATTTATATTCTCAGTGCATTGAAAACGGCCGTACATTGCTTAATTCTGGGTGTGCCCATGTAAGGTTGTTTCTGTGAATTGCATCAAATGTCAGATCCTCGCTTGACAAATAGCTGCATGGTTGAAGAACATTTATCAAACCACAAACAATAGACAATAGGTGCAGAAGTAGACCATTCGGCCCCTCGAGTCTGCACCGCCATTCTGAGATCATGGCTGATCATTCACTATCAATACCCAGTCCCTAATAGACAATTAGTTCTTACTTGATTACTACATACTCGGTAATTGATTTTGCTTACAAAGCAATTCTCTTGGAGCAAATATTTTTCTGATTAATGTGCAAAAAGAATAATATTGATGAGTGGAAACTGGACTGTTTAGCACGTAAAATGGAAGTACAGGAAGTGTTTAAGGAGCTTTCAATTGTGACAGGCCATTGTTGTGGGTAGAGATGGCATTCAGGTCAGGGGTCAGCAGTTGCCAATGAAAGATGATGATTTTGCCAAATTGGATGTGTGTGATTAGCATTTTAATAAAGTCTTGTGTTTAATATGCAATAATGAGCAAAACATTTAGCGATCAATTAGAGTTTCTGCCCTTCTAACTTTCTGGTGTTAGAACACATCATTTTGAACTCTAACTTTAGTTGAGGTGAATGGCAGAGAGTTGTAAAATTTAAGCAGAATAATTTACAAGTTATCATGTAAATAATTTATTGGCTAATATTAAAGCAGACTTTCTTAAGTATGTTTCCCCCTCTGGTATAGTGATGACAATATGCTAAATCTGCTAACACTTTGAAGGATCCAAAGTTTAGTTAGGATTCCTTCATTGTTTGCAAACAGATGAAAAACAAAATTAGACATTATGAAAATTTGTAGTCTTTTTCTTGATCAAAGAAGACCCACAGATTAATTTTTAGGTTGCTCTATTCAAAGCATGTTATTTCATGCTTTAATCACTTAACAATTGCAGATGAGACAGACCTAGTAAAACTTGTATGCAGTTCATTAAATATTCATATTTGAAGTATTTGTATTAGTAATGCAAATACGGGCACAGAAAGCTAAACATTTTATGCTTTGATGTTACATTCTGAATATTCTGTGCACAGAATTTTGTTCTTTTCAGACTCGCCATTTTAGCTTTTAAAAAGTGTATTTTCAATACATATATCGACTCTTCGCTTGAAGGTGCTGTGTCCTGTCATGCATTTCTGTGCTGCGTTTATCTTACATATAGTGTAAAATGTAATTCTTCATGCTGTGGTGTGTCAGTGGAGTACTTGAAAGCCTGCAGCTGGGCCTGATCCATATCTATCCACCTACGTCTTGAGCAGAAGAATTTTCTACTCTATAATCAGAAGCAGCAACCTTGGCTGATTTTCTTCACTTTTCTCTTGCCTCCTTCCCCACTCAGCTGCCTTTATTCACTCTGCAAGGGCACAGGGTTTGTATGTTGTTATGTCTTGAAAAATAAAATGCTGCCCATTTTTGAAATAATGAGATGTAAATGTTTACATTCTTGCACTAGGCAAAGATTTTTTTAATGTGTTGCTGTGATGATTTGATTGCAAACTTGTTTAGTTGAAAAGTTGCCATCTAATCGCTATAACGAGCAGTGGGCCATTTGTGTAGACTGAATTTTCAGTTTGCATAACTAAATCCGTATTATGTATCATTGGGTTTACTGGTAGATTCTTTTTCATAATGGTTGGTTGCGCAGCATCAATCTAGCTATTTTTGTTCATCAGTTTTGTAGCAGAGGTTTTATCTCAAGATATAGGTTCAAGTTCTCAACTATGCAGTGAACGGCAAATCTGCCCTTGATCTGTCTTCTCATTGCTGCTTGGGAACATCCTCCAAAAATTAATTTGAGGCTAATTTATAGTTGGAGACTGGTGCTAAACTGAACAGTTTACCCAAAACCACTTAGGACTGCTTGTGCTATATTTTAGATGGAGGGAGGGTACGACTTTGACATAACTAATTCCTATGAATATTTTATGGAGATTATTGGCCCAGCATATATTGGAAGATACACTGCTGTTGATTTGATTGATGCTGGGTAGATATTCATCTGCTGATGATGTACTTCAGGATGGTTTTAAAAGAATTTTAAGATGCAAGTAATTGTAAACTCATAGCAGTGCTCATCCACAATCTCATCTTTTGTTGTGCCTTTGTGTTCCTCTGACAGCTGGCTAAAAAGATAAGAGAGAAGTTTAATCGCTATCTCGATGTAGTGAACCGGAACAAGCAAGTAGTGGAAGCGTCGTACACAGCACACTTAACGTCACCGTTGACGGCTATCCAAGACTGCTGCACTATTCCGCCCTCGATGATGGAGTAGGTATCTTTTACACCGATTTACTGATTCTAGCAGTGATTATACGTGGCAGTACAATGTTGAAAATTTATCGGTGGAAGGAGAGCCATTCTAATGTGATAACCAAATCAACGAGTTTTATGCTTTCTCTTATATATTGATTTCTGCAAGAGTACCAATCCATTGCCTTAGTGCCATTATTAAAGCCCACTGTTGTGTAATGAGTAGTTTTTTCTGTAGGCCAACACATTAAATATTGCTCTTGTCTATCTTTCACTCTCACATTGGTACAATTGTACTGTTACTCCCATGACAGTTTCCATCTGCTAACTCAGCACAGAGTGGGCTTCAAATTTGGTTTTGCCCATGTCAGCATGGGCAGCTAGAACCCGTCGCTCCAATCCTCATCTCCCTTCCACTTTGTGAACCAGTCATCACATCTTTTATCTTTCCTCTCTTCATTACTTAGTTTCTCAAATTCGTAACTCTATCCTCACTACGCTCTTCATCCTAATTCCTTGTACTCTTGTTTCCCTCTTTGATGTTGGGGATATTTTTCATCTTTATTTGATATAATGATTTCTTTATTTAGAAAGGTCCTCTTTTAGTGTCTGAAACTTGCTTGAGTAGTCTCTTGTGACCTGAATTTAGCCCACATCTTAGATGTGGGCATTTTCGTCTTGTATCTTTGTATTTACTAACAACTGTATCTATACTGTCCTCCAAAGTGGACTTTGCAATGATTTTTATGGTCAGATGCTGACTATCTTGTGAGAAGTGGATGATTGTAGGGAGATGAGGTCATAATTTCTGTATCTTTTGTAGTAATATTATTATCTCCCAAAAAATTGTGTTGGACTGACCTTCATAATCTGAGACTTTAACCTGAAGAGTTCATAACTTGAGTGTTGGGCCTGGTCTGCATTCCACCACAAGTGCCACATTTTGTTCCACCAGTGTAGAAGGATCTATCTCACCCTATTTAATAGTGAAATACCATGCTTTTGTGTCTCACGGGTGCTAGTTCTCTCCTGCACTTCTTTCTCAAATCGGTCCACAACTCTACAATCTGTACCTTTGCCCACTCTAAGTAAGGTTTGACCTCCGTAATATCTTTCTGTGATTATCTTTCTCAGTAATTTCTTTCACTCTTCTCCATGTCTCTCCAACAATGGCTTCCTGTACTACTTGAATCTCATGCCACAAGTTTGTTTTGTTCCCATGTATTTTCAGTCATCTAAGTTGCTTACTCTGGAGTTTCCTGGAAGGCATTGTCTTCTAAGCAAATCTGTCAAGCAATCTCCTTCTCAGATTACATTTCCGAGAAGCACTTTGTTAAATTAAGTCATGTAAAGCTATATTAATACAAGTAGCTATGCACCTTCATTGAGTGTATTTGTGTGTGTTACATCAATTGGTAAAGCTATTGTCTTCGTGAATGCATGGAATGTAATATTTAGATTACTGCATAAGAAAAAAAACAATGCAGATAAATTAAGAGAAAGGAATAAATAAATCAAAGAAGACCTGCTCTCTAAGGAGTATCGAAGCAGAATATATCCACAAACTGCCAGAGGAGGAGTGCTAAACTTAGAAGCTAAAGGTACAGCAGATCCAGATCTCAGAGTAGTATTCCAGGATTAATAATCATATTGATGATTAAGGTGCTACAGTAGTATAGTGCCATTACAGTTCGGGGTGTTGGAGTTCAGCGTTCAATTCCAAGGTCATCTGTAAGGAGTTTGTACGTCCTCCCTGTGATGAATGCATGGGTTTCCTCTGAGTAGTCCGGTTTCCTCCTACAGTCCAAAGACATACTCATTGGCCATTGGTCATTGTAAATAGTCCCTTGATTAGGCTGGGGTTAAATCAGTTGCTGACATCACGGCTCAAATAGCCTATTTTGTGTGGGATCTCTAAATAAATAAATAAGAATCTATATATGCTTAATAATCTGCTGATGACACCCCAGCACTGGTAACGGAATTATATTTACTCAGAAATAGTCATGCACCACAGGAGATTCTTGGTTTCCTTTTCTAGTGACCATTGGGAATCCAAGCTTGGTCATTCTTTGATCTGGATTGGTAATCTCTGCACAAATGTCTCTGACTGAGAATCACAGAGTAGCTTGGCAATTCTTTGCTATGGATAAGTAATCTCTGCACCGATGTACCGTTAAAGTGGCGTAGGTACACCAGGCAGTCAGGTGAATGAAAATGTCTTTGATGGAGATCAGTAATGTTATTTTGGTTCAGCCTCTGGGGAATACTGAAATGCACTTTGAACTCTCAGGAGGAAACTGGAAAAATCACAAAAGGGACAATCATGTTAGAAATATCCCTGGCTAATTAAGTACCATTGCCCCTATTTTGGCTGACGGATAATTGCTTCATGTTTCTTTCATGCCTCACTTTAATTTCTCCCATCTTTGGTGGAATTTCGATATGCTGTCTCGAATTTCTGTTTAAATTAGAGCCTTATGTTTTTTTAAAAAAAATTCAATTTTGTTATTTACTAAATTGTCAGTCAGAGCTGGTGTAGCTGTTTGGCTTTGTGGCTGCTCTAGGCACCAGAAGTCTTGTCAGTGATTTGTTTTTAATCACTCTCTGTCTCAGGTAATCAGGAGCTGCCAAGAAGGCATTCTGCATTGCAATGAAATCTTGGTTCGGAGTTTATTGTATGGCGTTAAAGGTTCCAATTGATGGCACTTGTCAAGTGTTCATATGTAGGCATATATCTAGCTAGTGTAATTGTTTAGATGTAACTGCTGCATGGATGGCTTTAACAGGTCGCAGATTAAATATGGGTACCTTTGGTGAACTGCAGTTGTTGCATGAAATGGGGTGCAAGGTTATTTTCACCTCCCGATGGATAATTAGTCAAAGTCACATTTTATGGTGTTGCTGCCATTTCCTTTCAAAGAGCTACTGTGCTGGCATCAACTGAAGTAGGTTCGTCATCACTGGAAGTGTATCAACGTGAAGACAAAGTTAATCATTAAATGCAGCAGTAAGTCTAAGATAATTCACTAGAGGTGTAATTTAAAAACATCTACTGCAAGTTCCAAGTTGTAAACAAAACAGTTTCTGCAGATGCTGGAAATCCAGAGCAACACATGCAGTTCTAGAAAGATTTTATTGCACTTGTTATCCAACTTCACTATACCTTTGGGGAAATTTATTTTCTTAACTTTTCATTAATCTTCAGCTAGTAGCGTGCACTTAAGGTATTTAGACCATAAGGTGTAGAGCAGAATTAGGCCATTCAGCCCATTAAGCCTACTGCCATTCTATCATGGCTGATCCTGGATCCCATTCAACCCCATACACCTGCCTTCTCACCATATCCTTTGATTCCCTGACCGATCAGAAAACTATCAACTTCCACCTTCAATTTACACATGGCCTTGGCCTCCACTGCAGTCTGTGCCAGAGCATTCCACAGATTTACTATTCTCTGACTAAAAAAATTCTTCCTTGCCTCTGTTCAAAAGGGCTGTCCCTCAATTTTGAGGTTGTGCCTTCTAGTTTTGAATACCTACATCACAGGAAACATCTTATCCACATGCACCCTATCTAGTCCTTTCAACATTCAGTAGGTTTCACTGAGATCACCTGGCATTCTTCTAAATTTCAGTGAGTACAGGCTCAAAGCTCCCAAATGTTCCTCGTATGTTAAACCTTTCATTCCCAGAATCATCACTGTGAACTTCCTCTGGACTCTCTCCAATGACAACACATCCTTTCTGAGATATGGGGCCCAAAACTGTTGGCAATACTCCAAGTGTGGCCTGACTAGTTTCTTGAAAAACCTCACATTATCTCCTTGCTTTTATATTCTATCCCACTTGAAATAAATGCCAACATTGCATTTGCTTCTTTACCACAGACTCAACCTGTAAATTAATCTTCTGGAAATCTTGCGTGAGGACTCTCAAGTCCCTTTGCACCTCTGATGTTTGAACCTTCTCCCCATTTAGATAACAGTCTGCACTATTGTTACTTTTATCAAAATGCATCATAGATTTCCCAACAGTATATTCCATCTACCACTATTTTTCTAATTTGTCTAATGCAATCGCATTGCTTCCTCAGCACAACCTAGCCCTCCATCTATCTTTGTACCATCTGCAAACTTTGCCACAAAGCCATCAATTCCATTATCTAAATCATTGACAAAGAATGTGGAAAAGTAACGGGCCCAACTCTGATCCCTGAGGAACACCACTAGTCACCGACAGCCAACCAGAAAAGACCCCCTTTCTTCCCACTCGCTGCCTCCTACCTGTCAGCCATTCTGCTATCCATGCCAGTATCTTTCTGATATTGCCGTAGAATTTTATCTTGTTGTTCAGCCTCGTGTGGCACCTTATCAAATGCCTTCTGAAAATCCAAGTAAATGACATCCACTGGCTCTCCTTTGTCCACCCTGCTTGTTACTTCCTCAAAGATTTCTAACAGATATGTCAAGCAAGATGTCCTTTTACAGATACCATGCTGACTAACTTATTTTATCATTAGTCTCCAAGTACCCCGAAACCTCATCCTTAATGATAGATTTCAACACTCCCAATCATTGAGGTTAGGCTAACTGAACTCCAATTTCCTTTCTTTTGCCTCCCCCCCCCCCCCCCCACCCTTCTTAAAGACTGGAGTGACATTTGAAGTCTTCCAGTCCTTTGGGACCATGCCAGAAATGCCAGAATCAAGTGAATTTTGAAAGAGAGTGACCAATGCATCTGTTAACTCTTCAGCAACCTCTCTCAGGATTCTGGGATGTAGTCCATCTGCTCCAGGGGACTTAATCCACCTTAAGACCTTTGAGTTTGCCTTGAACTTTTTCCTTTAATACCAGTGGCTCACTCTCCTGTTCCTTGATGTGCATGGACCTCTGGCACACTGCTAGTGTCTTCCACAGTGAAGACAGGTGCAAAGTACCCATTAAGTTAATCTACCATTTCATTGACCCCATTACTATCTCTCCAACCAGCACCATTTTCCAGTGATCCAATATCAAATCTCACCTCCCTTTTACTCTTTATATAACTGAAAACACTTTTGGTATCCTGCTTTATATTATTGGCTGGTCTGCCCTCATATTTCATCTCTTCCATTCTTATAGCTTTTCTCGTTGCCTTTTGTTGAATTTTATAAGCTTCCCAATCATCCAACTTCCCACTCATTTTTGCTACTTTATATGCCCTTTCCTTGGCTTTTATGCAGTCCTTACCTTCCCTTGTCAGCTACAGTTGCTTACCCCTGTCTTTTGAAAACAACTACTTGTGTGGGACATACAGTGGCATGCAAAAGTTTGGGCACCCTTGGTCAAAGTTTCTGTTACTGTGAAAAGATGACCTGATTTCCAAAAGGCATAAGGTTAAAGATGACACATTTCTTTAATATTTTTAAGCAAGATTACTTTTTGATTTCTGTCTTTTACTGTTTCAAAATAACAAAAAAGGAAAAGGGCCTGAAGCAAAAGTTTAGACACCCTGCATGGTCAGTACTCAGTAACATCCCCTTTGGCAAGTATCACAGCTTAACTGGCGCTTTCTGCAGCCAGTTAAGAGTCTTTCAGTTCTTGTTTGGGGGACTTTCACCCATTCTTCCTTGCAAAAGGCTTCTAGTTCTATGAGATTCTTGGGCCGTCTTGCATGCACTGCTCTTTTGAGATCTATCCACAGATTTTCGATGATGTTTAGGTTGGGGGACTGTGAGGGCCATGGCAAAACCTTCAGCTTGCACCTCTTGAGGTAGTCCATTGTGGATTTTGAGGTGTATTAGGATCATTATCCTGTTATAGAAGCCATCCTCTTTTCGTCTTCATCTTTTTTTACAGATGGTGTGATGTTTGCTTCCAGAATTTGCTGCTATTTAATTGAATTCATTCATCCCTCTAGCAGTGAAATGTTCCCCGTGCCACTGGCTGCAACACAAGCCCAAAGCATGATTGATCTACCCCCATGCTTAACAGTTGGAGAGGTATTCTTTTCATGAAATTCTGCACCCTTTTTTCTCCAAACATACCTTTGCTCATTGCAGCCAAAAAGTTCTGTCAGGCTTGTTTAGATGTCCCTTTGCAAACTTCTGATGCTGAATTTTGTGGTGAGGATGCAAAAAAGTTTTCTTCTGATGACTCTTCCATGAAGGTCATTTTTGTGTAGGTGTCGCTGCACAGTAGAACAGTGCACTACTACTCCATAGTCTGCTAAATCTTCCTGAAGGTCTTTTGCATTCAAATGGGGGTTTTGATTTGCCTTTCTAGCAATTCTACAAGCAGTTCTGTCGGAAAGTTTTCTTGGTCTTCCAGACCTCAACTTGACCTCCACCGTTCCTTTTACCTGCCATTTCTTAATTACACTATGAACTGAGGAAACGGCTACCTATAAAAGCTTTGCTATCTTCTTATAGCCTTCTCTTGCTTTGTGGGCATCATTTATTTTAATTTTCAGAGTGATAAGCAGCTGCTTAGAGGAGCCCATGACTGTTGATTGTTGGGACAAGGTTTGAGGAGTCAGGGTATTTATAAAGCTTTGAAATTTGCATAACCCGGCCTTTCCTAATGATGATTGTGAATAAGCCATAGCCCAAACAAGCTAATAAGGCCTGAGTCATTGGTAAGTTTATCTGAGAGCTCAAATCTCTTGGGGTGCCCAAACTTTTGCAAGGTGCTCCTTTCCTTTTTTTACCACTCTAAAATTGTACGAAACAAAAATAATACACAAATCTTGCTTAAAATGTTGAAAAGAATGTTTCATCTTTAACTTTGACTTTTGGAGATCAGTTCATCTTCTACTCACTGTTCACATTTTGACCAGGGGTGCCCAAGTTTTTGCATGCCACTGTATCTAACCTGCGTCTTGTGAACTCTTCCCAGTAACTTCAGCCATCTCTGCTCTGCCATCATCCCCACCAGTATCCTCCTCCAATCCACTTGGGCAAGCTCCTCTCTCATAGCTCTGTAATTCCTTTTATTCCAATGCAATACTGATACGTGTGAGTTGTGTTTCTCCCTCTCAAATTGCAAAATGAATTCAATCATATTATGATCATTGCCTCCTAAGGGTTCCTCTCACCAAAAGGGAAACAAACAGCCATCTGGTATGTTGCCCAAGGGCTATGCTGTCTTGGGTTGCATTGGAAGTGTTACAATTGGAGTCTATCCAAGAGCATAGGGGAGGGGGAGAAAAAGCAGTGTTTCCACGTTAGCTGGAAAATGCATATCACGGTATTGGATGGATGGACATGTCCATAGCACCTCTCAGTTCAAGTCAGTATTTTGTGCCTCGGGTGACTTCACACAAAAGGGACATTGGCTCAGTTGACGGACACACAACTGATTGAGTGATATTGAACAAACCAAATTAGAAAGATTTCAGGCTTGCAGCTTGGGCTGCACTGATGTAAAACTCATAGATGGATCAGCAATGGGAATCCTATAGTTGACATCTGGGGAAAAAGAACTGGGTTGCTGCCTGAGGTTGAATGTTTCATGATGAGGTGTAGCTAAGATTAGTTTTCTTCTAACATCCCACATGGAAGAATAATAATTGCCAGCTTACAATTGATGCAGGCGTGATATATGGCCTGAAGCTTAAATGCACTGTGCAACTGTACTGCAATATAGTGGATGCTCTAGGAGAAGAGAAAATGAGCGAGTAGGTGAGGTCAAACATTTCGAAATGCAGCATATATTGCTCGCGGAGAGAAAAGAATCAGTTAACTAATGGGGAAGAGCTGTTCTGGCAGACATTAGAAGGTATGTCTGAGTATATATTTTCTTTCCAGTTTCCATTTGAGGAAACATCTTGTAGAAATGTGTTTCGCGCGATAAGGCCAATCTGATTTGAGTTGATTTAGACGTTGCTCGAAGTCTGGGTTTTGAAATAAAATTCAAAGAACTGCCAAAGTATGTAGTTTTTATGTTCTGCATTAACCCCAGTTCCCTGACAAATCCAGTTCAGTTGAATAGAAGCCGGTTGATCCAATGGGATTTTACTATGTGAAGTTCAAAGTGCTGAAGCACATCAGAGCATATATCAATCAAATAAGTGCCTTGCAAGTTGAAGACTGAACTGGCATTTCCAAAGGGAATGAGATCAAAGAGGATGGCTGAGGCCTTGCAGTCTCTCTCTGGAGACAGTGTTTCGATCAGTTGTTCATTAAATTTCATCCAGGAAGAAGTGGGGGGGGGGGGGGAATTGCAGCAATGTGACTGCTTTTGGAAGCAGAATTTCATTCTGCCTTTTGATCATGCAACAAGAGCAGGCAGAATCTCATCACAGCTGTAGTCTTGGTACAATGGGCAAGTTGAAACGAACTACTGTAGTTATGTGTGCAATTAAAGAAATAATGGCATGCAACTTTCATAGAAATACATTTAACTCTTTCTGTACCTTTTATTTTTAACATGATTCCCATGGCGTTTATAGTTAGGTCCGTTAACAAGCATGACTGGTTTTGGCCTTGCTGTATGCATGTAGATGAATGAGCTTGGATGGCAAGCACTTGTGTTTTGAAGTATATATTGGAAGACTTGACTCAAAGGTTTGTTGTGAAGTAGGATCTTCATTTTTGCAGGTGAAACAGGATAGTAAAATACCCAGTGCTTTCTTTTTGGCTTGCGGATTATATTTTCAATCAAGTGTAGTAACAATAACAATTTACATATGGATGGTATTGTGATTAAAGCCACAATCGCCAGCACAGAGATTTCACAAGTAGACAGAATAATTGTAGAGAACACAAAGTGATTTTAAGAAATGGGGCCGGAATGCCAGTGTGGCTTTGAAGGCTTTAATGTTGCTTTCGTATTAATAAGTGATGGCTATCTCTGTGCGTTTAAACCTGTGCCTTTAAGGGAGCAGTGCGACTGGCAGTTCCATAGGCAGCAGAGGCAATGCTTGAAACACTGATGCTGGAAATGCATATACAGATGTTTTGTGTTATTATTCAATTTTGATGTGTATAACTGTATTTCTGTGACATTAAAATCTGATTTCAGCACCAGAAACTAGTCTTGCATTGGCACTTCAGCTATGCTGCTTCGATGTTGCAGAATTAAACACGAACGTATGTCTATTAGTTTGCTTGGCTTCAGAATCCAATTTTCCCAGTAATAATTTTCCCAGTAGCCTGCTGAAGACTGGGGTGCTGTGTATTTTCCACTTTTCATTCGTTCACATGATGAATATGACCCATGCTTCGTCAAGTGGCACTCTGTTTGTATATTGCTTTAAAATCAGGAACTTAAGAAAACAGAAGCTTAATTTCTCAGATACTCACTGGAAGCCATGGTTATATGAGTATCAGAGACTATGATGTTATCTGATGCATGCATGAATAATTGCCCATAAGGTAAGGCGAATGCCCATTTATGAAAATATATTTTCAGGTGAATTGGTTAGGTGGTAGAGAAAATAAATTATTGATTTCATGTAAATTGTAGCTCTCCATCACACATTTTGGCATTTCTTCATCCAGATTTGCTACAATGGGATTTAGAACTGTTCCAGCACCATTGTTAACTATTATTTGATTTTTCCCTCATCTGAAATAATGAACTTCTGGTTTCTTCCTTCTGAGTATATTAAACATGCAAATCTGAGTTAAATTGATTTTGTTAGAAATGAAGGACATTGTTCCTGCTGCTTATTCTGAAATTGAGTCAGAATTCATTTCCTGGTTATGTTACTGTAAAAAGTTCAATACATTTTAATTTTGTACTTAACAGGTTTGATGGGAATTTTAACACCAATGTTTCAAAAACGATTAGCTGTGACAGACTATCTACTACTGTCAATAGCCGAGCATTTAATCCTGGACGTGACTTAAACACAGGTTAGTTCTTGGGTTGTGCTGCATTTAATTCATTTGCTTCATTTTTGACTCTAAGATTTAGATGGGGCAAGGGTATTAATTTTACTTGTCCTTCTTCTTCAACAGTTGTAAAATGTTCTCTCCTATTTCTGGAAGCCCCCTTTTCAATATACTCATACTTCAATATCCCACTCGTTTTCAAATCTTACGATGAAACTTTAGTCACTATCTCCTGATATTCAATAATTCTTGAAGCGCTATGCAGAATTGGGTAGGCATGGCTCCATCCATACTTCTCTGAATGCTGGAATCAAGTTCAGGCAATGCTAATAGGGTAAAAATGTGCCATATAATATCTAGGCGATCCTCAAACCAAATCAACCCAGTGTTTTGTAATCCCTAATCCAGCACTAACTCAACAGTTTCATCTCTGCGAGCAATGTTGAGTGTGGTAATATCTGAAAGTTCCATTGAATAAGGGGCTTGGACAAATGCAGCATCATGGTGTTCCTCCCCGTTTGCACCTGTCTCTGATTATAGACTGAGTTCACAGTCACTAATCCATGGGGTGTTACTACCTTATGGAGCAAATGGTCACAAGAACTTCCTCTCTCATTCATGTGTTCCTGCTTCTCAACATGGAGCCCAGGACCACTGAGTTGCAGATATTTTGTGCGGATGTAATTGCCTTGGGTAAAATTGCCCACATACCCCCACATATTGAAGCAGCCACACATCTTTGTCCTGCCTCCATTTTGTGTGTATAAGTTAATGAAATTTATCACTTAATTAAATTAATTACATTTAGTTGTTAAAATTTAGCTGCATACTATGTGCTAACTTCAAATAGCCCGCAGGCAATAGCACTCATTTTACCTGCGATGTAACACTGTAGAATTTTTCTTGCTGCAGTTTTCAAACTGCTCTGTTAGAAACTGTCATCTCCAGTGTGAAGTTCTTTTTACTGACACTGATCAATATAATTGAAGTTGCTTGTTCACGAAAGCCTGCATTTCACGAATCATGCACACTGTATAATTACATGTTTAAAGAGAAGTTTAACAGATGCATTACTGATAAAGGAATAGAGGTGATGAGGAGTGGGGTGATGGAAATTTGTATGGAATATAAACATTCCTTTTAACCTGTTAGGTTAGATAGTCTAAACTTGTGTTGTAGTTTGTGTCAAAAAGAATATCCAAATAAGTTGTATTCCTGTGGGAAAGTGGTAAGAAACATGTCTAACTTTCACCATTTCTGTTACTTTCCTGGGATACATCAGTGGTTCTGTAGTAGCTCTATCACTTCTCTCTGTGGGATGTACATTTGGGTAATTGTTAATCAGTCAATATCATTAAAGCAAAGGGGATGGGCCAGTTCTCTGTGCTCCATTCTGTGCTAGAGAAATCTAGTCAAAAGTTAAGCAACAGATTTTCAACATTGGGAGTTGGTGATATTTTGGCCTTGTTTTCAACTGAAAATGATGCTGATATCTGGTCTGTATGAAGTGTACGTTTATTTTTTTTGTGTCTCATTCATACACAGAGTTCTGCGGTTTCTAGGATGTGCTTCAGAGGACAGTGGGGATTGATAGGTTGGGATGGCGCAGTGCTGATGGAAAAATAACTGCAGGGCAGTTTCTTCTCACAGAGGGCGGTGGATCTCTGGAATACATTGCCCTAGTTATACTTAAGATGGAGACAGATAAATATTTGCAAGGTCAAGGAAATGTAGTCAGCATAGAGCAACCATGATCATATTGAATGGTGGGGTAGACTTGGAGGGCCAGGTAGCCTATTACTGTGTTATGGGCTACATGAGCTCAAATGCATTTTAAAATAATGTTTTGCCATTCTTGGTGGTAGCAGATTGTGCTGAAAAGTAACCAACTTTCAAAAAGTTTGTTTGAGAGTGAAAGTGAAAATTTAAAACCCTATTTTTTTGATAGAAGAATGTCTGAGTGAAGTGGAATTATGCACAGTGATGGTCAGAGGTTTATGAATGTGATCACATACTGGGTACAGTCAGCAGGTGGCCATAGCTTTGCAAAGTTGTGCAGCATGAATTTATAACCAAAATCTATTAAAATGGGTTAAAATGCGAATGTATAATAGGAAAATAGTTAACTGATCAATAGTGACCAAAACAGAAATAACAACAGTTCAGTTGTACAGTTTGTTATTCCCTCTATTTTGATTGTTGGAGAGAGATCATTTTTCGCATCTCACTTCATGAAGGCAAATGGATTTTAATTTATTAAATATCAAGGTTCTGTCACTTGATACAGGCTGTGTGGGGTTGACATTACAACTTCCAGCTGCCGTTGATCTTCAGTATTTGAAAATGAGAGTTCAGCACTTTCAATTCCATCTTTCAACAGATTTGGCCTCATGCATTTTGGCTTTGAACTGGCAACACAATTGGTCTGTTTAGACTCAATTTTAATTTACATTTGAAAATATCAGGTGGAATCTCAGCAATACAACTCTGATATTTTGAAATTAGTTATTTTTCTTGTAGTGTAGAGGCCGTGGCTACTAATTAAATAGAACTGAAAGCATAAGTGTGGGTCCATCTATTAACCCCAGCTTGAACATCCTGCTTATCCCCATTTATCTTCTACCGCAAAGGTGAAAGTTCATTTTTCTCTCTGAATCCAATCATTGCATCAGAATTTCATGAGGTGATCAGTAGCATTGAAAAATTTGTCAACTTGCAGAGTGGGGGGGGGCAAGGCTTTGAAAACTGAGGACTAGAATCACATTTGCAGTATTGTGAGCAGATTTGGGCACCATATATAAGAAAGGATATGCTTGTAAGAGGAGGTTTTGAGAATGGTGTCCTGGATATGAAAAGGTTAACGTATGAGAAGTGTTCAATGGCTCTGGGCCTGTACTCATGGGAGTTTTAGTTAAATGAGTTTTAGTAATCTCACTGAAAGCTAACAAATATTGAAAGGCCCAAAAAGAATGGATGTGGAGAGGATCTTTCAAATAGTGGGAGAGTAGGTCCCAAGGGCAGAGCCTTAGAATAGAAGAATATATCTCTTTTAAAAAAAGAGATGAGAAGAAATTCCTTTAGCCAGAATGTGGTGAATCTGTAGAATTCATTGCCACAGACTGTTGTGGAGGCTAATTCAATGAGTGTATGTAAAGTGGCAGGTGATAAGTTCTTGATTAGTAAGGACATCAGATGTTATGAGGAGAAGGCAGAAGAGTGGGGTTGATAAGGAAAATATTTCAGTTATGATCTAATGGTGGAGCTGACTAGATGATCCAAGTAGATGATCTATTTCTTATGATTTTGTCATTTATCATCTTAGAATTTCTATAGGCAGGATTACACAGAGCCTGCCATAAAAATTGTATGAGATTTCCCAGTAATTTTTTCCATCTATTTTTTAAACAATCTTACTTCTTTAACCCAACAGTTCTTGCTGACAACTTTAAGTCAAATCCTGGCATTAAGTGGCAATATTTCAGTTCAGAAGAAGGGATCTTCACCATTTTCCCAGCACATAAATTTCGCTGCAAAGGTGGCTATGAACATCGGAGCAGGTGGGAATTTCTAGTTTTGTCCTCTTTAGGGCTTTGCATTTTCTTTTTAATGATTAATTATCTGATAGTTCTCACCTTATTAGTGTTAACACTGATAAAACTAGACGTTAATAAAATATACTAAGTAGATTTACTAGATTAATGCATAGATGAATTGTTAAGTGAAACCATTTTGTTGCTGTTTAGGAACTCCAGCTGAAGGTGAAACTGCTGCATAATAAATGCGTTGTAGTCAGAATATTACTGAATAAGAAAGTGATGACGATATTTGATCTTCAATTTATTATTTTTAACATTTAGTATAATTTCCCTTTAATTAATTCCTGGGGTGTGCCATGGGCCAAGATAATGAGAGGCATGTAATTCTGAGGGTAGTTAAATTTCTGAACACCCAGTATTATTTTCCTTAAATCTGAATAATGTCAGATTTAAAAAAATAGAAAAGTAAGTGGAATTCTGGGGCACTGAAATTAAAAATGATAATACACACAGAATATTCCATTACACAGCGATCGTGGGGAAAGAAATAAATTTAACCTTTTGGGTTAGTAACTTGTCGTCAGCACTGGTGTGATGGAAGATTATTGATCTGAAAAATGAACTCCTTTTCTCTTGCCACAGATGTGGCCAGACCAGCTGAGTCTATCTACCGTTCCTGTTCTTCTTCCCCTCCCCACAGGATCTGAGTGCAAGGTCCCTGTCATATTCTCTTATGAGATTTCTTACTCGAAATAGATCTTTCTGATTTGTAAGTACAGTTGGCCCTCTTTATCCACGGCTTCCGCAAACGCGGATTCAACCAACCACGGATCGGAAAACCCGGAAGTTCTCTCTCCAGCACTTGTTTGAGCACGTACAGACTTTTTCTCTTGTCATTATTTCCTAAACAAGACAGTATAACAACTATTTACATAGCATTTACATTGTATCAGGTATTGTAAGTAATCTAGAGATGATTTAAAGTATACAGGAGGATGTGCATAGGTTACTGCGAATCGGGAATAAAAAAAAATGGTAGTTCTCTAAGTCGGAACAGGTACATCCAGTATTATTTAGCGTCAGTTAGTCAAACGTTTATCTTAGTATATAGTATATATTTTACCTTTCTTTGCATATAAACACTTAAGAAACGTATGTATTTCAATAATTAAACCACTGTGTTGCTTAGAAATAATTGTAGCTTTCATTGGGGCAGGGCCTTCACATGTTCCGTTATTCTCACTTTATCCTTTAAAATTCTTCCGATTGTTGACTGACTGTAGCCTAAAGCTTTTCCAATGACTGATGGCGTATCACCTCTTTCCGATCGCTTTATTATTTCCACTTTATTTTCAATCGTGATCGTTTTCTGGAACAGAAACACTGTGAGCAGTGGGTCCTGAGCTCCGCCGGGTCCTGAAGTCCACTGCACTGAGACAGGTTAAATAAGGTCCGGAGCTCCACTGGGTCCTAAAGTCTACCGACTTGAGTATCTGTGGTGGGGTCCTGGAGCCAATCCCCCACAGATAAGGAGGGCTGACTGTACTAGTTGATCAAGCTGATTAATCACAGATACCTGGAAGCAGTGGCATTTATACACAGGGAGTTTGTACCTTCACAGATATGAATCAGGTGTGAGGGAACATTGATTATATATTGGGAAAATGTGGAAGAATTACTGGTTCCTTATTGTCTACCATACAAGCTTTTTGAAATTCTGTTGGTGCAGGCCTGTTTACGTTTCCACGGTGAGGCCACAATCAAAACATATTGTGGTGGTGGTGGATCATGGGGCGTCAGCCACAGACACACAGCTTCAAATAGCCAAAGATGCTGCACAAGTAATCTTAACCTCTATCGATGAGCATGACAAGGTAAGCTCTCCTCAGCCTCAACTGTATGGTAAATGTGCAATTTATCCTACATCAAATCATCCTACCAAATGACACATAACTGGTCCAGAAATATGATCTACGCCTTCAAAGCACTGAGGGCAGATAATGTGAGTGCAAATGAATTACTTTTGTGGGATGGTTTGTTTCTGCTCTCATAATCATTCAAAAGCTGTGGAAATGCAAAACCTTCTCAAAGGATGTTAAGTGGGGGATGTCCCCATTCTGTTGGTGCTTCTGAGAAGGAAACAGAGCTTACTGAGTTCTGACAAAAGGTCACACACCCAAAATGTTCACTGCTTATTTTTTCCATAGATGCTGCCTGACCTGTTGAGTTTTTCTAACATTTCCTGTTTTTGCTCCAGATTTTCAGTATTTTAATATTTCAAACTTAATCTGTTCTCAATTTTATACTTCTTGGGTCTAACAAGGACCCAGGTATGCGCACATCCTCACTCACATACTTAGACATTTACCTTTTAAATACATGTATATCCAAATAGAAACTCCAGATTCTTAGTAGTGATCTAAAATAACCCTTCAAAACAAGCAGAGCCAACTTAATTAGACATAAGGTGATAGATTATCTGGAATATGAGAATGGAGTGTTGGCTTGTGATCTGTCAGTTAATGGGGTTGATGGACCAGGCTAATTAAGTAGTACTTCAGAGATGGGAGGAAACTGAAAGGGAAAAATATCTGGGATCAAACTTAGTCATTTTTAAATATTGAGGAATTGTAATTTGGTCAATGGAAACAGAATAGGCTGACTTTAACACGAGAGCTATACAAACAGTGAAGAATTTCAATAATAATATTTTGTTTTGTTCACAGATTTCTGTGCTGGCTGTGGCAGATACAGTCCGAACATGCTCACTGGACCAATGCTACAAGACATACTTGTCTCCAGCCACCAGTGAAACTAAAAGGAAAATGACCACATTCCTTGGCAGTATAAAGTCGGTGGATGGTGCCACCCAGCATGCACTGGGCTTTCGTAAAGCATTCCAGTTACTGCAGAATACCAACAACAGCACGAGGATCCATTCACGTGAGTGCACAGAAGAGTCGATATATTTGAATATTTAACTTCTCTATGGCTGGAAATTGAGTTTCAACAATTATCAATGATATCCCACAAATTGATTATAAAATTATTCACTAGACAGCATTGGCTTTCAGAGAATGACTGACCCTCTTAAAGCTTCCTTGTGCACGAGCTTGGATTGCTATTGTTGGCAAACTGTTTTATTGAGCATTGAGTCATGGAGTCACAGAGTGACATAGCATGGAAGCAGATTCTTTGGTCCTTTTTGTCTCTGCCAACCAGGTTGCTGATCTGAGCTAGTCCCATTTGCCTGCATTTCTCCCATATCCCTCTCACATATTCCTGTTCATGTACCTGCCTAAATAAATTTTAAAAACTGTAATTTCACCTGTCTCCTGTCACTTTCTCTGGCAGATCATTCCACATTCCCATCACCCTCTGTGTGTAAAATTTGCTCCTCAATTCCCCCTTAAATTACACCCCCCACCTTAAATCTGTACCTTTTCTACCTTGGGGAAAAAACCTGTGACCAATTCATCTTATCTATGCATGGATTATTTGGACAAGATTAGAATTCAATATCAAATAATTGGCTTTTGTGTTTAATAAACAAATCAATTAAAAGTTGGATATGAATAAACTTCAGGGGGAAACATGCACCTTTATTGTTAAGTCCTGTTGACAAGTGTGACCAGTGAACCAGCAAACCGTGTGCAATGCAGGTCAGAGTGCAGGAACATTTGCCTGCCTGCCTGCCTGATGTTTTGATGCAACAAGGTAAATAAGGAGTAAGGAGGTTAGTGAAGGGCAGAGAATTATAAAGCTATCGCTAAGATTTTTCTTTACAGTTTTGAAGCTGAAGTTAGATTGACTATGAATAAGTGCACTATGTAACCAGAACAGGAAGATTTGGAAGAATATATATTTACACCCAAATGCAGATTAGCAATTTGTGAATACTTCTTCCATGTTTTTTGTCCTGTAAAATATCTTTTGGAATGTGTTCATCAGTTTATAATTTTCTTTATCTAGCATGCTCTTTATCTCATATGAGGGTTTCAAATATGCCTGTGGAATGACGGTTACCATGGTAAAAAGATTAATTATTAATAACCACTTTTGACCAAATGAGTATAGAGTTCAAAATTGCTTGCATTTTGGTGTGAGGTTACCACTGTGGGAAACAGAAGTTGGAATGGAACTTTGATGTAGGAAGAAAATATATGCATTTCTGAAGTTTTGATCTAAAGCTCCTTTGAGGCTAATATACCTTGACCATAAGTTGGATGATTGTAGAAAGTAGAATTTTTGGCAAGGCCTTTGGTCCTTCATGGTAGGCTGGTCCATGAAGTTAATCTCATGGGATCCAGGGTGAGCTGGCTGGTTGGATACGAGATTGGAATCGTGGTAACATGCAAAGGGTGGCAGTGGAGTTTCTTTCTCCAGCTTGGAAGTCTATGACATGTGGAGTGTCACTGGGATTAGTGCTGGGTCCCCTGTTGTTTGTCATGAATGATTTGCATGAGAGTGTAGGTAGCATGGTTAGTAACTTTGTGGTCTAAAATGCAGAATAGAGTAATTGTTAAGTGAGCTGAAGACTTGCTTTTAAAATCATAGCCACTGACATGGTGATCAAGTACTTGTCATCGGGCATGGGCAGTGCAGAAGGCTGTTTATGTTTAAGGTTACAGCAGGATCTAGAACAGTTGGTAAAGTGAGCAAATGAATGGCAGAAGGAATTTAACTTCATCTGGCATGTTTGAAACCCTCATATGAGACAAAGGAAGAGCATGCCAGATAAAGTGGTAAGAGCAAATTGGGTAATTATTTTCGGCTAGGACCTATACCACGAATGGCAAAGCTCTATGTAGTCTTTTTGAACAGAAGGACATACATAGTTCCCTTTAACACTAACACAGGTAGAAGGGGTGGTGAAGAAGGTGTATGGCATGCTCATCTATATTGCTTGGGGCATTAAGTATAGGAGTTGGGTTGTCATAATACAGCCATACAAAGTGTTGAGCTAGCACCTGGAAGAGTTTGTGCATCCTGGTCACCACACTAAAGGAACAATATAATTTAGCTGGAAAAGTTGTGAAAAAGAATTATTAGCATGTTGCCAGCACTGAAGAGCAGGATAGTCAGAGACTGTTTGCTCTGGAGCAAAAGAGGCTGAGGAGTGAGGGCTTACAAATTCCTGAGGGACATAGCTAAGAGTAGATAGTCTCAGACCTTTTTCAGGATAGTGGTCCTGAACTAAATGGCAAAGGTTTAAGGTAAGAGTGAAACGACTTAAAGAGGACTTTAAGAAAGTTTTTTCACCTGGAAAGTTGTGAGTATATGGAATGAATTGCCAGAGGAGGTGGATGAAACAGTTACAAAACTTAAAGGATGTTTAGAGGGGCTCATGGAGAGGAGAAGTTCAGAGGGATTAAGTCAAATCCAGGCAAGTAGCACAAGTTCTGGAACACATGGACGAGTTGGTAGAAGGGCCTGTTTCTCTGCAAAGTCAGAGTTTATTGTCATTTATGCTGGTATGTGTGTGCAGAGTTGCATTAAAAAAAGTGCTGAAGAAGCAGCATGAGATGAGCAGAATTCATATGATAAGCATAAGTATGATTTGTATACAATTTCTACAAGAAAGAACACAATTAGAACAAAATGAATGTTGTGGTGCAAAATTGTGGGGTAATGATGCAGCTCTATGAAACTCTAGTTAGGCCACACTTGGAGAACTGTGTCCAGTTCTGGTTGCCTCACTATAGGAAGGATGTGGAAGCATTGGAAAGGGTACAGAGGAGATTTACCAGAATGCTGCCTGGTTTAGAGAGTATGCAATATGATCAGAGGTTAAGGGAGCTAGGGCTACTCTTTGGAGAGAAGGAGGATGAGAGGAGACATGATAGATGTATACATGATATTAAGAGGAATAGATAGTGGACAGCCAGCGCCCCTTCCCCAGGGCACCACTGCTCAATATAAGAGTACATGGCTTTAAGGTAAGGGGAGGAAAGTTCAAGGGGGATATTAGAGGAAGGTTTAGAAAAAGACGATACACTAGTGAAATTTAAGAGACTGCTAGACAGGTATATGAAGGAATTTAAGGTGAAGGATTATATGGAGGGCAGCAGGATTTAAGGGTCGGCATGACATTGTGGGCCGAATGGCCTGTACTGTGCCATAAGTAAACAAAAAAATGGTAGAAGAGCTCTCAGTGTTGCTGTACAGGTAGTCCTTGGGGCTGTGTGGGGTGGCTTAAGAACTGAGTTGCTGACAAAAATTAGCTGTTCTTGAACCTGCTGGTGTGGGACTTCAGACTCTTGACTGGTAGCAATTGAAGGAAGGTGATATATGATGAGTGATAACATGGAGGTATTTAGAAAAGGTGGACAGGATGCAAAAGCAGAATATCCGGTGAGAGTCAAAGATGATTTGCTGCAGTGATGTAATAGATCTGAGGACAGTTTTTATTATGAAGCCTTAACTGGGATTAACTAGTTTAGTACAGATTAGAGTTCAAGTGTGTCATCATTTGGTTCTCTTTTTTCTGTGGGTTGTACTATGTGATTTGCACGTAACGCTGTGTCTTCAGCCATATGATAACGTGGTTAGAAGAGTAGCGGCAAACTGAAATGCAGAATGGAATCACTATTAAAGATATCATTTTAAAATCATAGCCACTGACATGGTGATCATCTATTTGTCATCTGGTATCACCTCGAAGGATTCCTCTGAAGAAGAGAAGAAGGCAACCCTGAGTGTTATTAGTGAGGAAAACAGACATCTCAATAACTCCGTGATGATCCTTACATATGCTCTCATGAATGGTAAGATACTGATTTTCTTATTCTGGCAGTGAATTTTGAGCACAAATATAAAGTTGAGTACATTTGAATGAGTTATTCTTACCATCAAAGCTCTAATGTAATGGTTTGGAAGGTAATCATGTTTCATGTGGCCAAACTGAAATCAGCTATTAACATTGACCAAAGTGATCTTTGTTTTTCTTGGGGTTCACTGCAACGACACAGTGCTTTCTTTGAGGCTCTTTGAGGTTCATGCTGGGTATCACTCTTGGAGGTGGCACTCCAACTGGCTAAAATTACTTTCCAATTTCTTTACGAGTGAAAATTTCACTCTTTACTCTCGGCCCTTGCCTGAGCTTCTGGTTAGTTGACTAGAATATCTTCTGCTTTTGGTCATGCAACCATTGGAGTCCTCTTGATTGAAGAACTAAGGAGCTGAGAAGTAGGAGTAGGAGTGTATCATTTGATTCTTTGCTCCATCACTTATGATTGTGAGTGATCTTCACTCATTGTGCTATCCTTGTTTTTAGAAACCTGAAATGTCCCTTACCTTGAATCACAAACTATGTGGCTGAGCTTCCACAGCTCTCCGGGCTGAATTATGAGATGACTCATTCTTATCCTTAGCTTCTGCTTTCCTTCATCACTGATTTTTTTTTTGCCAAATCTCAACTAACATAACTAGGTCAAAATTATGATGGCTGTGTCCCAGTGGTAGAAGTACCAAAAGAACTTAATTCCCACTTTCCCCAAGGAGTAGACCTTAACCAATGGGCTAAGTTAGGCTGCCCATGTCTCCTGAGGTCAGCAGATGTTCCAATTCACTGACTAGAAGCCCATCCAAGAGCTGAAAGAGTCAACTCTTGGGTTCTGGAGCAATTGGAAAGAAATCTTATTCTGTTGAAGTGACATGTCACAGATCAGTACCCTAGCTAAAACCTGTACGAAAGCCTGAAAGAAATTCATGCTGCCATTTAGATGGCATGATTTCAGACTTAGTGGACAATGGAGGAAATTTGCAGGTGGGGTACAGATGAAGCAGTGAGAAGAAATGACACGCTTTACTCCCACTACTAAAATCATCGGATATGCTCAGAGCCCAAGTGGCAATGAACATCTACCATGTGTCTTTCAAGAATCGAAAACTACAGTAGGTTAAAGTAGCTTAATAATGATGTGGCAAAGCTTTGGTACCAACAGTTACCAGTGTAATGTGGGGTCTGAAGGCTGATTGCCACTATGTGAAGTCTGAAAGAGCTCATCAAGTGGTTGACCTAAGGTATATGGAGCAATGCCATTTTTCAATTATTTGGATGATAAACATAGTTGAGTGGATTAACAAGTTTGCGGATGACACCAAGATTAGTATATTGTGGACAGAGTAAAGGGCTTTCAACACAGTAGGATATGAATCAGTTACAGAAACAGGAACAGGAGTTTAATCAGCACAAGTGTGAGGTGTTGCACTTAGTGAAGCCGAATGTTAATGGTAGACCTCTCAATAATATCGAGGTACAGGGGTGTCTTAGGGTCTAGGACCATAGTTCACTAGAAGTGGCTGTACAAGTAGATAAGGTGGTAAAGAAGGTGTAAGGCACGCTTGCCTTCATTGATAAGGTTGCGTATGAGTAAGGAAGTTAATGCTGGAGCTATGTGCAACTTTATTCAGACTGCACTTGGAGGGTAGTGCATGCAGTTCTGGTTGTCCCATTTTAGGAATGATATGGAGACTGGAAAGGGCACAAACGAGGATTAACAAGATGCTGCCTGGATTAGAGTTATAAGGAAAGATTAGACAGATTTGAATGGTTCTGCCTAAAGCATTAGGGAATGAGGGGAGATCTGATGGAGGCATGGATGGTCAGGTGCTTTTTCAGGCTTGTAAGGTTGGACTGGGGAGTTTAAAAGCAATACGGAGGGCGTGCTTTGTCACGTAAAGAGCAGTAGATGCCTGGAATGAGTTACCAGGGGAAGCAGGCTGTTTAAAAAGTTTGTAAATAGACATACAAAATATGAAGGTAATAGAGAATATGAATGATACACACTGGAGGAGGACATTTAGTGTAAGTTGGCATCAAGGTCAGCATGGCATCATGGGCTGAATGGCCACCTCAATGTGTACTATGTTTGAATTGAACATCTATCAGAAGAATGGATAAAGTATTTAGATTCTTGATTGGTGAGGGCTTGAAGTGATTGGGGCTGAGAGGAAGATTGGATCAGCCATGATGAAATGTTGGAGCATACTCGATGGGCCAAATGGGCTACTTCTGCTCCTGTAACTTATGGTCTTTGAACAATCATTATTGAATTGGCAGGGAGATCCTACTGTTGAAGAAAATGTCAAAGTTTGTACTACCATCAATAACACAGAGCAATTTGAAAGCAGATTGGACAGGTTTCATAACAGCATGATAGAGTGCTTCTGCTGGTAACTTGTTTGAAGAATATTGCCTGATCATGTCAAATGATTTGGAAATGTTCAAAGCAATGACATATATGATTGATCAAAGTATTCGGAGGTAGAGTTGTGGATATGTGGAGTATTTAAAATTATGAAAGGATCAGTTGCCATATCAATTTCTTGGCTATCGTTATCAACTTGAGTGAATGAACTTTTGAAAATTTACGGCATATCTGCTTGCTGAAGAAGAGTTTCAGCCTGAAATGTCGACTGTTTACTCTTTTCCAGGGATGCTGCCTGGCCTGCTGAGTTGCTCCAGCATTTTGTGTTTTATATTAGATTTTCAGCATCTGCAGATTTTCTTGTGTTAGCAAGTCTGCTTGGTTGGCAACTTAAGCATTGTTTCACTCTACTACCAGGGATGACATGCATAAGATGATAAGGTGGTGATTTAAAAAAAAAGAATGGGTACATCTCTAGTGCGTTGGCCTGTATTTGAGGATCCTTTGAACATCTTGCAAGAGAATGCAAAACACACAGACTTTAGCAGTGGGGGGGGGGGGGAAGCTATGGTCGTATAGTAAAGGGTTTTCGAAATACTTTTCCATTTTGCTTTCCTGTCAAGTATATATCAAATAGATCAGAATCTCATTTGCTTTGTCAGTAACACAACTATTTCCAACTTTAATATTTTTGGTTTTATTTTAGAGGGCGTAACTGGTTTGAAGGAACTTGCCTTTCTTCGAGATTTAGCAGAACAGAATTCAGCAAAATATGGAGTTCCTGATCGCACATCGCTCCCTGTTGTAAAAGGAACAATGATGGTATTGAACCAGTTGAGTAACTTGGAGACCACTGTAGGACGGTTTTATACAAACCTGCCAAACCGAATGATAGATGAAGCTGTGTTTAGTCTACCATACACGGATGAAATGGGTGATGGTAAGTTTGGTCTTTCCTTTTGAAGTTTTCTCTTCCCAATAGTCCCTTGGTCCTTATTAGCATCCCTATCAAAAATGGTGTACCTCTTTCATTTCCTTGGCCAGTGACTGTTGAATTATCAATGCAGCAATGTATGTATCTTCTACAAGGTAAGTTTAAAAATTCACGACTACTGTATGCCAAATGAACTAGCACTGATTATGAGGTAGGAAAGCATCTATATTGAAACTCATCTGTATTTTACTGAACTTAATAGAAGTGTTCAACTATGTGAAGAGGTAAAGTCAATCAAGGCTCAGGTTCCATGAGAAGGGGTGGGGGGGGGGAATCCAGCATTTTAAAAAAAAACCTTTCTTCAAAAATTTTTAAGATGTCCCAAAGTAGTTCATGGCAATTTTTATGGGTACTGTTGCATCAGGAAATAGACGGGTTAGGCTTTTCCCTGGAATCAACACAGTGATACGTAACTGGGTAAGCTCTTGCAATATTAGATAAATGTGGCCCAGAACAATTGTGAATGCTGCTAGATTTTTTTTAATATATTCCCCTTTCAGTGTATTGGGGTCTTGTGTTGATAATTCATCTGAAAGATGGCACCGCCAACAACAGTGTAGCAGCTTTTTCGTGCTGCCTTTAAATGTTAGCTTGCATTGTGCGCTGATGTTTTTGGAGTAATTTATGAACACCTTGACTCTAAGGACGTTACCACTGAACAAAGAGTGAAATCGACATGTGCTTGGTCATTAGATAAGGCAACGTTGAGTTTGAATGTGAGGAATTCCATGAGCAAGTGGACAGCACTCAGTTTGGCCTCTTGCAAGTTGCTGAGAAGTACTGGTTGTCCAGGACCCCATTCCCAAGATGTATCTATACTGCTGGAACCTTCATGCCTCATGAGACCAAAATAATATTATGCAATCCTCCAATTTTTTTAACCTTTTTGAAAATTTACTTTCACAGGATTGATCATGACTGTTAGCAAACCGTGCTATTTTGGAAACATGCTATTGGGAATTGTGGGAGCGGATGTGAATTTGGCTTATATTCTGGAGGACGTAACTTACTACCGCGATTCATCTGCTTCCTACACATTCTTAATAGATAATAAAGGTGAGAAAGTGATTTTTTTTTAACCAGTAGCTGCGTCAGAGCTTCAGGCCAGCATTATCTGTGAAGCAGAAATTTCCTTGTTTTACCCGTCGCACAGCAAACTGACTAAATTCCAAAATTTAAGAGTTCAGACCTACCCAAACAGCAAAAGGGTACGAGAGGTCATTTTGAAATGGTTGTTCCAGACTTAAACAGCACTATAGAATCAGGGTGAATTTGATTGTTTTGTAATTAATGTTCTAATTTCATCTGTTGTTTGTTGATTGATTGTCTCCCTATTGGAATACTGGAAATAGGCCTGAACATTGTACAGGATTTTGAATACAACAACTTTAGGTACTACTTGTTTCCATTTCAGGTTACACCCTTATGCATCCCTCCTTGACTCGGCCATATCTTCTCACAGAGCCACCTCTCCACACGGATATAATTCACTATGAAAACATTCCAAGATTTCAGCTTGTCAGGCAGAACATTCTAAGGTAAAAACAAAAGCTATGAGTCAACTATTAAATAGAGTAAATTGCTCTTAATTATCCAGTGTGAACAGCTCGTGCTGGGAAATCGCTTAAATTGATGATCTGCTCTATGTTAGCTGATCTCATAATCCTATATTCCCAGGGCTCATTAAAGTGGAAAGTTATCGTATGTATCTCAAAGTTATTTAGCATAGGAGCTTCATACTGGCTCGTAGGTCATGATACATACATTGTCGGTGATATCTTTCTGATGATGTTTCCTTCCACCATATATGTTGATCTGGTGGTGTGTTAGATGGGAGCATGTTCGGACACAGCGGACATTCTGAGTCCATGCAGAGGTGGCAGCTGTTTGCCCTTTATATCTTATGATGACAAGATGCTGCTAGTTACCAGCAATATCAAGTACTGCAGATGTACCCCTTCATCAACTTGCGGAGCTGGACTTATTATGTACTGTATTTGTGTTGTTGCCTTGTTGTGTATTGTTGTGCGAAGATGTGTGTAGTCCCAAAAAAGGTGCGAGTGATTGTCTTGGAAGATTTTCCTATGACAGCAAAACTCTTTTGGCACATTGGCACTGTGGAACATTCTAAATCTGGTTCTCTGGCACTTTGGTGAGACCAGTGGCAGATGAGCTGTGTTGCCTCAGTTGTGGCTAGGACGGAGGCCCTCGGACTATGGAGTTGCCTGTTGCAGCCGCGCAAGAGAGGAGACACTGAGGTGGTGTGGGAGGGAGCAAAGGCCTCTATGAATGCGCCGGAGCCCATGCTGGGTTAGGGGCCGTCCCTTCCCGCCAGTGCGGCTCTCCTGTGTTTGCTTGGTGCTGCCCTCTGATGTTCGCTGAGAGGAAGAGCAAGCTAGACCAGGGTGACATCCTGTGCATCATCAGAATCAGGTTTATTATCACTGGCCTGTGACGTGAAATTTGTTAACTTAGCAGCGGTTCAATGTAATACATAATACAGAAGAGAAAAGAGGTAAAAGTAACAATAAGTCAATTACAATATACATATATTGAATTGATCTAAAAATGTTCAAAAAACAGAAACACTGTATATTAAAAAAAAGTGAGGTAGTGTCCAGGGGTTCAATGTCCGTTTAGGAATCGGGTGACAGAGGGGAAGAAGCTGTTCCTGAATGGCTGAGTGTTTGCCTTCAGGCGTCTGTACCTCCTCCCTGATGGTAACAGTGAGAAAAGGGCATGCCTTGGGTGCTGGAGGTCCTTAAAAATGGACGCTGCCTTTTTTCTGAGACGCTGCTCCCTGAAGATGTCCTGGGTACTTAGTAGACTGGTACCCAAGATGGAGCCGACTAAATTTACAACCCTCTGCAGCTTCTTTTGGTCCTGTGCAGTAGCCCCTCCATACCAGACAGTGATGCAACCTGTCAGAATGCTCTCCATGGTACAACTATAGAATTTTTTGATTGTATTTGTTGCCATGCCAAATTTCTTCAAACTCCTAATAAAGTATAGCTGCTGTCTTGCCTCCTTTGTATCTATATCGATATGTTGGGACCAGGTGAGATTCTCAGAGATCTTGACACCCAGGAACTTGAAACTGTTCACTCTCTCCACTTCTGATCCCTCTATGAGGATTGGTATGTGTTCCTTCATCATACCCTTCCTGAAGTCCACAATCAGCTCTTTCATCTGGTGCCAGGTTGTTGCTGCGGCACCATTCCACTAGTTGGTATATCTCACTCCTGTACACCTTCTCGTCACCATCTAAGATTCTACCAACAATGGTTGTATCATCAGCAGATTTGTAGATGGTATTTGAGCTATGCCTAGCCACACAGTCATGTGTATATAGCGAGTAGAGCAGTGGGCTAAGCACACACCCCTGAGGTGTGCCAGTGTTGATCGTCAGCGAGGAGGAAATGTTATCACCAATCTGCAAAGATTGTGCTCTTCCAGTTAAGAAGTTGAGGATCCAATTGCAGAGGGAGGTTCAGAGGCCCAGGTTCTGCCACTTCTCAATCAGGATTGTGGGAATGATGGTATTAAATGTTGAGCTATAGTCGATGAACAGCATCCTGACGTAGGTGTTTGTGTTGTCCAGGTGGTCTAAAGCCGTTTGGAGAGCCATTGAGATTGCATCTGCCATTGACCTATTGTGGTGATAGGCAAATTGCAATGGGTCCAGGTCCTTGCTGAGGCAGGAGTTCAGTCTAGTCATTACCAACCTCTCAAAGCATTTCATCTCCGTAGAAGTGAGTGCTACCAGGCAATAGTCATTAAGGCAGCTCACATTATTCTTGTTGGCACTGGTATAATTGTTGCCTTTTTGAAGCACATGGGAGCTTCTGCCCATAGCAGTGAGAGGTTGAAAACGTCCTTGAATACTCCCGCTAGTTGGTTGGCACAGGTTTTCAGAGGCTTACTAGGTACTCCATCGGGACCTTCCACTTCAGGAGGGTTCACTCTCTTTAAGGACAGCCTCTGAGACAGAAATCACTGGGTCATTAGGTGCAGCAGGGGTCTTCACAGTTGTAGTTGTATTCTCCCTTTCAAAGCAGGCATAGAAGATGTTGAGTTCATCTGGAAGTGAAGCATCGCTACCATTCATGCTATTGGGTTTCACTTTGTAGGAAGTAATGTCTTGCAAACCCTGCCAGAGCTGTCTTGCATCCGATATCATCTCCAATCTCGTTCAAAATTGTCTCTTCTGCAGGCCATGCTATTCAGAGGCTTGGGCTATATATTTTTTTTTGTTGCTGTATACTTCCTGCTGTCATAACCTTATGTGCTATGTGTAGTTTGCACCTTGGTCCTGGAGGAACACTGTTTCATTTCAATATATTCATGTACGGTTGAATGAAAGTTAAACTTGAACATGATCTTCATCCTTATAGTAATGAATCAGCAGAAATTGTTGGGTCCTTTTTGCCTGACGATTTAATCGCTTGAAAGCAGCATTGGATTTCTATTCAACAAGAATTATTTTTTTACCTTCAAGCAACAACCTTGAATAAAAGCAAAAAATTGAGCAATTCCAGCAGATTCTGGAAATCTGAATTTAAAAAAAGAAAATGCTGAAATTGCTCAAATCTATGGAAAGAAGTGTTTAACACTTCAGGTTAGTGACCTTTTAGCAGTTCTTTGATTAAGTATTGGGAGCAAAAATAAGTGGTCCCAGTAGAATTGTTCATAGTCTTTAAATTGTCCAGTGTACATTTCATCATTGTAAACTTCGCCAGACATGTTTTGAAAGTTGGAATTTGTGGCAGTGTAAATTATAGACGTGCAAATAACATTTTTCTTCCTTCATCTCTGTGCAGTCTCCCCTTGGGCAGTCAAGTTATTACTGTACCTGTAAACTCCTCTTTATCTTGGCATATAAATCGATTGCGAGAAACCAGTAAGGACGCCTACAATGTCAGCTATGCCTGGAAGTTGGTAGGTTATGTTATTCCAAGTATGCCATTGAATTTTCCTTCCCTTTGATCTGCTAAGATGTATAGGATTGTGTTTTAAAAACCAGAAGAATGTGTTTAATCAAGGATGCTTTACACAACTGCTCAATTTATTTACCTCAGTAATGGCTTAGCATAGAGCTTTTGAATATTTCAATTAGATTTAATCGGAGTTAAACACTTTTAAAATTGGGAATGCTGATGATTGCATTTGGTGAGCTATTTTTAGGATGCTGTTGTTGTTTTGAATTTAAAAATCCTTGAAGCAGGGTTCCTTATCTGAAGCATTTGCAATGTAGAAATTCAGACAGTAGCAGTCCTTCTCGTCTTCTGATTTTACTTATCATACGACTGTTGTCTCCAGGGGTCTTATTGTGAAAGGTAAACAGCTGCTTCCTGATGCACCAGACCTAGTTGATGAAATACCTGCACATTTTCAGCTAATGGCATCGGATTCTCAAGGGCAGCAGAAGCACATGTTTCAGGGGCACCATTCATCGCCATTCCAGTCCATCGGCAGGGTGACATCTTGCCTGCCTGTGTGATCCAGTGTTGCACATATTTCTGTCATTCCGCTGTAGAACCCTTCTGCATTCCATGTTGCAGAAACAGATTTGCTCGTGCTTACTTGTAGGATATTGTAGTCAAATGAAAGCTCCAAATGCAGGGAACTTGAGAGTACTGCAAAAGCCAGGACATTTTAAGATGTGCCTCTTGAGTGTCAAAGTGAGCAGGTCCATTTATTAATGCTCACTTACTTTCAAGATCATGTGGTTCTTTCAAAGCGCAGGAACAAGGTGCTTCTGTGCTTCTACTAACACAGACTCCTCTGGGGAAAAGGGGTGGGTGGTGTGAACTATTCTCTGATTCTGTTTTATCCTCACTCACGGGCATTCTTGGATGCTCCTATCTTCCTTGATTATGTCCCTTCCCACCTATATCCACGACACTTCACATGCTCTTGATCTCATCAACAACTTTCAGTTCTCATTTTCACCATGGATGTCCAGTCCCTATATTCTTCAACCCCCGCCAAAAAGGCCTTTAAGCTCTCTGCTGTTTCTCAGCAAAAGACCTAACTAGTTCCCCTCCACCACCACCCTCCTCTGTCTGGCAGGAATCACCCTAAACGATTTCTCCTTCGACTATTCCTACTTTCTCCAAACTCAAGGGTAGCCGTGCGCACCTGCATGGGCCCCAGCTATGTGGAACAGTCCATGTTCCAAGCCTCCCTAACTCTTCCTGCACTACTTTGATGACTACATTGGTGCTGCTTCATGCACCTATGATAAGCTCATCAATTTCATGAACTTTGCCTCCAATTTTAACCCTGCCCTTAATTTCACTTGGTTAACTTCCGACACTTCTCTCCCCTTTCTTGATCTCTTTGTCTCTGTTTCTGGAGACAAGCTGACTACCAATATCTTTTATAAACCTACTGATTCCCATGGCTATCTTGACTATATCTCTTCCACCCTGTCTGCTGTAAAAATGCTGTTCCCTTTTCTCAGTTCCTTTGTCTCTGCCGCATCTGTTCCCAGGCTGAGGATTTCTTTTCCGGGACATCAGAGATGTCCTCTTCCTTCAAAGAATAGTGTTTCCTCCACCATTGATGCTGCCCTCAGCCACTTTTCTTCCATTTCCTGGACGTCCACGCTTATCCCATCTTCTCCCCCCCCCCCCCCCCCCCCACCTTAACAGGGATAGAGTTCTGCTTATCTTCACCTACCACCCCATGAGTCTCCACATCTAATGCATCTTTACCTCTCCTTTCCCCCTCTACTTTCCACAGGGATCACTCCCTCTGTAATTCCCTTGTCCATTCATCCCTCCCAACTAATCTCCATCCTGGCACATACCCCTGCATGTGACAGAAGTGCTACACCTGCCCATTCACCTCCTCCCTCACCTCCATTCAGGGCTGCAAAGATTTCTTCCACATGAGGCAACATTTCACCTGGGAATCTATTGGATTTGTCTTTTGTATCCGGTGCTCCTGTTGTGACTTCCTCTACACTGGTGAGACCCAACATGAATTAGGGGATCATTTTGTTGAGCACCTCCACTCCATCAGCCAAAAATGGAATTTCTGTTGACCAACCATTTTAATTCCTATCCCCATCCCATTCTGACATGCCAATCTATGGCTGCTACTTTTGCCACGATGAGGCCACTCTCGGTGCAGGAGCAACACCTCACATTCCGTCTAGGTAGCTTCCAACCTGATAACATGAAAACGGATTTCTCCAACTTGCGGTAATTTTTCTCCCTTCCTCTTCATTCTTCAATTCCCCACTCTAACCTCTTTTCTTTTCTACTCACCTGCCTATCACCTCCCCCTGGTGCTCTTCCTCCTCCTTTCCTTTCTCCCATGGTCCACTCTCCTCTCTCATCAGATTTCTTCTTCTCCAGCCACTAGGCTTCACCCATCACCTTCTAGCTAGTCCACCTTTCCCTCCACCCGCCCATATATTCTGACATCTTCCCCCTTTCCTTTCAGTCCTGAAGGAGGGCCTCAGCCTGACATCTCCACTGTTCATTCATTTCCATAGATGCTGCCTAAGCTGCCAAGTTCCTCCAACATTTTGTGTGCATTACTCTTCGATGGTGTTTTAAAACTAGAGCTCTTGCTTCTTAGCTTCCACATGTGTAACTAATGTGACCTCAAAACTTTGGCCCTATTTTGATTTAATTCTGCTGTCCACTGACTTAATTTTGTACTCCTCAATCCTGCCCTTTTAACTGTATTACTTTAAACAATACTATGTTCAGTCATAGAGGTCATTGCAGAGATGGGAACCATTAATCTTGAGCAGTGAGGCGAATGAATACGCTGCCACCATCGAGGTTTTCTCACTAGGACAATGAGCAATTTACTGTTGATCTGTGCTGTGCACTATACGTATTTTGAATTAGATTTTATTAACTTATTTATGGTAATTTTTTTGGTTTTTGTGCTGTGTGTGATATGTTTTGTGGGTGTATCGTGGTCCAAAGGAACTTTGGTTCGTTTTGTTGTACATGGGTAGTCAGATGACAATAAACTTGAATTTGATAGTTCAGTGAAATCTTTCTATTGGTTTTGTAGAAAGTCACTGGAAATTTGAACTGACACTTAAAGTTGATTATAAAAGTTCGGATACTCCTTGGTCTATGCAGGTGCAAGACACGTCATTTATTCTGTGCATTGTGATGGTCCAACCTGAAGTGCCCGTCAGACACCTGAAAAATTTGAACACTGCCCCAAGTAGTAAGCTTCTGTACCATCGGCTGGATCTGCTGGGTCAACCTACCTCCTGTTTGCATTTCAAGCAGTTGGCAACACTAGGTAAGAAGCTAACTATGAAGAAATATGTTGAGGGTTTGCAGCCTCTAACATTCCATATTGCTCTTCCATTTGCAACTTCCTTTGCATTCTACATCCACACATGCACCCAGTCACCAAGAAGCCAACTACATTAGATACCAGAGATCTCCATCAGTCTTATTTTGAAGTGATTACAAGCCATGCAGTGAACAATCCTGATAAACTGAACTCCTTTTGTCAATTCTCTTTCTATTTATGTAAGGAATAATTAACTTTCAGAGATGATCTTTCCAATATACTCCAACTTGCACTATAAGCAAGAAAAGGAACAAAGGATTAGACTATCCCACTCTCAACAAGCTCTGTATTAATACTCAACTGAACAATGAGGTTTTATCAAATACTGATTGGCAAATTGATGCCACTTTATGAACCATTAAGAAATAAAGATACACGACTGCAATCTTATGATAAAGCATTAACTTGGCTTTTATATCCTCTATTTCTCTAACTCTTAACAAGTCTGTGCATAGGTGTGAAGTATCCATTTCACAATTGTGCTTTAGCAATCTTTTGCATGCTTCTGCAAGTTATTGTAGCACAATGACATTTGCCTGCCAGTGATGATACTGAATGCAAGAAAGAATCCATAACTATCTTTCCAATGGAGGGACAAAGGAGAAGCCAATAAGTGGAAATGAACATTCAGAGAAAGAGTTGCAATGGACATGGGTTAAGGGTGAGAAGTTTAAAGGGAATATTAGGGGGGGCTTCTTTACACAGAGAGTGGTGGGAGTGTGGAATGAGCTGCCAGATGAAGTGGTAAATGTGGGCTCACTTTTAACCTTTAAGAAAACCTTGTACAGGTACATGAATGAGAGGGGTATGAGGGATATGGTCCAGGTGCAGGTCAGTGGGACTAGGCAGAAAAATGGTTCGGCACAGCCAAGAAGGGCCAAAAGGCCTGTTTCTGTGCGGTAATGTTCCATGGTTCTATGTTCTATGGTAAACTGTAGTCACGAGAAATGCTGCTTAACAAGTTGGTTGTTAATCAAGGTGAGGAGTTATTCAATATTGCTTCTTTTTTACAAGATTTGATATATTGATGAATGTTGTTCAATTTTTGGTAAAGAAATCTTTTATTTCACTTATTGTGTTTTATTTATTGAAGATCATAGATTTCCCCCTTTCCTTGATGTTACTGGTATATTGGTTACATGGCAAAGGTCTGGTGCAACAACCACCAGAGTGTTGTGTACTATTGAAGTACAGCACCAGTGTGCTGCTGCTGTAAGGCCATCTACTGAAATTAGTGGGAAGGGAGTTGACAGTATATTACTTTTTCTGAATTGCTTTGGTTGAAGAGTGCTAACTTGTATTGCTTAGAAAGGCAGGAGAGTTTAAAATGGAGAATAAGATGCCCCATGGTGCCTCTTGTACTGGATCTGAAGAGATTAGCATCTCTTTGTGAATGGGTCAGTGGAGGAATCTGGGTGTAGGAGTGTAACTCATACAGCAGCTTTTGATTAAGGGGTGTAGTGGTTGATCTATACAAATATAACTTTAATTTGTAATTTTACATTAAGTAGGTGTTTATTTTCACAATTAAAGGTACTTAAAATGAACTGGAATGCATATTTTAAGTATGAGCAAAAAGCTAAAGTCACAAGAAACATTTCACTCGTTTTGTGCCTCACAAATATTTGATAATTTTCAAGCATCGATAAAGGAATTCTGTTGTGGGTCAATTTATATGAGCCTTTGGTTTAGCATGTTGGGTAAGCAGAGCTGGAAATTGTAGAGTCCTGGCCAGCTGTTTTTCTTTTAAACAATTTTAATTGTTTTACTGGATTGTTAAATATAAAACATACATGTCTTTTTTAATGGTACTTGTTTGAAAGTACAATGCCTGACCAGTCCAGCCAACTTCCCAAACAAAACACTGTGCTGGAGTAGTTGGTCAGAGACCTGCTCAGTGACTCTGTTTCTCTCTCCACAGATACTCCCTGACAAGTTGAGATTTTCCATCATTCGTTTCATATTCCCAGCACAGTAGTATTTAACTTTTGGATTTGTCTCATTTCCTAAACCACAGCATTTGTATTTAGTGCTTTCCAGTGGTGCTCCCAGCTCCCAGAGGAGAATGGTCTGGAACAGAGTCACATAGAACAGGAACTAGAAGACTTCTACTGGGTTTTGTGCGGTTTAACAACTCTGTAGATGGGTGCCTTAGTTTCCTTGGTATTTCTTTAGATATTGGGGAGGTAATTGACTACTTAATATATAGGTGTATATATATAGGTATAGGCATCCGTCAGTCTCGTGAGACCATGGATTTGCGCCTTGGAAGGTTTCCAGGGCGCAGGCCTGGGCAGGGTTGTATGGGAGACCGGCAGTTGCCCAAGCTGCAAGCCTTCCCTTCTCCACGCCACCGAAGTTGTCCAAGGAAAGGGCACTAGGACCCATGCAGCTTGGCACCAGTGTTGCCCAAGGAAAGGGCACTAGGACCCATGCAGCTTGGCACCAGTGTTGTCCAAGGGAAGGGCACTAGGACAAGAAAAATCCTGCCTTTCAATACTTTGGCCACATTCTACAGAATTAGAATCAGGTTCAGGCACATTCAATAAAGGCTTCCGCTGTAACCTTTTCAGCTTGAACCCAAGTTCCTGTTGTCGACTTCCTTATCATCTTGAAGTGTGCGTTGCCAACTCTCACAGGAGGATCGTAGGTGTCTAACTCCTAATACCAGTGGGCTTCGAATCTAGCTGTGCAACAATGTGAGGTATCCAAGTATTGCCCATGAGTCTGTATCCCAACATGAGTTAGAATTTGCAAAAGGAAAAGGAGAAAACTTGGGGGCAAAATTCTTTACAACGGGTATCACATTCATCATTTCCATCCTTAGTGTGACATTTTTCTTCAATATAGATAGATAGATATCCATTGGGCCTGAGTTTCAAATATGTCATTGTCGCCAACAACAGTTGCCATTAAATACTGAGCATGATTAAGAGGAATTTATTCAATTCTTTTGCACTCCTTGTGTCTCTTGCAGAAAGCCCCACTGTCATGCTATCAGCAGGCAGCTTTTCATCTCCATTTGAGCACCTCAGTCAAGCAGAGACCAAACGTATGGTGGAGCATTATACAGCTTATCTGAGTGACAACACACGCCTCATCGCCAATCCAGGACTCAAAGTGAGATTTGATTTCTATAAATTTTGTGCTGTCACTTTAATCAATCTGTTTAACTTTATTTTGCAACTTGTTGAGGGTGAAATGTTGCCTTGGGGGTTTGAAAACCATATTTGCAATCAAACAAGATGTCAAGATTGCAAAGTTTGGTTTAATCTCTGAGGGCATCACGGGAATGGAACCCTTCACATATTTTGTTGTGATTCAAAGAAGCAGAGATAACCACCTACTCATAACATTCTCTTGCTGACTGGGACAGAAATTTCACAGCTGCGTAAGTCCTGCTCTGGAACTCAGAGGCAAGTGGTGCAGCAATTCTTTAAAGAGCCAAAGGTGAAGAGATAATATTCTGTAGACAGTATTATGCTTAGTTCGCTAAGCAATAATGTAAAATCAGATCCTTTATTCTGAAGTGTGGGTGGTTAATAATATTGCTTTATTATTCTCAGATGGGAGATAAATAAGTGACCAGACAGATCGCAGTTGTACACATTGTGTTTTACAGAACAACAAAGTCTGTGAAGCATGTGACAGATTTTCAAATAATTATAGTTCCACTGTAGAAAGTGGATCTGTCTGTCCTGAAATGGCATTTCCAATCAAATTTATTTCAAATTGGTGCCAGATACTCCTTCATAAATGTATTATTGGAATTTTTTTTCTCTTTAGTTGTAGCATTAATGGCCATTTTGCATCTTGCCTCATACGTTCCCTGGACTTGTGGAGTAGTTATTAACCCTTCACGTGTTGCATTAGTAGCCAGAGAGGCGAGCAAAATTTGAAATAAATACAGTTCAGTGTGTTGTGGTTGCCGTTCTTGTTCTGTGCTTCAATTCAGCCGCTACTTTTTGCTAGTACCTTTCAGTTCAAAGTGCGCTCTAGAAATAAAAAGGATCCAGCCAGTAGTTGAAGTGCAGAGTGAAGTGAGTGCGGGGTGATCTCTCAGCCATTGAATAGTGTGGAAACCCAGTGGCAGCAGGGGGTTTGAGAGCAGGGCTGAATGAAAACCTGGTTGTCAAGAATATCTTTACACACCTAAATCTTGTGAAGTGTATACGTTGACAGATAACGAATTTTTTTTTGCTTTTCCTAAGTGAAAATAAATCACCTACACATGTTTGATCCTTCCTGCATTCTTGCTATATTCAATGATAATCTCAGGCTCAGAGATCCTAGAACTGTTCTTTGTTACCTCCCTCCTCTGGCATCCAGCAATGTGACCTCTGATCCTTCATTAGGTTTTTCAATTTTTAAAGTCAGTTCTTAAAGGGAATCCTTTCAGGTATTCACATGTGAAATTAAGCTCGTTATCTTTCCCTTGTCTGGATAAATTGAAACTCTAAAATCCGCACATAATCTTTATTTTATATATATGAGGGAAGCTGTCCATGCAATTTTATACAGTCTGATTTTTAAAAAAAGCATATTAACAGGATTGATTCACAGCTTTGAAAAGTTCTGGGCATATCTTTAAGAAGTCCTGTTCTTTTTCTCTCTGCCTGTGTGTAGTCCTCTGTCAGAAACGAAGTCATGGCTACCAGTCACGTAACAGATGAATGGATGTCACAAATGGAAATCAGCATCCTAAACAGTTACATTGTCCGTCGTTACATAGCAACGCCCAATGGGGTGCTTCGGATTTACCCTGGCTCTCTCATGGATAAAGCATTTGATCCCACCAGGAGACAGTGGTGAGTTTTATAGGATCCACAGGAAGAGTGTTACAAATAGCCTCTAAAGCAAAGCCTCTTAGAGAAAAAATGTTTGCTTCTCACCACAGCGAGCAGAGTTTGTCTGAGCACTGAAGTGATTAATGTTGTTATTTGTGTTTGTATAATTAACACTGCATTTTGATGATGTCGCATCTGAAGATGTCTGTTAGTTCGTTTGTATTGTTTTGAATTTAGTGATTGCTTGGTTGTTTTTCTGCTTGAGTGTACTGAATGTATTTCCTCTGTGATTGAGGACATCCTGTGTAACCCAACAGTAACATACACTCCTTTAAAACTCTCGTATTCAACAAAGTGCTTTAAAGGTAATATTTCCCACTCCCAATTTCAGGTGGCCCCCGCTTTTCGAACGTTTGCTTTACAACAACTCATTGTTACGAAAGACCTACCTTTGTACCTGTTTTCGCTTTTACGAGAAAAGACACCCGCTTTATATGTGTGTTTACCCCGAGAAAGACTACAATGACTGTGAAGCCTTGTGCGGGCAGTTGTTTGCGCATGCGTGTATGTGCATACGCATCTGCGTACGTACGCGTGTATATGCCGATTTTCTTTTTTTCTCTCCACATCTATTTTGGCTCGCTGTCTTCCTGAGTTTGATACCTGAAACTACACCATACCTACAATATTTCTACTTTATATAGGGTGTATATTTATCATATCATTCCTGCTTTTACTATATGTTAGTGTTATTTTAGGTTTTATGTGTTATTTGCTTTAATTTGGTAGGTTATTTTTTTGGGTCTGGGAACACTCAAAAATTTTTTCTATATAAATTAATGGTAATTGCTTCTTCGATTTACGACATTTCAGATTACAAGCGGTTTCATTGGAACGCTCTACCTTCGGATGGGGGGGGGGGGGGACCTGTTCTTCATTTCTCTCACCTCGTATTGCTATTCATTCTGTGAGGGGGTGAGCCTCTTAACTGTGCTGCAATGCCACCAAGCTCTCTTGTTTGCTTAAATAGGGGCTCTCCCTACTCCAGCCCATACACTGAGGGCAGTATTAAGGCCCCTTTATTGCTCTTGTGAATGTGCCTATGGTCAAAGCAATATGAGCGTTCGGAGTATATGATTAGTGCACCAGGGTTCGTGACTGCATGTGATGCCAGTGTCACTGCTTTGCTCAGTTTATTGTGGAGTAACACTGAAGCTATTCAGAATCTGCCAGGAAGAAACATGGAGAAATGCTTATGATATTGGTAAAAACCTGGAGCAGCATGGTGTGGGACAACATAATTCAGGGAAAATAATCTTTTGCATTGTATTCAAGACTATCTTCAAACCTTTTAATCATGCCCTTGGAGAGTTCTCTAATTCTGTAAAAATTGGACTATTGTTGCTAGGTATCTGCATGCAATGGCAAACCCTGCTCTAATTACCTTCACTGGCCCATATCTTGATGTTGGAGGAGCTGGTTACGTGGTTACACTCAGCCACACTATTCATTCATCCAGGTAATGTGCGGATTCATCACCGTGTTTATTTCATTCAACTTGATAAATGATGTTCATCTGTAAATATGTCAGAATGTACAAGTTGCTGATTGTTGCAGCAGAAAAGATGCAGTGATATTTTGACAAGAGAAATTGTGCTTCATAACCTTCATTAGCATTTACTTATGGAGTTTAGGACTCTTGCACATTGAAGTTAGCTAGAGGAACTTCAGCTTAGACATTGGTAAGAAATATGTCAAAGTACTGTTTTTTAAAATTTCTCCCCAAGGTCTCTTTTGGCACCAGGACATGCTGTGGCTGTAATGGGAGTGGACTTCACCTTGCGATACTTTTACAAGGTTCTTTTGGATTTGCTACCCATTTGCAATCAAGATGGAGGCAACAAAATCAGGTAATTCCAACCAAGGGATGGCCAACTTTGTAAAGACTCAGGATCTATTAAAGAAGAAAATCAGTCATTTTGCATTTGACCTCATTTTTTTTAAGAAAAGGCTATTTCTACATCTATGGGCGGGATGCTTATTTAGGTGGTCTTTCAATTCTTGGTGGAAAGTCATCATTTCTTCAGATTGGTACATTTATGATACAAGTTTTATTATAATATATCGTATATGTTTTAAGTTGCCTGATGTTGCTTTCTGATTAGAATTTATATATTTTTTACTTGCGACATTAAAGCATTAGCTGCTATTTTGCTGAGAATTACCTTGAGCTAATTGACTTTCTTTCATTAGGTGCTTTATCATGGAGGACAAAGGTTATCTCTTGGCACATCCAACTCTAATCGACCCCAAAGGCCATGCACCTGTGGAGCAGCAGCACATCACCCACAAAGTAATGGGGAAAAAAATCACATGAATGTGTAGCTTTGCAGAGATTCATTTTTTTAAAATATAGAGTATACCTTCACCGCAAACTGCATTGCAACTGCTCACTACTTGGTCAATGTACTGGATGGTTGATTTGTCCCATTAATTCTTAGGTGACTTGGTATATGGAGGTTTTGTTTAAAAAAAACCCAGGGAAATAACTTACTTGAATTTGTAAGACTTCTTCTACAAAGACATAATTAGGCTTCTTAATGTGTTTTCTTGCTGGAGATAAAATACTGGATTGAATCTGATTCGTTGAGGTGGACAAAATAGCTGGATACCAGAATCAGATGGCTGTGTTTGGGAGCATTGTTAATAAATGACTGCCCAAACTGATGGATCCTCAAAAGGACTTGCATGTTCTCAGTGACTTTGAATAATCCAATTTTATAATTCATTGTAACTCAGTGACTTGGCTATCAGCCAGATAAGAAATCTAGGTGGGATCGATTGCTTTTCTGACTAGTGAGTGTAGCCATAGAGTACATCTGCAATGCTGGTACTTGTAGACCACGTCCATATGCACTTCAGCATTTTTATAATTTGTGATAAAGTAGTAAGCCTGCTGGCTCAGTATGCATTTGTTTTTATTGATTGTGGTGCCCAGTTCTTCTTAGGTTATGATAAGTGTTAAGTGAGTGTATTATCTGTGCTGTTTGCTAGGAATTCCACTGAAATTAATGCTAAAACAGTGACTCCATAGCTGTGTCTGTTACTGGATAACACTGTTACATTTTTAAGTGATCCTAGGTGGATAAGTGCCCTGTGCTGATGACCTTTGTGATTTAAATAGCTAAGCTCCTGCAGGCCCCTGTGAATAATGAGAGCTAATTAACCCCATCATAATGTAAGAGAATGGAACGTGCTCCAAAAGGAGACCACATGCCCATGTCAGACAAATGGAGGCATATGCACAAGCCAGCAATTTGATTCAGATACCGGCCATTAGAACAGACTTCTGAGTAGTAAGAATTAAAATAGTAAATAATGATAGTTCTTCAACATGTGGATGCAGTCATGAAATGTACATCTTTTCTTGCTGTGCTCTCAGAGAGTTGAAGATCTATGCAATTAATTGTAACATTTTAGTAGAATTGAAACTAAATGTTTTCTCTTTTTTTAATCAGGAACCTCTGGTGGCAAATGACATTCTAAATCATCCTAATTTTGTGAAGAAGAATCTTTGCAACAGTTTCAGTGACAGAACAGTGCAGCGGTTCTACAAATTTAACACCAGCATTGTAGTAAGTCTGTCTTCAAACATCGCGGTTTAGAAATTATTCCAAAACTCCAAAGTACTTTGTCCGGAGGCATTGCAAGTCAGAACAGAAGCTTCTGAGCCTTACTGTCACTTTAGGAGAAACCAGGAACAAATTCCAAGAGATAAATGACCTATTCTGGATGATTTTGTAGTGCCTGGGTTGTTGCAATAAGTGGAAGCAGCCTTTAAATCTCCACACGTATATGCTCTGCTTAGCCCTTTTAAACCAAATTCATGGTGAAAGATCGTGTTGATAATTGATGTTACTGCAGCTTCAGCAGCCTCCATGTATGGAGGAGGAGTCTATTTCTAGAAATGCACGGTGCATGTGCAATATGTGTCATCTCATTTAAAGATCGTGGTCTTAATAAAGTTCTGTAATCAGACAAATCAAAATGTGCTGTTTGATAGGCACACATGTCTGTAAATTCTAATTATGTAGATGGTTGAACTAAATCCATCTGCAATTTTCAGAAAATTGAATACTGTTCATGTGTAGAATTATAACTCTTAATTTAAAATTGCCTTCAAATCTTCCAAACTGGGGTGAGCCTAATGATGTTTTTCGAATCTGAGAGTTCATAGAGTCATAGAAAAATACAGCAGAGACACAAGCCCTTTGGCTCATCTGCCTGTGCCGAACCATTTAAACTGCCCACTCCCATCGACCTGCAGCTGCACTGTTGCTCTCCATACCCTATCCAAACTTCCCTTGAACATTGAAATCGAACTTGCATGCTTCACTTGTGCTGGTAGCCTATTCTGCATTCTCACAACCCTCCGAGTGAAGACGTTTTCTGTCATGTTCTCCTTAAACTTATCACTTTCGCCCTTGTCCCACAACCTCTAGATGCAGTCTCAATGCAGTCTCAATGCAGTCTCAACCTCTAGATGCAGTCTCACCCAGTCTCAATGGAGAAAGCCTGCTTGTATTTACCCTATCCATACCCCTCATAATTTTGCATACTTCAGTCTTCTACGTTCCAAGGAATAAAGTGGTAACCTATTCATTTTTTCCTCAGATCCTCCAGTCCCAGCAACATCCTTGTGAATTTTCTCTGTACTCTTTCAGCCTTGTTTACATCTTTCCTGTAGGTATCCAAAACTGCACACAATACCCCCAAGTTGGGCCTCAACAATGTCTTATACGAATTCAACATGATTTTTAAATATTATTGGAAAGACAGCTTAGCTTTTTGCCATCCATAATAAAGTGCCCTTGTTTCACAGCACCAGCAACTAAATAGAATCTGCAGATGGCAATGCACACAAAATGTGTTCCACCAGCATTTTGTGTGTGTAACTAAATAGAATCATGTCCTAAATATTTTTTTTCTATCCTTATTCAGAAATCTTTGCCCCGGGTTGCTGGAAGAAGCTCTGGGATCTTGCCACATTTGAGGAATGAGCTTTCTCTGCTGGCAAGCCAATGCAAACAGCAGCTCAACTTTGTGGGCACAGAAGTCGAATTTATTGTGTATTCTAACATTCTTATTTCTCCTGACACACAACGGAGGGATTTAACGCTGGAAGACTTTCTCTGTAACGTAACTTTAGACAGGGTCAGTTTAGTAGCAAATAGTGCCCAGGGCATTGGAGAGAATGCCCTGCAGATACTGCCATTTGAACTTTTCCCTCCACCTGAGAAAGCAGGTGAGGCCTTTGCTTTCCACCTGCAAGTATTGAGGATGCACTAACTATTCAAAACTTGTCTGGATTAATCAGGTTGAACTTTGGTGTTTAAATCCAGTAAGTGTGACCTGAAACCACAGCATTCTCGCTTCAGGTGGAAAAATCCTGATACAGAGCCAAGGTTAAGATTAATGTTCTGTAAAGATGACTTTGGTTAGTTTGTAGCTTTTTGTCACATTGCTCATCAATAATGAGAACCTTCTTAGTGGAGGAAAATTAACTAAGGTCGCAAACAGAGCAGGTACGATCAGAGCATGTTGCTGCTAACTGTCAGCAAAGTTCCACTCTCTCCAGGGCCACCCTGAACTGTTTTAATATGTTTTCTGTGTGAATGCACTGTCTCCAATACAGTGTGCTTGTGAGGCTGCTGCAAGTTTCTCATTGCACCTGTGCATACAACAATGAGCTCAGCTTTAACTTTGAAGAGATGATCTGTGCCTTATGACTGTTTGTTTTATAGCTGTAACAAAGAGAAATGTACCTCATTTTGGCAGATGATTTCTGTAGACACAGGCTCCTCTGCACAAAAGAAGCGTCAAAGGTAGTTTTTGAGTGCCATTATGTTAACAGCCCTGCATTAAATATATAATAGTGAGTGAAGGGAATGATCACCTCTGGATTTGCTAGCAGCTCATATACCTGCTTTCCTCATTCGCGAGGCTCTGCTTCATTGTCTTACACCATGCTTCAGTACTGCCTTCTGGAGCTGGTATGGCACACAATCATCATAAGCAGCAAGTTTTCTCCACCAGGGTTTCAATGCTGCATTGTCATGTTATTAGTGTGTAAGTTTTCTCTTTTTCATTCCTTTCCATTAGCTGTGTGTCAATGTTCCTCCAAGTATCCCTTTCATCTTGTGCTGGATTTGCCTGCAGTCTTGCAAAATGCAGCCATTTAAACTTCTACCTGAAGCAATACAAATGAATTGAGTCTGGAAAATGTCTAGAATTTTTCACAAACCATTTGGTGTGCTTTACGCCAGCCAACATTAGAATCCCATGCTTACCTTCCTTTTCAATCAGAGATAATGAGGTTAATTTTAGCTCCCCGAGAAGATCACATGGATGCAGTAATATGATCTTTAACCCAGTTTAATCAAAACTATTTTCTTTCCATGATACTACTGTACATTTTGTTTTGATAGGGTGATCTGACAAATCTTGTTCATGGTAGCCATTGCTCGAAGTACCGATTGACCAGGATTCCTGGCACCAATGCATTTCTTGGAATTGTCAACGAAACATGTGATGCACTTGCTTTCTGTGCCTGCAGCATGGTAGACAGACTTTGCCTGAACTGTCACAGGTCAGTGTTGTGTCACCAAACTTTAATTAGAATTGTACATTAACATCATAAGGAGGTTAATAAGTTAATAGATTTTCAGTGCCATTCATAATTGAAGATAGCTTGGCATTTATGTTGGCAAAAAATGGGAATGAGCATTATCTGAAATTGTTACCTAATACAAAGTTAATCTGTGTATGCAAGAGAAATAAGAATTAAATGAGATCTTCTGAAATAACTTACCAATTTTATATTATCTGTATTTTAAATGCAAACAATTTAGAACCATTTCCAGCCATTTTTGTAAAATATCACTTTACTGAACAGATTTGTGCTGCTAATTTCATGTAAATATTGTTACTGCTAGTAATTTTAGGATGCAAGTTCTGTAATTTATAGAGCCTCCAATAAGTTTATTGATGCATCATATTTATGGACTTTTGGATTTTATCAATTTCACATTTGTATCTTAACAATAATTAAAATGTTTAGCCTGTCATCTTGGGGAAGAAAGCTCGATGAATAGATACTTGCACTGCATTTCCAGTAAATAATGTTATTGCATTAAGAATTTTTAGCTGCAAAATGCTCTATATTGATAACTGGTAAGTATCTAACATTAATGTTTAACACCACATTTATGTATTTTTCAAGTCCAACAGATTGCCCATTTCTCTTGCAATGAATCTGATGGGATATCGTTCCCACCAACAGCCAACCCATCCCAGAGGCAGGATTCTCATTACTGTTTACCTTCCCCATACATCCTCCTCCTCTATCTCCTGTTCTGCTCATAATGCCTATTCTCCACCCCCTACTTTTCCTCCCAGGCAAACTTAATACACTTGTCTGTTCAAAAAATTTTGTTAGCCCATTATCTTTTTTAACCCATTTGTTGAGATTTTTTTAAAATCATGGAACATCCAAGTTAATATTGTTAAAAGGATGTGTTGCTGAACTTTAAATTTCAGAATAAATAGTGAACACAAGTATTTGGAAATATTAGTAAATTGATTGGAATTCTGTACGACTACTTTAATGTTTTGTGCCATGGCATTTTCTAAGGACACTACATTTCAGTTTCTTATGTGTTTGTAGCTTACTTTATATGTTTAAAAGCTCATTTCCAAGGTTTGCTCAGTAAAGATTGGCAATTAGCAGGAGGAAGGCTTGTTAAAGCCTGTCATTGAAATTAAGCAAAAGGCAAAAATTTTGCGTAGTGAGCTGTTTCCTATCTAATGTTATGTTCTACATTGTTTTGCCCCATTGGGGGTACTCTTGTAAAGATGATCCCTACTAGGTGACTTTCCACTGCGTTCATCCCAATGTGTAGTGATGAGGCTATTTATCTTCTTAGGATGAATAACCTGGCTTTACAGAGATGTCATATCACTTGTGGAAGTGAAGATTGGAGTTAATTTTATTTAATAAGTAATGGTTCTTCATGAAGTGTTTTGGTCCTTCAATTATTCATGCCATTTATAAAGTCTGTGGTCAAGTTTGCAGATGGAGGTGAAACGGGGTGGTAGAGGGGTAGTAAGATGGAGAATAAGGCAATTTGGTGCGCTTATTAGAACTTTTACCTCACAGCCCAGTGCCCTGGGTTTAGTCCAAACTCACTTCTTTTTCTATAAGAACTCTTTGTGACTGCATGGATTTTCTCCCGTATCCCAAAGACATGCCACTTGGAGGGTTGATTGGCCACTGTATATTAATCCTCATGTAGGTGGGTTAATAGAATTTTTGGAAATGTGAGATGAATTGGTTACAGGGAAATTCAGTGGGGGTTGAGATTGTTCTGTGAGGTAGCAGAGATTCAGTTGATTGAACAGTTGCCTTTAATGTCATTATGAAATATTAATATCCCAATTGCATATAATGAACATAGACTCCTTTAGGTGGATGTTAAAGTAATTGAATCCTCTGGAAAATGTCTATCTCTAACTCAAGATAAATGCTGAGTACTAAAGAAATGTTTAGAGGCACTGATTACAGTTTTCACCTTCAGCATGACAGATTATAAGGAAGCTTGTAGGATTTGAGTTGTACAATAAGTTGTGGGATGCTGCACCTTTCAGTCCTCTCTGACCCGTAGAACCTGGAGCTGTTATGTTTTCCTGATTTGCCATGCACTGCTTCAAATTGCAATTTAAATTTATAATTCTCATAGGGGAAATATTCTTTTCTAAAGCACAAATCCTGTGTTTTTATACTCCAAATGATAACTCAGTGTTTCATGGCTCTTTATGACAATAGGACAACAGTGATGATGCACATAAGGCTTTTATTCAGCAAGTAGTTATCCTCTTTGAAGCAATAATTGATGTTAGATTCTATAAGCTTGTTTTGAAGGAGTTTGGCCAGGATTTTGGGGATGGGGAGAGTGTTAACATAATTAAAAGGAAGTGTTTTATTATTTCATTGAGCACAAGAAAGAAGCATATCTATTTGAAAAGTTGGTGAGAGACTAACAATTATGTTCTCATGTAATGTGTACCTTGTTTTTATTTAGAATGGAGCAGAATGAATGTGAGTGCCCCTGTGAGTGCCCCCTGGAGGTGAATGAATGTACTGGCAACCTGACCAATGCTGAAAGCAGGCAAGATTTCTCCTAAATTGTTTTTAACTTGGAATAGTCTTAGTAAACCGATTTGAGTGATTGCCTAATTTTCTCATTGGTTTTTAATTGTATTTAAACAAAGTCTCCAATTTAGCTGGGTTTCATACCCATCATATTTTTGTCGGTATTTTCTGTGTTCTGTGGATTCGCATTTGATTAAGCGTGATGTCAGAAAGATGTGGTAGAATTAGCCAATAGGTAACAAGAGGAAAGTACTGCAGGTACTGGAGTATACCTGAATGATGAAAGACGTTGAGGTTGCTGCGGTCAATCCTTACAGCAGCAGGACAGCATCGTGAACTATTTTGTGAATGATTTTCCTTCCTTATTAATGTCAGAACTAGAGATGTTCACTGACAGTTGGACAGGATTTGATTTTATTCAAAACTTCTTATCAAGTAAATCAGCTCGTGCCTGCATTCAGCATGGCATAAATAACATTTGGATGCAAACTGATCCAAGCAGCAAGCAACTGTGCTACAAAAGCGGCACCATCACTAGAGCTGCATCACCTATCTTAGCCGTTCAGGAGCATCTCCATTTCAAAGCTCAGACCAGCACCATCGTGCAGATCACTGACCAGAAACTCATTTGGAATGGCCATAGATAGTATTGGCTACAAAAGTAGGTCAGAGGCTGGGTATCCTACAAAGAGTGACTTAACTCCACAAACTTTTCCACTTTGTGCAAGGCACAAGTTAAGTGAGTCATGGAATACTCTCCACTTGCCTGGATTAGGGAAGTTTCCGTAACTTGTGAAGCTTAACACCATCCAGAAAATAGTAACATAATTCATACCTCATTCAGCATCCTCAACATTCATTCTCTCTGTCACCAGTCCACTGGCTGTAACGTGTACCATCTACCGAATGCATTGGAGTTACTTGCCTAGGTTATTCTGACACTGACTCTACCAAAAAGAAGCATAAGAAGAGCCAGTGCAGGAGAATACCACCATTTGCATATTCCCCTCAGACTGCCTCCAGTGCTGACTTGGGTTTTTAAACTCTGATCCTCTCTACTCAGAATCTTGGCTGTTGGGAGTTCCTGAGGCTCTGGCCAACAGAAATAAGGAATCATACATTTTGTTTAGGAGGTCACAATTGAGTGGATCACTTGATGACCTTAAAGAGATTAGAAATACTTGTCAGTGGGAAATCAAAATAACAAAGAGGGTCTGAGATGGATCTGGCATGTAAGGGTGAGGAAAATCCCAAGAGGCTCCTGAAGTGTAGTTCCCCTTCGAGATTAGCAGGGCTCACCTGCAGGAGATGGTGGGATTTTAACCTAAACACTTATTGGTGTTTACTGAGGCAAAAGTCATTGTTCAAGAGGTAAAAGAAACAAGTGAAGATGTTTTGGAAGGCATATTACCAGGATGGTAGTAGTTGCTTTATTGTTAGTCAGTGGCGATGTTCCTGAAGACTGGGAGATGGCTAATGTTTTTCTATTGCTTAAAAAAAAAGAGTAGTAAGGTCAAGGCAGGGAATCCCAGGATGGTCAGTCTGATATCTGTAGTGGGGAAGTTACTTGAGGTTCAGAGAGACAGGATCTACCAGCATTTGATAGTCAAATTAGGAAAAGTCAGCAGGCTTTGTTCATGGGAAGTCGTATTTGACTGACCTTTCAGCATTTTTGACGAGTTAACCAAAAAGGTAGGTGAGGGTAGGGCAGTAGATGTTGTCTATTCTGACATGGGCAAGACGTTTGACAAGATCCCACATGGGAGGTAGGCCTGGTATGTTAGACATAATGGAATTCAGAGGGAGGTACTGTAGTTCAGTGGATTCAAAATTGGCTCCAAGTTAGGAAGCAGAGATGGTAGTAGGTTGTGGTAGTAATAATGATCAGTTAGGCACAGAGAGAATTTATATTTACTGACAAGTACCTGTTTGGCTCGGTTCACAAGCATGCACATTTACACAACTGAATAACTGCACACTTACTAAATTTCTCTGAACCCTGATGAATAGTGAAAGAAAAGAAAAGAATAATACCTGGGGAAAAGAGTCTACATCCGCTTGGCCAGATATTCCTCGTGTTCCCGATGTGATCTCGACATGACCGACGTGGGGTCATCCACATCCGCAGTGGATGAAAGCGATCTCCAGAAAGTTGTCATTGCTTGTGCTCCCAATATCCTTCATTCTTATTCTTTCCCTTATTATATTAATCTCCGATGGTTTAGTTTCATTGGCTCGAGGCCATCTATCTGACCTGTGTCATCTTCCCGTTGGATGTAACCCAGGGCTACATTATTGTTCCATGGCCTTTGCCTTCAACTTCATGCCTTAAGAGATTCCTTTAAACTATTCAACTTGACTGGTTCAAACCAGTCAAACTGTGTCACCCAGACACTGGGCCTGGATGATATTACTTCTGCAAACCTACCATCTTACACAATAAACAGCTACAGTCAGCCCTCCTTATCCACAGGGGATTGGTTCCAAGACCCCCCCCCCCCCCCCCCCCCCCCCCCCCGTGGATACCAAAAAATGTGGATGCTCAAGTCCCTTATGTAACCTGTCTCAGTGCGGTGGCTTTAGGTACCAACGGAACCTCGGGCTTTATTTAACATGTCTCAGTGCAGTGGACATTAGGACCTGGCAGTGCAGCTCTGAATCCGCAGTGATTCTGTTCACGAAAATAATCACGATTGCGATTGAAAATAGGGTGGAAGTAATAAAGCGATCGGAACGAGGTGAAACACCATCGATCATTGGAAAATCGTTAGGCTACAGTCGATCAACGATTGGAACAATTTTAATGAAACATGTAAAAGGCCCTGCCCCGATGGAAGCTACAATTATTACTAAGCAGTGCAGTGGTTTAACTATTGAAATACTTATGTTCCTTAAGTGTTTTATATGCATAGAAAGGTAAAATGTGTACTATATACTAAGAAAAATGTTTGACTAACTGACGCTAAATAATACTGGATGTACCTGTTCCGACTTCAAATCTGATTTAAAGATGGAACTCATTCATAACCTGGGGACTGCTTGTACTTTAAAGTCATTTCTAGAATACTTATGATACCTAATACAATGTAAATGCTATGTAAATAGTTGTTATGCTGTATTGTTTAGGAAATAATGACAAGAAAAAATAGTCTGTACATGCTCAAGCAACGAGTGCTAGAGAGAGAACTTCCAGGTTTTCCTGATCCACGGTTGGTTGAATCTGCACATGCGGAATCCATGGATAAGGAGGGCTGACTGTACTTATTTGGGAATGATCGCAGGTTTAACAGATCATCAGAAACCATTGTCTCCACATTCATTTTCTCTGAATAAGTTATCCCAAAGCAAGAGTAAGTTCATCAAACAGTTCGCAAAGTGGCAGCTGCAAGGGCAGTCTCACAAAATGGCTGTCCCCATTCCTGTTCACTGATTGTAGTTCTTTCTGTAGTCTTTTGTAATAGAAGCTGGTGACCAGTGACGTGTTGCAGGGTTTGATGTTAGGATTCTGTTAATTCATTTTTAAAAATAAATGCTTGGGATACGAATGCACAAGGCTTGATCAGTAAATTTGTGGATGAGAGGTGGTGCATTTTGGAAAGTCAAACCAGAATAGGACTTGCATTCAGCAGTGTAGTAGGACAACGGGACTTGAGAGTACAAGTGTATAGTTCATTGAAAGTGGTGTCACGGGGAGATAGGATGGTGAAAAAGACATTTAGCATGTTAGCCCTCTACAGTCAAGGCACTAAGTACAGGAATTGGGATATTATGTTGCAGTGGCTATGTTGTTGGTGAAGTCACACTTTGGGAAAGGTGCACTGTTCTGGTGACCTTAAAGGAGTGTAGTGGTTAAACTGGAAAGAGTGTCGAAGAGATCCACAAGGACATTTACAGGACTAGTGGGTCTGACTGAGAGTGAGGGGTTGGCCAGGTTGGGTCTCTATTCCTTGGAGCAGGGGAGAGTGAAGGGCAACCTTATAGAAATGTTTAAAATCATAGATAAGATGGACAGTAGCAGTCTTTTCCCTGAATAGGAGAAACCAAAACCAGGGGCCTAGATTTTATGGTGAGAGGGAAAAGACTTGAAAGGAACCTGAGGTCAAGTTTTTTACGCAGATGGTGATGAATATATGGAATGTGAGGAAGTGGTTGAGATTTAAGAAGCACTTGGAGAGGTGGACATAGGGAATGGTTGAACGCAGGGAATTCGGGCTAGCTGGGTAGTCAGCGTGGACTTGCTGGGCTGGAGGACCTGTATCTATGCTGTTTTGTTCTATAACTAGGTCTATTTTAATTAGAAGATCTCCAGCATTTCATTCAGACAGATTACCACCAGCTTCTCAGTTGTGGTTATGGATGAATGATTGGTCTTCACAGAGCCAAAGTTACGATAAGTAAATAAAGGCATCATTGTCTTCTTCCTCATGAACTGAATTCAATTTCAGTGATGATGTTTGTGGTAGGAGTTTGTAGGCTGTTACTGTGAGTTCAGGACCCTCGTGTCGGAGAGAAACGAGGGTCAAGAGGAGCTTTGCTCCTGACGGCCTTTAATGTCCGCTTATGTGTTAAGGACAAGATTCGATTCATTTCTTCTGTCCTCTTTGCATAGGCTTGTCAAAACACATTGCATAAGCTTAATCATGAAGAAGGACGTGTTGTCAACGTATTGTACTGCTGATAAACCTAGAACAATACACTGACAAGAAATCACACCACTAGCACAGATAGGGAGCAATGAGTGGGGGTGAGAGTGGATAATACTTCAGAAAGTGTGACAATAAGTGCTTGCATTGTGTATAATTGATTTTGTATTTTAATAAAACAGGAATCCAAGTTGTGAAGTCCACCAGGAGCCACTGACTCTTGCTGCCTTTGATCCCAGTCTACAAGAAACCCTCCCACAGTGCATCAACACCAGATGCAGCCAAAGGACATTGAGCGGGTAATGCCAGCTTCCAGCACATAAATCTGCAGCCTGGAAGTGTGCCAGGCAGCCTTTTTCTCCCTGTCACAAGCATAGATTTATTCTTTTACTAAGGCAAGAACAGATTAATCTTGATTTCATACAACTCCATTCTTTATCTTGCTTCATTAATTTTTGACCTAGTCATTTGCATATTTCTTATTCTGGTAATATACTAACCAATTCCTTAGTATAAGTTACTGGCTTTTGATATAAGGACAGCCACTGGTGGAATAGAAACATAACTGAAGCTTTGTGCTCACGTATTCAGCTGTAACTGTTCTTAGGCAGGAGAGTAGATGAGGTAAACCTCTGCCCCTGTTTTAATAATGCTGAAAGCAGCAAAATCAGGTTGCTAACCTGTCAACTTTCCTTGAAAGTGGATAAAGATCAGGATTCCCACTACCAACCAGGGTAGAAATGAAGTTCACATAAGATTATTAGTTATTGAAGAGTATCGAGGGAATTAGTGCCTTCAAAGCTATCATCCACAAAAGAGTTTAAGGTTCAACTATATGACGCCATATATAACCCCGAGAGTCATTTTCTTGTGGGCATACTTAATAATTGTGCAGAATAATAACTATAACAAAGTCAATGTAAGACCGCCCAACTAGGGCATTCAACCAGAGTGCTGAAGACAACAAACTATGCAAATACAAAATAAGAAATAACAATAAAATAAATAAATAAACAAACAAGCAATAAATATGAGGAACATGAGATGAAGAGTTCTTGAAAGTGAGTCCTTTGGTTGGAGGAACACTTCAAGTGGGCAAGTGAAGTTATCCCCTTTGGTCAAAGAGCCTCATAGTAACTGTTCCTGAGCTGGGTGATGCGAGTCCTGAGGCTGTTGTACCACCTTTCTGATGGTAGCAGTGAAAAGAGAGCATGTCCTGGGTGGGGAGGGTTTCTGAATGTAGCTGCTGCTTTCCTGTAATAAAGTTTTGTGCATATGTACTCAATGGTTGGAATGGCTTTACCCGTGATGGACTGGTCTGTATCCACTACTGTTTGTAGAGTTTTCCTTTCAAGTGCATTGGTGTTTCCATACCAGGCTGTGCTGCTGCCAGTCATTGTACTCTCCACTGCACATCTGTAGAAGAATAGAAGCAGAATGGAAATGACTATGACTGGCTGCCAGTGGCTTTTGACTGGCTCTTTCTTTCTATTTCAGGGATTGTTTTGGCGTTTTAGACTGTGAATGGTGTGTGGTGGATAGTGATGGAAAAACACATCTGGATGAGCCATACTGCACATCCCAGAAAGAATGTTTTGGAGGAATTGTTGGAGCTAAGAGTCCCTATATCGATGACATGCCTGCCTTGGGTAAGGATGCTACAGTGAATGGAAGCATAGTGGCAGGCTCTGTACATAGTACATCCTTTACTCTTGAAATGCTGAATACCAAGTTATAAACTAATAAAGTATTAATAACGAATGTCAAGCCACCTTTATGGAAATTTGTTAGGTGTTGGCAGCTAAAACGATGTCATATTTTATTTGCAGGCCTTGCCATTTTCTAAGAACAAGACGTTCCCCGATTCTCATTCCATATTAATATAAATTTGCCTGTAATAATTGGTTTTCACATGAAGTTCGATTATGTGCACCACTGACAGCTAAGGTGACCAGAGTTGTGACATATATAAAATATTTTAAAATTATCTGGCCTGCACTCTTGTTTCCAAGAATGTAAATAGTTGAAATACTTACTACTTAAGTTTCTAGATGTGAATTTTATTCCCTCTAACACCTTTTTCTTTATGTCAACAAATTAAAATGACTGCCATCTTCTTTACTGTTTCCTTTACAGAGATTAGCATTATTTTCTGCTTATTTCATTCTCTCATTTGTTGTCTAATCTGAAGGTGGCCCACACAGGCTGCTTGATTCAGAGATACATCCTCAATTAAACATCAGTGTTCCAGTATTTTCAGTATATGCTTCTTTGCCCAAAGCCTTGTGCTTACTCATTAACCTTGCTCAGTGCAAACGCTGTTCTGCTATTCTCAGTGTTCAAAATCATCTTCTGAAGGCAAATCATTGAAGCTCAATTTTTCCTTTTAAGGTCCTATGTTTTTCTCACGTCACAAGTATCGGCATTTGAAGCATATCTTTGAGTGCATTGTCAAGTGAAAGTTTGAAGTCTATGCTTGTTAACGGTGTTTAAAGACTATTGAACATGGAGATATTCAATCCATAATCTGTTTCCCTTTTAACAGCATCGCTCACCAGCTGCTGCACTGGGTCGGTGAACAGACTCGCTGAGGCACCTGTCGTTAGAAACTTTACTGCTCAAACTAGTTCCTCTTTAGCATATTTTCATAGTTATGGAAACATTAAATTCCCATTTTTGATGAGAGGTTTCATTAAACACAGAGTAGTGCACTTATTTCAATCTGCAAACCTACGTGCATATTAGACTGCCCTCCATGTACTTGAATCCAACATTAGTGAGTTTTTTTTTTAACTCTTACCAGCACAATTAAATCAGTTGACCGGTCAGAGAAAAGCAGTATAATTTCAAAATAAGAAGCCCAGCATGGCATTTATCATGTCCCAGAACTTATGATTGTTGTGCATCAAAATGAACTACTCCTAGACCACACTCATTTGTAATTTCTATTTGTTAGTGATAAGAAAACTTTGTCAAACGTTCACTATGAATATTACAGCATGGAGCTCAGTCCAAGATGATCAGATATGTGTTTTGAGTATAACCAGGCTGGGGGGAGAAGAATTCTCATACCAATTTGTTGGCAGTACATTGATTACATTGTAGTTCTTTTTTTCATTTTCAATCTTTTTTTATTGATTTTTCAACAGGAAATAAAGATACAAATCAGAGGAGAAGTTTTAGCAAACACATAATACACAAACTGTAGAGACAACAAAAGAATATATTTACTGTCAAAGTCAAATAAATATAATATTAAGCTATTGTATATAAACAAGAAACCACAACTCCTCTAGGCAAATCGTAGAGAGAAAAGAATTGGAAATTTTATTAATAAGGAGGAAAAAAAACCCGCTAAACTAACCTAAAACAAAAAAAAAGAAAGATTGGGCAGTCCATTTGAGAATAAAATTAGAAAAAAAAAGAGGAAAGAAAACATCCCTTCAGTCATCTCCAAACCTTCATGGATAAGGAGGAACAAAGGGAAAAAAAATTGTTTCTTTAAAAAAATAGAGAGAGAAAAAATTAAATCCTATGAATATATTGAATAAAGGGTTGCCAGACTTGCTTAAGGTTAAAAGATGTGTCAAACATCTGGCTCCTAATTTTCTCCAAACTTAAACAGGATGTAATGGAGGAGAGCCAGTTGAAAACAGTAGGTGGATTAGAATCTTTCCAGTATAACAAGATAGCTCTCCTAGGCAGTAAAATTGAAAAGGCTATCACATGTTGAGCAGAAGCAGGAACTCTTCCTGTTTCCTCTGGAATAATCCCAAAGATTGCCGTAAATGAATTGGGTTGTAAATCCACACCTATAGCTTTTGATAATATTCTAAGCACATCCCTCCAAAAATTATTTAACTTTACACAGGACCAAAACATATGAGTTAGAGTAGCCACCTCAGCGTTGCATCTGTCACAGGTGGGGCTTATATTAGAAAAAATACGCGCTAATTTATCTTTTGACATATGGGCCCTGTGTACTATCTTAAACTGAATTAGGGAGTGACGTGCACAGATAGATGAATTATTAACTAGATAACAAGGTTTACTTCATTGATCATCTGAAAGTGAATGTTGAAGTTCCATTTCCCAAGTACATTTAACCTTATCATTAGGCATCATACGTGCATTCATTAACTGTTTATATATAATAGCTGTTAATCGTTTTTGAAGTGGTTTAAGCTGAAAATAGCATAAATCAAATTTGGTGAATAAACCAAGGGATATTTCGGTAAAAAAATCATGTAAAAATTCCTAACTTGTAAATATCTAAAAAAAAATGTGTACTACATATATCATATTTATCCACTAACTGCGAAAAAGACATTAAACAATCCTCTGAAAACAAATCTAAAAAAGTTTTTATTCCCTTAGTTTTCCATATAAAAAAAAGCCTTATCCAGAGTTGATGGTTTAAAGAAAAAATTAGAATGGATTTTACTAGAAAGTACTAAGTGACTTAATTCGAAAAATCTGAAACCAAATTTTTAAAGTATGTTTAACAATGGGACTAAGACCTTGTGTACCTATCCTGGAGAATGAAAAAGGAAGAGGAGCTTCTAGTAAAGAAGCTAAAGAAAACCCCCTTATCGAATTCTCCTCCAAATGTAACCATGAAGGGCAGTCCTGGTTATTTATACCATGAATCCAGAAGGTGATATAATGAATATTAATCGCACAATAATAAAATCTAAAGTTTGGTAGTACCAGTCCTCCATCTTTTTTTGATTTTTGCGATAAAAATTTATTCACTCTGGAGCTTTTATTATACCAAATGTAACACAAGATCATGGAATCTATTTTATCAAAAAATATTTTTGGAACAAAAGGTGGAACTGCTTGAAATATATATAAAAATTTCAGTAAAATAACCATTTTTATAGCATTTATTCAACCAATTAATGACATCGACACAGGCGACATAGTGCTTGTTGAGTATGTTCAATTAGAGGGAAACATTATAGTTAATCTGGAATTCATTAAATATTGCTTTGACAACAGCTCCAGCGGTAAACTATTACTGTCTCTTCCCAGGATTAACCTGTAGGGCATTCTGGAATGTATTTTATATTGCTCCTGTGCGATCTTGCTGTTCCCTGTGCTGGTTTGCCAAGTGCATGGCGACCACACCATCTTGAGCAAATGATGGATCTTTACATTTTACCTCTCATTTTTACACAATTCTAAAAAGTTAATGACAAGCAAATTCCCATTAAGCCACACCTGGTCTTTCAATGGGTGTGCTGTCAGCATCGTTCCACAGCTCCATCGCACTTACAGCCATTGTTCTTTTCAGTCTGTGGACTGTCATATCCCTCGCTGACTGCTTTTCCTCTAATCTTCCTGAGGGCTTGCTTCTCCTTACCCACCATCAGTGACAAAAGGTAATGTCTATTGTTCTAAAGTTCCTTTACTAGGACTTGATGGCTATCTGTAGTTTGTGCTTCAGCTCCATTTAGTTGTTTAGTTGTATATTGGAAGATTAGGACAGGCAATGAACCAAGTAGCCTTCTGGTAATTTTCTTTTTTTTTGCCAAATTATAGGCGATGAGGTTGTAGCGTTGAACATGATCAAAAGTGCCCCAGTTGGCCCCGTGGCTGGTGGGATCATGGGGTGCATCATGGTTCTTGTGCTGGCAGTGTACGCTTACCGACACCAGATCCACAGGAGAAGTCACCAGCACATGTCTCCGCTTGCAGCACAAGGTGAGAACTTTTAGCCATCCCCGGTTTGCTGTCCAGGAAATGTATGGTTTGACATGTATTAATGGGGATATATGACATTGACATTGATGTAGGAAGGGATGGGAAGGATTACTTGGTATGTTAGACAAGGAGGACAATGTTCCATTCACCATACTTGATATCTTCTAGAATTCAGATTTATTTACCAAATGTACAGTAAAGCATAATTTGAAATGCATAGCTTGCGTAAACAACTAACACACCCAAGCATGTGCTGGGTCAGCCCACAAGTGTTACTGTACGTTCCAGAAGCAACGTGACATGGCCACGATGCTAGGCAGAACAACTCAGAACTCAACAAGCTTCTTAACAACAACTACAAAACAAATCGCTTTCCTCTCTCCCACTCACCATCCAACTGCTGAACAGGCTTCCAGTCTCCAAGCTACAACCATCGGGCTTCAAATTTTGGACTTCCGATCAACCTTTAGGCTTCAGTCTTCGATATCGACCCCTGCAGTAGGCAGTCGAGATTTGGACTCCCAAGTGTACCGAATCCCCGGCCCTCGTGCCTCTCAGGACCCACCAACCTGGGGGTTTTTAACATTTGTGAATGTCCTTCGTCTCATGTCCACATCCCTGGCCTGGAGTGTGAAGTGGAGGCAGAGTCTGTGGTTGTCCTTCGTCCAAGTTGCGGCCTTTGAATGCAGATCTCTGCCCTGAACTCTAAATCCCCCAGATCACCGTCCCTAAACCCTGTGATCTCCAACTCCACTCTCCATCCCCAAAACTATCTCTTTCAGCTTAAAAATCAACTAAGTCTGAGCTACGATGTCACCAGAGACTGCAACTTGGCACCATCTTGACCAGAAGTTGCCCTTTATTTGTTCCCCTGTGGTTAAGGCACTATTTGGTAAACTTTTCTCAGTCATGAAGATTAGAGAACCCCAATTTGAAGTTTATTTTGACACTGCTTCCAGAATTGAATTAATGTTGTGAAGATACTTTTCCCTCCCATGTTAAAGAATAAGAATGATATAACCTGATGAAAAATTATATATCTATACATCTTTTTTAAACAAAAGGTTGCAACTGAAACTTTTTTTTGTATATATACAAACAGAGATGTCTGTCCGAATGTCCAACCTAGAAAATGACCGCGACGAGAGGGATGAAGATAGTCATGAGGACAGAGGAATCAGTAAGTACTACCTACAGTGAAGATAAAAAGAAAGATATTTGTGAAATTAATTGCTCCACTCACGTTGTGATTCTAAATTTAACATCTTGGAAGGTCATGGGGTAAAGCTTACTTTTAGCAACTATTGTTCTGAGAATGAACAGATGAGAAAATGCTGGCCAGTGACTCTGACAGGTGCACCACTCCATGTGATGTTGAATGACCTAAAACAAGAAGCTTCCTGATCAGTGTCGTTTCACCTGAGATGATAAGAGGGGTCTTGTCCCTGGCAAAGAATGAGGAAGTAAATCAGCTAGCATCTCACTCTTGTTGATCTTGAAGTTGGGTATGGACAGAATAGGTTCTTCATGATGCAATGGCTCAGGTAGAGGCACAGTAACTATGCAAGGTTCAGAACGTCAACAGATATTCAAGTGTGAGTTTTTTCGCATGAGTTAGCAAAGGGGAAAACTTGAAAGATCCTAACAATCATGGCATAACCTTACAGCAGGAAAGCAGGCTTTCCTTTCCCTTCTTAAACAGTAGAAAGTGTATTTGCTATCTTCCAATTTCAGGAATTGTAGCAGAGGACCATAAGCCTTAAACATAAGATTCTCAAACTCATCAACCACTTTGATTTCTCATCAAAGAAGAAAGATACAGAAGATTTTTAACTGATATTTCTTTTGTCTCTACCCCTAACAGATTGGAATTTAATTTTCATAATCGCTTTTACAAGCAATTTTTAACATTTTTATCCTCCCCTATCAACATCCTGTTCAAACTTGACTGATTTTTAAAAACCCTTTCGCACATCAGCATTATAATTTCCATAACTGCTCTGGCTCTCTGGTGAATCCTGTGAAGGGTTCATCCCACACGGAAATTTATGTTCACAGAGAATAACAAAGACTTTTTAAAAAGTGTTTGCCACAGTTTATCAAAAGTGCTATCTTGTAATTTAATTTCCTATCACTTCAGCTAACATCGGCTTTTTTCCTTGACTTTGTAAAATCTAACACCCGAGTTTCATTTTCAAACTCACCTTGAATTTTTGCAATACCGTTTCCAAGTTGGTTAGTCCCTAGTTAGATTATTGACAGAGCCCTACAACATGATTTGACAAGACTTGATATTAAGAATTTCAATTTCTGATCGTAATGTTTGCCTGAGGATTTGAATATGTTCTCAGTTGTGAGCTGCTGCTTACAGGAGGGAAGGGGTTAACTTGTTTTGATCATGTATTATGCCACAGTAACTTCTGTTTTGGGGTCTTGCAATCATAGTTTAAACTTTTGAAATGTTACAGCAACCAAGGGTTTTTTGGTAATAATTACATTATGTTACATCTGGGGCAATTTTTCCACTTCCAACTCAAATACATTTCTAGATTTCTGCCTTCTGAAGTTTGCTTAGAAACAGAAGTATTGTATTGTAATAATTACCAGCTACACTTGAGCGTTTAAGGTCATGATGATACTTGTATTCTATTCTAAGTGGAATGTATTCTTAAATAAATGATAGAAAACAAATATCTTGGGTCTTCTAACATGTACGATATTATCTGCTGGTATGATGCCCTCTTTTTTGATTAGCATGAGAAACATGATCTGAAGTTGTGCTGTCAAAGTGCATTATGAAGTAATTGTATCTATCAGGAAAACAAAAGCAAGGAGAGAGATGGCAGATGGTAAAATGGTGTGAGTTTTTAAAAACGTTCAAAGTAGCTAAGTTTAAAAATGAAAGTTGAGAATGAATGTGCTATGTCATTTCCACTCCCTCTTACCATAATCATAGTTGTAGATTTTTCTTAACCTCAGTTCCTGCGAGGCCTTCCTCCCTCTCTGCTCTGGGCTTGGGGGTGGCTGACTGGGACTGTACCCAGGAAGAGAACTAAGAATCTCCTTTACCTCTGGAACTGAACTTGATGGGTGAGATGGTAGTGGAATGCCAGTACAAGTACCTGCTCAGTTCATAAATTGCTCTTTCTCCCCCACCTCCTCGGCTTCATATTCCCTTGCCCTTCCCTCACCTCATGCACTGCCTGAACTTGAATTTTTAAATTCACTATTACTTAGAGACGTACATTCAGAAATGTAGATTACTGAATCTTCTTAATTGTTCTTTTGAATAGTCAGTAACACGAGATTTATTGCGGCTGTAATTGAAAGACATGCACACAGTCCAGAACGCAGACGACGATACTGGGGAAGGTCAGGAACAGAAAGTGATCACGGTAAGTTCAATGGTCTTGCATGCCACTCAATGGAGAAGGAAAGTCTCATTTAACTCAGAATAACATGCAACATTTCAGAAACTAGAAAGTGATTTCATTTCTGTCTCAAAGGAACTTGTCCTATCTATGTGGGCTGTAATTGATGTGGAACTTTAGTCAAAACTAGAAATTAATTATTGAATTGAATTGAATTAACTTTATTTCTTACATCCTTCACATACATGAGGAGTAAAAATCTTTACTTCACTGTCTAATTCTGCAATGTACAATCATAGTAATTTATAATAAATAGAACAGTCAGTGTAATATAGAGTACACTCAAATCTACATGAGTTCATCAGTCTGATGGCCTGGTGGAAGAAGCTGTCCCAGAGCCTGTTAGACTTGATTTCCCCGATGGTAGCAGCTGGAATAGATTGTGGTTGGGGTGACTCGGGTTCCCAGTGATTTCTGTGGGCCCCTTTTACACATCTTGTGGCGACCCACTTCCTAGCACATGCGAACCGGCTCATAATTAGCCAGTGTGCGGGCACAAAGGCCACGTCCGCAACAAAGGGTGAAAAGCCGGGGGGGGGGGTTTGTGAGTACCTGTCTCTTGGAGCGTCCGCGCCTGGGGAGGGCGGGTTGAGGGAGGCTTTAAAAGCAAGGCTGTGAAGTTCGAATAAAATTATCTTTGATTGCAGTTTACCGACTCCGTGTCGTTATTTTAGCGCTGCGTGTAGCACACCGCTACAATTGGTGACCCCGATGGTCCAAACGATTTTTGGACCGGAGATGACCGACGCCGCATCTGTTCATGCTGTTTCGTTGAAACTGCCAAGCTTCTGGATGCTCCGACCTCACCTATGGTTCCAGCAAGCAGAAGCCCAATTCCCCGTTCGGCAGATAACCTCAGAGGACACCCGTTACTACTACGTGGTGAACTCCCCCGACCAGGGCACAGTGGCCCAGGTTGCGGAATTCGTACAGTCTCCCCTGGCGGACGGCACGTACACGGAATTCAAAGCCCTGCTCCTAAGGACTTTCGGACTCTCACGGTGCGAGCGAGCTGCCCGCTTACTGCCACTGGATGGTTTGGGAGACAGACCTCCATCGGCTTTAATAAATGAGATGTTGTCTCTGGCCAACGGACACACACCCTGCCTCATGTTTGAGCAGCCATTCCTGGAGCAGCTGCCCGAGGACATACGCCTGCTGCTGTCCGACACGGATTTCAGCGACCCCCGGAAGGTGGCAGCCCGGGCGGACTTGCTGTGGAACACCAAAATGGTGAGCGGGGCGTCCATCGCACAGATCTCCCAGCCACGCTCCCAGCAGCAAACCAGATCAGGCCCGGCCACAGAGCCCGCTAACCCCAGAGGCAGGGGTGAGGAGCCCAACGAACAATGGTGTTTCTACCACCAGCGGTGGGGCGCAGAAGCCCGCCGTTGTCGCCCGCCCTGCCAGTTCCCGGGAAACGCCAGGGCCAGCTGCCGCTGATGGCTACGGCTTCGGGATAGCCTCCTGTATGTGTGGGACCAGCGGTCGGGACGCCATTTTTTGGTTGACACCAGTGCTGAGATCAGCGTCTTACCTCCGACGAGTTACAACACCCGCAACAGGGCACCGGGTCCCACCCTGAGGGCTGTGAACGGCAGCACAGTAAGGACCTATGGCACCTGTACGGTGCAGCTACAGTTCGGCTCCAGCCAGTTCACGTGGGACTTCACACTGGCCGCTGTAGCCCAACCGCTTCTGGGTGCAGATTTTTTGCGGTCTCACAGCCTACTGGTCGACCTGCCGGGGCAGAGACTGGTCCACGCCGAGACCTTTGAGACGTTCTCCCTGGGTGCAGCCCAGTTACCAGCCCCTCACCTCGACTCCATCACGCTGTCTGACAACGACTTCACTAGGGTCCTGGCGGATTTCCCATCGGTTCTGGCACCGCAGTTCACAGCGGCCAAGCCCCAACACAGCATACAGCACCACATCCCGACCCAGGGACCACCCCTCCATGCCCGTGCTCGGCGGCTTCCCCCGGACAAGCTCCGACTGGCGAAGGAGGAGTTCCAGAGGATGGAGGAATTGGGGATCATACGGAGGTCCGACAGCCCATGGGCCTCCCCCCTGCACATGGTGCCCAAAGTGACGGGGGGCTGGAGACCGTGCGGCGACTACCGCAGGCTAAACGAGGCTACCACACCGGACCGCTACCCTGTGCCGCACATTCAGGACTTTGCAGCAAACCTGCACGGCGCACGGATCTTCTCCAAAGTAGACCTCGTCCAAGGATACCATCAAATCCCGATGCATCCGGACGACGTCCCCAAAACGGCTCTCATCACCCCATTCTGCCTTTTTGAGTTCCTCCGCATGCTGTTTGGCCTGAAGAATGCCGCACAGACGTTCCAGTGGTTAATGGTGGGACGCAACCTGGACTTCGCTTTCATCTATTTGGACGACATCCTCATAGCCAGCAGCAGTCATCAGGAGCATCTGTCCCACCTCCGTCAACTCTACACCCGACTGAGTGAATACGGTCTAACAATCAACCCGGCCAAATGCCAGTTCGGGCTCAACACCATCGACTTCCTGGGTCACAGGATTATTAAAGACGGGGTAACCCCTCTGCCCGCTAAGGTAGATGCGGTCCGCCGTTTCCCCCGACCCACCACGATCAAAGGCCTTCAGGAATTCGTAGGTATGGTCAATTTCTAGTGCCGCTTCCTCCCTTCAGCTGCCCGGATCATGCGCCCCCTGTTCGTCCTGCTGTCGAGTCCGGGCAAGGACATTACCTGGGAGGAGGAGTCCACTGCCGCTTTCATTCAAATGAAGGAAGCCTTGGCGAACGCCGCGATGCTAGTGCACCCCAGAATGGACGTCCCTACCGCCCTCACAGTGGATGCATCTAACACGACAGTCGGTGGGGTACTGGAGCAGCTCATCGCGGGTCACTGGCAACCCCTGGAGTTTTTCAGCAAACACCTGTGGCCACCCGAGCTCAAATACAGTGCTTTCGACCAGGAACTGTTGGCGCTACACCTGGCAATCCGCCATTTCAGGTACTTCTTAGAAGGTAGGCCCTTCACTGCGTTCACGGACCACAAACCACTTACCTTTACGTTCACAAAGGTGTCCAATCCCTGGTCGTCCCGCCAGCAGCGCCATCTGTCCTACATCTCTGAATACACGACGGATGTCCGACACGTCTCAGGTAAGGACAATGTCGTGGCGGATGCGCTCTCTCGCCCTACCGTTCATGCCCTTTCCCAAGGGGTAGACTTTGAGGCAGAGGCACAGCAGGCAGATGAGGAGATCCCGAGTTACAGAACCGCAGTCTCCGGTTTGCAGCTCCAGGACCTCCCCTTAGGCCCAGGTGAGAGGACCCTACTCTGTGACGTCACCACCGGCCAGCCCCGTCCCGTCGTCCCGGCACCTTGGCAGCGACGTGTTTTCGACTCCATTCATAACTTGGCACATCCCTCCATCCGGACAACTGTCCGGATGGTTTCCAGCAGGTTTGTTTGGCACGGACTCCGCAAGCAGGTCAGTGAATGGGCCAGAACGTGCATGCACTGCCAGACGGCCAAAGTGCAGCTGCACACCAAAGCTCTGCTGCAGCAGTTCCACCCCACCCACCGGCGTTTTGACCACATTCATGTGGATATCGTGGGCCCCCTGCCAGTGTCGCGCGGAGCACGGCACCTCCTGACTATTGTGGACCGGTTCACAAGATGGCCAGAGGTGATCCCGCTCACCGACATCACCTCCGAATCTTGCGCCCGGGCACTGATCGTCACCTGGGTGTCCTGCTTTGGTGTACCGGCCCACATTACCTCCGACAGAGGCACCCAGTTCACCTCCAGCCTGTGGTCAGCTATGGCCAGCCTTTTGGGGACACAGCTGCACCACACCACTGCCTACTAACCACAGTCGAACAGACTAGTGGAGCGTTTCCACTGTCACCTAAAGTCAGCTCTCATGGCCCGCCTGTGAGGAGCTAACTGGGCGGACGAGCTTCCCTGGGTCCTACTTGGCATCTGCACGGCACCCAAAGACGATCTGCACGCCTCGTCGGCCGAGTTGGTGTACGGCGCACCCCTGGTCATCCCCGGGGAGTTCCTACCATCCCCAAGGGGGCAAGAGGAAGAACCTGCAGCAGTCCTGCGCAGACTATGCGAGTGGCTCGGTGACCTGGCCCCCATACCCACTTCGCAGCATGGGCAGAACCCAACCTGCGTACCCAAAGACCTGCAGAACTGTAAGTTGGTGTTTGTACAAAGGGGTGGGCATCAGCCACCACTGCAACGGCCCTACGAGGGGCCGTTTACGGTGCTCCGGAACAACGGGTCCACGTTCGTGCTGGACGTTGGGGGGAGAGAGGAGGTTTTCACGGTGGACCGACTCAAACCGGCCCATGTGGACCTGGCGCAACCGATCGAGTTTCCGGCACCACGGCGCAGAGGCCGGCCTCCCAAACAGGGTCTGGCCCAGACTGTGGACATTGGGGGGGGTGTATCGCTGGTTCTGGGCGGAGGGGGGGGTTATGTGGCGACCCACTTCCTAGCGCACTCGAACCGGCTCATAATTAGCCAGCGTGCGGGTACAAAGGCCAGGTCCACAACAAAGGGTGAAAAGCCTGGGGGGATTTGTGAGTACGTGTCTCTTGGAGCGTCCGCGCCCGGGGAGGGCGGGATGAGAGAGGCTTTAAAAGCAAGGCTGTGAAGTTCGAATAAAATTATCTTTGATTGCAGTTTACTGACTCCGTGTCGTTATTTTAGCGCTGCGTGTAGCACACCGCTACAATCTGTCCTTGTAAATGTCCTGAATCATGGGAAGTTCACAACTACAGATTTATCTTTTATTAGGTGAACGGACGTCCAGAAAAATTCTTGGGAGATAAACATCTTTTGACCAGCTGGTCATTATTTTAACACCTCAAGATTTTAGTATAATATTTCCAAAAATATTCTGTGGGCATTTTGTTTGTATAGTATTGAATCACTGTCCAGAGCACCCTTGAATTGGTTCTGTTCTAGCAATGTGAGTGACAGTGTTTAGTTTTCTTAAGCTAGATTTCTGAGTACGTAAGAAACCTGTACTCAAAATGAACAAATACTTCAAGATGTTGCTTGAGTTAGAAGAAAATATAAACTTTATAATTCTTGTATTGACGTATGTGGTATCAGTGCATTGTTTTAGCATTGTTTAAACAAGGATGTTGCAATAATTTTAATGAATTGGAACCTCTGTTATCTTGCTGCTATTTTAACCTTTAATTATAAAACTTCATCCTCTATTTTCCTGATAAATTTTCCTGTACTCTATTTTCCTGATAACGGTGTAAAATATGCAGATGTATTACTAAGCTATCAAGGGAAATTACCCCTTACTCTTTTTTTAAAATTGTGTACATAATCAGCAGTTATCTAATGGTTAACAATAGCATAGTTTTCCAAAGAGCTTCAATAATGCTTTCAAATGATGTGGATTTTAATTCAGCCCAAGAATTCAACTTAGTAAAATCATTGGAAACGGAACCTGCTATTCTGTGGTTCGCTGGCATTCCACCTGCAGCTTGACAGCAATGCAATAGTGTACATAGAATATAAGATAATCGGTCCTGCAATGTTTCACACTTAATAAATGATATAATCACCTTATTCAAGTCAACAAATCAAATAACGTTTTAGTGGTGGTACTCTAGATAGAACGGGTTCTATGTACCATGAAATTGGTCAAATTGAGTCAATGCTGTTTTTCTCTGCTTCACATCAGGTCTGGTGTAATATGTCTGTGATGACTAAAAAACAAAGTACTGTCCAGAAACCTAAGAATCTACAATTTTTTTAACAAGTCTGCTAATGTTAGCTATCACTGTATTTGAATGAATGAATGAGGTTCTATGGTGAATTAGCAGTACAACTGATCTGACAGAATTGCTCAGCTGAAAACTAGTGTCTGTGTTAAACAGACAAACCTATGACATAATAAAACATTTGAAATGCTTCCACATGTTTTCACAGCTGGTGATTTGGGATACATCTACCCAGTTATTTTGCAATTCATGCAACTTTAAAATATATTAAATTAACTTATACAGAGAATTAGAACTCTTGTTGTTTCTATCACCATCTGGAAAATGGAAAATTAAATTTATTGAAGGAGTGGAGAGAACAGATTCAGTCCAAATAGAACCTGTTCTACCGTGAGTACTGTCGCTAAAATATTAATTTTGTTGCCTTGAAGGTATAGTTTACCAAAGATCTTAAGGTGTAGCTGAATTGATATATATTCAACATGGAGAGTGAATGTCATGCCCGACATAGTCTTTAGCCGCATAGATTCCCTGCTCTATGTTTACTTATTTTTGTTAAAATGCTCTGCGGTTTATATTAGGTTTCCTGCTGATGATTAATGGACAAAATGTTTGAGGTGTTTATAGTACAGGCAATTCACAAGCTAAACATGAAACTGTTTCTTTCAAATCACTGATAATCATTTTCAGTTTTATAAATAATGAAGCTAGGACATAATTGAAAATTTTGCATTGTATTTTCTGAAAATTATGTATTTAGAAATTAATTTTGTGAACTTGCAATCATCTACAGGATATAGTACAATGAGCCCTCAAGAGGACAGCGAAAACCCACCATGCAATAATGATCCATTATCTGCTGGAGTGGATGTCGGCAATCATGAGGAAGATTTAGAGTTGGACACGCCACCTCAGACTGCTGCTTTGTTAAGTCACAAATTCCACCATTATCGTCTTCACCACCATCCTTCTCTCCATCACAGCCACCATCTACAGGCAGCAGTTACAGTGCACACAGTGGACGCAGAGTGCTGAACCGTGTCTCCTCCCCATTCAATGGAAGCTACTATCAGAAGGAATTGCAACAACTGTTGTTTTAATCATCAGTCTTTGAGTCAAATGGGGAAAACTCAGATTTTAAGGGGTCCTGAAAACCATCAGAATAACTCATTTGGGAATTTAAAGTGTTAACAATACATCACAGATTTTTTTTTAATAAAGGATTATTTTTCTACTATTTATTGAACCTTTTAACAGAAGTGGACCATGGGAAGCAGTTTCTTTTTTTAAAAAAAACTAACTATTCTCTTCCTGACGATGGATGGCATCATGGATTAAGAATGAACAAAATTACATTGATAATGATTAAGAACTAATTATATCTGAGTCAAATGTTTGTAAACACTTTGTGTTTAGTTTATGTCAATTGCATGAGCTCCACAAACCTCTTCAGAATAGTGTTACTATTAACTTTTTGTTGCGAGCTACAGTCTCAACCAACGTCTTGAGGATCACTCAAGAATACAGCAAGAGTTGATGAAATGCTGTTGTGAAAATGGGATTATCCCATATAGTGAGTACCTAATTTTGATCATGCTACTCAGTAAGCTAATCGGAGGACAGGTACGTAAAACCACAGGAAATAACGTAACTCACTTGGCTCAGTGCTTCTATTATAGCAAGCAGCTTTCACTTGTTATAAAATCTGGGATATTCCTGCCTCTTAATAAAATTCCAAAATCACCTTTTGTTGTATCAAAGTTATAGGAATTCTCAGCATGAGTTACAGTCTACATTTAGGCAGGCTGAATGTGACATACTAAAGGTACCAGGGCTCACAGGTAAGGACAAAGTCTTAGCTCAAATGGCCATCTGGCAATTTTATGAGCACTACTATAAGGCATGCAGTAATTATTATATCATTCTTACTGCTGCTGTCTTAAAGTGGCAGTGTTATGAGACCAGTCTGGAGTGAGATTTTATATTGGAATGTTAGTGTTAAATACATGTGGTGCAGTGGAAATGTTTGAAATATCAGTTTTCAATTTACTTCACTGCTCTGAACTAAAGTTAGGTGTCAAATAGCATAACCTGAAGAGCAACTGATGCTGCAAAGTCTTTTTTTTAAATAACTATGTCCTCTGTAGATTAATCTCTAGTGATCGTTGCTCTTTCAGTCAGTTATGATCCTACATGTAATATTTTAAAAATCCTCTGAAATTGCTGCTGATAATTACATGAAGTTTAGGGGAGGGGAGAATACTAGTAATTACATGATTCATGCATGTACAGTTCACATACTCTCCAGCCAGATCTCCCGAAGAAAATTGTTTAATGAAATTGTAAAGTTGTTTTTTTATTTTTATGGTTACAGTTGATTAAAATTTTAATTATTTGTATTCCTATGTTTTTAAACTGTAAAGTCTTTTTATTAAACAAAATCTTAAAATAGATTTTACGTGTGAAGGATATATAATTGTAAAATTAAAGGAGTGTAACTTCAAAGAGGTATTTTGCATGTTTTTGTTTATAAGGCCGTGTTACACTATGAAGTGAACCGCATGTGAAAAAGTTGTAAAATGAATCTAATTTCTGTAGGAAAAGCTTTTCCAAATATTTTTCACCAAAACAGTCATCACTCAGTGCACATACAAACATTAAAATATGACTGTTTTTACTCAACATCCATTTTATTACAAAGAGAGACTGCAACCTAATCTAGCCAGTTCCATTTTGTTTCCCTTCCTAAACATCTCTTCAGGGGGAGAATGTTGTGGCATGACTCCGTTGTGAGTAACAGACAAGTACATTGTCAAGTGAAAATCATTGATGACACTTTGTTTTCTCTTTGTTGACAATAGAAGCAGAAGTCACAAGCCCACCTTTCCACATTACATATCTCAAAGTACCTATAAGTATGTGGTCTTAAATATTCTAAATCTGTTGCATCACAGTTCTGTGGGACAGAGAATTTCAAAAATTCACAACTCTGGAATGTAAAAATTCCTTCTCATCACTGTCCTAAATGCATAATCTATTTGAAGAATGTGATTCTGAAATTCTAGCCATCCTAGACATTGGAAACATCTTTTCACTTTCATTTTCAGTCTCCTGAATGATATATGGTAATAAAATCACTCTGAATATTATAGAGTTTAAGGGAAATCTACAAAATTTCTGGATAGAATAATCTTCCCTGCCCAATGAATTGAACGGAGATTATTTTCAAACAAAAAAGATACTCTCCTGTGTATAACACCCTAATGCATAACATTCCTGGACTTAAAGTGACAGAGTTGAAATAAGGGTACACATTCCCTTAAAGCCTCACTATTTTCTTACTAATTACACTTCCCCTCTCTCCTAGCCCCATCCTAAAGCACAGATGTCACATAACCATGGGACTGTTATTCTCAAAACTGCTACAATATCTTGGGTTGCTAAAACCATGGGTTTAGACCCTGCATTGGCATTAAAAGCTTTAATGCAGGATTATATACCCATATTTACATATATCACTGCTATGTACAAGAAGTTCGTATCTCTACTGTCTTTTAATGAAGCTATCCCGAATTAAGACAATAATGATTGTATTGCTGCATGATTAAACTGTAAATTTATTTGTTATTAAAAAATTGAATATATTTCAGGTCAAAAGAAAACTCTTGCACTCATTACATTGCATTCTATGTTCCGTAGTCTTGCTCACTCATTTGCTCTGCCTACAATTCTTTGTGACTTGTTGGTATCCTCCATGCAACCTTGTAGCGGCTTGAGGTCATCTCCAAACCTTTAATTGGGTGCCAGAAAAATTGGCATTTGTCAACTATTAGTCCCTCATGAACACAGGAGAATCAGTAGGTGCTGCTTGCTGGCAGTTTCAGAAGGCCTTTGACAAGATGCCGCACATGAGGCTGCTAAACAAACTAAGAACCCGTGGTATTACAGGAAACATACTAGTACACCAGCAGAAGGCAAAAAGATGGGGGAGGACAAGGGGGCTTTTCTCGTTGACTGCCAGTGACTAGTGGTGTTCGACAGGGTTGGTGTTGGGTACACTACCTATCATGTTCTATGTTATGAATGACAGATGGCTTTGTGGATGATACAAAGGTAGCTGGAGGGCAGATATTACTGAGGAAGTAGAGTCAGCAGAAGGACTTGGACAGATCAGAAGAATGGACACAGAAGTGGCAGGTGGAATACAGCACAGCGAAGCATGCACACTTGAAGGAATAAAGGCGAGGAGCAAATTCAGAAATCAGAGGTGCAAATAGACTTTGATCCTTGTACAGGATTAATTTGCAGGTTGAGTTGGTAATAAAAAATTGCAAATGTAATGTAAGCATTAATTTCCAGAGGATTGGAATATAAAAGCAGGGATGTAATGCTGAGACTTCAAAAGGCATTGCTCAAAGTGCATTTGGAGTATTGTGAGCAGTTTTGGGTCCCATATCTAAAAAAAGATGTGCTGGCATTGGAAAAGATCCAGAGGAGGCTTAAAAAATGATCTCAGGAATGTAAGAATTAACATATGAAGAATATTTGATGGTTCTGGGCTCGCTGGAGTTTAGAAGCATGGGGGGGGGGGGGAATTCTTGAATGTTGGAAGAGAGAATGTTTCCAATAGTGGGAGAGTTTAGGACCACATGGTGGTGCAATAATATCAGCGCTGCACTCCGGAGCAAAGGTTCCCGAGTTCAAATCCAAGTCGAGTTGAGCATCGAGCTAGCAACTCAGCCTCGTAAAAACAAGAATAGCTTTGTACGGAAACACTGTCATGATGGTGCCCTGATTACTCCACCTCCGAGTTGGGCTATTCTTCTTCTTAGGACCACAGGGTATAGCCTCAGAATAGAAGGATATCCTTTTGGAATAGAGATGAGGAATTCTTTTAGCTAGATGATCATGATTCCATGGAATTCATTGCTATAGATGGCTATGGAGGCCAAGTCATTAAAGAAATTTAAAGCAAAGGTTGATAGGTTCTTGATTAGTAAGGGTGTCAAAGGTTATGGGGAACAGACAGGAGAATGGAGTTGAGAGGGGGAAAATACCAGTCATGATCGAATGGTAGAGAGGACCCAATGGGTAAAAATAGCCTAATTTGCTTTGATGTCTTGTGGTTGAACACTGCCCATTTTCCAAATTCTTTTTTAAAATTTCTGCGAATTATTATTGAATGTCATCTGGAAGTTTTGATAGCTATTATTAAGAGACATTTCAAAATCTACTGTACTTGGATACTATTAAGAGATTTCAACAACCTATCTTACTGTTGATGTTTAAGGATTCAATAATCAGATGATAATAAATCTATGTTGATCTTGATATTTGATTATCTGAGCATTCAGTGAATACATTATTTTAGAATCTAGTAGTTTTCTCATCATTGATATTAAACTTTTAAGGGTGTGATTGCCTGAATTCTCCTCCTCATTTTCAAACAGTGGAGTCACACTTTTAGCTTTCCAACATTAGAATTTTCAAATGTAGACAACTTTGCCAAAGTATTACATGCCACCTTGGTACCAGAATTACGGTTACCCAGCACAATCAGGCTGCCCCGCACAATCCTCGCTGATTTGATTTGATACAAGTAATGCATTTTACTATGTTTCAATATTTGGAAACATTACATGTATCAAATAATGCTAATCATCTTCAAACTTGCCTAGTGTGGTCTCAACATTTCAGTAACTAAGATTCAGAATCATATGAATTATTTACTGCCATTCTCCCTTAAGGCAGAAGAATCTGTAAATTAAGTCTTTGTTTAAAACTGGGAAGCATCAGTGTCACCTGAGTTTATAAACACAGATCAGTGAAAAATCATTCACTGAATTGACCATAGTTTCCCTCTCCACAAATGTTGCCTGGGCTGCTGGGTATTTCCAGCATTTTCTGGTTTTTTTAAATAGCTAGGTTTCCAACCTCTGCTTTTTTTTTAATGCAAAGCATGTTTCTTTTGCAGAAGCCATGTTATAATTTTAAAAGCTAAGACGTTGAGTTATGAGGTCCGTCACCTGGGTGCTACACAGGTAGGCCAGGGGGAAGGGTATTTGTCAGACTTCCCATTAATTGCTGTTGAATTATAACATTGGATAAACACAGAAGTAACTCCATTGTTATATTAGGTCTGAAATGGTAACTGTCCAGGCTTCTGCATGTACTTGGATGAGGACCAAGCTCTAGCCTGCCAATATTCACAAGGTACATACCAGCAAGATTTGGCAGGGAAGGTGGGGAAAATTTTGGGAAAAGAGCAAAATAGTCAAATAAAATTTGTAGATGGAGTCTTGATTATTTCTGTTTTGTACCTTAAGCCTTATAAATAAATTTTGCATTTTATACCAAAATCAGATTTTGGTTGTTCCACTTTGGCATTTTCTAAATCAATTTATGATCATATCTGAGAAATGTTAAGTTTATTTCTTTCCAAACAAGTTTTCTCTGACTGAATTGGCAATAGAAACATCAAGCTCTTCAGCAAATAGAGTATCTAAGTTTGTGTGATAATCATTCAGTTTCCTGTATTAACGATTTGGCCCTCTGGTCCACTGGTAGATTTGACTTATCGATCACCATAGTGAGGGAACCACAATCTGCCAAATTGGTATTAGAGGCAGATGCAGATAGCCAATCATGCTTCTGATTGTTCCTTAATTGCCCGTGCATCAGTCTGAATGCCTGGAGAATATCAAGTCTGTGCCCATGGCCAACCTTCAGTCATCATCTAGTGGAAGGAAATACTTGTCTAGTGGAGAAAGACAAAGGTGCACTGTTAGAAAAGACTGCTTATAAAGAAACATAATTCTAAAAACCATAGTTGCAATGATGCTAGCTGTCGAGTCTCTACTTTGTGATATTTTGCAGCTCTTCAGGACCTGTACGTGGGTTGATTTTTGTTACATCAGATGTCAAATAACCATAATTTAGTGCTTACAGATGATAAACATCAGGTTAATCTTGGTTTACCTTTGGAATAGACTTATACCACACAATGAAAGCTTAGATGATCCAAAACAAGCTGGAAATAATAATTACAACAGACATTAAATTGTGCTTTAAATTTCTGAAGGACTTTGCCATTGTCAACCATGGGTTCTGATATTCAATGGTGTATGTCCTGCCTGTGTATGTACTGCCTATGTATGTACTGTCTGGTAACGCAATGCCTGCTGCGTATGTAACATCTGGTACTGTACTGCCTGGTAATGTCAAGCCTGTGTATGACATCTGGTACTGTACTGCCTGGTAATGTCCTGCCTATGTATGTACTGTCTGGTAATGAACTGAGATGTACAAAGCAGAATTGCAGGCTCGCCTTTAGTTGGCATGAACTTCTCTCATCTCATCTGGGTTTTTTAAACAGTACTATGGTTGTTCCAAAGATTTCTTTCACCTACAATCCAAATAGAATACTTATAGTTCTGTTTATTTTTTGTTCTTATGCATTTTTCTACATGCAGTTCTTGATTTTTTTTTCACTGCAATTTTAAATGCTCAACCATGTCTTCATTTTTCAGCAACAACTGGCCCAAGCAGTATTTGATGGGGGAAGAGGAATTGTCGTCGTTTTGGGTCGAAAGCCTTCATTAGGCTGAGTTCTTCTAGCAGAATGTTGTTCCCGATTTTTGCTTCTGCAGTCTCTTCTGTCTTCATTTATTCAGCTGGCAAAGATTTAATCTCTGAGCCCTTGAATTATCTCACTGAACCTTGTTGCTCTGCCACTCTCCAGATAACTCTTGGATCATGTCACATCTCAGATGTCAGAGAATTCATTAATATTTTCTTAATGAGTTGTTTTGCTATAAAAATGAAATTTATTATTTTTGTCAATAGGCTTTTTTGAATGTCTACTGTTTTTTAAATACACTTAGTAAAGGTAACTGATTGTAAAATTAAAAAGAATTTGAATAATTTATTGTGTTTTATTGGTTCTAGATAGCTGAGTTATTGAATTTGAGTAATATGATGATAGTGTATTGGAGGGTTTTCAGTCTTTCAAGAGAATAAAATGAAGTTTATCATTTTGTACTTTGTTAAAATATTGAAGTCAATAACCCAAAAATTACAGTTAAAAACAACAGTAGGATATTGATGCCATTAGAAGAAAGACTCAATTTGCAGAGTTGTTGAATATGAACTGAAAAACTCATGACATTGATTCCCTACTCAACCTTCTGAAATCAGTAAACATGAGAACTCCAGGAATTCTCTCCCTTGGCAGATCTGGGAGTAATCTGAAAGTATTCTCCTTTATTTCATGAGATGTTAATGAGATTTTAATGACACACACGTAGTAAATTAGCATTAACAGCCATTCTGTGCCATGAAAACTCATCCTGTATTTCTGGAATATCTGCAGATGAGTATTTCAAATGTATGTAAAGTCATTTTTAATTGCTTGATATTTTTACATTGTGTACGAATTATTTCTGTGCTTTAAAATGTGTACAAAGTCAGTTTTTTTAAAGCGTTTACAAGATTTGCTGGATCTGTGAAAGTCCTTGACTGTGGTTGGCTATTCATTCTGCTTTATAATACCACTGTTCCTAGATGCCAGAGATTTCATCAAGCTGATTCCAGACATAAAGATGAAATTCACACAAAATGTGCGATCTTTGTGGTCAGTGGCGAGTGCTGGATTAAGACCACAAAATCCAGATTATTCACAGTATACAATGGTTAAACAATCTGGTCTCTTGCCCTGAACATTAAATTTCCATTGTGACACCCACGCTTTCCATGCAAGGTACTTACATTCAAAATACATCATTTCATCCCAGGTATATTTTTCCAAGACAGTTCATGCTTGATCTGTGCTTGTTTATTTCCTCATCTCATATAGAACACTGCAACTACTTTGACTTAAAAAGGAGGTCAAAGCTATCATTAGGGTGTGGTAAGATAACACAAGATATCAGAGCAGTGTGCCCCACGGCTCTCCAAATATTAGAATCAGAATCAGGTTTAATATCACTGGCATATGTCGTGGAATTTGTTAACTTAGCGGCAGCAGTACAATGCAATACACGATAATATAGGAGAAAATTAAGTACATGTAAATTACAGTAAATATATGCATATTGAATAGTTAAATAAAAAAGTGCAAGAACAGAAATAAAAGTGAGGTAGTGTTCATGGGTTCAGTGTCAATATTAGTTGAACATTGCAGCAGAAGGCAGGGAGAAGTTTTTAAGCACAACTGTGTTTCATTGTTATATGTTGAACTCCTTGCACAGTCCCTCAGGGTCAACTTTCACTTCAGTTATGTGGGTTTTAAGGCCAGTGTGGCAGGAGGTGATGGGCAAGGTGGTGGGTAGTGGTGTGAGTTGGCATGCTTTTTTTCCCAATTGCAACATTGTTTCTCATTCTGAGTTAGGGTCTCAAGGTTCTCAGTTCGATCCAATACTTTCTCTGCACTGAGTGGACGCGGGGATTCCTGGATTGATGCAGATGTTCAAAGAAATCCTGGAAACATCTCCACTGTCCACCTAGTTGTATCTTCCTGTGGCAAAGCTGCAAACTGTTTCCATTTTAAGAGGTTAGTTTTGGGAATGGTGAGACTTGCGGAATTGGAGTTGATCATGCATTCCCATAACCAACGATCTCACTTATCTCATCAAAATCATGTTCTCGTTATTTATATTTGCATTTGCACAGTTTGTTGGCTTTTGCACTCTGGTTGATCTCTCATTGATCCTGTTATAGTGACTGTTCTGTAGAACTGCTGAGAATGCCCACAGGAAAATGAATCTCAGGGTTGTACATAATAACGTGTACATTGAAAATAAAATTTACTTTGAACTTTTTAATAAGGACTTCATTTCTGGGATATTGGCCTGGGTGGGAATGCTGAAGGTAGGTCATTTGTCCAGCAGAGAACTCAAAGGATTTTGCAGAGACCATTTTGGTGATGTCCCCCCAGTGCTCAAAGGTTCCTGCTGCAGGTAGGCTATGTCACAGAAGCAAGGGATCACTACTGCTTTGTCAGCCCCTAGTTTTGTGCCAAGTTTGAGATCAAAGTGACTTCTGATGCCCTGAAGCTTTGCCGGTGATAGGAGAGGTGGTGAACTTAAGCCTTCACTGAAATGTGTCTCCCAAGATGTGAGAAATCGTGAACTGTTTCCTCAGTTTTCTCTTGTCAGAGGGTGGTGGTGTGCAGCCATCAGCTAATTACCAAGAAAGATAATAAATCCAGCTATGGTAACAACAGAGAAGTCTCCAGGTGTCTGGCAGAGAGATGGTTATTTCTGGGTTCTGAATTCTAATGCAAATTCTGTCCATTAACAAGCAGTTGACAAGACCTTCACTGTAAGAAAACATGCAGAAATTCAAAGAGCAGCTGCAACTACTACATGTGGTCTTTTCTGACCTCATTCATCGATTGCTCATACTCTGGAGAGTCGTCTGCAGACTTTGGCTGCTATCGAAATTTATCTCCACCTCTGCTAGAAAGAAGGGTTTTGGTGTGGAAGTCCATAGTTCTCTGGATGTGTCAACACAAGTAAATAGGGTGGTAATATGGCATAGTTGCATAGCGCAGTTTATTTTGCATTTTAAATCAGTATTACGATCACCAAAGATATTGTAGACTGAAAGATGTGCTCCACTATTCTGTATACTATGTTATTTCGCTTCACGTTGTCATGTAAAACATAATCGTAATCCCCAGGTCCACAATTAATCCCAACTCAGTGCAGACCGGTACAACACAGATGCTTTGTCCCTTTGGTTTGGCCTGCATGTTTTGCTGTACAAGGAAAATACATGGGGCATAAGTGTTGGGTGTTAATGACCGGAAATATGAAGGGAGAAAAGTACATTTTTGTGTGGAAGTAATTTATGTAAAATTCCAAATTCACATCTGGTGTTAGAAAATAGTTTAAGATCCTGGATGAAATGGTGCTTTTTTAAAAAAATATCTAGGCAAGATAAAGTTAACTAACCTAAGTTAACAGTCAACCACATTGGTGGGTCAGGAGATGCACATTGGGTAGTGATAGTCATTGTTACCAAGACCAGCATCATAATTTCAGAGTTATTGAATGTAATAATAAGGTTACATATAAGGATGAGAAGGAGGACAGAGAAATGTGAAGTTCAGGGAGAGAATTTCAGATCCTAGAGCCTCTGCACCTGAAATCACTCTCACCTGTTGGAATGGTTGTAATTGGGCATTCATAAGCCAGAGGGAACAACCATTTCAAGGTTGTAGAGTTAGAGGAAGTGAATTTTATTAAGGGTAAATGTATCACGGGATACCTTGGATGTCAATAGACCAACTAATTTGTCAGGGAATTTTGCATTTCTAGATAATCACTTAAATTTGTATACCCTGCTAAGCTTTAAGTAACTTGATCTGAATGCAAGTTTTTAAAAAATTTACTTGTTATTATTTTACAGTTTCGTAATGAAAGTTTTAAAACATTATATTAATATTCTGCAAATTGGTAAATTGAATAATAAGCAATGTGGTAACAAACCACACAGTCTTGAGGTGATATGATTTGGAACTATTAACACAAGGAAATAAAATACTGTACCATTAATATATCATTATCTAGTTACTATCCAAGGCCCTCTGTTGGAAAGTATGAACCTAGCAGTTAATGCTAGGAATGGTTTTTAATTTTTTACCATGTCCTCTAATCAAACAATTGTTCAACACTACATTGACCTGATTTTTCTCTGCTTTTTTTTGAGTGCATGGCAAAAAAAGGGGATTAAAAAAATAAGGCTGAGATCTACAACTAAGTATAATTTTATAATGGAAATGGAAGAAGAGTGATCCGGACATAAACCCTGCCTTACTTTATATTGGGTCCATTTCTAGTTTGCTGGAAAAGATGGCCCTCTAATTGTTTTCTAGCTATTTTGAAGGGAACTTGCATCAATCTCCATCAACACATTGAAATGTAGATCACCTAATTCCATAGCCATCCAGAAGTAAAGACTACAGGGACATGGCAGGAGAATAGGTTTGAGATGGGTTGAACAGCCCAATTCTGCTCCTACGTCCTCGGAAACATCTATTGTGCATTCTCCTCAGCAGCTCCCTGACTTGTCGAGTTCTTCCAGCATTTTGTGTGTGTTGCTTTCTGCATCTGAAGAAACTCTTATTGAGTTATTGAGGAGCTGAATGTTTTCTGCTCCTGATCCACTATTGTAACTATACCTTGAAAACTCATTACTCCACCGTCGCTGGATGTGAGCTTCGGCATTCCTGAACCAGCAACGCTGCAGGAGTATCTTCGCCTGACTGTCACCGCGGATCTTAAGCGGCAGCTAAGTGCGGTACCGGGTTCGGTCGACGGGCGGCGCTACCCGCGCCCTGCGGTACCGGACTCGGGCGGCAGGCGGCGCTACCCGCGCCCTATTTTAAGCAGCTTCGGGCTCGCGGCCGTTCAATTTGCAACGGTTGTCTCTGGAAAATGGCGGCGGCACCGTCGGACTATCGGTCCGCATTGCTGCGGCGGGATCCGGCGGCGATGACAGGCGTGCTACCGGTACTTTCGCCTCAGGAAATTAAGCGGCGGCTGCAGAGAACCCGCAGGGCACTGAGTAACAGGAGAAAGATCCTGGTGAAGCACCTGCCCCCGGACAGCGGCAGCCAGGTACCGGTGCGGTGCCCGGGGCAGGCGGGCGAGGCGGGTGGAGCGGCCGGTGGGTGGGGGGTGGTCCAGGTGCAGCCCCACCCACCTGCAGCCGGTCTCGGATCCTGACCATTTGCCGCTGACGGGGAGGGAACGGGACCCCCTGCTGCCGGTTGACGTGTCCGGAGTGAAGTGGTGGTCAACATGGCGATGAGGAGTCCACCTGAAACAATGACCTTCTCTTCCCCCGTTCGCTGTCTATTTCCAACGTGTGTTCTTATTATGGATGTCTTTAATTTACGCACTCTGTAGTTTGGCTGTGGTGAGTGAGAGAGCAATGCGCGTAGTGTTTAGACTAAATGACTGGTGGAGTCTAGTCATTGGTTTTTGTGTAAGGGTAGGATGGGCATGATAGTGCCCATTGAGCTGATCCACGTTGACACAACTGGCCAACCCCAATTTTGTTTTTGACGTAAATAATTTATGTAATATTTCTTAACGTGACATTCTGCTTGATTTCTGTTTTTTTTTTAAATATTGTATTATTTTGAATGTACTTTGTAGAACTAAGTTTGGCCAGTTGTTTCTCCTTCAAGTTATTGATTGTTTAGTAATTAAAAGTACCAATTTGGCACCAATTTTGAAACCGTGCCTTTTCGAAGCCTCACCATTTCAACATATTGCAGCAATATATTTACTCCTAAAGTGAGATTAGTATTCAAGATTTTTGGTTTCACCACCTGCACCAACATAAAAAAGTTCCACAACTGAGCAGCCCCTTGTGGCTTTTTTTTAATATACCAGGTGTTAGTACAATGGCCGTTTCATATCAATGTATTTGCTTTGTCCCTTGAAAAACAAATAATTAACATTTAATCATGGAAAGTCATGCAAATAGTTTCTGCAGCTGCTTTATCTCTATATTCATAATGTGCTATGAAACAAAACTTCAGAGTTATTAATAGTTTGTGTACGTATTGAGTAAAACTTTAGTTAATGGCTGGTGTACTTCATAGTGTTGCTACATCATAATTGAACTTAAAGCAACTGGGCAATTTAAAAATACATCCTGCACATTTGGATATTTTTTTCCTCCTCCTATGCAGAGTTGATCTCATAAGCACTCCTCACTCAATGAACTCAAATGTGACCTTATGTACAAGAATACTGTAACATGTTTTGGAGAGAACCATGAGATTTGTACTCTGAATGTCACTGAATGCTGTGAGCTTGGCAATCAGATGGGCTGGAAGCTAAGAATCAATCTCAGGTTGGAGACAAAAGTGAGTGAGTTCGGAGAACCAGCAGAGATCTGTTACTCCATCAGTAGCCTCCAGACAAATCCTGACACAGTATTTGTTGTCTCCAACCTTTTGGAATACTACTGTTAGACAGGTTATTATATTACTATGACTACCAAAGCAGCTTTGGAAGCTATTACGGGCTCAATTCAAAAGCTTATTGAGGAGTTTCAACAGTTCAGAAAAGAAGTGTCGGCTGATTCACAACAAATCAGCGCTGGAATTAAACAAATAGGTGCGAAATTAGAAGATATTCAAGCAATTCTAACCGAGCATGATAAGAAGATTAAAAAAAAACATGAAGGGGTTATTACTATACTGGACGAGAAAATGGATGATTTGCAAAAGCTTTATGAAAAACAATCCAAGTCCAATGAAGTACTTAGACAGAAGATTATTGATTTGGAAAACAGAAGTAGGAGAAACAACTTACGAATCTTGGGACTTAAAAAGCAAATGGAAGGAGATAATCCTAAAGAATTCTTTGCAAACCTTTTGATGGAATTATTCCCTTATGAAGTCTCTGCCTTTGATTGATCGTGCTCACAGATCGCCTATCTATGGGTCGATTTCAAAATCAAAACCAAGATCAGTCATTATATGTTTCCATGAATTTCAAATAAAGGATCGTCTGATTCGTGTTGCCTGTGGAAAAGGTGTGATTGACTACCAAGATCAGAAGATTCGTATTGCTGAATATTTTTCATTGGAAGTTATGGCAGAACGAGTTAAGTTTTTAAAAAAAAGGTATTGCAGAGCTATACAGCCAAAATTTTCAGCTTCTCTTCATTCTCTGGCTCAACTGAGAATCACAATGGAAGATGGATCATTTAAATGGTTTTATACGAAGGAGCAGGCACAAGAATTTTTAAACTCAAAAAAATGACTGTATACATATATTGAATAGATTAAAAATCTTGCAAAAACAGAAATACTATATATTAAAAAATGACTTTAATATTTTTCCGTATGAATATTTGGTCTTTCTATTGGATAAACCTGTCTAAGCTTGTTTTTCACTGTTTATTATTTAGTCTTGGAACAGTAAATAATCTTGAATTCTTTGGAGCAGTTCCAACAGGCTTTCTAAGGGGATGTTTTCAGTGGGGATAGATAGCGGTTGTTCTTTGACCGATTTTGTGTCTTTGGGAGGAGTGGGATGGGGAGTTTGTTTTTCTTGAAACTGATTTTGGGATCTAGTCAATTTTGTTGCTTGGCTAATATATCTCAAGCTTTATTATTTGGGGTTAATATACATTTCTCTGATTGCTACTTTTAACCTTTCTTAGAAATAGTTTTAAAATGGATCAAAGTATTAATTTACTTAGTTTTAACGTGAAAGGGCTAAATCACCCCCGAAAAGAAATAAGATTTTTCCCTACGTTAAAAAAACTTAAGGTACCAATTGTTTTTCTTCAAGAAACCCATGTACATGTGACAATTCACGCCTTTTTAATCAATAGAGAGGATCTCATTTTCATTCTTTGTTTCAAGCCAAAGCCAGAGGGGGTTTCGATCCTTATAAATAATAAAGTTCCCTTTGTTCAACATAAAGTAATTTCTGATACTAATGGGTGTTTTGTTATAGTATCAGGGAAACTAAATAACAAACTAATGATATTTGCCAATGTGTATGCTCCGAATATAGATGACCCAGGTTTCTTTGTTTTTTTTTCATTTTTGCCAGATGTAAGTTTGTACTCATTGGTGTTGGGTGGAGACTTTAATTGTTGCTTAGATCCAGTTTTAGATCATTCATCTTCTAAGCCAATGATACCAAATAAATCAGCTGTGTTTATTAAATCTTTTTTAATGATATGTGGTATTGTTGATGCTTGGTGTTTTTTTTCATCCAGTGGACAAGGAATATTCGTTTTTCTCTCATGTCCATCATACATATTCCAGGATTGATTTTTTTTTTATTGATAGCCAAATAATTCCATCAGTTCGATCCTGTGAATATAAAGAGATTGCTGTCTCAGATCACTCTCCTGTGCTCCTATCTTTAAATCTCCCTGGTCTTCTTCAGGCAAATAGGTTTTGGCGATTTAATTTAACTTTGTTATCTGATAAAGATTTTTTAAAGTTTACGGAGAGACAAATTACTTTTTTTTAAAAGAGAATACGTTAGAGGAGACTTCTAGTCTTATCAGATGGGATACCTTTAAGGTGTATATTAGAGCACAAATTATTTCTTATACTGCAAGTATGAAGAAAAAAGCTAATAAAGAGGGAAGTGATTTAGCTAATCAGCTGAAACAATTTGCCTTAGCTTCAGAACCTGCCTTAGATAAAAGACGTGTTGGAACTAAAACTAAATATGATCTCCTTTTAACTTATCCAATTGAAACCCAATTCCTGAAAGATAAAAGTCAATTTTATATTCATGGAGATCAAACAGGTAAATTATTGGCTGATCAAATTAAAACCTTTATAGCTAAACAGCACATTAAAGAAATATACAAAGCTAATGGTGACAGGACAACTGATTATTTAGAAATAAATGATACTTCTAGAGCATTTTATTCTAAACTCTATAGTTCTGAATCTTCTAAGAATAACTCTGTAATGAACATTTTTTTAGACCAACTAAACTTTCCTTCAATTTCTGCCGACAACAGAAATTTATTGGAACAACCTATTTCTTTTGAGGAAATTGTTGAGGCTGTGCGCTCATTATGTTTGAGGAAAGCTCCGAGTTCAGATGTATTTTCTGGAGAGTTTTACAAAATCTTTTTCTCACTGCTTATACCTCATTTATGTTCAGTTTTTTTGGATTCATTCAAGTTGGGCAAATTCCCTCAATCTTTTTATGAGGCTTCCATTTTGTTTATTCTTAAAAAGAATAAGGATCCAATTGAATGCTCTTCTTATAGTTTAATTTCTTTACTTAATGTTGATACTAAGTTCCTATCTAAAGTTCTGGCCCGTAGGATTGAAAATATTTTACCACCCGTCATTTCCGATAACCAAACTGGATTTATCAAAAATTGATACTCTCACTTTAATATTCATCAGTTATTAAATGTTATTTATTGTCCTTCTAACATGATATCGGAATGTGTGGTATCCCTAGATGCTGAGAAAGCTTTCGACAGAGTTGAATGGAATTATTTATTTAAAACTTCAGAAAAATTCAATTTTGGATCAGTTTTCATTCAATGGATTAAATTACTTTATTTAGCTCCTTCCGCTAGAGTTATCACTAATTCTCATAATTCCAAACCATTTAAGCTTCAGTGTGGCACTAGCCAAGGTTGTCCATTGTGCCCTTTGCTTTTTGATCTGGCCTTAGAACCCTTAGCCATTGCCTTTCGAGAACCTAATAATATCACCGGTATATTAAGGAGAGACACTATTCACAAAGTCTCGCAGTATGCTGATGATCTGCTGCTATTTATTTCTAATGTCCAGACTTTGTTAATCCATGCGCTTTCTTTACTCTCCCGTTTTAGCCAGTTCTCTGGTTATAAGTTAAACCTACATAAGAGTGAACTTTTCTGTTTGAATAATTTGATACCAACAAATTCTAGCCTTTTAAAATTGTAAGAAACCAATTTACCTACTTAGATGTAACTAATCACTAAATAAGTGTTTATTTTGTTACGTATCCCGTAACTGGATAACTTACCAGCAAAGATAGAGAGGTCCGTTGGAGTCTGATGGCACTATTTTTGAATGTTTTTATTCATAAAGGGGGGCACAAAAGTAAGGTTAATACAAACATTCAGATCATATACATCAGCAAAACTCAATCTAAAGCACGGGTATAGCAATAATCATCATTAAGAAATAATCTCGACTGTTGTCTAGGGGAATATATATTGTCCGTTGGAAATATAAAAGTCACTCAGAAGTCTGCAGGCTTCAGTCTTTTTGGGGAATCGCTGGGTTTCACGTGTTTTAGAGAGATTGTGGAGAAATGGAAAAACTTGCCCGGGCCTTTGATGAAGCAACTTCGTTGAATCCGGGGAGCATTGTTTCCCTGTTATTAGTTCGAAGTCCTTCTCGGTATTCTCAGCCACCCGCTCCCCAGGCAAAGGAGTTACGGAGCGCACGTGGCTTTTGAATGGCTTCCAGCTACCATGGGAGCACTGAGCGTCGCTGGGGTACCGCCTCCTGCAGTCCCCTTTTATCTTGACTTGCAGAGTTGTAGATGTCCATCAAAGTAGGGTGATGCAATCCCCACCCCCACATTGCCCGAGGGTGTCCATATCTGTGGTAGCTGTCACGTAGCAGGGTCATGCCCTTCACACAGGTGTCTCTAAGAGCCATGGCCAAAACCGTTACATTGTCTCTCATTTTCCAGGGTCCGAGACCCGAATTAATAGTGCTCTTGCGATTCTCCGGAAGGAGGGGGCTGCTCCCGCCCCTTCGGCCCCTCAGAGCTGTGGTACATTCAGAACAATTTAAATAAAATTTTCTTACCCTGTTGAAACACGTAAAAAGGATACTATCAAATTGGTTGCCTCTTTCATTATGGCTGATTGGCCGAATTAACTTTACCAAAATGAATATATTACCTAAATTTATATAACTTTTCCAGGCATTGCCTGGTTTTAATTCCTAAATTTTTTTTGATTCTCTTGACTCTATTATATCTTCTTATATATGGAAGAATAAGCGTCTCAGATTAAATAAAATTCATCTTCAGAAAGATAAAAAGAATGGAGGATTAGCCTTACCAAACTTTAAATTTTATTATTGGGCAGTTAATATAAGAAATCTTACTTTTTGGTTATGTTACATTAATTGTGAGGATTGCACGATGTGGTTTTTTTTTAAGAAGCTAACGCTGTTAATAAATTTTCTATTATTTCTCTTCTTGGATCCTCACTTCCTTTGTCTCTGAGTAAGTTAACTGATAATGTGGTAGTTAAACACACTATGAGAATTTGGATGCAATTCTGAAAATACTTCGGCTTATTGAGATTTTCTCTTCTGAGTCCCATTTTTTCTAATTATTTTTTTAAGCCCTCTATGATTGATGTGGCTTTTAAAGAATGGGATAGATTAGGTACTAAATGCTTTCAGGACTTGTTTGTAGAGGGAAGTCTCTTTTCATTTGAACAGCTGTCAACTAAATGTAGTTTACCCAAAACTCATTTTTTCGATACCTACAAATATGATTTTTTGCAGTCTCAAATTAAGTATATTTTCTAAAAGTCCTGATAGGAATCCACTAGATGTAATTTTTAATTTGAAACCTTTTTATAATGGATCTATATCTAATATTTATAATATGCTGTTGGGAATGAGAAGTGTTCCTTTAAATAAAATTAAAAATCTTTGGGAACAAGATTTACAGACTTCAATTTTTGAGGAAACTTGGAATTAAATTTTTAAATTGGTTAACACTTCATCGTTACGTGCCCTCCATTCTCTTCTACAGTTTAAAGTGGTCCATAGGGCCCATATCACCAAGAATAAGTTGTCTCGTTTTTATTTAGATACATCTCTGTATTGTGATAAATGTAATAATGGAGAAGCTTCACTCATTCATATGTTTTGGACATGTCTGAGTCTTGGAAAATATTGGAAAGAAGTATTTCAAACTTTCTCGATACTTTTCAAAGTAAACTTTAAGTCTAATCCTTTGACCGCTTTATTTGGTATTGTTGGAGGAAAGGATATTATTTTGGAGTCATCTGACTTGCACATTTTGGCTTTTATTTCTCTTATGGCCAGAAGGGCGCTCTCGCTTAAATGGAAAGATGCAGCCTCCCCCATTCACACCCAATGGTTACGTGATGTGATGTAATGTTTAAAGTTAGAGACGATTTGATGTTCAATTTCTGAATCTAGTCATGACTTTCAAACATTCTGGGGACCTTTTCTGGATTATTTTCAAAACCTTTGATTTGCTGTTAAAGCACAGATGATGACTAATAATTTTTTTCCTTTTTTTTCTTTACTAATCAGCTTTGGTCTTAGTAGTGGGTTAGATTTTTTTAAATAATAAAATTACTATACTTGAATGTTAGGAATTTGTATGAATTAGTATAATGTGTTGATGTATATATTTCTTGTATTCTGTATTCTTATATCTAAATAAAAATATTGGAAAGACAACAAATACTGTATAAGCAAAGTGGACACTGCAATTTTGTGTGCTGGAGCATGCACCCTTTGCCAGTATGAGCCAGTTGCAGAGGTAGAAACTCATGAGATGTTAACTGATGCCTCCAGGATTCCCAATATCTAATTATCCAGCATGAAGGACTAAGAAGAAAGAAGTAATCTGAACTAGACAAATTCCTGAACCTTCCATCAGTTGGACTTGTGAGGGATGTTCTGAGGTGTGACCAGATGTCAATCCATGAACTGTCACTGTACAGAATGTATTCAAGTACAGTTAAATCGTCACTTTAATTAATGTGTTTGCTAAACCTCTTCTGGCAAGAGTTTTCTTCAAATCTTTCAATCTGTACTATATTTAAAAGTACTGTAGTCAAGATTGTCATCCAACCTGAATGGGGATGGCCAGAGTTTTTGTTTTATTGTATAATATCATGATCTTCTCCCCAAAATATCTTTGCCAGGGGCAGATTTGGTTCTTCTGTTAAAGCCTACAAGTGTGTTTAATAAAATAAAAAATATTTCTAGCTGCTGAAATTCTGAAACAAAATACAGAAAATGCTGGGCGCATACACAATATATCTGAGGAAAAAATGTTACAGGTATTACATGTTAAATTTTTCCAGACCTGGTAAAGGGGGACAAAAATCAAGGTACAGATGAACCCCACCCCCCCACTAGTGCTGATTGGGTTATGGAAATTCCCTTTTATGGAATTCACATCACAAAAATACAAGATCAAATACAGAATCAAATTGACTTTTGTGAAATTTACGTGAGTGAGGATAAAATAAACAAATGTGGGAAAAAACAATTAATTTTGTGGACTTGTATTTTTCCAATCTTTTTTTCATGGTGCATGTACAAAGTAGTGCAAGTTGATCGTATTACTGTCTAGCATTTTTAATATTATTTATCCTTAATGTCTGAAACAGTGCCAGTAGGTTTAAGAGCAACTTGTAAGTCTAAGCTGAAAGTGAAGACAAAAAAGGATGCAGTTGCTAGAATCTGATAAGAAAGGAAGGTGATAAAAAAGAATCGGTGATTTGTGAATTCCATACCCACCTATACCAGCTGCCATTACCTTCCAGCCTCAGTTTGTTTTATAGTCCAAATTACTTGGCTCCAAACTCAGCTGCTAGCAACTTAAGAGCTGCTTTGGAAACTGACAAAAAAATATTTATTGGTTCCTGCCCTGAACCAGCAGCTATGGTGCTTTCATTACCATCAAGAGAGATGTCCTGTAGTAATGCATCTCCAGATATAACATGTAAACCATTTTCCTAGGAACATAAACTCTACATTACGGTGGAGTCACCTGTAGTTTTAAGTTGCAGGGAATGATGGATAAGATGAAGGAAATAGGGTGAGGTCATGGATTGGAATGTTATTAAACTTTTGATAAGTTTGATGGGTTAATGAGGGAGGTTGATGAGGACCTAGAAAGGAATGTCAGACATCCCACCCTGCAAAAACTCATTTCAGGGAGGTAGCACCACCACACCTGCCCCCTGCAACCCCATAACCCCCCCCCCACCTCTGGTTGACCTCCGGACCTCCAAGGGTGTATGTATACAGGACATTTGATTATGAAAGAACACAACAATTTATCTGATCACATAATGAAACTATTTACATATATATATTCCTTGTTGAGTATTTTGTTGGCAGTCTCAATGCTAACAGCTAAATGCTAATGCAAATAGCTATTCTGTTTCTTCTTCGAACTTTCCTTGTGCTGTGATGTGGTTTGCCTGGCAGATTTGAGCATTTTGCCGGAAGTCTCAACCTCATAGCAGTCTGTGTCAATGAATTTGTTAATTTTGCAAGACATCAGATTCACAAGTGTTTTGTGAGACAGCTATCATAAGAGTCATTTTTTTTAATTCTATTACAACTTTAAACAAGTTTACAGGGAATTGGGCCTCATCACGAAGGACATCAGTAGAGTAACTTAGCAGCTAGCCAGCTAGTTTAAATAACGTTGGCTATGCTAATAAACAAATGACACCTGCTAAACTCACCTCAACATGTCTTTTATAGTCATTTAACCCACATAGGCAATAGAAAAGTCACTGTTGCAAATAGTGCAGCGAGCAACACTGTCATTATTTTTGACCCCTATTAGACAGGGGTACACTTCAGTGTAGTCTGGGGTGAAGTACATTTTATATTTTCTTATTTTGGAGCACTCTGCCATGGCGCTGCAGGACACTAAACTGAACTGATTGACAATGAAAGAGAGAGAGAGAGGTCGACTGTAAAGCCCACCCACAGAGAAAACTGATAGGTCTACTTAGCACAAAGAGTGACCAATCAGGATGCTCTCTCTGTCACTCTCTAGCTACGTCTGTCACTCGCTCTCTCAAAAAAAAATCAATTTTTGGAATATTGTATATAATTTGCTGGCATCAGGGAGCTGTTATCAATATGCGGGAGACTCCTGGAACTTCCGGGAGAGGTGGGATGTCTGGAATGTAGAAGTTTGAAATGCGGACCTGTAGGAATTAACCTAACAGAACATGTGCGTGGAATGGGCTGCAGGTGAAGATGGTGGAGGCGGATCTGATAGGGTCTTTTAACAGACTCCTGGATAGGTACATGGAGCTTAGTAAAATAGAGGGCAAAGGGTAACCCTAGGTAATTTCTAAAGCTAGTACATGTTCAATATTCTGCTTCATTTGGCAGATAATTCAACCAATTCACCATTCTTTGGGAAAAGCAGTTTCTTCTCATTTCTGCCCTAAATTTACTCCCCCGAATCTTAAGGCTATGTCCCCTACTTCTCATCTCATCTACCAGTGGAAATTATTCTCCTTTCATAATTTTATGTTTCTATAAGGTCTCCTCTCATTGTTCTGATTTTCCAAAGAGTACAGTCCCAGGGGCCTCAATCTCTCCTCATAGTCTTAACCCCCTCATCTCTGGAATCAACCTGATAACTCGTCTGTACTGCCTCCAAAGCCATTATATCCTTCCTCAAGGAAACCATAACTGCATGTAGTACTCCAGATGCGGCCTCACCAGTACCCTGTACAGTTACAGCATAACCTCCCTGCTCTTAAATTTAATCCCTCTAGCAATAAAGGCCAACATTCTATTTGTCTTCTTGATAGCCTGCTGCACGTGCAAACTAACCTTTTGTGATTTTTGTACAAACGCTCCTCAGTCCCTCTGCACAGCAGCATGCTGCAGTCTTTTACCATTAAATAATAATCTGCTCTTCCATTTTTCCTTCCAAAGTGGAGGACCTCACATTTACCAACATTATATCTGTCTGCAGACTCTCCGTATCCTCTGCACAATTTGCTTTTCCACTCAATTTAGTGTCATCAGCAAGCTTAGATACACTATGCTTGATCCCCTCTTCCAGATCGTTTACGTATATTGCGAACAGTTTTGGGCCCAACACCTGTAGCACACTGCTCACCACTGATCGCCACCCAGAGAAACACCCATGTATCCCAACTCTCTGCCTCCATTGGTTAACCAACCTAGTACATGCTAGTACATCACCCCCAACTCTATGCATCCTTATCTAATGGATGTCTTTTATGTGGTACCTTATTGGAACGCCTTCTGGAAATCCAAGTAAATAACATCCATCTGTTCCCCTTTATCCACCGCGCTCGTTATATCCACAAAGAACTTCAGTAAGTTCATCAAACAGGACCTGCCTTTACTGAATTCATGCTGCATCTGCCTGATGGATCCATTTCTTTCCAGATGCCTGGCCATTTCTTCTTTAATGATAGCTTCAAGCATTTTCTCAAATACAGATGTTGAACAAACTGGCTTGTAGTTATCTGACATTTGCCTAGATCCTTTTTTTTGAACAGTAATGTGACATTTGCCAGAACCTGCCCAGAGCCCGGAGAATTTAGGTAGATTATAACCAAAGCCTCTACTATAACCTCTGCCATATCTTTCAGTACCTTGGGATAAATTCCCATCAGGAATAGGGAACTTGTCTATCTTTAAGCTCACAAGTTTGCTCAGCACTACTTCTTTAGTGATAGCTATTGTATTGAGGTCCTCACCTCAGATCCCATCCATATCATCTTTCTTTGGCATGTTAGATGTGTTCTCCACCGTGAAGATTGACACAAAGAAGTCATTCAAAGCCTCGACCATTTCCTCATTACCCCATATCAATTCCTCCCACTCATCATCCAAGGGACCTACATTCCCTTCAGCCAGACTTTTCTGCTTATATAATTATTTAAACTTTTACTATCTTTTTATATTTTGTGCTAGTTTATTTTCATAATTTATATTCCCTTTATTGCTCACTTAGTGGTTCTTTGTTGCTTTTTAAAGTTTTCCCAGTCTTCCAGTTTACCATTACTCTTGCCAACTTTATATGCATGAAATGTTAGATTGATGCCTGCCTTTATTTCGTTAGTTATCCATAGCTGGCTCCCTCCACCCTTGCTGTCCTACTTTTAACTGGGATATACTTTTGTTGAGCTCTGTGGAAAATCTCTTTGAAAGTCTTTCACTGTTCCTCAACAGTCCCACTGTATAGCCTGTGTTCCCAGTTTACCCTATACAACTCCTCCCTCATCCTGTTGTAGACTTCCTTGTTTAGGCACATTACACTGGTTTTGGATTGAACTATTGTATCCTCCATTGCGTGAGAAAGTCAGTCATACTCTGATCACTCTTTACACGAGCAACCTGAATTACAAGATTGTTAATTTTACCTGTCTCATTGCACAGGACCAGATCCAAGATAGCATGTTCCCTTGTAGGTTCAGTAACATGCTGTTCAAGAAAGCTATCATGTAAAGAGGTTGATAAAATTAATGTAATGGTTCACAATAAAACTTTGCTCTTGGACTGTTATCTGGTGTTGCAACTTTGCTGGTCAATCTCGCAATGAAAGTTTGGGGAAGTATACATAATTCAAATATACTTTTCATCATTAGTTACTCAAGCTATGGAATGGATGCTAGGAAAGGGGGAAAATTCCATTTTTGTAGGAAAAAGGCTGAAGATAACTTTAGATACCAGTGAAGCTAAATCTGAAAAGATGTCTTGTACAAAGCAAAATTTATGATGTGGTTTCTAACCTCTGGCTATTTTTTACACTATAATGTCAAATAATCTGTAATGGATGATGTAAAAACATTTTAAAGCAATTTTCAACATTTTTGTTGTTTTTAACTTTGCGATGCTGGCCATGTTGAAACTTGCATAGTGGTGTGTTGCAGGATACTGGAATTCTTCATTGACTAGGCATGATGGAACATGCAAATAATTCTAAATTAAATGGAAAATATGCTAATTTGTATATTTCTGTTTTTAAAAAAAAGAATAAGATTTGTAATTATTAGTAGACAAGGCCTCTTATAGAAAGTAGTGTTGTAGACTTCCATTGTTGTCCGATTGATTTTATTATAGACTCTGCTGCATTGCTGAAACTATGTTGTGGAAAAACATGCAAGTACTGTATTTCCCTCTTTTTATTTTCCGCCATTTTCTAAGTCTTTGATCTCCCACTCCCTCAATCAAAATCAAAGTGTGCTATTTTTCCCTATAATAAATGTTCACGATGGTTATACAGGTTAAGTTATTTACCAATCCTGACAATGCAGTGAGGTTGACAAATGAAATGCAAATGGATGTTGAGTGTGGAAGCTTGGGATCTCTCTAAATTTTGGCACAATGAGGAAATCAAATCAAATTCAAAATTAATTATCATTCAATCATACATCAATACCACCGAATGAAACAGTGTTCCTCTGGGGCCAAGATGCAAAACATACGAAGCACATTCAAAGTAGAGAGCAAAAATAAACACAGTTATGGGGAAAAAAAATGTACATAGCCCAAATCCCTAAACGGCATGTCTTGCAAATTGATGGTACAGTGCAGACATACATAATCCAGTCTGTCAGTCAGTCCACCAGTCGAACTCTGAATGGGTACACTGATGGGAGAGGCCAACTATAGTGTCTCCTTGCCTGCGCTGCAGCAGCAGTCAAATCCGTGGCTACAACTGAGGCCACACAGATGCCTTGTCACCTTGCTGCCTGTTGGTCCACCAAACAAAGAAAGCAGGCCTGTGGCATCTTACGTTATCTATGTCCAACAGGATCTTGCAACAAGAGAAACGTCCAAAATAACTACACATGGCCACATTGCATGTCGGTCTCGCACTCTGACCCCGAAGGCCCCCCCCCCCCGATGCCCCCTGCAGCAGGTAGTCACATGGTCTGTACCCAGGCCAGTTCCTCCAACACCTAGTTCAGCTACTTTGATTGACGAGCAGATGGGACAGACTCAGCATCTGATGCTCTTGGCCCAGCACTGCTTTGTGACAGTAAAAAAGGCATTTAACAAAGAAAAAAAAACGCCTTTGGTTGGTCTCTGAGAAGCAACTGTGTCTGAACGTGCCACCATCTTACCAGAAATGGCACCACTGTATTCAGTTCTGAGCAAGTATCAGTGGGGAAAGTCGAGGAAATGGAATCATAAGAGAATGTCTATGGAAAAGTTATCAATCTCTATTTATCGTTATTAACTTGGAGAAAGGACATTTTTAATCAGAACAAATCTAGTAGGGGTAAAATGGAATTGAAGCCTGGCAGTCAAAACTGAACAAAAATGGTGCCACAGTAGTGGAGTGATTAGGGAGACGCTATTACAGCTTGATGTGTTGGAGTTCAGAGTTCAATTCCGCCGTCACCTGTGAGGAGTCTGTGCATTCTCCCTGAAGAATGCACAGGTTTTCCCTTGGCACTCAGGTTTCCTCCCACAATCCAAAGACACACTAGGTAGGTTAATCGGTCCTTGTAAATTGTCCTGATACTAGAGTTAAGGTTAAACGGAGTTGTTGGTTGTTGAGTCGGCGTAGCTTGAAGGGTTGGAAGGGCTTACTCGACGTTGTATTGATAAATAAATAATGGAGTTGAATCAGCTGCAAGATAGATTCATTTCTACAAGGAAAGAAGATAAGGAAATAGAAACCCACAGGGAGGCAAACTAAAAGAGTGCACAGGCCATCCCCATTGTCCCATAAATTTGATTGAATTTCGATAAACAAAAATTCAATGTGTATAATTTCTTGTTATAAATGACAGAACTGGTTTCCTTTGCACTCTGGGCATTTGAAATTGTTTGATGCCAAAGCAACTGGAGCCTACCACATGAAGAAAATCATCTTTAGAGCACTAAATTGATCTGTGATTCTTCGGAAACAGTATTTTGTCATTACTACACCTCCAAAAGGAAACAAAAATGTGTGGTGCTAGTGAATCTATAAAAATGAAAACTATTACAATAGAGGTTAAAATTGATGTAAAAGGGAGGGATGCCACTGAAAATTGCCAAAGTGTTGCTTTTTGATCATTCAACCAGATGTTTCCTGGATCAGAGGGCCTGAGCTGTAACGAGAGGTTGAGAAGAACACCTCCCTCTGCAACTGGATACTAGACTTCCTGACTGGGAGACCTCAGTCAGTCTGGATCGGAAGCAGCATCTCCAATACCATCATGCTGAGCATGGGGGACTCCCAGGGCTGTGTGCTCTGTTCACTGCTGTCCACTCTGTTGACCCACGATTGTGCTACAAAACACAGCTTGAACCACATCATAAAGTTTGCTGATGACACGACCGTGGCGGGTCTCATCAGCAAAAACGACAAGTCAGCATACAGAGAGGAAGTGCACTGTGAGGAGCCTGAACGTGAACAAAACAAAAGAGATGGTTGTTGACTTCAGGAGAGCACAGAGCGACCACTCTACGTTGAACATCAATGGCTCCTCAGTAGAGATTGTTAAGAACACCAAATTTCTTGATGTTCACTTAGCAGAGAGTCTCACCTGGTCCCTTAACACCAGCTCCATAGCAAAGAAAGTCCAGCAGCGTCTCTACTTTCTGTGAAGGCTGAGGAAAGTCCATCTCCCAGCCCCCATCCTCATCACATTCTACAGAGGTTGTATTAAGGGCATCCTGAGCAGCTGCATCACTGCCTGGTTCGAAAATTGCACCATCTCGGATCCCAAGACCCTGCAGTGGATAGTGAGGTTAACTGAGAAGATCACTGGGGTCTCTCTTCCTGCCATTACAGACATTTATACTACACGCTGCATCCGCAAAGCAAACAGCATTATGAGGGACCCCACACACCCCTCATACAAACTCTTCTCCCTTCTGCCATCTGGGAAAAGACACCGAAGCATTACGACCAGAATGTGTAACAGTTTCTTTCCCCAAAACATCAGACTCCTCAATACCCAGAGCCTGGACTGACACCTTACTGCTCTATTGCCCTGTTTATTATTTATTGTAATGCCTGCACTGTTTTGTGCACTTTATGCAGTCCTAGGTAGGTCTGTAGTCTAGTGTTTTTTTTGTTTGTGTTGTTTTTATGTAGTTCAGTGTAGTTTTTATACTGTTTCATGTAGCACCATGGTCCTGAAAAATGTCTCGTTTTTACTGTGTATTGTACCAGCAGTTATGGTTGAAAAAGTGACTTGACTTGGGTTGTTTTCTCTGGAGCAGTGAAGGTTGAGGGGAGACATGATAGAGGATTATAAGATAAAATGGAGTAGACAAACAGTATCTTCTTTTCCCAGGGTTGAAATGTCTAATATCAGAGGCCACACATTTAAGGTGAGAGTATAATTTCAAAGGAGATGCAAGGGGCAAGTTTTTTTTACACAGACTGGTACAGATTGGCCTTCTAAAGTGCAATACCTCACACTTGTCTGCATCAAACTCCATCTGCCATTTTTCAGTCTGTTTTTCCAGCTGATCCAAATCCCTCTGCAAGTTTTGAAAACCTTCCTCGCTGTCCACTACACCTCCAATCTTTGTATCATCTGTAAAGGAGGTTTCTTTTTTTTTCTTTGTTACTGTTGGGAAAGGGTTTCCTTTTGTTAACTAGCAGGAATGCTAATTTACTGATAACGAGAATGGTATTCCTTTGTAAACCAAATGGGGATTAATGTTCTTTCTTCTGAGTCTGTAAGCTTTTGTTGACGGGCTTTTGGGCAGATCGGCTCGAGGGGGTCGAGAGAGAGGACGCAATGCTCTAAGCTGGGCGAGGATCGGACCCCAAAGGGGGGTCCGAGACCGGGAGATTCTCCGAGGGGGGGGGGGGGGATGAAGCTAGATGTGCTTGGTTGACCACTCGGAGGGTCCTGAGCTGTTTGGAGAATCGAGGAGTTCGGAGGGGATCGAATGGTGGTCAGAAGACTTCAGTAATTGAGCTCCAACGGTTGTGCACGAAGTGGTTTGGACTTTGATAAGTCTGGCGCCTTTTCTTTAATTTTTTTCTTCATGTATACTGTATCGTTATTAATCACTTAGTTATAGTAACCTTTATAAATTGTACTCATTTAATCGCTTATGGTGTACTGTCTGTTTTTGGGCGAGGCGGGGACATCACACAGCATCCACACCAGCTGATTACCCAGTGTGGTGGGGCCGAAGGCTGCTCCCCCTAGACGAGAATGAGCTGAGCGAGCCTGAGGCGACCCAGGGAGTTACACATCAGTAAATTTGCTGATCCAATTTACCCACATTATCATCCAGATCATTGATACAGATGACAAATAACGATGGACCCAGCACTGATCCCTGTGGCACACCACTAGTCACAGGCCTCCACTCAGAGAAGCAATCCTCGGCTACCACTCTCTGGCTTCTCTCATTGAGCCAATGTCTAATCAAAGGCTTATCTAAACAAAGATGTTTAGATAAGCATATGAGTGTGAGGAAAATGGAAGGGTATGGGTATATGGCGCAGGCAGAAGAGATTAACTTAGTTGGCCATTTAATCACCAATTTACATGTACAAACAAGCTGGATGAACTCAGCAGGTCGGGCAGCATCCGTTGAAATGAGAAGTGAACGCTTCGGGCTGAGACCCTTCGTCAGGACTGAAGAAGGAGGGGGCAGGGGTTATAAAGAAGGTGGAGGGAGGGTGGAAGGTGCCAGGTGAAGAACCAATCAGAGAAAAGATCGAGGGGTGGGGGAGGGGAAGCAAGGAGGGGATGGCCGGAGAGGTGAAGAAGGAATGTAAGGGGAAAGTACTATGGGTGGTAGAAGAAGGCAGAATCATGAGAGGTGATAGGCAGCTAGAAGAGGAGGCAGAGTGAAAATGGGATGGTGGAAGGGAAAGGGAGGGAATTATCGGAAGTTGGAGAATTTGATGTTCATCCAGCTTGTTTGTCCGAAGGATCATGGCCTAAAATGTTGACTGCTCATTTCAACGGATGCTCCCCAACCTGCTGAGTTCATCCAGCTTGTTTGTACGTGTTGATTTGACCACAGCATCTGCAGTGTACTTTGTGTTTACTAATCACCAATTTAATTGGTTTGGCACAGACTGAAAAGCCTGTTCCTGTTCTGTACTGCTCTATGTTCAACAGTTGGTATCATCCTAAAGGATAAGGTGGTGCTGGTGATTTCAGCAACTTCTGCCTGGTGGCTAACAAGACAAGGAAAACAGCTAAATACTTTGTTTAATCACACTTTTTCTGACAAATGATCATCACAAAACAAAAATAGTCTGTAACTTCTATTTGGAATTCAAGGCAATTTGATGTGGCAGAACCAAGGCAAAGTGGCATGCTCGTCACCAAGATCGAGGAGGACCTGAAGTTCGATTTAAGTGGTGGGCTGAAGGCTGTATTAAGTTGGCAAGGCTCGAGCACTAGAGTGGATTGAGGCAACTGAACTCTATGATTACACAGACACTTGAGCGCTGTGCTGAATCGAGGCGGTAAGGTGCAGGCCCCAAAGCCTATTGAGGCAATTGAACCGGATGTTTGGTCGTTGATTTAGGTACAGGGCCAGGTTAAAAATATCACTGTGTCGGGGCCCTAGGGGAGGGCAGACCAGTTCAGATCGTTGCGCCATGACAGTTACTGAGCTCTGCTCTGAACTGTGAGACTCTCTTGCACACTTCAGTTCAGAATGCTATTTGCTTGTGGTTTTTTCCTTTCTCTGTATTGGGTGTTCATTTTTTTTTAATATGGGTTCTTTTGGTTTTCTTTGTTTCATGGCTGCCTGTTAGATGAAACTCAAGTTGTATGATGTATACTTTGACAAACTGAACTTTGAAAGGACAAAACATGCATCCTTGATCACATTAAAGGATTAGCTCCAATGCAAACTAGTATCATAGGAAGTAGTGAAATGGTTTGGTATTTGAGATGAAAAACCTATGGGTGATTTTCTTGAAAATAAAAATCAACATTGAATACCCATTAGCCTGATTATTCAGGGAATATTAAACAGCCTGTTCAAATATTTGAAGAAAAAGCATGCTGATGAAAGTGGAGACATTTGCAAGTAGAGGGTGATTTAACAGATTTAAAACAAAGAAAAAATTGCATAATATTAAAATAACAGGGAAGCACCAAGTGTTCACCATAATGCACTGATGCATTTCCTGATGTTTGGGGGCAGATGATTAGGGAAGGGAGTTATTATGTCAAATAAGTCTTCAGTGTGGATGTGACAGGATTATATTGGAATGTACTTATTACAAAGGAGGAAAAGAATGCTCCAGGACACAAATGAGCAAAAGGACTGACCCTCTTAGTAAAAATTACAGGATTACAAACTCTTTTGTGTACTTGAAGGAATTTGGAAGGCATCTCTTCAGATCATTTAGAAGTCCAACGAAACGGCTTGGGTTCAGTTGTTCCTTTTTGATAATTGGTTTATGAACCATTTTGTTTGTGAAGTAGAGAGAATGCTTCTGAATCATGTAATTTAAGACTTTATTGATTCTCAATCATGCCTCTTGGCTCTGGAATTTTTGGATTATTTTCTTCTTACTGAATTCAACAGCCATTCTCCAGCCAGTAAACGATGATGTGATTAAAGCATAATATGCCTGCAGATCTTTTTTTTTCAAGCTTGTTAAAGTAACTAATGCAGCAGAAGGCAAGACTTTAAGGCAGGGGCTCCCAACTTGGTGTCCACGGATCCCTCGACTAATGGTAGGAATCCATGGCAAAAAAAAGTTGGGGACCCCTGCTTTAAGAGAATTTTGGAAGTCATGATGCTGTGAAGACTATTGTCGATCCTTGGACTGAGGTAAAGCAAAGAATTATGGTGTATGGAAGAAGCTTTACCCTAATGTCCATGATTTTTGAGATTTTTTTTCCTCTGAGACAATAGAATATATGAAGGAGTATGTGGTAGTCTTTGGTAACCAACTTCAATTTGATATTAATGAGGATATCACCAACTTGCTTGAATGTCATGCTGAAGAACTAAACAAGAAAGGCATAATGGAACTGAACACAGCTGTTAGATAGGGAGAGGAAAGAGCAAGAAGTTGAAACCCAGAACCTGGAGAAATTCACTGCAAAAGTATTGTTAACAGCTTTGAAGAAATATAAAGAAGGCTTGGCAATGATGTAAGAGCAAGATTGTAACTTTAAAAGATACTCTAAGATTTGTAGGATGTCAACAAGTGTACTTGATGCTACTAAGAAATATTAGATGAATAGGGGGGAAAAATGAGGACTGCAGCATTCATGTGATCCTGACCTTTACAAAAAATTGAGCTATAACCTCAGTAAAACTATCAGGGATGCCAGGAGCATTTTAACAGACCAAAATTGAGTCCCAGACCAGCTTTCAGTTGTGGTAGGGCTTACATGCCATAATGGCTACAAAAAAAAGTTGGGCAGCTTTGCTTCTAACAGCACATCCCTTTCTATTGAGCATTCTCTACATATTTTGAACAGATTGAATTGGAATGTCATCACCCACTCTAACAGCCTCCAGTACACTTGTGGATGTAAGGTTGGTCTTCCAGACAGTGAAAAGCTGGTGTGGCTGTGGTTGGTGTGAAAAGTATTAGAGTGGCCAGACTTTGGCTCAATAGGCTTAGTCATGAACAGGTGCTGGCTAGAATTTAAACATGATAAATTAGAGTTATAGTAAGTGTAAGCAGGATGGTAGTAATGCAGTGGAATGCTCCACCTGTGAGATGTCATTAGGGAAATTTGGGTACCTTGAATCCCATGTCTGCAGGGAGTGCAGCCAACTTCATCTCCTGACTGACAAATTCAAGGAGCTGGAGCTGGATGTACTCAGGACCATCAGGAAGTTGTAAGCATCATAAATGAAACTTTTACTTATGTGGTCACACTCAGAGTAGGCTTCAGATAGTAGATGTGCGACCACCAGGAGAAGTAACGGTCATTCCCCTCAGCAACAAGTATGCCCTTTGGATACTGCTAGGGGTGGTGGAGGAACTGTGGCTTTGAGGCTTATCAATGAAGTGTAAAGACAGGTGATAGGTGTCTTGCTAGCTTGAGTGGGGGGAGTACAGGAGATTCTGTGGCTGCGAAAGAGATGCCAGGATGGTGTGTTGCCTCTCAGGTGCTATGGTCCAGGTTATCTCTGAGTGGTTGCAGAAGATTATCAAGAGGAAGGATGAACAGCCAGAGGGACTATATGACATAGGAGGAGTATTAAGCCACTCGTCCCATGGAGTCTGCTGTGCAATTCCATCATGGCAGAGTTATTCTCCCTCTCAACTCCATTCTCCTGCCTTCTCCCCATAACCTCTGTCACTCTGATTAATCAAGAATTTATCAACATCTGCTATAATTATACTCAATGACTTGGCCTCCCCAGCCATCCATGGCAATGAATTATGCAGATTCATCACCATCTGACTAAAGAAATTCCTTCTCAGCTCTGTTCTAAACGGATGTTCTTCTTTTTTGAAGTTGTGCCCTATGGTTGTAAACATCCACTATAGGAAATGTCCCCTCCACATCCATTCCACTTAGGCCTTTCAATATTTGATAGGGTTCAATGAGATCCACCCTCATTCTTCTAAACTCCAGTGCGTATAGGCTCAGACCCATCAAACACTCTTCATATATTAATCCTTTCTTTACCAGAATCATACTTATGAACCTCCTCTGGGCCCTCTCCAACGCCGACACATCTTTTCTTAGATAAGGGGCCCAAAACTGCTCTTCATGTTGCAAGTGTGGTCTTATCAGTGTCTTGTAAAGCCTCAGCATAACATCCTTGCTCTTATATTCTAGTCCTCTTAAAACAAATGTAAACGTTGTATTTGCCTTTCTTCCCACTGACTCCACAGCCAAATTAACCTTTAGGGTATCTTACACAAGGATTTGAATGACCCTTTGCACCTTTGATTTTTAAATTTTCTCTCCATTTATGCCTTCATTCCTACTACCATATACTTTCCTACGCTATATTCCATCTGACCCTCTTTGCCCATTCTTTCAACCTTTCCAAATCCTTCTACAGACCCACTACTTCCTCAAAACTACCTGCCCCTCCAGCTATCTGTATCTTCTACAAACTTGGCCATAAAGCCATCCATTCCATCATCCAAATAGTTGACATATAGCATGAAAAGTAGTGGTCCCAATACTGACCCCTGCAGAGCACCACTTGCCACCGGCAGCAAACCAGAATAGGCCCCTTTATTCTGTTTGGTCTCCTGCCAATCAGCCAGTCTTTTGTCCATGCTAGTATCTTTCTGGTAATAGCATGGGCTCTTATAAGCCATTATGTGCAGCTCCTTATCAAAAGGCCTTCTGAAAATCCAAGTAAACAACATCGACCGACTCTCCTTCCCTTTATTTCCTCAAAATATAACAACAAATTTGTCAGGCAAGATTCCCCCTTAAGGAAACCATGCTGACTTTGATCTACTTTATCATGCGCCTCCAAGTACCTGGAAACATTATCCTTACTAATGGACTCCAACTTTCTCCCAACCACTAAAGTTAGGCTAACTGGCCTATAACTGCCCTTTCTTTGGCCTCCTTCCCTTCTTAAAGAGTGGAGTGACATTTGCAATTTTGCTGTCCTGGTGCACATGACATGGGTAAAAAGGAGGATGCAGTGAGTAGAGAGTTAGCGAAGAGGCTGAAGAGCAGGGCATTTAAGGTAATAAACTCTGGATTACTCCCTGTACCATGTGCTAATCAAGGAAGGAATAGGATGATAAAATGGATGACTAAGTGGCTGAGAAAGTGGTGCAGTTGGCAGTGTTTCAGATTTCTGGATTATTGAGATCGCTTTTGTTGAAGGTTTGACCTGTGCAGAAAGGATGGGTTACACCTGAACTTAAGGGAGATCAATATTCTTGAGTAGGTTTGCTGGAGCTGTTGGGGAGGGTTTAAACTATTTCAGCAAGGGTAAGGGAACCAGAGTCATAGGACTGAAGATCAGGCAGTTGGTATACAACTAGATGCGAGACTGTGAGGAAGGACAGACAGATGGTAGGGCAAAATTACAGTCAGTGTGATGAATTGAAGTGTAACATGGTGGTAAAATCCAACACAGTGATAAATACAGGATTGAAGGTGTTGTATTTGAATGCATACAGTATTCAGGATAAGGTAAGTGATCTTGTAGCACAGTTAGAGATTGGCAGGTATGGCATAGGCGTTGCTGAGTCATTGTTGAAAGAAGACCTTAGTTGGGAGCTTAACATCCAAGAATACACATTATATCTAAAGGACAGGCAGGTAGGCAGAGGGGATGGGGTAGTTCTGTTGGTTAAAAAATGAAGACAAATCCTTAGAGGTGACAGGATTGGAAGATGTTGAATCCTCGTGGATAGAGTTAAGAAACTGCAAGAGTTTAAAAAAAAACATGCCTGGTGGGAGTTGTATACAAGCTTTTGAACAGTAGCCAGGACGTTGGATACAATGGGAGATAAAAGAGGCATATAAAAAGGGCAATGTTACAATAGTCATGGAGAATTTCAAAATGCAGGTACACTAGATTGGGAAAATCAGATTGTTGCTGGATCCTAAGAGAGGGAATTTGTATAATGCCTATGAGATGGCTTTTTAGAGCATCTTGTGGTTGAGACCATGAAGGGAAAGATAATTCTAGATTGTATGTGAGTATAATGACCCAGATTTGATTAGGGAGATTAAGGTGAAGGAACCCTTAGGAGGCAGTGATCACTATAACATGATAGAATTTGCCTTGTAATTTGAGAGGGAGAAATTGAAGTCCGATGTATCAGTATTGCTGTCGAGTAAAGGGAATTAAAAAGGGAATCTATTTTTCTTAGATGAGGAGCCCAAAACTGAGGCATGAGTGAGGAGGTTGGACAAAGTTGATTGGAAGGGGACATTAGCAGGGATGATGGTAGAATAACAATAGCTCTAGTTTGTCAGGGCAATTCTGAAGGTTGTGGGGAGAAGATAGAGTGGTGTTAAAATAGATTTTTAAAAAAATCAGCTCTGATGGAATGATGGAGCAGACTCTATGAGCCAAATAGCTTAATTCTGCTCCTATGTCTTAAGGGGGTATTTGCAGACATGTTTGTATCTCCTCCCTTTTTCAAACTGAGGTTACCAGCTGCTTTAAAAAGATCATGGTCATCCCACTACCTAAGAAAAATAAGGTAACATGCCTTAACAATTACTGCCCAGTGGCCTCATGAAGTGCTTTGAGAGGTTGGTCATGGCATGGATTAACTCCAACCTCTTAGACAAACTGGACCCACTGTAATTCGCCTACTGCCAAAACAAGTCTATGACAGACACCATTTCCCTGGCCCTATACTCATCTCTGGAGCATCTACACTGTAAAAGATAACTACACTAAACCATTGTTTATTGACTACAGCTCCACTTCAATACTTTAATTCCAAGCAAACTTGTTTCTGAACCCCTAGACCTGGGACTCAGCATCTCCCTTTGCAGGGGGATCATGGACTACTTGAACAAGAGATCACAATCAGTAAAAACAGGCATCAACATTTACACCACAATTGTCAACACTAGTGTTCCCCAAGGCTATGTCCTTAGCCCCCTACTCTACTCTATACACTTGTGACTATGTGGCCAGATTCTGCTCTCACTCCATCTGCAGGTGTTTAAAGTTCAGAAGTTCGAAGTATATTTATTGTCGAAGTATGTATACTATATATAACCTTGAGATTCATCAGCTTATAGGCAGCCACAAAACAAAGAACCCCTTAGAAAGAAGACTCAAACTCCCAGTGTGCAAAAAAAAAGAACAAGTCATGCAAACAATAAAAAGTAAAGAAATAACATTCAGAACTAAAGGTTATGGATGTGAATTCATAGCCACGAAGCCAGTCACAGCTGATCCAGGATTCACAGCCTCAGTTCAGAGATGAGTAAACTTCACAGAGCAGTGAACTGAACACTGGCCCATCCCTTGCGTTCAACCCCAACACCCTGATCTTTTCAATCTAGCCTGCCGCTGAAGTTCCCTAAACCTAGGGTGTTCCTCACTTTTGCACCCAGGTGCAAAAGTTTCGATATGCTTTCGGGCCTGGACCCCACACCTCGATTCCACCTATACTTGACCTTTCCAAATTGGCCTGGCACTTAAATCAGTCAAACATTGGTTCATTCCTCACTCTCATGCTGCCTTGACTCTGCCTTGCCTCATATCCACTGCTTCAAATTGGCTCCAAGTCTGCTCCAGCAATGGTCATACATTGGCTCATTCCTTGCCTTTGGATCAAATAGAGGCCATGGGACTTGGGTCCAATGCTATGCTGCAACCTCCCTGCAACTTTGGGACTTCAGTTCCACAGCACAAAAATTCTAGGTCACAAGGCAGTTCAAAGCTCAATTCTGAAAGGCAAGTTACAGGCTATTGATTGCAGTGATTGTTTTCTAGAAGAAAAGTGTAATAATAAAGTAGCTAGTAGTTTTGTTTGCTGCCAGTAAGTTGTGTACACAGCTTAACATGTCACAAAAACTAGCTTCCCCTCCATGGACTATTTACTCTTCTTGCTGCCTTCTCTCCTGCTTTCCAGTGGGCAGAAGATATAAAAGCCTGAAAGGATGTGCCACCAGATTGAAGGACAGCTTCTGTCCAGTTGTATAGAATGGGCATTGTGTTCAATCAGATGGACTCTTGACCTCTCCATTTACCTTGTCCTGACTTTGGACCTCATTGTCTGCCTTTGCTGTGCTCTGTAATTGTAACACTACGTTCTGTTATTACTACCTTGAGAGTGTGTTGTGATGAAATGCTATGTATGGATGGCATGCAAATCAAAATTTTTCATTCTAACCTGGTATAAGTAACAACAATAACCTGGTCCCTCAGCACCAGCTCTTTAGCCAAGAAAGCACAGCAATGTCTCCACTTTCTAAGGAGATTGAGGTGAGTGATACTCGTCTCCTCTGCCCCACCTAACTAATGCCCCATTCTAACTAATTATTACAGGAGCACCATTGAGAGTGCCCTGACCAGTTTTAACACTGTTTGGTACAAGAATTGCAAGACATCTGACTTCAAGATCCTACAAAGGTTCGCAAGGACTACTGAGAGGATCATCACGGTCTCTCTTCCACCCATCTGAGATATTTATCAGGAGTGCTGTGTATGCAGGTCCCTTGGTATTGCCAATGATACCTCCCACCTATACAACAATTTTTTTGACCCCTTTCCATCAAGCAGGAAGTACCGTAGCATTAGGACAAGAGCTGTTAGGATGGGAAACAGCTTCTTCCCCCAGGATGTAAAACTGCCGAACTCCCTTCCGTCACCCAGGACTCATCACGTATGAAGTGCCAGTAGTGTCATGCTATTTACTTTTTGATTTGTGTCTTAAATGCATTTTATTATTTGTTAATTTATTTGTGTTGTGCGTGAGTTGTACTGTTTTGTACACCTTGGTCTGTAGGAACGTTGTTTCATTTGGTGGTGTGTATATATAATTGAATGACAATAAACTTGAACTTGAATTCTCATTTGATTTTTGCTGAAAAGTGCTGAAATAAGTTAGTTCAACATTTATCATGACCGTTTGTTAATTATTCTAAGTTTAAATAAACTCATATAATAGTGTGCACTTTGTGTGAAATGTGAGATTTTGCCCACAAAACCAAGTGATTGTTTTAAAAACGAATTCAGTAAGTTTTTTAAGAGCCAAAATCACTACTATCCATTTGTAAAAGGTGCTAACCCAGGGGTCAGCAACCTTTACCACTGAAAGAGCCACTTGGACCCGTTTCCCACAGAAAAGAAAACACTGGGAGCCGCAAAACCTGTTTGACATTTAAAATGAAATAACACTGCATACAACGTTTTGTTTTGCCTTTATGCTATGTATAAACAAACTATAATGTGTTGCATTTATGAAATTGATGAACTCCTGCAGAGAAAACGAAATTACATTTCTGCATGCAACAAAAACATTTTGAACTCCAAAAAAAAGACGTTGGGTTGAAGGTTACTTTGAAGTAAAATACTCAACGTCTATTTGAGTCCTTCTTGTATTTATGAAAAACGCCAAACTTAAATTTGCCGCCAGCAGCAAACCAAAAATAACGTCAGCCAGCTGTCAACCTGAAAAATAAAAGGACTATTTCACTGAACAATGAAAACATACGAATATACGTAAAATAATAGGCAATTAAAATATTTATCATACTTGGTCAGGTTGACTCACACCTGACAATGCAGTCGTATTCAGTAGGGATGGATCGATGCTTAGGGGAGTGACTGGGAAGGATAATGTGTTTTTTTCCTCTCTGAACTCACAGAAGCGTTTCCCAAACGATGTTTGCATTGCGATAATTGCAGAATGTAAATACTCTGAATTTATCATGTCGTGACCTTGTTTGAACTCTCTCAAATTGGGGAAGTGAGACAATGTGCCTTTCTGTAAATCTCTGGCAAGCACTGTCAACTTGCGCTCGAATGCCAAAACATCCTCCAACATGTGCAGGGCTGTACGTCCTTACCCCTGAAGAGCTGTGTTCAGCGTGTTCAGGTGCACTGTCATGTCTACCATGAAGTGTAGCTTTTCCAGCCACTCTGGCTGTTCCAGCTCAGGAAAGGTGAGCCCTTTGCTGCCCAGGAAAGTTTTCACTTCCTCCAGACACGCGACAAAGCGTTTCAGCACCTCCCCTCTGGTCAGCCAGTGATAAAAACACGTTGTAGCGGTGTGCTACACGCAGTCAGTAAACTGCAGTCAAAGATAGCTTTATTCGAACTAAACAGCCTTGCTTTTAAGCCTCCCTCAACCCACCCCCCATGGGCGCGGATGCTGCAAAAGACACGTACTCACAAACCCCCGTAGGCTATCTCCCTTAGCCTGAACGCTGGCTAATTGTGAGCCGGTTCGGATGTGTCAGGAAATGGGTCGCCACAACGTCTTATTTAGATTGTACAAGATCACCATAATCTTCAAATTTAGAATTACATTTCAAAAACTAACAAACTAACATAAAATACATTTTAATTGAATACTGACCAATTATTTCCCAAAGCAACAGGGAGCCGCAGCACAGACGTAAAAGAGCCACATGTGGCTCCGGAGCCGCGGGTTGCCGACCCCCGTGCTAACCCTAGTTTGAAATTCCTATGCATTACTAAGGTTTCAAGCTAGGGCTTGAAACTTCAGTAATTCACAGGAGTTTCAAATGTGGAGAGAAGTGCTGTCAGACAAGCTAATTTCTGCATGTAAGTTAAGTCAAGGCCCTGTCTTTCTGCAAGATATCCCGTAGTACAGTATAAAGATGAGTATTGAAGGTCTTGGCAAACAGAATTCCTGTTCATTCCCCACAAAAAAATAAACTAATGATCTTACTCTTTTTTGTACAAAAGCACTAATCTAATCTAATAGCAATGTTTCCTGCTTAAATGGGAAAACTGGAAATTATCAGGAGTTGAACATGGAACACCTCCATTGTATACTAACACAGAGCAATTATGTGGTATGTTTGGTTGATGGGAAGTACTAGCTAAACCACTGCTGGTTGACATTCAGTATTCCTTTGGGGAGAACGCACCTGGCTGACTGACAGCTTCTCTGTTACACCTGATGAAGTCATGTGCTAACAGTTACTGACAATGAAAAAGATTGTAAATGAAGAGTTTAGTACCAGAATAAGGAGTAAATAAGGGAGGTGGGGGGACTGCTGTTTAGAATCATTGGTAAGTTGTTTGAACATGCTGGTTTTTCTATTTTTTTCTGACTTCTAGATATCTAAGATCATAACCAAATTTAATTATGTTTCAAAATTACCTTTCCTTATTCTTCCTTGCACTGTTCTCCATGATCATTCCTGTTATTGCTGAATTCAGTATGTTGCCACCATTAAACTTCATTATCTTCAGCAAACCATTCCCTCTACATCACCCAAGTTCATTTTTATTAGCACAACCATCACCACGTGGTGCCAATAATAATATTGTACTATTTTAAAGAAATTGTTTTCTGTTCCTGATGTAAGCTTTTCATATTGGGAATTCCAAGCACAGATGGGATATGTTTAACATAATCTAACAGTGTGACTAGCCTTTTGATTATTTGGTTATTTTAAAATTCTCTATTTGCACTTGTATATCAAGTTCAAGTTATTGTCATGGACATACATACCCAGATAAAGAATGCAATGAATTTTATTGCAGCAAAAGAATAGTATACAATACTATTCAATAGCAGAAGAATATACATCCAAGATGAGGACCAAACATAAGTTAACATGAATTAATGTATTATACATATACATGCAAAAATATGCGATGAAATAAACATAACGACAGTAGTGCAAGATAGAGGGAGAGAGCAAAATGTAAGGTTTTTAATTATTTTTATGCAGGAACCAGAAGGCAGTGGGGAAGAAGCTGTAGTTGAACTGTGAGGTGTAGATCTTCAACTCTTGTACCCCTGTCTGATGGCAACATCATGAAGAGGGCTTGGCTCAAATTGCAGAGGTCCCTGATGATGAATGCTGCCTTAGTGAAATATTTGAGGAGAGCTATATCCATAATGGAACTGGCTGAGTCCACCACACACTGTAGCCTCTTGCATTCCTGTAGACTGGACGTTCTAGCTCAGGCGCTGATGCAGCCAGTTACAAAACTTCCTACTGCATCTGTAGAAGTTTGTCAGTCTTCAACATGCTAAATTTGCTTACACTTCAAAGAAATCAGAAATGGTTGCACATCATCATTGTGATTGCATCTATATGTTGGTCCAGGATAGGTCCTTTGAGATGACCTAGGAGCTTGAAGCAGCTCAGCCTTTCTACCCAAATCCTATATATATTCTTAAACTGCAGTGAGTACATGCCCAGAGCTATCAAAAGCTTCTGTTGTATTAACCCTTTCATTCCTGGGATCATTCTCAAGAACCTCTTCTGGACCCCCTCCAATGCCAGCCATCCTCTCTTAGATGAGGAGCACAAAACTGCTCACAGTACTCCAAGTGTGATCTGACCAATGTTTTAAAATCGCAGTATTAAATTCTTGCTTTTATATTCTAGTCCTTTAGAAATAAATGCTAACAATGCCTTTCTTACTACCAACTCAACCTGTAAGTTAACCTTTAGAGAATCTTGCACTAGGTCTCCCAAGTCAGTTTGGACCTCTGATTTCGGAATTCACTCCCCATTCCTTCTACTAAATTGCATAACCATGCACTTCACTGCACTGTATTCCACCTGCTATTTCTCTGCTCATTTTTCTAATCTGTTTTAAGTCCTTCTGAAGACATCCTCCTTCCTCAACACTGCCTGCCTCTCTAGCTATCTTTTCTATGGTCTGCAATCTTGGCGTCTAAGCTATCAATTCTACCATTCAATCATTGACAGGTAAAATGAAAATAATCGGTCCCAACACTGACCACTACTCAGCACCACTAGTCAGCCTCAGCCAAATGGAAGAGGCCCCCTTTATGCCCACTGTTTGTCTGCTGCCAGTCAGCCAATTGTCTGTCAATGCTAATTTCTTCCCTGTAATACCATGGGCGCTTGTTTAGCAGATTCTTCTCAAAAGCCAATCTTTAATCTAATCTACCAATCTTCTGTCATGGTTTGTGTTTAACAACTTACTGGCTTTTCACTTTCTTTCAAAAATGGTGTGTTCTATTGAAGGGATTAACCCCACAGTTTGCCATATTTTATGTTGTCTTCCATCTTGCCCATTTTCCTGATGTGTTTACAGCCATTTTGTAGAATGCCTGTAGCTCATTTTCTTACTTGATGCTATCAGCATAGATATGTTTCAGTTTGTTCCTACAAGTTATTAAAATTAAATTAATAACTGAGGGACTATTTCTAATACCTACAGCACTCTAGTAGTAACAAAATTTATTGAAGTATCAGTATGTCACCGTATACTACTCTGAAATCATTTTTTACAGGCATTCATAGTAAACAAAGAAATACAATAGAATAATGACAAGAGAGACTGACAAGTCAAATAACCAATGTGGAAAAGGAGACAAACTGCAAATACAAAAAAAACTAATAATTATTTAATATGTAAATAGATAATACTGAGAACATAAGTTGCAAAGTCCTTGAAAGTGAATCCATAGGTTGTGGGGTCAGTTCAGTGTTGATTTGAGTGAGGTTATCCATGCTGGTTCAGGAGCCTCTCCTTTGTCCACCCTGCTTGTTACTCCCTCAAAGAGGCCTAACAAGTTTGTCAGGCAAGATTTCCCTTTACAGAAATGGTGCTGACTTTGATTTATTTTATCATTAGCCTCCAAGTACCTGAAATCCTCATCCTTAATAATAGACTCCAACATTTTCCCAGCCACTGAGGTTAGGCTAACTGGCTTATCATTTCTTTTCTTTTTCTTTTCTTTTGCCTTCCTCCCTTCTTAAAGTAATCTTCCAGTCCTCTGTGACCATGCCAGAGTCAAGTGATTCTTGAAAGATCATGACCAATGCATCTGTTATCTCTTCAGCAACCCCTCTCAGGTCTCTGGGATGTACTGCATCTGGTCCAAGTGATTTATCCACCTTAAGACTTTTGAGCCAGCCTCGCACTTTTTCCTTTGTATCAGCAATGGCACCTAATCCTGCTCCTTGACACTCACAGACCTCTGGCACACTGCTAATGTCTTCCACAGTGAAAACTGATGCAAAGTACCCATTAAGTTTATCTGCCATTTCTTTGTCCCCCATTACTATTTCACCAGCATCATTTTCCAGTGGTCCAATATGAACTCTCAGCTCCCTTTTACTCTTTATATAACTGAAAGATGGTATCCTGCTTTATATTATTGGCTTGTTTGCTCTCATATTTCATCTTTTCCCTTCTTGTAGCTTTTTTAGTTGCCTTTTGTTGAATTTTAAAAACTTCCCAATCATCCAATTTCCTATTCACTTTTGCTACCTTGGATACCTTTTCCATGGCTTTTACGTAGTCCTTAACTTCCCTTGTCAGCCACAGTTGCCTATCCCTGCCATTTGAGAACAACTACTTCTGTGGGGCCTATCCATACTGTGTCTTGTGAAGTATTCCCGAAATCTTCAGCCATCTCTGCTCTGCAGTCATCCCCACCAGTATCTTCCAATACACCTGGGCAAGCTCTTCTGTCATGCCTCTGTAATTCCATTTATTCCATTGCAATGCTGATGCATGTGACTCGTGCTTCATCCTCTCAAATTGCAGTATGAATTGATTATATTATGATTATTGTCTCCAAAGGGTTCCTTTACATTAAGTTCCCTAATAAGGTTTGGATTATTACCCAACACCCAATCTACAATAGCCTTTCCCCAAGTAGGCTCAAGCACAAGCAGCTCAAAAAAGCCATCTTGTAGGTATTCAACAAAGTCCCTCCCTTGTAATCCAATGCCAACCCTGATTTTCCCATTCCCCTTACACATCGAAGTCCCCCATTACAATTGTGACATGACCCTTATTACATGCCTTTTTCTAGGCTCCCTTTGTAATCTCAATCCCACATCTTGGCTTTTATTTGGAGGCCCATGTATGATACCCATGTCTTTTTTTCACCCTTGCTTTTTCGTAACTGCAGCCACAAAGATTCAACATTCACTGACCCTATGTCACCTCTTTCTAAAGATGTAATTAATTCCATCTCTTACCAACAGAGCCACACCACCACCTATGCCTTCCTGCCAGTCCTTTAGATACAATGTATATCCTTTGATGTTCAGCCACAACTCAGTGATGCTCACAACGTCATACCTACCAGTCTCTAAATGTGCCATGAGTTTGTCCACCTTATTCTGAATGCTACATGTATTTAAATACAGTACCTTCAGTCCTACATTCTTCACCCTTTTGACTTTTGCATCTTTGGCACAATTTAACTCTTTGCTCTGTCTGTATTTGTGCCCAATTATTGGCTTGTCCTTTCTTACATTTTTATTACTCCCATCATAAACATGCTGGCATCCTCTTTCATGCTGGTTCCCATCCCCTTGCCATACTAGTTTAAATCACTTCTAACAGCTCTGGTAAACCTGCCCACAAGAGTACTAGTCCCCCTTGGATTCAAGTACAACCCATCCCTTTTGTACAAGTCTCACCTGCCCCAGAAGAGGTCCAATTATCCAGAAATCTGAAGTACATCACAGGAACAGGCCGTTTGGTCCACAATGTTATGTCAAACCAGCTAAAAAGCAAATGAAAAACACCCAAACACTAATCCCTGCTACCTACACCATGTCCATATCCCTCCATCCTCATTGTATCCATATGTCTGTCAAAAATGTCTCTTAAAAGTCTCTGATTTATTTGCCTGTACCACTGCACCAGACAGTGCATTCCAGGCATCCACAACTCTGAGTAAAAAAGCTTACCCCTCATATCCCCCTTGAACCCATCCACTCTCATCTTCAATGCATATCCTCTGGTATTAGCTATTTCAACCCAGGGAAACAGATACTGTCTGTTCACTCTATTTATGCCTCTTATAATCTTAAAAACCTCCCAATCAAGGAAGTCTGTCCAGTCTCTTGAAATAGCACACACTCTCTAAACCAGGCAGCATCTGGTAAACAACTTCTGCACCCTCTCCAAAGCCTCAACATCCTTCCTATAGTGGGGTTTCCAGGATTGTATGCAATACTCCAGATGTGGCCTAACCAGAGTTTTAAAAAGTTGCATCATAACCTCCTGAGTTTTGAACTCATTGTTTCACCTAATGAAAGCAAGCATTCCATAAGTCGCCTTAACCACCATAGCCACTTTCAAAGAGCTACAAGCTTGAATCCCAAGATCTCTCTGTTCAGCAACACTGTTAAAGATCTTACCCTCAACAGTGTACTGTCTCCTTACATTTGCCATACTGAGGTGCAACGCTTCACATTTATCTGGGTTAAACTCCATCTGCCATTTCTCAGCTGATATCTGCAACAGGTCTATATCATGCTGTAAACTTTGCCATTCTTTTACACTCTCCACAACTCCACCAATCTTGATATCATCCGCAATTTACCACCCCCCCCCATCCTACATTTTTCATCTAGGTCACTTATATACATTACTAATAGCAGAGGTCCCAGCACAGATCCCGACGAAACTCCACTAATTACAGACCTCCAGCACAAATAAGCCTCTTCAATCACCACCCTCTGTCTTCTATGTGCAAGCCAGTTTTGAATCCAAGCAGTCATTTTGCCATGGATCCCACGCATCTTAATCTTCTGATTAGCCTCCTATGAGGGACTTTGCCAAACGCCTCACTAAAATCCATGGTGACAATATCCACTGCCCTACCCCGATCAGTTTCTCTTGTCATGTTATCAAAAAACTCGGTACGGCACAACTTCTAAAAAATTTATTCATTTCTGGGATGTGGCCAGCTAACCCAGCATTCATTGCTCATCCCTTGTTGCCCTTGAAAAGGTGGTGTTGAGCTGCCTTCTTGAACCGCTGCAGTCCCTGAGGGGTAGGTACACCCACAGTGCTGTTAGGGAGGGAATTCCATGATTTTGACCCAGCAACAATGAAGGAACAGTGTTATGTTTCCAAGTCTGGATGGTGAGTGACTTGGAGGGGGTGATGTTCTCAAGTATCTGCTGTTCTTGCCCTTCTAGATGGTAGTGGTTGTGGGTCTGGAAGGTGCTGCCTGTGGAACTTAGGTGTATTATTGCAGTGCATCTTGTAGATAGTACACACTGCTGCAACTGTTCATCAACGGTGGAGAGATTGGATACTTGTGGAAGAAGTACCAATCAAGTCGGCTGCTTTGGACTGGATGGTGTCAAGCTTCTTGAGTGTTGATGGAGCTGCACTCATCCACGTGGGTGATGAGTATTCCATTACGCTCCTGATCTGAGCCTTGTAGATTGTGGTCAGGCTTTGGGGAGTCAGGAGGTGAGTTACATGCAACAGGATTCCTAGCCTACTCTGGTAGCCACAGACAACTTGCCACGCACAAAGCCAGGTTGGCTGTCCCTAATGAGGCTATGGGTTTCCAAATGTTCATGTATCCTATCCCTAAGAAGTTTCTCCAGTAATTTCCCTACAACTGATGTGAGACTCACTGATCTATAGTTGCTAAGATTTTTCCTTGTTCCCTTCTTAAATAGAGGTACAATGTCAGCCATTCACCAGTCCCCAGGGACCTCGCATGTGGCTAGCGAGGGCACAAAATACCGTTCAGGGGCCCAGCAATCTTGTCTCTTGCCTGGGGTAAATTCCTTCAGGCCCTGGGGACTTCCATCTTAATAGGAGGCCAAATACTTCCTCCTCCTCGACCCTGAAATGCACTACATATTTATACACTCAGTGCCAATCTCCTGGCCCTCCATATCAATTTCCTGGTAAGTAATGAAACAAAGTACGCATTAAATACCTTGCCTACATTTTCTGCATCCAAGCAATAGTTCCCCACTTTATCCTAAGCGCGTAGCCTTGTGGTGCACCTATGCTAATAACTATGGAAGAGATGTTGTTGCAAGTCCGAACTGACTAGGTCTGAAAGTGAAGAAATCAAGGATCCAGTTGCACAAGGACATATTGAGGCCTAGGTCTTGGAGCTTATTGATTAGTTTTGAGGGGAAGATAGTGTTGAATGCTGAACGATAGTTGACAAAGAGCATCCTGATGTATGCAGTTTTGCTGTCTGCATGTTCTAGGGTTGAGTGAGGAGCCAATGAAGTGGCATCTGCTGTTGACCTGTTGTGACAGTAGGCAGTGTATTCTTTACTTTTTTTTTGTTCCTTTAATTCACCATACCTGCTAATATGTTCATTACTTATGAATCCTTATTTTGTATCACATCCTTGTATCAAATACCTTTCACCAAGAAAAATATCCATAAGAGCTTAATCTGACCATAGATAGCTTATGTGTACTGATGCCCAAGAACTAGAGGTCTCCTTAATGAAATTTCCTGAGGCCAAAATTTCTGAAGAAATTACATTTTTAATAATCTCTTGACAGACTGCGTTACAGCAAGCTGTCAGTCTTTCATCTACTGTCAACCAAATGGGGGCTGTAGCAGTTACTTATTATCTGCTTGGATGTAATTTATTTTGTTGAAGTAACTTTACAATCAGAATTGGGGTTAATATCACTGACATATGTCATGAAATTTGTTGCTTTACGGCATGAATACATTCAGTGCATAATGTTAAAAATGCGCAGTGCTCCCTCCATACCAGACAGTGGTGCAAACAGTTAGGATGTTCTCCATGATACACCTGTAGAAATTTGTGAGAATCTTTGGTAACATACCAAGTCTCCTTAAACTCCTGATAAAACACAGTTATTGTTGTGTCTTCTTTGTAATTGCATCATATGTTGGACCCAGGATAGATCTGCAGAGATATTGACACTCAGGAGCTTGAAGTTGCTCACCCTTTTCACTGCTGATCTCTTGATAAGGATTCATTTGTGTTCCCTCGACTTTCCCTTCATGACATCCACAATCAATTCCTTGGTCTTATCTTGGGTGCAAGGTTGTTGTTGTTACACCACTCAACCAACTGATCTATGTCACTCCTGATGAAGGGTTTTGGCCCGAAACATTATCACTACTTCCTCCCATAGATGCTGCCTGGCCTGCTGAGTTCTGCCAGCATTTTGTGTTTTGATCTATGTCACTCCTGTACCATCTGAAAATCTGCCAATAATTGTGTCATAAGCAAATTTATAGATTATATTTGAGCTGTGTCTAGCCATACAGTCATGGATGTAGAGAGTCGAGCAGTAGGCTAAACATGCATCCTTGCGGTGTGCCAGTGTTGATTGTCAGTGAGGAGGAGATAGTATTTCTGATCCACATTGACTCTCGGTGAGTAAGTCAAGGATCCATTTGCAGAGTGAGGTACAGAAACACAGGGTTTGGAGCTTGTTAGGTATAACTGAGAGTAAGATTGTGTTGAATTCTGCAAATATGGCTGATAGTCTTGTTAACAGTGATTAAGTAGGATAGCTGCAACAGCATCTGCTGTATACCTAAAATTTACCTACCTAACGATGTATTGTGTTTGCATTTTTAAATGATGTGCACATAATATGTTTTTGCTAGATACTAAGTCGCTGGTAAAATTGCTGATTACTATTATCAAAGCTGTTATTTCTAATTTTGTAAAATTATACAGAAGTCGTTGAGGTAATGTTCATTAAAGCCTTAATGGTGACTACTTTTGAAATTTAAGCTTTAATTGACTAATCAAAGTTATCTAAAAATGAAACACGTTGATTTATGCATTTAGTCCTTAACTTTGACATATGTAGTTAATTTTAATTTCTTATCTTTCAGGATGTATATGAATTGTTGAAAGATTATGAATTGAAATACTGCTATGTAGATAAGAACAAAGGAACAGGTAAGCAGAAATTGTGTAGTGTTTAAGAAACACATTTATGAAGAAATATTGTGCAATCATTTGCATTCCCCTTGATCTAAAGAGTAAACTAGAAAGTACGTGACTTTTAGTAGTATGCCACAGACCAATTACTGTTCCCATATGTACAACTGCAATATTAGTGTCTAGCTAAACAAAATAAAAAAAAGGCAAAGTGGTAAATGTATTATGGAGGAAATTCAAAATACTTGGTGAAAAACTGATGTACGTAGGTATCTTGCTGTGCATTTCAAGAGATGTTGTAGTTTCACTTTACTTTCTACAAGTAGGTGGGTTTCTCAATGCTTATCAAATTGTTCACCTTTCATATTTTGTATATTGATACTTTGGAAGGCAGAGGAAAAACCTTCTTTGCTCCCAAGTCAGTCCTGGAATTTGCCACATTGTTTTCATACGTGTATTGGATAGGTAGCTACTTGAGAATTATTTGATGACCTCTGGGGAAAGCTGAGCTTTAAAGCTGACATGGTTTGCTGTATGGAGTATATATACTGTAATGATGATGTTATTCTGCTTGGGGATTGGCTAAGAATGTGAATGAGGCACTTTTAAGGAGAATCTTGTTGAATGACAGAGCAAGTTTAAGTCTTTGCTCTACACCTGTTTCATTGTTTCATTTAACTCCATTTGCTGCCAATGAAGCAGTCTTTTCGCAAATCCAGTGAGACCCAAGCCGGCAAGAATTGAGGTGATGCATGAAAACTAATGTCCCTAGCTATACAAATGACATGCAATGAATGGCCACCTTTTATATACTAGCCACTTCACTTTGACATTTAATATTATTTTCATTGCTGATCCCCAGCCAGTAATGCACTAATTTTTGTTATTGACATAAAAATTCTATGAACTGGCTGCACCAGTAACATGAGCACTAGAATAATGAAGCTGGCTATTCACCTCAATACTGCTTCAGCATCCATAGTGGGCAAACCTGTTTTGCAGTTATTAGAGTGAAATGTTCCTCTTCCCTTTCTAAATACTGCTCCAACAGTGTTTAAAAAAAAAATGAATACCATCCAGAGAGTAGTTCACTTAATGCATACTTTTCTTTATCTATGCAGGCCCACATTGTAGCTTCTTTGAACCTTACAAGGTACACTGCCAGTAAGTTGAGAAGACTTCATAATAAAAACCTTCCAAAGCAAAAAAAGTAATATTCCTACAAGCTGATATGTAGGAACACTATCAGTTCTAAGTTCTCTTCCAAGGCCTATGTCAACTTGACCTTGAAACTTGTCGTTTCCTCATATGGTTATTGTTAAATTTGTGGAATATCAGGTGATGAAGACATTGACTTGATTTTGCTGATACTGTGTTTGAATAATTGTAGCTAGATAGCATGACTGAGAACTGTAGTTTATAATCATGAATCCTGGGTTAATAGCACAAAGAATTTTGCATTGCTCTTGTATTTATATTAAAAAAAAACAAAAAATTGGGATCAGGAGAATACGTAAATGATCAAACTTACTAGAAACAGTTGATATCTGACTGCAAATTTTAGTGGCAGCAAATTAACTATGTCTGAATGTTATTTAGATCTTGCTGCATGCATGCTTCAGTTGCTGGAGAGTTGTAAATGGAATTGAGCATTGTAAGGATGAGATCAAATAGTACATCCCTTGAGTTGGTTCATTCATTCCCTATCCTTCAGAACTTGATCACTTTGGTTTCTGGTCAAAGATGTTGTAGTCTCCCACCCAAAAACCTATGTGCTGTTGTTAATTTCAGTGCTGTGTTGCTCAACATGAATAAGTAGTGATTCCTCAACTAAGTGAGGGCAATGACTGGCAATCAGGAAAAGATTTGATTGCCCATGTCTGATCTTATGCCATAAAGCATATGTACCTAAAGGCTAATGATGATGGTTCTCAGGGTTATCCCATGCCGTCTGAGTCACAACCTCTAGTTGGAGGTCTGCTTTCTCAGTGGTACAATACGTAGCCTAAAGTCTGTGCTTAGTTTGTGATGTTGGATCTCCTTATTTAGTCACCTAACTCCAGTTTTGAGGGTGGCACTCTATTCTGACTTCTGTTACAGGAAGGTGTTCAAGGATATGTTCAAAATAATGGAAGATCATTCAAGAGGGAGCAGTACATCAATGGGGCATGTAGAAGCCCAGAATAAATGGAGAAGCACTTCATCTTATAAAGTGGGTAGTTTACATTCTTCCTCTCATTTCAAGCTTCTGTTCTCATCTGTGGAAGGCACCTCTGTTACTCACAATTGCTGCATCAACTTCCCCAGTCAGTTCAAAAGTGACAATTCATCAGTGTGTGGAAGTGGAGAAGAAAAGTTAGAAGTGCAGGTTATTAATCTAGTTCTGTATTTGTACTCCTTACTTAATATTGTTTGATTTGACCATAATCTCAAGCTAATTCAGATACCATGAAGTTCTGTTTACATTGGAGGAAAATAAAATAGCAGATTAAATTTTGCTTCAGTGTAATGCTGCTTTGAACTATGCAAATTAAAAACTGAATTTTAAATTTAATGTTACCTAAAAAGATACTGTATGATGCTGAAAGAAATTGGATAACTTGGAGGTGTGGCGGAGTTAGAATGGGATTAATCAGGTTTAGAAAGGATCACTGGGCAGTCGTGATCAGCCCAGAATTAATAGATGACACATTCTTAGGATAGGCAAGGTGGTTGGTGCGGGACATTTGGAAAGGGGAAAGTGGCAGGTCACTTAGTGAGGTCAAAGTCATCATCATTTGGGGAGTGGAGGGAAGACAGAAGTGGGAAATTCTGCTTTCAGAAATGAGAATGAGTTTTGCAGTGGAGTTTGGACTTGCATGTTCGTGTGAGGGAACTGCAGGGTGGGGAAGGTAAAAATAACTATGTGGGAGGTCCTTGTCAGAAATGGGGTGTTTGTGCAGCAAACTGAGTAGAGATGGGAAAGTTATTGGAAGGTATTCTAAGGGACCGGATATATATGTTTGGATAGACATGGACTAATTAAAGATAGTCAGCATGGCTTTGTGCATGGTAGGTTATGTCTAACCAATCTTGTAGAGTTTTTTTTTGAGGAAGTTACCAGGGGAGTGGATAAAGACAAGGCAGTGAATGTTGTCTATGTTGATTTTAGGAAAGCATTTGACAAGGTCCCACATGGGAGGCTGGTCAAGAAGGTTCAGTCGCTAGGCATTCAGGATGAGATATTAAACTGGATTGGACATTGGCATTGTGGGAAAAGCCAGAGTGGTAGTAGAGGGTTTCCTCTCTGACTGGAGGCTTGTGACTAGTGGTGTGCCACAGGGATTGGGTATTGGCCCTTTGTAGTTTGTCATCTATATCAATGATCTGGATGATAATGTGGTTAACTGAATCTGCAAATTTGTGGATGACACCAAGATTGGTGGTGTAGTGGACAGGGAGGAGGGCTATCATGGCTTGCAGAGGGATCTGCATCAGCTAGAAAAATGGACTGAAAAATGGCAGGTAGAATTTAATGCAGACAAGTACAAGGTATTGCACTTAGGTAGGACCAACCAAGGTAGGTCTTGCACAGTGAGTAGTAGAATAGAGTGATCTGGGAATATAGGTACATAATTCTTTGACCATAATGGGTAGTTAGGATCATAAAGAAAGCTTTGGCACATTGGCCTTCATAAATCAATGAATCAATAAGTACAGAAGATGGGATGTTATATGGAAGTTGTATAAGACATTGGTGAGGCTTATTGTGTACAATTTTGCTCACCAACCTACAGGAATGATGTAAACAAGCTTGAAAGGATGTAGTGAAAATTTACAAGGATATGGCTGGGTCTGGAGGGCCTGAATTGTAAGGAAAGATTGAAGACTGTATTTGTTTAGAACTTAAAAAACTGAGAGGACATTTGATAGAAGTATTCAAAATTATGAAGGGTATAGATAGATAAATGCAAGCAGACTTTTTCCACTGAGGTTGTGTGGGACTGCAACTAGAGGTCATAAGTTAAGGATGAAGGGTAAGAAGTTTGAGAAACATAAAGGGAAACCACTTCACTCAGAAGGTTGTGAGAGTGTGGAATGAACTGTTAGCACCAGTGGTGCACATGAGTTTGACATTTAAGAAGAGTTTGGATAAGTACATGGATAGTAGCAATATGGAGGGCAGTTTGGTGTAGTCCTGGTGCAGGTTGATGGGAGTAGGCAGTTTCAAAGGTTTTGGCATGGACTAGATGGGGTGAACGGCCTGTTTCTGCTGTACTTCTGTGACTATAATGGGTTTGGATGACAACTGCTGTGTGGTTGGGAAGGTTATGGGAAGTGGGTGATGTTTGAAAGGCAGTGGTAATTGTTAGAACTGGCTGAGATGGAGGTTATTTGGCAGATTAATAAGGAAGTAGGGGGAACTTAAGTGGAATTGTGGGTTGTGAAGGAGCTTCAGAATAAGTCATCATGGCAGTTAAGTAAAGGACTCGGTCTTTGTCACGATGGAGGGTGTAGACTCCACAGTCTGGAACTGCTTGATCGTGTCTTTCAAATAACAAAGTTAACTTCACAAACACCTCCGCAGGTGGCATGATCTGGAAAAGATATCCAGGGGTACATTTATTTAATGGCAAACAAGAGAAAATCTGTAGATGCTGGAAATCCTAGTAACATACTGTTATGAACCCCGTAACAGAGTCACTTACCAGCAAAGATAGAGAGGTCCGTTGAAGTCTGATGATACTATTTTTAACAATATTTATTAGTAAAAATACACAAAAATAATATCAATGCAAATATACAGATAATATACATCGTCAATACTGAATCTAAAAGTGCGGGTATAATAATAATCAATAAGAAATAAGCTCTGTCGTTGTCTAGGGGATAATGTTTTGTCCGATGGAAATATAAAGTTCACTCAGTTCATGCAGGCTGCAGCCTTTGGGGACCGCTGGGTTGCCATGGTTGGAGAGAGAGAGATTTTGGGAGAAAAACTTGCTGGCTTTCCTTTTATGATTTCGATCCCTCAGGAGTCCTGTTGATGTGGCCGTTCACTTGTGGGCTGTCCTTTAGCTAAGCCGTTCTTCCGTGGTGAGCCCGCCAACCCAGGCAAGGAAGCACGCACACGAGCCCCCCACCGGCTGTCGCTATTAAACGCTGTCACGGGATTTCTAGCATTTCTCCTGGTGCGTCTAAAGGGGTTGTTCCCCAGACCCTCTTTTATCCTTACTCACAGGATCTCAGATGTCAGTCAGGTTGGGATGATGCAATCCCTCAACCAGCCCACTCTGGTCATCCCCTGAGGGGCTTCAATGAATAGTACAGTACTCAATACACAATTCCGTCTCTAAGAGACAATAGCCGTTATCAATGGTTTTGTTTCGCTGAGGCCAGGACACATTCCAAACCTTGTGGATTCTGTGTGTCTCTCTCTCATTTCCTGGGTCCTAGACCTGAATTAATAGCGATCTTGCGATTCTCAAAAAGGAATTTCTCAATGCATTAAATAAATATGTCCATTCAACTCTATCAAAGGCTTTTTCAGCATCTAATGAAATAACACATTCTGGGACTGTGGGTGATGAAGTATGAATTATATTAATCAATTTTCTAACATTAAAAAAAGAATACCGATTCTTAATGAAACCAGTTTGATCTTCTGAAATAATCTGTGGTAGTACCTTTTCTAATCTAGTGGCTAAAATTTTTGTAAGAATCTTAGAATCTACATTTAATAATGATATAGGGCGATAAGATGTACATAAAGTAGGATCTTTATCTTTTTTAAGAATTAGAGAGATAGTAGCTTCATAAAAAGACTGAGGTAATCTCTTCTTAGCAAATGCATCGTTAAAGATTTCACATAACCAAGGGGAAAGCAAAGAAGAAAAAGTTTTGAAAAATTCTACAATATAACCATCAGGGCCAGGAGCTTTCCCTGAATTCATTGATGAGACAGCCTCACCTATTTCGGCCATAGAGATAGGAGCATCAAACAAGCTACGATCTTCACCAATCAGTTTAGGAATATTCAAATTGTTAAAAAAATTATCCATCATGGACAGATCACCATCAAATTCTGATTGATATAAAGATTTATAAAAATCTTGAAAAGTATTATTGATTTGTTTATGATCAGTGGTTAAATTACCGTCTTGTTTACAAATTTTAATAATTTGTCGCCTGGTCGAAATAGCTTTTAATTGATTAGCTAACAGTTTACCAGTTTGATCACTGTGAATATAGAATTGAGCTCTAGTCCTAATTAATTGATTTTCAATTGAAGAAGATAATAATAAACTATGTTCCATTTGAAGCTCAACTCTCTTCTTATAAAGTTCTATGGTAGGAGTCACAGAATAAATCTTATCAATTTCCTTAATTTTATCCACTAATAAAGCCATATCTAAATATCTTTGTTTCCTTTTACCAGCGGAATACGAAATAATTTGTCCACGGATAAAAGCCTTAAAAGAGTCCCAAAGTATTCCTCTGTCAATTTCTTCAGTATAGTTTGTTGAGAAAAACAAATCAATTTGCTGTTTTATATAGGTGACAAATTCTGGGTCTTGAAGCAGAGTAGCATTAAGTCTCCAAGATCTAACATTATTGGAAAAGTCCGGAATCTTAATAGATAACTTCAAAGGTGCATGATCCGAAATAGTAATAGAATCATATTTACAATCAATAACATCCGTTAATAACCGATGATCAATAAGAAAGTAATCAATTCTAGAATAACTATGATATACATGTGAAAAAAATGAAAATTCTTTATCTTTAGGGTTCAAAAACCGCCATATTTCTGTAATTCCCGAATCAACCATAAAAGAATTAATAAGTAAGGCTGATCTATTCAGAAGAGTTCGAATAGGTTTAGATCTATCCATCAAAGGATTCAAACAACAATTAAAATCTCCACCCATTATCAACATATATTCATTCAGATTAGGAAGGGAAGTAAATAAACGTTTAAAAAATTCAGGGCAGTCAAAATTTGGGGCATAAATATTAACTAGAACCACTTTCCGATTGAAAAGTGAACCAGTTATCAACAAAAATCTGCCCTGTGGATCAGAAATAATTTCGTGATGTGTAAACAAAATTGAGGGGTCTATAAAAATAGACACACCCCTAATTTTAGCGGTACAATTCGAATGAAATTGTTGACCCTTCCAGAACCTAAAAAAACGTTGATTATCCTCCCTCCTAATATGGGTTTCCTGTGCAAAAATAATATTAGCGTTCAATCTATGGAATACCTTAAATATTTTTTTACATTTAATCGGATGATTTAAACCATTAGTATTCCAAGAGATAAAATTAATAGATTTATCCATCATGCCAATATTAGTTGTGTATATCATAATAGGTTAAAAAGACACATAACCCATAATTTAGGAAAAAGGAAAATAGGTTCAGGAGCAACCAGAGAACATGACACCTCAACAATATTAATAATTTAAAGTTGGCCCATAAACTAAAAGCAGAAAAAAACGCAAAAGCGTGAAAAAAGATCCCCACCCCTCCCCCCACCCTTCGAAGAAAAGCCAAGCGGCAAGCGCATAATCTAACACTAACCTTACCCCCATTTCAAGATGGCAGCTCCATAAAAAGCTTTTAAAAAAAAACTATGTAACACCCATATTTAAATATAGGGTTGCAAAAAGAAAATATATGTCAATCAGAATGAGAAAACTAATATAATAAAACAAACAATCTTTAACAAAAAAAAATAAACATTAAAATTTAAGAGTGTAATATACCTTTAAAAAAATTTCATATATAAATGCAAGATGACGTTTCAAAAGCAAAGACTTATGGGAAGAAGAAACGACATTTTGAAAAAGCCATCTTACAAAATATAAATGTAGATTCAACAATCTATTAAAAAAGTTTAATAATAAAAAAATACCAAAATAGGATCAAAAAAGATTCAATAAACGCTACAATATATATAAAAAAGCTAAAAAAAAAATTCAAAACATTCGTCCCATTTCTAAGTACAGGCAAACAAATAAATGTTTATAAAAAGCAGAGTCTTATGGGAAGAAGAAACGACATCTTGAAAAAAATAAATCATTATTACAAGACATAGATGTATATATCTGAAACAGAAAAAAGAATAAAATTAAAAAAAAATTATAAAAGTTAAGAAAGCATCCATAAAACAGTGATAATAGTGAAAAATAAGAGCCAGACCCGTAGAACGGGATAGAAAGTTATAACCCAACTTCGTAGGTTACTTAAAATGAGATGGCACCCTCTCTCCGAGGAATCTTCAACATGACACATAGTTCAAGTTGCACTAGAAGATCGATATTCTTCAACAAATTTCTTCGCTTCTTCCAGTGTTTTGAAAAATTGCTGACTGTTGTCGTTTAACGTAATTCTGAGCTTCGCTGGATACATTAAAGCTTGTTTAAGGCCAATCGAATAAATCTCTGCCATCACTGGTTTAAAAGCGATTCTTGATTTCATTACATCATAAGAATAATCTTCAACAATTCGGAATGAATTGGTGTTATAAGAAATCATGCCTTTTTTACGAGCTAATCGAATTAAAAGCTCTTTCTCCCGAGGATAATGAAGGCGAACAATCACCGCTCGTGGCTTATCAGACAGAGCCGAAAATCTCGCAACTCTGTGAACACGATCGATAACAGGTTTAGCTTGCAAACCTTCAGCACTGAAAGTTTCCCATAGTAATTTAGAGAAAAATTCAGTTAAATCACCGGACTCAACTTTTTCGGGAAACCCGATGATACGCAAATTCTGTCTACGAGATCGATTTTCGAGATCAGTAATGTTAAACTTATATTGATCCATAGTTTTAGCATTCGACTCTACCTTCTTCTCCAACGGTTCAATTGTACGTACTTTTGCACAAATGGATTTTTCAAGAGTCGCGATCTTATCGTCATGCCGCTGAATGTCCGATGCCTGCGATTGAAGTTTAATTTCAAGCGATCTATCAGCTTCTTCAAGTTCGGATATTTTCCTGGTAAGTTTATTTTCCAAACTTGTCAGTCTGCTTCCCAATCTACCATCCAATCTGCCTTCCAGACTCGAAAGTTTAATATCCAGTTTAGCGTCCAAAAGAGTAGAGATTGCGTCGATGGATACAGGTTCCTTAGACGATTTCTTGCTTGTAGCCATTTTAAGTTTGTCGAGATTAGATCAAATATTATTTTAGGAAGAAAAAGTTAATCAAAAGTATCAACCCATGTGATTAAATTCGAAAAGATTTAATTAAGGGGTGATTATAGTTGAAAAAATGAAGAGCGCCTAAAGGCAGATGTTTACGTCGCCATCTTGAAACTCCACCCCCGATTCTCAAAAAAGGAGGGGGCGACTTTGTACCCTTCGGCCCCTCAGAGTTGCTGCAATACACAAAACATAACAATACACAAAATGCTGGAGGAACTCAGCAGGCCAGGCAGTATCTACAGAAAGGAGTACAGTTCACATTTCAGGGTGAGACCCTTCAGCATTTAACTTTCCTTCGTGGGTTACCAAGTCAAATGATTAAAGAATCTAAAAGAAAAATTACATGCTTGATGAAACTTCCTTGGAGTCCACTTTTTTCCTGTATGTTTTGTATTGAAATTGTGTTGTACAGTACAAAGTGATATATTGCACGATGCATTTTTTTGACTATTGACTTCTCTTAAGATGGAAGTATAATATGATCACGAAGTTTGCAAAGCGTGTTTCTCTTTGGTAATAAAATTGCCAAAGAGATTACCAAAGAGATTGCCAATTTATGACAGAAGAGTTGAGAGTTTTGAGGGTTGAAGCTTTGGAGCTTTATTTTTCAAAGTGTGTTGGAAGCAAAGTTTTTGAATAATTTTTGAGTAAGTTTTTGATTAGAAAGAGGTGAAAGGTTACTGGGGTTTAATAATAATATAAAACTGAGGTTGCATCGCAATAATCTTATTGAATGGCAGAGCAGACGTGAAAGTCCAAATAGTGTACTCGTGCTATATATATTTGCGTGATCTTATAATTGGAGGAAGTGCAGAATTTCATTTTCAAGTCAGGATCTCAATATTTTGAACATTCTCCCCACCTATTAGTAGAGAAGTAGATTCTTCATTTGCAATGAATCATACAACAATGCAGTAATACTGTTAGTATACTTTAAAATGCATTCCTCATGAAAGAACTTTTACCTGCCCCACACACACCCATCCCCACCACCAGTTACATTTCCCATTATGCTTGTGTTTTCTATATAAAACTAGTGCATGTGACTGAAGTGTTGTTTTGAACTTGTCTGGTCAGCAATTTCTTTTGGACAATACTGCCTTATTTCTGAATATCTTTATCAGAGTGCATGCGTGCTGATCTTTTGTGGTTTCTGTTTACACTAGGCAGTGCTGTGTAAGCTAAAAGCCCCAAATGGTGCAGCATTGCAAAGCATAAAAAGTGAGGTCAACCAATAAATGGTCTAGAATGTTGGGGCTCCTGCAACCTTGATAACAAGTACAATGGCTTGAATTTTCAGGATTTAAAAAAAATCACTTTATTTTCAACATACTTTCAGATATCCATTTAGATTTTATGTAATTTGAACAAATCTTTTTAAATTGTGAAGCTTGTAATTGCTCTTTAAAGTTTTATATGCACTTTTTTAATGAGAGACTTGTAATTATTAATCTAGGGCATGTTGAATTTCATGTGATGATTAGTAATTAACCAGTTCAAAGTAAATTCATTATCGGAGTATGTATATATCACCGTATACTACCCTGAAATTAATTTTCTTGCAGGCATTCACAGTAGAACAAAGAAATACAATAGAATCAATGAAAAATTACACACAAACATACTAACAACCAATGTGCAAAAGAAAACAAACTGCAAATATGAAAAAAAATAATAATTCATAAATAATACTGAGAACATGAGTTGTAAAGTCCTTGAAAGTGAGTCCATACATTGTGAAATCAGTTCATGATTGAGGTGAGTAATTTTATCCACGCTGGTGTAGGAGCCTGATGGTTGAAAGGTATTAATGGTTTCTGATCCTGGTAATGTAAGATCTAAGTCTCTGTACCTCCTTCATGATGGCAGCAGCGAGAAAAGAGCATGGTGGATGCTGCTTTCTTGTGGCAATGCTCCTTGTCGATAATAATAATTTATTCATAGAGCACTTTTCGTATAAATGATGTAGATCAAACTGCTTTACATGGGTTAACATGCAAACATGAAAAATAAAGACAAAGATGTTAGTTAAAAGCAAAGTTAAATAAATAGGTTTTGAGCTGGCATTTAAGTGTCAAATGAGTCTGCACCTCTTATAGTATTAGCTATTGAGTTCCATAGTTTCAATGGTTCTGTTTATTATCAAAGAATGTATACAGTGGTGGCATCCATTAGTCTTGCGAGACCATGGATCTGTGCCTGAAAGGTTTCCAGGGCACAGGCCTGGGCAAGGTTTTATGGAAGACCGGCAGTTGCCCATACAACAAGTCTCCCCTCTCCACACCACTAATGTTGTCCGAGGGAAGGGCAAGGGCCAATACAAATTGGCACCGGTGTCATTGCAGGAGTTGCCAGAATAAGGTTGAAGGCAACGTCAGACTGCCTTAGGGACTCCAGCTCCCAATTTGTCCTCAGGGTTTACTCCTGAAGCCTTTCCCATGAGTGGTTATGGCCACAAGGCAGTGAAGGTTTGAAATCAGAGTTTTCCCTCTCTTCAATGGACTGCCTTCCCAGGCTGATGAGCTCCATCTACCCGAAGCACTGGTTTTAAGGTGCTGGGATCCACCTTCACCCCTTCTCCTGTCAGTAGAAACAGTTCTGCCAAGCTTAGAGGCTAAGCCACAGGAAAAGGCCAGGAGTTGGACTTGGCTATTTGAGGCGCATGCCGTGAGGAGCACTTTTAGGTAGTGGGAGCTTGTCCCCACTACCACTCCTCTCCTTGACAACCTTAGGATACAGTATACAGTATAGAACTTGAAATACTTGTCTTTGCAGACATCCACAAGAAACAGAAGAACCCCAAAAGAATGAATGACAGAAAAACGTTAGAATCCTAAAGCCCCCTCTCCCCCCTCTCCTGCACAAGCAGCAGAAAGCATCAACCCCCCTCCCACTTCTGCCCATTTCAGCACAAAGCATCAGTGCCCACCACCCATCAAGCAAAAGTAAGGCACCCAAAGAGATGCCATGATCTGCAGTCAACAACAACTATTGTTTACCTGGTAGTTTTTTTGTAGACTTTTCCATTCTTGGGCACTGGTGTTTCCATATCAGGCCATGATGCAGCCCATCAGGATACTCTCCACTGTGCATCTATAAAAGTTTGTCAGTGTTTTAAATTACATGCTGATTTATAGGACAAATTTATAGGAAAGTAGAGGCTCTCCCATGCTTTCTTTGTAATGGCAGTTTTGTGCTGCGTCCAGGACAGATCCTCTGAAATTATATCACCATGGAATTTAAAGTTACTGACTCTCTCCACCTCTGATCTTGACTCATGGATCACTTGTTTCTCCTCCTGTAGTAAATAGTCAGTTGTTTGAATTAGTAATCAGCTCTTTGATGTTGAGTGAGAATGTGACACCATTCAACTAGATTTTCATTCTCCCTCCTGTATGCTGATTCTTCACCTTCTTTGATTCAGCCGTAGATGCTGTGTAACCCACTGAGTTCCTATTGCACGTTGTTTGGTGCTCCACATTTCAACATCAGCAGTCTCTTGTGTCTTTATATTATCTTTAAACTTGTTAGACTTGTGGCACATAGCAGCCAGTTTTAACTGTGTGAAGCTAACACAATAACCAATAGATGCTAATATGTAGTTTCCATTGCAGAAATTGTGAGAAGTATCTTTCATTCAACTTTCACTTTTGCTGATTGTAATATATGTTAGTCATTTTATGACTCACTACTTGGGAGTTACTGTTTTATTAAACTAAATCTTGTTCATCAAAGATAACAGATTTCTTTTTATCTAAAGTTGGCATGTAAGTAAATAATTAAGTAGTTAGGAATAACAGTTGGAGAACAAATTATTTTCTTGATCTGAGTAAAGAAAAGTTAATAGATCCTGATACTGGCTAAACAACTGGTTATGTTTGCAGACATTCATTGTTGAGTTTGTTCATAAATCAAAACACTCCACAATTCTTGTTTTGAAAACCACAGCTGCACAGTATTGTAATAAATGCCATCAAGAGGACATAAGATGGGTGTGGGGGAGAAAAAAACAATCACTAAGAGTAGAGAAAGAGGAAAGGAACTCTGCCTTCTATAAAAACAAAATTATGCATGGATATCGGCTTTTTGAATTTTGATAATACAGTGCTTGTTTGTATGTAGAGTTGTCCGTAATTTGGGCTTTTGTATTCCAGGGATGGTCTGTACCATTGATGAAAAAACACACATTTAAAAAAAAACCATTCTTTTCTTTATTTCCTAATTTACTGGGATTCTCTTTTTCAGCTTTTGTTACTTTGCTGAATGGAGAGCAAGCACAAGATGCCATTCACAAATTTCATAAGTCCATTTTCCAAGGAAGGGAGATATCTGTTCAGCTACAACCAACAGATAGCTTGCTTTGCATTACTCAGCTACCGCATTCTTATACAGAGCAACAGTTTGAGGAGTTGGTCCACCGCTATGGAAATATGGAGCGATGCTTCCTTGTTTATAGTGAGACTACTGGGCATTCTAAAGGCTATGGTTTTGTGGAATACATGAAGAAGGACTCTGCTGCTCGAGCTAAATCTGAACTTATGGGTAAACAGCTGGGATCTTGCATCCTGTATGTGCACTGGACAGATGTTGATCATCTGTCACCTGATTTCCTTCATTCAAAGTGCCTTTGCATTGGTAAACTTCCCCATGAGTACAAAGATGCAGAGGAACTAACACAACTCTTCTCTCAGATGTTTAAACCAGTTTTCTGTCAGGTATGTGGAATATGCTTTTGCAGCTTTTTTTATGACACAAATAGCAGTTTCTTGGTTCTCATTTGCTGCACTCTGAAATTTGCTTAATCCTAATGTTTCCTGCTCTTTTTGCCTGAATCATTTTTACTGTAAGGTTTTTTTTTTGTCTTTAAGTACTATAAGTTACGGATTTTGTTAAATATTACCCATTGCTTTTTTAGTGTTGTGTCTTCAATGTTGTTCCCAGTGTTTCCAAGTGCTTCCTGAGTTTTCCTTCTTTCTTGACCATTACAATTATATTGAATTCCACTCTAAATGCAGTGCTTTCTATTCTTGTGAAGATTTGGATCAAGCCTTTGAAGTTCTCCCAGAAAGATATCTGAAATAAGTGTTTGCGGATCTTTCATTTGTATTCACTCAAAATATGCTCTCCATACTTTTTTGACTACCTCCTGCCACTTCACCCATTTCCACAACTTATTGCTAAAATTGGAGAGTATGAAGAATATTTAAATAAAAAGTAACAGATTAATGCAGTTAGGATAAATGATTTTTTAAAAAATCTATCTTTCATTACTTATACTGAAGATTTTTTAAGTGGCAGTAGCTTTTCATTGTACCTGATAGTATTGTGATTCACAATAAAGCTATTTAGATTTTGTTAAAACATAGCGCAACCCCACCTAATTCCAGTATGGAACACTAAATATTGACTTGAACATGACTTTTGTCTTATTTAGAATTTGGAATTGAAACAGCCATCTTTCTCGTCTGGATAGCTTAGTATTTTTAAATGGATTATTTATGTTATCTGAAGTAACTGAGCCCTCTTGGCTGCTTGTGTGATGCATGATCAAGAGACAAAATGCTATAGGAACTCAGCAGGTCAGGCAGCGTCTGAGGAGGGAAATGAAAAGGCAGCATTTTAGGCAGAGATACTTGATCAGGACTGGAAAGGAGAAGGTAGAAGCTACAACAAAGATAGGGAGAAGGGAAGGAGGACAAGCTTGCAGGTAATACTATAGGTGAGTCCAGATGGGAGAGGAATGGTGGGTGGGGGAAGAGGAATGAAAGGGGATGATGTAAGATGGTTGGAGGTAATAGCTGGAGCTGGATGACCTACGGCTCATAGGGAGAATGAAAAGGTGACAGTTAAGAACTATGTGGAGGGGGGAGGGGTGGGGGTTAGGCATTCCTAAGTTGCAGAAGGCAGGTAGCTGGGTGTCTGGGCAGAGGAGGAGTTCTAAAGGGAGAGTGAGCTGTCAGAAGTCATGGTACATATTGGTACCAACAACATAAGTAGGAAAAGGGACGAGATCCTGAAGAGATTATGTAGGAAGCTAGATGGGAACCAGAAAAGCAGAACCTCAAGGGTAGTAACTCCTTGATTGCTCTCTCTGCCATGCACTAGTGGGAGAAGAATAAGATGATTTGGCAGATGAATGTGTGATTGAGGAATTGATACAGGGGACAGGATTTCAGATTTGTGTTATTTGGATCTCTTTTGGTGAAGGTATGACCTGTACAAAAAGGATGTTTTGCATTTGAACATGAAGGAGACCAATATCCTTGCGGGCAGATTTGCTAGAGCTGTTAGGGAGGATTTAAACTGAATTGGTAGGGGTTTGGGAACCAGAGTGATAGTGCTGTAAATGAGACAGTTGGTACAGTACTGTGCAAAGGTACAGTACTGTGCAAAGTCTTAAGGGTGTGTGTGTGTGTGTATATATATATAAAACTAGGGTGCCTAAGACTTTTGCACAGTAATATAGTCATTTTATGTAATACACTGACCGCTGGCATAAAAAAAGATTTATGACATGTAAGTGATGATGAACCTGATTCTGATATTTAGTCTCTAGTGTGGACTGAGTGAGAAGAGGGTTAGGAGAGGGGAATCATTGTTGGGAATAGAGGAAGGGAGAGGGAAGCACCAGAGAGACATTCTATAATGATCAGTAAACCAATTGTTTTGAATCAAATGACCTTGCTTGGTGTTTCAAGGCTGGGTTGTATGCACACACAACCCCTCTGCCCCTGGCACCTGTCCCACACCCCTCAGTGCTTCACCTTTGTCATTACCAGCATCCTTGGCTCCAGCCAGATTTACAAACTTGCTCTCCGCTCCACGTGAACAAATACAGTACTGTGCAAAAGTCTTAGGAACTTTAGTTGTACATAGGTGCCGAAGACTTTTGCTCAATACTACAGATGCAAGGCGTAGAGAGACTGTGAGAAAGGAGAGGCAGTTGATGGGCAAAATTTAGCTAGGCATTTGATAGAGTTCCTCATGGTAGGCTCACTCAGAAAGTCAGGAGGTATAAAATCTAGGAAAACTTGACAGTATAGATTTAGAATTGGCTTGCCCTTAGAAAGCAAAGGGTGATCGTAGATGGAGTGTATTCTGCCTGGAGGTTGGTGACCACTGGTGTTCTGCAGGGATCTGTTCTGGGATTGCTTCGAAGAGGAAGTGGAAGGCTGGGTTATTAAGTTTGATGATGACATGGGGGTTGGAGTTGTGAATGGTATAAAAGGTTGCCACGAGTTACAATGGGGCATTGAGAGGATGCAGAGTTGGGCTAAGAAGTGGCAGATGGAGTTCAATCCAGAAAAGTGAAGTGATTCACTTTGGAAGGTCAAATTTGAAGGCAGAACTTCGGGTTAATGGCATGCTTCCTGGCAGTGTGGAGGAACAGAGGGATCTTGGGGATTATGTCCATAGATCCCTCAGTAGTTCTGGGCAAATTGAAAGGATGGTTAAGAAGGCATATTTTTTCCAGCATTAGTCGGGGGATTGAGTTCAGGAGCTGTGAGGTAATGTTGCTGCTCTTATAAAATCCTGGGTAAATGACACTTGGAAAATTGTGATCAGTTCTGGTCACCTCATTATAGGAAAGACATGGGAGCTTTGAAGAGGGTGCAGAGGAGATATACCAGGATGCTATCTGGAATAGAGAGTGTGTCTTAAAAGGGTAGTGCTTTTCTATTTAGAGCAAAGGAAGAGGGGCATAATTTTAAAGAGACTGGAGGAAAATATAGTGGGGGGGGGGTGGCTATCAGAGGTAAGTTATTTTATACAGAGTGGTGGGTGCAAGGAATGTGCTGCCAGGGTGGTGGTAGAGGCAGATACATTAGGAATATATAAGAACTCTCAGATAAATATGGATGATAGAAAAAGTGAAGAGCTATGTAGTTAGGTTGATTTACGAGTAGGTTTAAAAAGTCAGCACATCTTGGGCTGAAGGATGTGTGTGTGTGACATGCTGTAATCTTATAATGTTCTATGTTCCAATAACCTGCTTCTGGCTTCATCATGGCAGTATGGAGGCTGTGAACAGGTATGTCATTGCGGGAATGGGAGGTGAAATTGAAGTAGCTGAGCTTTAGGAGATCCTGGCTCTTTTTTCTTTTTCAATCTTTTTATTGAGTTTCATATATAAAAAAAAATAACATAATATTGAATAGGTTATAAATACACTAGGCTTGAAGTTAAATTAGTAATAAGATATCAATATCTTATTGAAATATCAGCAAGGAACATCATAAAATAATCAATCAAACCTGTATTAATTGTATATGAAAAAGGATAATCATAAAAAGAAAGAAAAAAAAATACATGAAAAAATATATATTGAAATAAAACAATAAACCTAAACTAACATGGGCAATAATAATAGTTTAAATATACATGATAGTGTCAAGAACTCCGGAACTCCATACCAGAACAAGGATAAAAAGAGAAAAGATCCAGAAGAGGTCAAATTATATGAAAATGTCGAATAAATGGTCCCCAAGTTTCTTCAAATTTAATTGATGAGTCAAAAATAGTACTTCTAATTTTTTTTAAGCTCAAACAAGAAATAGTTTGAGAGAACCACTGAAACGTGGTAGGAGGGTTTACTTCTTTCCAATTTTGTAATATAGACCTTCTAGCCATTAGAGTTGCAAAGGCGATCATTCATCTAATTGGAGGGGAGAATCGACTACCATCCTCAATTGGTATACCAAAAATTGCAGTGATAAAATGGGGTTGTAAATCAATATTCCAAACTGAGGAAATGATAGCAAATATATCCTTCCAATAGTTATATAAGGTGGGATATGACCAAAACATGTGGGTCAATGAAGCAACTTCTGAGTGACATCTGTCACATTGAGGGTTAATATGGGAGTAGAATCGAGCAAGCTTATCTTTAGACATGTGGGCTCTGTGTACCACCTTAAATTGTATTAAAGCATGTTTAGCATGTTTAGAAGAAGAGTTAACCATTTGTAAAATTTTTTCCCATTTTTCTGTTTATATAGCATATTGAAGCTCTTTTTCCCACTCTTGTTTAATTCTGCCTGACATTTCTGGTTTTATCTTCATGATCATATTATAAATAAGAGCCACTAAACCCTTCTGACAAGGATTCAAGGTAAAAATTATATCTAAAAAATCCATCGGAGTTGAATTGGGAAAGGATGGTAAAACTTTATTTAACTGATTTGTAAATATCTAAAAAAATGAATTTTAGGTAACTTAAATTTGTTAGAGAGTTGGTCAAAAGACAGACTACCTTCAAAAAAAAAGATCACGAAAGCATGTTATACCTTTCCTTTTCCATATCCTGGCTCTTGAGGCAGATTGAGCAATTGGTTTGACAAAGCTATCTCCTAATCTGCATCATGTCTCAGCAATGTAGAGGAGGCCATACAGGTAGCACTAGATTAAATAAGTTACACTGACAGGCTTGCTGGTGAAGTGCCATTTCACCTGGAAGGACTGTTCCTCCTTCCCTTTCTCCTCTCACATGGACTCTCCTATTCCCTGCAAGCTTGTGCTTCTTCCACTTTTTATTCTATCTTTTGCCTTTTCTTTTCCAGTCTGATCAAGGATCTTGGCTCAAAGCATAGATTGTTCATTTCCCTCCACAGTTGCTGCCTGACCTGTTGAATTCCTCTAGCATTTTGAATGTGTTGCTCAAAATTAACTACATCTGCATCTCTTGTCTCTGTGTGATGTATAATATTAAAATTGTAGTATTTTTATGAAGCTATCTTTTAAATATTTTGCCAAATCTTTAGAAAACACCTTTGTTTCATATTCCTGGTAATTTACTTTGGGTTTTCAATGAGTGGATTCCATTTAATTGAGACATTCTGGGACCAGTGCATTTTAGCCCCAATTAGCCAAAGTTTCATGGAAATGGTAAAAATGGTATATTTTTAAAAAAGACAAATTGCTGTTTAATTGAGTAACAAATTATGTATTAAAATGAAGTACAGAACAAATTAGAACTCTATCAATACTACTACAGTACTATAACATTGTGTATTAGTTTGTAATTGTTATCAGCAGAGGAATTAATCCAGTATATACTGCCATGTTCTTTTGAGTGACTAAATGAAGAAAATCAGCACAGACTCCTAGTGTAAATAATGGACTGTCTTCATACAATGCTTTCAATGTTTACATCTTCCAAATCTTTATTTTCATTGTAATATTCAAGATGACTGTTGATCCCTTCAAATTCTTCATAGTTCCTAACCTGAAATCATTTCATTTACATTCGCAACCATTCCAATCTGGAATTCTTGAAACTTCAGTGAGCAAAACAGTTCTGGATTGTCTTGCTGCTCATTTCTCGGCAACTATCAGTGACAAAAATCACTGCCTTTTGAACACAATTAGTTGCATCTGATGCTATTTAAAAACTGTTTTCTCCATAGTCTAATGGCCATGCAAGTGCACGTGACTGAAGCAGTTTGGCAATGGTCTCCTATTCCACTTGAGCAGTATAGTGTCCCGAATAGCTGAAGGGAATCCCAGCTAATTTCTTGATTAGTTTTTGTTCTTTAAGAGTTAAGACTTTAAGAGTCCACTACGCAGGCAGTGGACGTCAGCGAGTTAGACTAGCGGGAAGAATTTAAAAAGGAGACAGCCTTATAAATTCTGGAACGGTGCAATAGTGGTTGTCATGATGAGAGATTTTAATTTCCCCAATATTGATTGGCAATTCCCTAGAGCAAGGGGTTTAGATGGGGTGGAGTTTGTTAGGTGTGTTCAGGAAGGTTTCCTGACACAGTATGTAGATAAGTCTACAAGAAGAGAGGCTGCACTTGATCTGGTATTGGGAAATGAACCTGGTCAGGTGTCAGGTCTCTCAGTGGGAGAGCATTTTGGGGATAGTGATCACAATTCTATCTCCTTTACCTTAGCGTTGGAGAGGGATAGGAACAGACAAGTTAGGAAAGTGTTTAATTGGAGTAAGGGGATATATGAGGCTATCAGACAGGAATTTGTAAGCATAAATTGGGAACAGATGGTCTCAGAGAAAGGTACAGCAGAAATGTGGCAAATGTTTAGGGGAAATTTGCGTGCTGTTCTGCATCGGTACATTCCAGTGAGGCAGGGAAAGGATGGTAGGGTACAAAGGCAATTGAAAATCTAGTTGAGAAGAAAAGAAAAGCTTACGAAAGGTTCAAAAAACTAGGTAATGATAGAGATCTAGAAAATTATAAGGCTAGCAGGAAGGAGCTTAAGAATGAAATTAGGAGGGCTAGAAGGTTGCATGAGAAGGCCTTGGCGAGCAGGATTAAGGAAAACTCCAAGGCATTCTACAAGTATGTGAAGAGCAAGAGGATAAGACATGGGAGAACAGGACCAATCAAGTGTGACAGTGGAAAAGTGTGTCTGGAACCGGAGGAGGTAGCGGAGGTACTTAATGAATACTTTGCTACAGTATTCACTATGGAAAAGGACCTTGGTGATTGTAGGGATGACTTACAGCAGACTGAAAAGCTTGAGCATATAAACATTAAGAAAGAGGATGTGTTGGAGCTTTTAGAAAGCATCAAGTTGGATGAGTCACTGGGACCAGACAAGATATACCCCAGGCTACTGTGAGAAGCAAGGGAAGAGATTGCTGAGCCTCTGGCAATAATCTTTGTATCATCAACGGGGATGGGAGAGGTTATGGATGATTGGAGGGTTGCAGATGTTCTTCCTTTATTCAAGAAAGGGAGTAGAGATAGCCCAGGAAATTATAAACCAGCGAATCTTACTTCAGTGGTTGGTAGCATGGCTTTGTAAAAGGCAGGTCATGCCTTACGAGATTGATTGAAGTTTTTGAGGATGCGTCTAAACACGATGATGAAGGTAGATTGATAAGGTACCCCATGCAAGACTTATTGAGAAAGTAAGGAGGCATGGGATCCAAGGGGACCTTGCCTTGTGGATCCAAAACTGGCTTGCCCACAGAAGGCAAAGGGTGTAGACAGGTCATATTCTGCATGGAGGTCGGTGACCAGTAATGTGCCTCAGGGATCTGTTCTGGGACCCCTTCTCTTAGTGATTTTTATAAATGACCTGGATGAGGAAGTGGAGGGATGGGTTCGTAAATTTGCTGATGACACAAAAGTCAGGGGATTTGTGGATAGTGTGGCGGGCTGTCAGAGGTTACAGCGGGACATCGATAGGATGCAAATCTGTGCTGAGTAGTGGCAGATGGAGTTCAATCCAGATAAGTATGAGTTCATTTTGGTAGGTCAAATATGATGGCAGAATGTAGTATTAATGGTAAGACTCTTGACAGTGTGAAGGATCAGAGGGATCTTGGGGTCCGAGTCCATAGGACACTCAAAGCTGCTGTGCAGGTTGACTGTGTGGTTAAGAAGGCATATGGTGCATTGGCTTTCATCAACTGTGGGATTGAATTCATGAGCCAAGAGGTAATGTTACAGCTATATAGGACCCTGGTCAGATCCCACTTGGAGTACTGTGCTTAGTTCTGGTCACCTCACTACAGGAAGGATGTGGAAACTATAGAAAAGGTGCAGAGGTGATTTACAAGGATGTTGCCTGGATTGGGGAGCATGCCTTTTGAGAATAGGTTGAGTGAACTCGGCCTTTTCTCCTTGGAGCAAAGGAGAATGAGAGGTGACCTGGTAGAGGTATATATGATGATGAGTGGCATTGATGATGTGGATAGTCAGAGGCTTTTTCCCAGGGCTGAAATGGCTAACTCGAGAGTGCACAGTTTTAAGGTGCTTGGAAGTAGGTACAGAGGAGCTGTCAGGGGTAAGTTTTTTTTTATACTGAGAGAGGTGAGTGCATGGAATGGGCTGCTGGCAGTGGTGTGGAGGCGGATACAATAGGGTCTTTTAAGAAACTCCTGGATAGGTACATGGAGCTTTGAAAAATAGAGGGCTAGGTGTAACCTGAGGTAATTTCTAAAGTAAGTACATGTTTAGCACAGCTTTGTGGACCAAAGGGCCTGTATTGTGCTGTAGGTTTTCTATGTTTGTATGTTTTTGTCCCAAATAAACAGCTGTCCTGATTAAGTCATGGCCCTATTAACCAGAATCCACTGTACTTATTAAAAAATTGCACCTTTTATTATATTATTTCTTGTTCCTTCAAAAAGCCATTTCTTCTCCAGCCCTTTATTCTAACTTGACTAAATTCAGTTTAAAAAGGTTGAGAAAGCATACTCCCAGTGAAATTCCTTTAACTATCCACCACATATTTCCTTGAGTGGCTAGCTAGAGGTGTTCAAGTGTTTTTTTTTAATATGCTTGCTTTTCTTCCATTTATTTGTCAGCTTGCCCAGGGCTCAGGTAGCCAACCGTCCTTTGCAGTGGTGGAGTACCAGACTGCTGATCAAACTGAATTAGTTCAACGATCCACTAATGGAATGCTTATTCGGGGTAGCCATGTCAATGTTTCATTTTGTGCTCCAGGGCTTCCAGGACGCAGTATGCTAGCAGCACTTATTGCTGCTCAAAGGCTGGTAAGTAAGAATCTTTAAACCTCTTGGAAAAGAAAAATTGTACTTAATAGATTATGGCCCTCATTTTTAGTTCAATGATGAGCAATATTACTGATAATGAGGCTTGAGACTTGGGTTGGTTTTCTGCATTATATAAAGATATTTAGAGTTGCAAGCCCAGTTTTCTTTGATATACATGGCTCTATTTGGGAGCAATAGCATTATGTTTCAAATTTTAAAGGACAACAAAGGAATTGTATAATCAAAACTTGAGTTCTTTAATAGCCTGCTAGATTTCCCACCCCACCACTTCTTTTATGATCAAAATCCTTTAAGTGTGAAAAACCAGCAGGCAATTTGTGAGGGTAGGTCTTGGGTTCAGTCCTTGAAGTGTATTCAGTTCTCATGGATTACTCAATGAACAACCATGCAGAAAAGTCTCCTATGAAACTGGATTCATAGAGCCATAAAAAGTACATTTGGATCTGGGAAAAATGCAGGTGGCAGTCTCAACTGAATGTAAGTGTCTCAATAATTCCATGAATAAAAAATATTTTATAAAATTATGAATGTTTCACTTCACTGCAAATATTATCATTCTCATTAAATTTCCATTGTTTTTTCATGGTTTTTAAATTATTTCTGTAAATGATTTTCCTTTATAACACATTTGCTGTTATATTCCTATAAAATTCCTATACATATATGGTTTTGCAGTAGTTGGATGTCTAACTAAATTAAATTTCCTTTTAAGTTGTTAAACAACAGTAAAGGCCTCCTTCCTGCACCCAACCCTTTGCAGTTCATAAACGCCCTGGGTAATCCTGTTTTGCAGTTGCTCCTGAGACCTTACTTCAATGGGCGTGCTGGCAAAAAAAGTGAGTTACTTTGCAACTCTTTCCAAAGAAATATATGTAACATTTTAAGATTTGTTTTTATCAAGCATGTATGGGTACCTAGCAGGTAATGGTTCAGGAGTCTTCAGATGTTTCCTTATTGTATTTGTTCCAGGGGTTTTCTGCTTGTATAGATGTGAACAAAAATTGTTGGAAGAGTGGGCAATCTAACTATCACAACATGGTACAACAGACCATTCCAATGAGAAGAGTAAAAAAGAAACATAGTAATGTTAAGAGAAAGTATAATGATTGATGTATTTCTTTTTAGGTCTAACTTAATGGTAAAGCTTGTGTTGTTTTTGTAGAAGCTGAGATTGAGGACTTTCCCTAGGAAGTGATCAAGAGCTTATAATGACAAAACGAAAAGGATACAATTTTTATACAGTAGTTCAGGGAGAAAATAATCCAATTGATACCCAAAAGATTGAGATTCTTCAGAGAATTACAATCCTTACTGGAGACATTTGTAAACTGATACAGGGTTGAGAAGATCAGTGTTAACTGTATGGTTCAGAGTAACACAGAAGGAAGGAATTTCATTTCCAATTTCAGTCTCATGATATGCTGGCAGGAGCAATCCTTCTGGGATGGATTCCACTTAAATTGAGCCAGGATGAATGTCTAGATGAGTTAGGTGGCTTGAAGGCTTTAAACTAACAGTGTGAGAGGTATTGGATGGAATTCAAACCACCTTCCTTAGCATTCCAAACCACCTTTTCTTAAGATTACCAGTCCAATATTAGTGCCGAGATGTGTGCAAATCTTGTAACTACTTTGTATTAAAATAGAAAATGCCAGAAATACTTTTTTAGGTTAACCAGCATCTATGCTGGAGAAATTGTTAGATCTTCAGGTGAATGGAATGAGCATTTATTATCTAATAGATGTTTTGCTAGTGCAAAACTGAGGAAAAAGAATTGCAACACATGGAAGTTTTTACAACTGTATACACTTGGACTATGTTTAGATAGCTAAGCTTGAATTGTTGAATATCAGTGAAGTCATGAATTCTGTTGCAATTTCTATAATGTTTGGATTGCTTTTACCGGTTAGTGCATGAGGAGGGGCTGAGGGACAGTGGGTGGGTAAGGGTTCTAAACAGTCTTCCTACCTGCAAAGCAAGTTCAATGATGTGATCAACAGGTAGCACAATAACTTTTGGCAGATCTTTGTTTGAACTATAATCCATGTTTGGCTGATGCTGAAGTTTCAAGCCAGAAGCTTAGAGCATCCTGAATACCTTAGGGTATTCTCTTGATTATTTTCATTTATTGCTACAGAGTCTTTTGTGTATACTCAGAGGGAGATTGAGTGTTGGTGTAATAAACATTAATATTACTCAGCATTTAAAATTTGTGTAAAATTGAATTATATGCTCAGGTTAGTTAATTAGTGCTATGCAGCCTTCTAATCTAAAGACAATGTTAACAGTTAGGCCTGTAGTTTTTTGCAAATAAAATGAAGTGAGGTGTTTTATGTTTAATGAATCCCTGATTTTGCTCTTGAACACTTCTCAGCATCGGATAAATAGTGAATTAGACTTGTGACAGTAAGCATGAGCAAAATATGTCACATGCAAAAAAGGTATATGGAGCAGTTCCAATGTTTGTGTGACTAATTTTGAGTAATTTTCCTTGTTATTACCTGAATTTTAGAAAATTAAAATGAACATTTGTGGAAGCAAAATATTTCTTCATGCTCTCAAATCTGGTTTGTTCCCTTAAGGTATGCTGGGGACTACCTGTGGCCTACCAGTTTTGCCAAATCCTATACTGACTGCAGCCCTGCTTCAAATAAATCAAGCACAACAGGTAGCTGTTTTGAAATCATTCTTTCTCAAGCACATTCCAATAAATAAGTAAAAAGCTATCTATGCTTCATATACCACTATAAGATCACCCTTCATTTCTGCACTCTGAGAAAAAAGTTCTAACCTGCTAAAGCTCTCTATACAACTCTTTGTACTATCCTCTCCTCTGCAGACTTTCTAGTTTAATGTCGTCTTCCTACAGTAGGATAACAAAAACTAAACACAACATAGTATCCCAAATGTAGTTGGACAAACATTTTGTACATCATCCCAACTCTATACTCATTGTCCTGACTGAAGGCCAGCATGCCAAAAGACATCTTCACCACCCTGTCTAATTGCAATGCCAATTCCTTGGTACCTCTTATAAAACACACATAATGTCACTACAGTTAATTATGAAAGTCCTACCCTCATGTATGATCCCAAAGTGTAACAGCTCACACTTATCTGAATTCAGTTTCCATTCCTTGGCCCACTTGCTGAACTGAACAATATCCCTCTGTTTTGTTGTAACCATCTTCACTGTTGACAACACCACCTGTTTTAGTGTTACCTGCAAATTTACTGACTTTACCTTGTATGTTCTCATCCAAATCAGAATCAGGTTTATTATTACGGGCATGAGACGTGAAATGTGTTAACCTAGCAGCCGCAGTACAATGCAATACATAATATAGAAGAAAAAAACCCAAAATACAATAATAAAATAACTAAGTCATTAACAGGATATGTAAATGAATAGATTAAAAATTGTACAAAAAATAGAAATACTATATATTAAAAAATGAGGTAGTGTCCAAGAGTTTAATGTCCATTTAGGAATCGGATGGCAGAGGGGAAGAAGCTGTCGCTGAGTGTGTGCCTTCAGGCTTGTGTATCTCATACCTGATGGCAGTAGTGAGAAAAGGGCATGCCCTGGGTGCTGGAGGTCCTTAATAATGGGCACTGCCTTTATGAGACACCACTCCCTAAAGATGTCCTGGGTACTTTGTAGGCTAGTACCCAAGATAGAACCGACTAAATTTACAACCCTCTGCAGCTTCGTTTGGTCCTATGCAGTAGACCCCCTCCCCCCACCCCCGCCATACCAGATAGTGATGCAGCCTGTAACAATGTTCATCACAGTACATCTATAGAAGTTTTTGAGTGTATTTGTTGACATGCCAAATCTTTTCAAACTCCTAATGAAGTATAGCTGCTGTCTTATATAATTGATATAAATGACAAATAGTAATGGACTTATCACCAACACTTAGAGAACACCACTAGTCATGGGTCCCTAATCTGGAAAAACAACCTCATTATCCTCTGCTTCTTACCATCAAGCCACTTGTGTTTTCAGTTAGCTGCCTTTTCCTGGATTCCACAGGAGCCGTTGCCATGTAGAACCCTATCAATGACCTTAATGAAGTCTATAGTGCCTTGAAAAAGTATTTAGCCCCCACAAGTACTTTGGCAGTTTACTGTCTCTTTTTCTAAAAATAGATTTAAATATAAATTTAAAGTAGGATTTTTGATCATTGTGCATGATATCAAATCAAAGTAACAATTTCAAAACCTCTGAATAATTTACTAAACAATAAAAACCACAATTATGAGGCTGAAAGTGTCTTCAACTCCTTTGTAATTACTATGCTAACTTTTCACAGGTGCAATGTACTGTATTACCTTACAGACTCACCCCGTCTGATGTACTGTAAAAAATTGGAGGGTAATCTGTTTTCAATGAATTTGCAAGAATATATACCCCCTCCCTGTGTAATGTCTACCAGTATGGTAGATATTTCACAGACCAAACCAAATTTGAAGACAAAATTGCATTCAAGACAAGTCAGGAAAATGATAATAGAGAAGCACAAATCTGGGGAAGAATACAAGACCATCTTGAAAGCACTGAATATATCTTGGAGTTCAGTATAGTCCATTTTGAAAAATTGGCAACAATATGAAACTATAGCCACACTGTGTAGGTCAGACTGTCCTTCTAATCTTTGTTGTCTGCAAAAAATGGTGCTAATAAGAGAGGCTACTGTGACACCAACAGTCACCCTGAGTGAGTTGTAGAAGTCAGTGGCTGCAACTGGAGATGAAGTTCGTGTCTCCACAACTTCCAAGACCTTGCACAAAAAGGGCCTTGCACACCTTGCTTCTGTGAAGCGTCTCCGTACATCCTTCCAGTGGCATGCTTGAGTTCTCTCCGAGTCCTTCAGTTTCCTCCCGTAGTCCAAAGACTCACTGGGTAGGTTAATTGGTCATTCGTTATAAATTGTCCTGTGTTTAGGTTATGGCTAATCAGTTTGTTGGGGTCACTGAGCAGTGTGGTTCAAAGGGCTGGAAAAACCTACTCCAAACTCTATCATTATATAAAAAACTAAGTAAGTAAAAAGAGCATTGTTGTTTTGAGAGATTAATTGAACAGTTTTGGCTTTCGACTAGTGCTATCCAAACCTACAACTCTGGTTATCTGTGAAAGTAATTGTATCTACTCCTCTTGATATCTGGCAAAAAATAATACATTCTTTTAATTCTTTGCAACACAGATTTAAAAAAAAATTAACTTGGGAAGATAATTTTTGTGTCAGTAATTGATCAACTTGCTTGTACAACCTACATTATAATGAATTAATTTCCTACCTAGAATGCTGCTTTAGGGAATGGATTGTTTCAGAATCTACTCCAAATGCACCTGACACAGCAACAACTGCTCATGAACAAAGAAAATCCAGCGATCAACAATGTGAGTTTGTAACAGCCTCATTCTTATCTAGATTTGTGTTGTCTTCTTTTTCTTTTAAATGATGATCTTGCATTAAACAGTTACATGCTGGCAGATCAAGCATTGTCAGTGGAAAGAGTCAAATTTAATTTGCAGAGACATTCTGGAAGGAATGACCAGAGGTAGGTTTAGAGCTGCCTTATTAATAGGCTTACTGTAATTAGAGCAGTTAATGAGACTGAAAACAAAAGAACATTTAAAACTGTGCAAACTGGAACTGTTACTGAAACCAAAAGGAAGTGCTGGAAATATTCAGTGGATCAGACCTTGCCTGTGGAGAGAGGGAAAATGAGCTAATCAGTATTGTCTGCTTCAATATCTCCACTTCCCTTAGTTCAGGGGTCAGCAACCTTTACCACTGAAAGAGCCACTTGGACCCGTTTCCCACAGAAAAGGAAACACTGGGAGCCGCAAAACCCGTTTGACATTTAAAATGAAATAACACTGCATACAACGTTTTGTTTTGCCTTTATGCTATGTATAAACAAACTATAATGTGTTGCATTTATGAAATTGATGAACTCCTGCAGAGAAAACGAAATTACATTTCTGCATGCAACAAAAACATTTTGAACTCCGAAAAAAAGACGTTGGGTTGAAGGTTACTTTTAAGTATAATACTCAACGTCTATTTGAGTCCTTCTTGTATTTATGAAAAACGCCAAACTTAAATTTGCCGCCAGCAGCAAACCAAAAATAACGTCAGCCCGCTGTCAACCTGAAAAATAAAAGGACTATTTCACTGAACAATGAAAACATATGAATATACGTAAAATAATAGGCAATTAAAATATTTATCATACTTGGTCAGGTTGACTCACACCTGACAATGCAGTCGTATTCAGTAGGGATGGATCGATGCTTAGGGGAGTGACCGGGAAGGATAATGTGTTTTTTTCCTCTCTGAACTCACAGAAGCGTTTCCCAAACGATGTTTGCATTGCGATGATTGCAGAATGTAAATACTCTGAATTTATCATGTCGTGACCTTGTTTGAACTCTCTCAAATTGGGGAAGTGAGACAATGTGCCTTTCTGTAAATCTCTGGCAAGCACTGTCAACTTGCGCTCGAATGCCAAAACATCCTCCAACATGTGCAGGGCTGTACGTCCTTACCCCTGAAGAGCTGTGTTCAGCGTGTTCAGGTGCGCTGTCATGTCTACCATGAAGTGTAGCTTTTCCAGCCACTCTGGCTGTTCCAGCTCAGGAAAGGTGAGCCCTTTGCTGCCCAGGAAAGTTTTCACTTCTTCCAGACACGCGACAAAGCGTTTCAGTACCTCCCCTCTGGACAGCCAGCGATAAAAACACGTTGTAGCGGTGTGCTACACGCAGTCAGTAAACTGCAGTCAAAGATAGCTTTATTCGAACTAAACAGCCTTGCTTTTAAGCCTCCCTCAACCCACCCCCCATGGGCGCGGATGCTGCAAAAGACACGTACTCACAAACCCCCGTAGGCTATCTCCCTTAGCCTGAACGCTGGCTAATTGTGAGCCGGTTCGGATGTGTCAGGAAATGGGTCGCCACAACGTCTTAATTAGATTGTACAAGATCACCATAATCTTCAAATTTAGAATTACATTTCAAAAACTAACAAACTAACATAAAATACATTTTAATTAAATACTGACCAATTATTTCCCAAAGCAACAGGGAGCCGCAGCACAGACGTAAAAGAGCCACATGTGGCTCCGGAGCCGCGGGTTGCCGACCCCCGCCTTAGTTACTTTAACTTACCTGCTTTCCAACAAACACTCCAGTCAGTGAAGACTAAACCTGCTAGTTTTATCAAACCCACTGAAAGACTAGATCGCAGTCTCCTGGACTGTCACTGACCTGAACTTCTTTTCTCCACAGCTCCTATTTTATGATTGTGGTTGTAAATGCTGTCCATAGCTCCTTGAAAATGACTGCACAATTTGAGAGGGTAGTAAATAAGTCATATAATACACCTACCTTTTATTAGTCAAGGATTTTAGTTCAGGAATTAGAAAGGTCGTGTTCGCAGCTTTATAAAACTCTGGTTAGGCTGTATTTGGAGTATTGTATTCAATTCTGGTTGCATCATTAGCGTCATAGAGTTATAGAATGCCACAGCACAGAAACAGGCCTTTGGTCCATCTAGTCCATGCCTAACTATTAATCTGCCTAATATCTTTAACCTGCACTTGGACAATAACCCTCTATACACCCCTCATCCATGTACCTATCCACATTTCCCTAAAATGTTGAAATTGAACCCATATCCACCACTTCCGCTGGCAGCCCATTCTGCATTTTCACTACCCTTTGTGGAAGTTCCCCTTATTTTCCCCTTAAACATTTCACCCTTCACTTTCACCCTTAATCCATGATCTAGATTCTGTCAACCTCAGTGGAAAAAACCTGCTTGCATTTACTCTATCTATATCCCTCTTAATTTTGTATATCTCTATCAATTCTCCGTTCATTCTCATGCACTCTAGGGAATATAGTCTTAACCTATTCAACCCTTCCCTATAAACTCAGGTCCTGGCAATATCCTTGTAAATTTTCTCTGCACTCTTTCAACCTTATTTACATCTTTCCTGTAGGTAGACGACCAAAGCTGCACACAATACTCCAAATGAGGCCTACCAACGACTTGTACAACTTCAACATAACATCCCAACTCCTGTACTCAGTACTTTGATTTATGAATGCCAGTTTGTCAAAAGCTTTCTTTATGACCCTATCTATCTATAATGCCACTTTGAAGAGTTATGGATCTGTATTCCCAGATCCCTCTGTTCCACCGTACTACTCAATGCCATACCACTCACTGGAAAATTTCTTGTCTCCATCTTCTGACTGGTGCTTTTCAATAATCAATTTATCAATCATAAGTAATCAATAATTTTCAATAATCTGTTCGTGGAGCTGCTTGAAGTGTTCTTTTGTCTTCAGGGTGTAGCTTTTGCCAGGATATTTACTCACCAGTAGTTAGACCTTCCAGATACAGGTGTATTTTTACTGCTGTATAGTCTTTTGAAACACCTTGGCTGCATGCAGGTTTCCAAAAACAGATCTCCATTTAACTAGCAATCACGAGGAAATCTGCAGATGCTAGAAATTCAAGCAACACACACAAAATGCTGGAGGAAGACAGCAGGTCAGGCAGCATCTAAGGGGAGAAGCACTGTCGATGTTTTGGGCCGGGACCCTTCGTCAGGACTCACGAAAAGTCCTGATGAAGGGTTCCGGCCCGAAACGTCGACAGTGCTTCTCCCTATAGATGCTGTCTGGCCTGCTACTCTCCATTTAACCAATTATGTGACTTCTAAAACCAATTGACTGCATATTAAAGGGGGTGAATAGTTATGCATTCAATTATTTTGTGTTGTATATTTGTAATTAATTTAAATCACTTTGTAAGATCTGTTTTTACTTTGTAAGGTCTGTTTTTACATTGAAAGAGCCGTTTTCACTTTGTCAGGAAAGATACTTTTTCTGTTAATCAGTGTCAAAAAAGCCAAATTAAATCCACTGTGATTCAGTGATGTAAAACAGTAAAACAAGAAAACTTACGGGGTGATGGTGGGGGGGGGGGGGAATACTTTTTATACGCATTGTATGTAGTGCAAAAAATAGGAAATTAAAAAAAAAAGTAGTGAGGTAGTGTTTAAGGGTTTAACATCCAATCAGAAATTGGATGGCAGAGGGGAAGAAGCTGTTCCTGAATCATTGAATGTGTGCCTTCAGGGTTCTGTGACTCCTTCCTGATGGTAGCAATGAGAAGAGGGCATGTCTTGGGTGGTGGAGGTCCTTAATGATGGACATTGCCATTCAGGAGCACTGCTCTTTGAAGATGATCTGGCCGCTATGGTGGCTAGTGCCCATGATGGATCTGGCTAATCTTACAGCTTTCTGCAGCTTACTTCAATCCTGTGCAGTTCTTCTCCCCCCCCCCCCCCCCCATCCCCGATATCAGATGGTGATGCAGCCAGTTGAATATTCTCCATGTTACATCCGTAGAAATACGTGAGTGATTTGGTGACATACCAACTCTCTTCAAATTCCTAACTAAATATAACTGCTATCTTGCCTTCTTTATAACTGCATCGATATGTAAGGTTCAGGTGAGGTTCTCAAGGATATTGACACCCAGGAACTTGAAATTGCTCACTTTCTCTACTTCTGATCCTTCTATGAGGACTGGTTTGTGTTGCCTCATCTTGCCCTTCCTGAAGTCCTCAACCAGTTCTTTGGTCTTACTGATGTTGAATGTGAGGTTGTTGCTGTGCCACATCTCAACTAGCTGGTATATCTCACTTCTGTGCACCCTCTCATCTCCATCTGAGATTCTACCAACAGTGCAAATTAGCAAATTTATAGATGGCATATGAGCTGTGCCTTGCCATACACTCACGGGTATGGACAGAGTACAGCAGTGAGCTAAGCATATATCCCTGAAAAGTGTGTCGGTGTTAATTGTCAGTGAGGTGGAGATGTTATTCCCAATCTGCACTGATTATTGAATTGAAAGATCTTTATTGTCATTATACAAAGGTACAATGAAACTCCATTTGGCTTCCTCTCAAGCAATTAAATGAAGCAGTAGATAAAACAAGACAGTAATAGAAAAAGTATTAAATAGATAAGTAGCAGAAAATAAGTTGCAGCAGCACCAGAATATCACAGTAATGCACAAAGTGCCCTTAATGCAAGTATTTGAGTCCTTGTGTATGCTCACAGTTTCAGTCATTGTTCTGTGGGAGTGGAGCGATGGAGGCCACAGCTCTGGGGTAGAAGCTGTTCCTCAGTCTGCTTGTTCTGGCTTTTAGTGTCCTGAACCTTTTGCTGGACAGCAGCATGTCAAACAGGGAGTGGCCGGTGTGTGTGGTGTCTCTGGTTGTGCTGATTGCTTTCCTCCTGAGTCTGCTGGAATAGATGGTGTTCAGTCCTGGGAGCTCCATCCTGACAATTCGCTGGGCCGCCTTCACCACGCGATGCAGGTCTTGTCGCTCAGCGGCTGTGCAGCTGGCATACCACACTGTGGGGTTGTTGGTCAGGATGGTTTCAGTTGTGCTTCTGTAGAAGTTAAGCAACAGCTTTTGTGGGAGTTTGGCTTGTTCCAGCTTTCTGAGGAAGAAGAGTCTTTGTTGTGCCTTTTTTATAAGCAGCGAGGTGTTGGTGGTCCACGTCAGCGAGGTGTTGGTGGTCCATGTCAGCTGTTTTGACAACATAACTCTAAGGAACTTTAGGTTTTCCACATTTTCCACTTCCTCTCCATATATATGGAGGTGGGTGTGTACTCTGTCCTTTAATCTCGAAGTCAATGATCATCTCTTTTGTTTTAGAAGTGTTAAGGACCAGGCCGTTGTCCTTACACCACTCAGTCAGATGATCCACTTCGAGCCTGTAGGCTGTTTCATCCTCGTCTGCGATCTGGCCAACCACTGTGGTATCATCCGCAAATTTAATTATGGAGGTGTAGATGGGGGTGCAGTCATGTGTGAAGAGTGTGTAGAGCTTAGGGCTGAGCAAGGTGTCTGTTTTTAAGATGAGGGTGGTGGAGGTGTGCTTACCAACTCTGACTTGCTGTGGTCAGTCTTTGAGTAAATCCATGACCCATGAGCACAAGGAGGAACCAAGGCCAAGAGTGTTCAGTTTGCTGACCAGTTTATGGGGGATGACTGTGTTAAATACAGAACTGAAGTCCACAAATAACATCCTCAACTAAGTGTTCAGTTCCTCTAAATGAGTCAGAGCAACATGGAGGGCTGTTGTGATTGCATCCTCTGTGGAGCGGTTTGCCCGGTAGGCAAACTGGTAATTGTCCAGATCAGGTGGGTTTATAGCCTTAATGTGTGAGAGCATAAGTCTCTCAAAGCACTTCGTGGCTATGGGTGTCAGTGCTACAGGGCGATAGTCATTCAGGCACTTCACAGCTGATGTTTTGGGCACTGGGATGATGGTGGAGGTTTTAAGGCACGTTGGAACAGCAGCTTGTTGCAGTGAGAGGTTAAATATACTTATAAATGCCTCAGCAAGCTGGTCGGCACATGCTTTCAGTACCTGGCCAGGCACTCAATCTGGGCCAGCTGCCTTACTCACATTCACTTTCCCAGGGTGGATCTCATCTGATGTTGCTTAAGGAAAGGTGTGGACCCATCGTCAGGTGGGTTGTTGAGTGGAGCAGCCTCCTCCCTCTGAATATCAAAGCGGGCAGAGAACTGGTTTAGGACATTAGGCAGTGTGGCATCATTGTCTGGCAGCAGATTATTGGTTTTGATTATGGTCTTCCAGTTAGGAAATTGAGGTTCCAGTTGCAGAAGGAGGTACAGAGGCACAAGTTCCGGAGCTATTCAATCAGGATTGTAAAAATGATAGTTTGAAGTGCTAAGCAGTAGTTAATAGCAGCATTCTGACATGGGTATTTGTGTTGACCAGGTGATCCAAGGCTGTGTTGAGAGACAATGAGATTGCAATCACTGTAGACCTATTGTGGCCATAGCTAAATTTCTGTGGGTCTAGGTCCTTGCTGAGGCAGGAGTTGATTCTAGCCATAACCAACCTCTCAAAGCACTTCATCATGGTAGATGTGATTGCTACTGGACATTAGTTGCTAAGGCAGCTCACCTTGCTCTTCTTGGGCACTGGTATAATTGTTGCCCTTTTGAAGCAGGTGGGAACTTCTGACTGCAGCAATGAGAGATTGAAAATGTCTTTGAACATTTGGTTGGCACAGGTTTTCAGGTTTACCTACCAGGTACTTCATCAAGGTCTGTTGCCTTGCGAGAATTCATCCTCTTGAAAGACAGTCTGACGTTGATCTCAGAGACAGAGCATAGGTTCACCAGGTGCTGCAGGTATCCTCATAGCTGTAGATTTATTCTCCCTTTGAAAGTGAACATAAAAGCTGTTTAGTTTGACTGGCAGTGAAGCATCACTGCCATTCATGATGTTGGGTTTTGCTTTGTAGGAAGTAATGGCCTGCAAACCTTGCCAGAGTTGACATGCATCTGATGTCATACAACCTCATTCAAAATTGTTTCAGGGCTTTCAGGATTCTTCTGGAGATGTCCATGTTTCAGCTCCATACTGTAATGTAGGAAGGACCCAGAGGTTGCGGTCTTCAAAGACTCTTTTCCTTAATTTTGCATAGGCTCTACTAGCACTACTCAGGCAGTGGTTAATTTCTGAGTCAATGTTTGCTTTTGAGGTGAGAATGCTGCCAATGTAAGGAAAATAGTCTACATTTTCAAGGGCAATATCATCAACTATTATGGAAGGCTACATAAGTGGCTGGTTGGGTGATGACTGATCAAAATTTAAAATAAAATTTATGATCAGAATGCATACATATCACCACATACGACCCTGAGATTCTTTTTCCTGCGGGCATTCTGAGCAAATCTGTAGAACAGTAACTGTAAATAGGATCAATAAACAACAAACTATGCAAATATAGATGAATAGCAATAAATAATGAGAGCATAAAACAACAAGGTAAAAAGTCGTTAAAGTGAGACTGTTGAATGTGGGAACACCAGAATTAGAATGAGTTATCTTTTGTTCGAGAGCCTGATGGTTGAAGGCTTGTAAATGTTCTTGAACCTGGTGGTGTGAATACCTTGTATCTTCTGCCTGATGGCAGCAGCGAGAGAAGAGCATGGTCTTGGTGGTAAAGATCTTTGATGGATGCTGCTTTTTTATGGCAACGTTTCATGAATGTGCTCAATGATTGGGAGGGCTTTACCTGTGATATGCTGGGGTGAATTCACTACGTTCTGTAGTATTTTCTGCTCAAAGGCATTAGTGTTACCATACCAACCTCTAATGCAGCCAGTCAATACACTTTCCATCGCACGTCCATAGACATTTGTGAAGATTTTTGATGACATGCTGAATCTCTGCATACTCCTAAGGAAATAGAAGCACTGTCATGCTTTCTTTGCAACTACATTTATATGATGTGTCCAGGACGGATCTTCTGAGATTGCTATTGACCCTCTTCACCTCTGATCCTCTGAGTGCTAGCTCATGGACCTCTTGTCTCCCTCTCCTGAAGATTACAATCAGTTCCTTGATCTTGCTGACATTGTTGTTATTATACCACTCAGCCAAATTTTCATTCTCCCTCCTGGATGCTGATTCATCACCACCTTTGTTACAGCCCACAACAGTGGTGTCATCAGTGAACCTGTATGTATATGGTGTTGCAGGTGTACTTGGCCGCACAGTCATAGGACTGATAATTCTGACATAGGAGCAGAATTAGGCCATCTGGCCCATCGAGTCTGCTCTGCCATTCAATCTTTATAACAGAAAATAGAAAATATAAGTCAAAAAGGTAATGTTATGGTAGTCATTGGAGATTTGAACATACAGATTAATTAGGGAAGATCAGGTTGGTAATGGATCTCGAGAGTGAGTTTATTGAATGCCTAAGAGATGGCTTTTTAGAGCAATTTGTCGTTGAGCCTACTTGGGGATCAGCTATACTGGATTAGGTGTTATGTAATCAACTGGAGGCGATTAGGGAGCTTAAGGCAGAAGAACCCTTAGAAACCAGTGATCACAATATGATTGAGTTCAACTTGAAATTTGATAGGGAGAAAGTAAAGTCTGATGTAGCAGTATTTCAGTGGAGTAAGGGAAATTACAGTGGTATGAGAGAGGAATTGGCCAAAGTAAATTGGAACGAGCTCCTGCCACGCATGTCAGCACAATAGCAATGGCTTACGTTTCTTGGAAAAATTAGCAAGGTGCAGGACATGGGTATTCCAAACATGAAGTACTCAAATGGTAAAATAGTACAACCATGGCTGACAAGGGAAGTCAAAGCTATTGTAAAAGCAAAAGAAAGGGCATACAACAAAACAAAAATTAGTAGGGAGATAGAGGATTGGGAAGTTCTTAAAAACTTACAGAGAGCAACTAAAAGATCACTAGAAGGAAGAAGATCAAAAATGAAAGTAAGCTAGCAAATAGTATCAAAGTGCATATTAAGTTTTTTTTCCAATATGTTTAAAAATAAGAAATGAGAGTGGATATATGACTGCTAGAAAATGAGGCAGGAGAAATAATGCGGGACAAGGAGATGGCTGATGAACTAAATGAGTATTTTGCATCAGTCTTCACTATGGAAGACACTAGCAGTATACCTGATGTTTAGTGTGTGAAGGAAGAGAAGTGAGTGCAGTTATTATTATAAGAGAGAAAGTGCTCAAAAAGCTGAAAGACCTAAAGGTACATAAGACACCCAGACCAGATGAAATGCACCCTAGGGTTCTGAAAGAGGTAGTGTTAGAGATTTTGGTGGTATTAGAAATGATCTTTCAAAAATTATTGGACTCTGGCATGGTGCCAGAGGACAGGAAAATTGCAAATGTCTCTCCACTCTTTAAGAAGGGAGGAAGGCAGCAGAAAGGAAGTTATAGACCAGTTAGCCTGACCATGGTGGTTGGGAAGATGTTAGTGTCAGTTGTTAAGGATGAGGTGGTGGAGTACTTGGTGACACAGGACAAGATAGTACAAAGTCAGCATTGTTTCCTTCAGGGAACATCCTACCTGATGAACCTGTTGGAATTCTTTGAGGAGATTACAAGTAGAATAGATAAAGAGGATGCAGTGGCCTAGTGGATAAGGCATCAGGTCTAGTGATCTGAAGGTTACTGTTTCGAACCTCAGCTGAGGCAGCACGTTGTGTCCTTAAGCAAGGCACTTAAGGACATTGCTCTGCGATGACACCGGTGCCAAGCTGCTTGGGTCCTAGTGCCCTTTTCTTGGACAACATCGGTGGTGTGGAGAGAGGAAGGCTTGCAGCTTGGGCAACTGCTGGTTTCCCATACAACCCTGCCCAGGCCTGCGCCCTGGAAACCTTCCAAGATGCAAATCCATGGACTCATGAGACTAACGGATACCTTTATATATATATATATATATATATAAAAAAATGGATGTTGTATATTTGGATTTTCAGAAGACTTCTGACAAGGTGCCACACCTGAGGCTATTTACCAAGTTAAGAGCCCATGGTATTACAAGAAATTTATTAACATGGTTAGAGCATTGGCTGATGGGTAGGAGGCAGTGAGTGGGAACAAAAGGCTCCTTTTCTGGTTGGCTGCCGGTGACTAGTGGTGTTCCGCAGGGGTTGGTGTTGGGACCACTTTTTATGCTGTGTATAAATGTTTTAGATGATGGAATAGATGGGTTTGTTTCCAAGTTTGCAAATGCTAATGAAGATTGGTGCAGGGGCAGGTAGTTTTGAGGAAACAGGATGCAGAAGGACTCAGATTAGGAGAATGGCAAGAAAGTAGCAAATGAAATACAATGTTGGAAAATGCATGGTCATGCACTTTGGTAGTAGAAATAAATGTGCGGACTATTTTCTAAACAGGGAGAAAATCCAAAAATCTGTGATGCAAAGGGACTTGTGAGTCCTTATGCAGAATACTCTAAAGATTAACTTGCAGGTTGAGTCAATGGTGAGGAAGGCAAATACCATGTTAGCATTCATTTCAAGAGGTTTAGATTACCAGAGCAAGGATGGGATACTGAGGTTTTGTAAGGCACCAGTGAGGCCTCACCTTGAGTATTGTGAACAGTTTTGGGCCCCTCATCTTAGAAAAGATGTGCTGGCATTGGAAAGGGTCCAGAGGAGGTTCACAAGCATGATTCTGGGAATGAAAGGGTTATCATATGAGAAACATTTGATGGCTCTGGGTCTACTCACTGGAATTCAGAAGGATGAGGGGGAATTTCATTGAAGCCTTTTGAATGTTGAAAGGCCTAGACAGAGTAGATGTGGGAAGGATGTTTCCCATGGTGAGAGAATCTAGGATAAGAGGGCACAGCCTCAGGATAGAGGGGCACCCTTTCAAAACAGATGTGGAGAAATTTCCTTCGCCAAAGGATGGTGAATTTGTGGAATTTGTTGCCACGTGCAGCTGTGGAGTCAAGGTTGTTGAGTGTATTTAAGACAGAGATTGATAGGTTCTTGATTGGACATGGCATGAAAGGTTACAGGGAGAAGGCCTGGAACTGGGGATAAGGAGGAGAAAATAAAAGATCAGCCATAGGACCTGTGGTTTTTTAATATTCAAAACAAGACTCGGGGCAAGATCTGCATTGGCAAAGGCATTCAGGATACTTCAGAGTGTGCTGCAATAATATTGTAATCTGCATACTAAAGTTCCATGATGCTGGTGGTGCTAAACTTATTCTTGGCCTTGAACCAGTCAAGATTAAAATTGCTATTATCCATTCTATATATGATTGGGATTCCCTGTGGCAGGTCTTGGCCAATGAGTTGAATTACGCCAGCAATAAAGATGGATAATAGAGTGGGCACAAAGATCCAGCCCTGTTTGACTCCTGTCTTGACAGTGAAGGGTTCTAATTCAGCACCACTATTGCTGAGTACAGTGGCTGATATGCCACCATGCAGTAGCCTCGATATTCATAAATACTTGTCAGAACAGTTGTGTCTTGATAGTATAAGCCAGAGAATTTGGCAGTCTACTGTATCAGATACCTTTGTCAAGTCTATGAAAGCCAGGTACAAGGATTGCCTTTGAACATGATGTTTTCCTATGTAATGTAAAAGGAATCTTAAGAAAGAGATTAGAAAAGCTAAAAGAAGATACGAGGTTGGTTTGGCAAATAAAGTGAAAGTAAATCCGAAAGGTTTCTACAGTTATATTAAAAGCAAGAGGATAGTGAGGGATAAAATTGGCCCCTTAGAGAATCAGAGTGGTCAGCTATGTGTGGAACCGAAGGAGATGGGAGAGATTTTGAATGATTTCTTCTCTTCGGTATTCACTAAGGAGAAGGATATTGAATTGTCTAAGGTGTGGGAAACAAGTAAGGAAGTTATGGAACCTATGACAATTAAAGAGGTGGAGATACTGGCGCTTTTAAGAAATTTAAAAGTGGATAAATCTCCGGGTCCTGACAGGATATTCCCCAGGACCTTGAGGGAAGTTTGTGTAGAAATAGCAGGAGCTCTGACGGAGATCTTTACTATGTCATTAGAAACGGGGATTGTGCCGGAGGATTGGCGTATTGCTCATGTGGTTCCATTGTTTAAAAAGGGTTCTAGAAGGAAGCCTAGCAATTATAGACCTGTCAGTTTGACATTAGTGGTGGGTAAATTAATGGAAAGTATTCTTAGAGATAGTATTTATAATTATCTGGATAGACGGGATCTGATTAGAAGTAGCCAGCATGGATTTGTGCGTGGAAGGTCATGTTTGACAAACCTTATTGAATTTTTTGAAGAAGTTACGAGGAATGTTGACGAGGGTAAGGCAGTGGATGTAGTCTATATGGACTTCAGCAAAGCCTTTGACAAAGTTCCACATGGAAGGTTAGTTAAGAAGGTTCAGTCGTTAGGTATTAATGCTGAAGTAATAAAATGGATTCAACAGTGGCTAGATGGGAGAGGCCAGAGAGTAGTGGTGGATAATTGTTTATCGGGATGGAGGCCGGTGACTAGCGGGGTGCCTCAGGGATCTGTTTTGGGCCCAATGTTGTTTGTAATATACATAAATGATCTGGATGACGGGGTGGTAAATTGGATTAGTAAGTATGCCGATGATACTAAGGTAGGAGGTGTTGTGGATAATGAGGTGGATTTTCAAAGCTTGCAGGGAGATTTATGCCGGTTAGAAGAATGGGCTGAACGTTGGCAGATGGAGTTTAATGCTGAGAAGTGTGAGGTTCTACATTTTGGCAGGAATAATCCAAATAGAACATACAGAGTAAATGGTAGGGCATTGAGGAATGCAGAGGAACAGAGAGATCTAGGAATAACTGTGCATAGTTCCCTGAAAGTGGAGTCTCATGTAGATAGGGTGGTGAAGAGGGCTTTTGGAACGCTGGCCTTTATAAATCAAAGCATTGAGTACAGAAGTTGGGATGTAATGCTAAAGTTGTACAAGGCATTGGTAAGGCCAAATTTGGAATATTGTGTGCAGTTCTGGTCACCGAATTATAGGAAAGATATCAATAAATTAGAGAGAGTGCAGAGACGATTTACTAGGATGTTACCTGGGTTTCGGCAATTAAGTTACAGAGAAAGGTTGAACAAGTTAGGTCTGTATTCATTGGAGCGTAGAAGGTTGAGGGGGGATTTGATCGAGGTATTTAAAATTTTGAGTGGGATAGATAGAGTTGACGTGAACAGGCTGTTTCCATTGAGAGTAGGGGAGATTCAAACTAGAGGACATGATTTGAGAGTTAGGGGGCAGAAATTTAAGGGAAACACGAGGGGGTATTTCTTTACCCAAAGAGTGATAGCTGTGTGGAATGAGCTTCCTGTAGAAGTAGTAGAGGCCAGTTCAGTTGTGTCATTTAAGGTAAAATTGGATAGGTATATGGACAGGAAAGGAGTGGAGGGTTATGGGCTGAGTGCGGGTAGGTGGGACTAGGTGAGATTAAGGGTTCGGCACGGACTAGGAGGGCCAAGATGGCCTGTTTCCGTGCTGTGATTGTTATATGGTTATATGATTATAATCGAGGTGTTATGAAGATTATTGCTGTTGTACCTCTAGTGGGTGGAAAGCACACTGCGATTCTGGGAGTACTTCTTCAGATGGAGGAAGGAGTTGGTTGTCAAGGTGAACTGCCAGAGGTCTTGGATCATATTGGTACCATTGACACGCGTATGAAAAGGGAGGAGGTCCTGAAAACAGACGATAGGGAGTGAGGAAGGAAGTTGAGAAGCAGGACCTCAAAGGTAGTAATCCATCGATTACTGCCTGTGCCATATGACAGTGAGTATAGGAATAGAGTGAGGTAGAGGATAAATGTGTGGCTGAGGGATTGGAGCAGAGGGCAGCAATTCAGATATCTGGATCATTGGGACTCTTTTGGGGCAGGCGTGACCTGTACAAAAAGGATGGGTTGCACTTGAATCACAGGGGGACCAATATCCTGGCAGGGAGGTTTGCTAAGGCTGTTGGGGAGAGTTTAAACTAGAATTGCGGGGGGGGGGGGGGGGTGTTGGGAACCGAACTGAAGAGATGAATGAAGGGGCAGTTGGCTCACAACAGAGAAAGCTTGGAGACTGTGTGAGAAGGAAGGTAGGCAGATGATAGAGAAGGGTTATGCTCAGACCAGTGGTTTGAGATGTGTCTTTTTTAATGCAAGAAGCATCTTGAACAAAGCGGATGAGCTTTGAGCATGGATCAGTACTTGGAGCTATGATGTTGTGGCCATTACAGAGACTTGGATCGCTCAGGGGCAGTACAGTCAGCCCTCCATATCCACAAGGGATTGCTTTTGGGACCTCTCGTAGATACCAAAATTCGCGGATGCTCAAGTCCCTTATTCAACCTGTCTTAATGCGGTGGATCTTAGGACCCAGCAGAACACAAGACCTTATTTAACCTGTCTCAGTGCGGTGGACATTAGGACCCGGCGGCAGAGATCTGAATCCGCAGTGTTTCTGTTCCTGAAAATAATCACGATAACGATTGGAAAATCAAGTGGAAATAATAAAGTGATGGGAAAGAGGTGAAACGCCATCAGTCATTGGAAAAGCATTAGGCTACGTTGGTCAACTATCGGAACAATTTTAAATGATAAAGTGAGAAAGGCTCTGCCCCGATGAAAGCTACAATTATTACTAAGCAACACAGTGGTTTAATTATTGGGTTTTGGGTTTTTGATCTTCCACATCAACTCGGCATGGTAGAGAGTGCACTTGGGAATGATCTGCCATTAGATTGAACTCGGGAACTTTCGTTCCTGAGCCTGGCGCTGAAACATATGTTTCTTAAGTGTTTTATATGCATGGAAAGGTAAGATATATTTATCAAGTTAAATAATACTTGATGTACCTGTGCCGACTTACTTAGTAAGAAAACTTGCAATTTTTTTCGATCCCAATCCACAATAAATAAATAACCTACGCACATCCTCCCATGTACTTTAAATCATCTCTAGATTACTTACAATACCTAATACAATGTAAATGCTATGTAAAATAGTTGTTCTACTGTATTGTTTAGGGAATAATGACAAGAAAAGAAGTCTGTACATGCTCGAACAACAAGTGCGGGAAGAGCACTTCCAGGTTTTCGTGATTCGCAGTTGGTTGAATTCGTGCATGCGGAATTTGCGGATAAGGAGGGCCAACTGTAATGGTAATTTAGAGTGCCAGGCTTCAGATGTTTCAGAAAGGACAGAGAGGGAGGCAAAAGAGGTGGGAGCATGGCACTGCTGATCAGAGATGGTGTCATGGCTGCAGAAAAGGAAGAAGTCATGGAGGGACTGTCTACTGAGTCTCTGTGGGTGGAAGTTAGAAACAGGAAGGGGTCAATAACTTGACTCTGTTTTTTTATAGACCACCCAATAGTAACAGGGACATCGAGGAGCAAATAGTGAGACAGATTCTGGAAAGGAGTAATAATAACAGGGTTGTTGTGATGGGAGATTTTAATTTCTCAAATATTGATTGGCATCTCCCTAGAGCGAAGGGTTCAGATGGGGTGGAGTTTAGTATGTGTGTTAAGGAAGGTTTCCTGACACAATACAGATAAGCCTACAAGAGGAGAGGCTGTACTTGATCTGGTATTGGGAAATTATAAGACTAGCAGGAAGGAGCTTAAGAATGAAATTAGGAGAGCCAGAAGGAGCCATGAGAATGCTTTAGCAGGCAAGATCAAAGAAAACCCCAAAGCATTGAACAAGTATGTGAAAAGCATGAGGATATGACGTGAGAAAATAGGACCAATCAAGTGTGACAGTGAAAAAATGTGTATGGAATCGGAGGAGATAACAGAGGTACTTAATGAATACTTTCTTCAGTGTTCAGTATGGAAAAAAGATCTTGGCGACTGTATAGATGATTTACAGCGGATTGAAAAGCTTGAGCATATAGACATTAAGAAAGGGAATGCACTGGAGCTTTTGGAAAGCATAAAGTTGGATAAGTCTTCAGGACTGGACGAGATGTACCCCAGGCTACTGTGGGAGGCGAGGGAGGAGATTGCTGAGCCTCTGGCAATGATCTTTGCATCATCAATGGGGATGGGAGAGGTTCCAGAATATTGGAGGGTTGTAGATGTTGCTCCCTTATTCAAGAAAGAAAGTAGAGATAGCCCAGGAAATTATAGACCAGTGAGACTTACTTCAGTGGTTGGTAAATTGATGGAAAAAATCCTGAGGGGCAGGATTTATGATTGTTACAGCGGTTACAATGGGACATCAATAGGATGCAAAACTGGACTAAGAAGTGGCAGATGGATTTCAACCCAGGTAAGTGTGAAGAGGTGCATTTTGATAGGTCAAATATGATGGCAGAATATAGTATTAATGGTAGTGTGGAAGATCAGAGAGATCTTGGGGTCCGAGTCCATTGGGCACTCAAATCGGCTGTGCAGGTTGACTCTGTGGTTAAGAAGGCGTATGGTGTATTGGCCTTCATCACTCATGGAATTGCATTTAAAAACCGAGAGGTAATGTTGCAGCTATATAGGACCATGGTCAGACCCTACTTAGAGTACTGTGCTCAGTTCTGGTCCTCTCACTACAGGAAGGATGTGGAAACCATAGAAAGGGTGCAGAGGAGATTTACAAGGATGCAGCCTGGATTGGGGAGCATGCCTGATGAGAATAGGTTGAATGAACTCGGCCTTTTCTCCTTGGAGTGTTTGAGAATGAGAGGTTACCTGATAGAAGTGTATACGATGATGAGTGGCATTGATCTTGTAGATAGTCAGATGCTTTTTCCCAGGGCTGAAATGGCTAACATGAGAGGACACAGTTTTAATGCTTGGAAGTAGGTACAGAGAAGATGTCTGGGGTAAGTTTTTTACGCAGAGCTTGGTGAGTGTGTGGAATGGGTTGCCAGTGATGGAGGCAGATACAATAGGGTCTTTTAAGAGACTGCCAGATAGGTACATGGAGCTTAGAAAAATTGTGGGCTATGGGTAACCTTAGGTAATTTCTAAAGTAAGTACATGTTTGGCACAGCATTGTGGGCCAAAGGGCCTATATTGTGCTGCAGGTTTTCTATGTTTTTATGTCAAAGATACATGTCTGCTGGGATTCCAATAGGATTTGTGGTGTTGCTTTTCAGCCTCCTGATGGTATCATGGACCTCTTTGATCCTGGGAGGATCCCCCCTATGTCCTTTCACTAGTCTCTGGAGGATTCAGTTATTAAACTTTGGTCCAGCAGTACTGTCGCAGTTAAGTTCTTGAAAGTACTCTTTCCATTGATCATTGATATCCTTTCAATCCTTAAGCAAGTTCTTCCCATCCTTTGAGCGCAGGGGTTTAATTCGAAGTAACTTGGACCATAGACTGCCATAGTGGTACTAAAGAAGCCTCTTGTGCCACTGGAGTCTGCCAGTCTGTGGATTTCCAGGTCTTTGGGATAATGCTTGAAGAACAAAAACTAATCAAAAAAATAGTTGTGATTCTGTTGGTTTAGTTATTCCTCTCTTACTTTTCCTGGGATCTGGTCACAGGTGAGACAAAATCCCTGCAGATGTTTGAATATTGTTGCATTCTAATGAGGCTCCTTAAGTTATGGCCAAGGACAGACAGGTGTTGGTGGCCTCTTTTTCTTTTATTGGAGAGGTTGGAACAGTTAAGGAGAAAGTACCAATTACAATGCCAGCTTACACAGGAGCCAGGAAGGAACGCTAATGGTAAGTAGGTTAGCTGAAATGTAATCAAGTGTTAGTGTGAAATATTGCCAGAGGATACAGTGGAATATAGATCAGTTGTAGATATCGGCAAAGAAATGGCAAAAAGAGCTTAACTTGTCCAAATATGAAATGCAAGAGAAGCTTAGATGATGAGAGAAGTTGTAAATTTAGTCAGAAAGAGAAAGGAAGTAAATGTAAGGGTGAGTATCTTTGAGGAACACAAACAACACAAGGAATTAGGAGTGCCTAATGGGGATGTAAACTGTCCTTAGCATGTCATAGTAAATACAGTCCCAAGGCATTTTTTAATGTAGGTTTAAAAGCTAGAGAATGACCAGGGAGCGGGCAGAACATTTCAGAGACCAAGGAAGGAATTTATGCTTGGAGTTGAAGGATATCAGTGAAGTAATGATGTTTTGCATTGGTATTCATTCAGAAGGAGGGCATGGATTCTGGTGAGACTACTATTCAGTTTTTTAATATGCTGGAGAATTTTGAGATCAAGAAGAAGATATTGTTGGGTCTTTTCAAGAGCATTAAGGTGGATAAATCATTGAGAGAGGCAAGAGAGGAAATTGCTGGGCCTTTGAAAATCTTTGTATACTTTCTAGCTTTGAAGGCAGAGAATGGAGATAAAGGGATCATTAGCTGGATGAGGTCCTGAGGTTCCATGGAATAGCAAATGTTGTTCTTTTGTTTAAGGAGGGAAATGGGGATAATCTAGGAGATTGTAGGTCTGTGAGACTCACATTAAAGGTATTGAAGACAGAGGATTCTTAGGGATAGGATTTACCCACATTGGAAAGAACATGGGCTAGTTAGGAATAGTCAGCTTGGCTTTCTTTGGTTGCCTCCTCGAAAGATACAGTGATAAGGCAGTGGATGTTATCTATATGGACTTTGGCTAGGTCCCCCAGGGTAGATTGATTGAAAAGGTTAAGATACATGGAATCCATGTAAGTTAGTAGTTTGAATTTAGAATTGACATCCATAGCAGATAGGGTAGCGGTGGAAAAGTGTTATTCTAGATGGAGGCTTGTGACCAGTGATGCTCTGCAGGAATCAAGGCTGATACTGACTTGGCTGCAAATGTTGATGGGTTGGTAAATAACCTTGCAGATGACACAAAAATTGGTGGAGTTGTGGACAGTGAAGATGCTCATCAAAGGATACAGTGGGGTATAGAATAGTTGCAGGTATTGATGGAGAATTTTTGATCGTTTAATCCAGACAGGTGTGAAACATTGCACTTTGGGAGGTGAGATGTATATCGGTCAATAGCAGGACCGTTAATGGTATTGGTATACAGAAGGGTTTTGGTGCCCATGTCCAAAGCTTGCTGAAAGTGACAGTGTTAATAGATAGTGGTAAAGAAGATGTATGCTTTCATTGCTCAGAGCAAAGAGTGTAAGAGTCGGGAATTCTTGATGTAATTGTAGTTAATGTTGGTTAGGCCACACTTGGAATATTGCACACATTCTGGTCACCACATTACTGGAAGGATGTGGAGGTTTTAGGGGAAGTTTCAGAGAGTTTGATCAGGATGCTAATTGGATTAAAGGATGTAACCCTCAGGTTCGGTCGGTGGCAGGGGTCAGCAACCTTTACCACTGAAAGAGCCACTTGGACCCGTTTCCCACAGAAAAGAAAACACTGGGAGCCGCAAAACCCGTTTGACATTTAAAATGAAATAACACTGCATACAACGTTTTGTTTTGCCTTTATGCTATGTATAAACAAACTATAATGTGTTGCATTTATGAAATTGATGAACTCCTGCAGAGAAAACGAAATTACATTTCTGCATGCAACAAAAACATTTTGACCTCCGAAAAAAAGACGTTGGGTTGAAGGTTACTTTGAAGTAAAATACTCAACGTCTATTTGAGTCCTTCTTGTATTTATGAAAAACGCCAAACTTAAATTTGCCGCCAGCAGCAAACCAAAAATAACGTCAGCCAGCTGTCAACCTGAAAAATAAAAGGACTATTTCACTGAACAATGAAAACATATGAATATACGTAAAATAATAGGCAATTAAAATATTTATCATCCTTGTTCAGGTTGACTCACACCTGACAATGCAGTCGTATTCAGTAGGGATGGATCGATGCTTAGGGGAGTGACCAGGAAGGATAATGTGTTTTTTTCCTCTCTGAACTCACAGAAGCGTTTCCCAAACGATGTTTGCATTGCGATGATTGCAGAATGTAAATACTCCTAATTTATCATGTCGTGACCTTTTTTGAACTCTCTCAAATTGGGGAAGTGAGACAATGTGCCTTTCTGTAAATCTCTGGCAAGCAATGTCAACTTGCGCTCGAATGCCAAAACATCCTCCAACATGTGCAGGGCTGTACGTCCTTACCCCGTTGAAGAGCTGTGTTCAGCGTGTTCAGGTGCGCTGTTATGTCTACCATGAAGTGTAGCTTTTCCAGCCACTCTGGCTGTTCCAGCTCAGGAAAGGTGAGCCCTTTGCTGCCCAGGAAAGTTTTCACTTCTTCCATACACGCGACAAAGCGTTTCAGCACCTCCCCTCTGGACAGCCAGCGATAAAAACACGTTGTAGCGGTGTGCTACACGCAGTCAGTAAACTGCAGTCAAAGATAGCTTTATTCGAACTAAACAGCCTTGCTTTTAAGCCTCCCTCAACCCGCCCCCCATGGGCGCGGATGCTGCAAAAGACACGTACTCACAAACCCCCGTAGGCTATCTCCCTTAGCCTGAACGCTGGCTAATTGTGAGCCGGTTCGGATGTGTCAGGAAATGGGTCGCCTCAAAGTCTTATTTAGATTGTACAAGATCACCATAATCTTCAAATTTAGAATTACATTTCAAAAACTAACAAACTAACATAAAATACATTTTAATTAAATACTGACCATGTAGCGGTGTGCTACACGCAGCGCTAAAATTACGACACGGAGTCGGTAACTGCAGTCGAAGGAAAAAACTTTATTCGAAATCTTCAGCCTCACTTTTAAGCCTCCCTCAACCTGCCCCCCATGGCGCAGAGGCTCCAAAGCTCTGTGCTCGCAAACCCCCGTAGGCTATCTAATTGTGAGTCGGTTCGGATGTGCCAGGAAAAGGGTCGCCACAACCAATTATTTCCCAAAGCAACAGGGAGCCGCAGCACAGACGTAAAAGAGCCACATGCGGCTCTGGAGCCGCGGGTTGCTGACCCCCGGTCTAGGGGAAGACACTCTCCGGCCTGCTGAACTTGTGAAATCTTGTTTTGCAGATGCTGCATGATATTTTCTCCTGTTACAAATCAATACCGAGAAATAACAAATAGTACACCATATGCAATTATGCTATTTAGCTATATAATTCTTAATTGACTAGAGAGTTAGTAAAGAAAACAAAAAGAAAAGGGCCCATTTTAATGAGACAGTCTAATGCTCACATTGGAGCTCAGGATTTTCCTGTCACTTCATTCTCCATCAATTTCCCCTGGGTGTTGTCAAATCCTGCCTCCATTCCACATCCACTCAATCCTGCAGTCTACAACCTCTCCATTCTGGCATCTTCTTTCTCCCTCTTCTGCCAAACAAAAGCCCACGACTGCCTCGCTCTCGGACACACAAGAAAGAAAAACACTCCCCTGACTGGACGTCACATATTCCGATTGTTTCTAGTCATAACCAAAACACTCCTGCTACAGAGAAACCATTACATTAGCATTAGCCGCGAAACCTTTCCCAGGTTGTTACAAGGGTATTAGTTATTGGGGTGCATGGGATGGGTAGCACCTCAAGATAGGGGGCTTGTTGCACTCCTTGGAGTGGCTCATCATCTATTGGTCCCCACTAATGCCCAGCTCTCACCTATGGCTCCTCGTAGCTGTTTGCATGCAACAGCGGCCACAGCCCGGGCAACAGCTTCGACAGAGAGGCTAAACCAGGTGAGGGTAGCCAACGGGTCTGAAACCCTTGGCGAGATAGGAATTTGCTCATCCCAGCATGCAAAGATTTGGTGGATCAGGCGGAGGAAACCCCGGGGGTTCAACAGCTGAGAAGGCGTTGCAGCAGCGCATTGTGGAGTGCGTAGGGCATGGCAGAGCACTTAAAAAGACGTGGCCATCCAATGCAGCCAAGGAAGTTGCCAGATGTAACGATTCTTTATGCCACTGGATCCTGACTTCTGAGGCCGAGAGAGTGGGGTTGTCTCCGTGCAAGGCTTTCCACTTTAATATCTTTCATGCACTGGTTACGTTGTGCAACTGATCGGCTAGTGGCACAGTGAGATCAGTGCCGGGCTCGAGAACAGAGGTTCCTGAGTTTTGATCCAGTGAGCGTGCTCTCCATCTTTGCCAGGTTGATGCCAAGCTTGCAACTCAGCCTCGTAAAAAAGCACTGCCTCCGTGCACACTGTAGTCTTCCTCGGACCCCGACAGACAACCATTATTATTATTATTATTATTATTAGTTATAGAGATTGGACAAACTTGTGTTATTACCTCCGGTAACACACACAAAATGCTGGTGGAACACAGCAGGCCAGGCAGCATCTATAAGGAGAAGTGCTGTCGACGTTTCGGGCCGAGACCCTTCGTCAGGACTTACTGAAAGGAAAGATAGTAAGAGATTTGAAAGTAGGAGGAGGAGGGGGAAAATGCGAAATGATAAGAGAAGACTGGAGGGGGTGGGGTGAAGCTGAGAGCCAGACAGTTGATTGGCAAAAGGGATACTGAGCTAGAGAAGGGAAAGGATCATGGGAAGGGAGGCCCATGGAGAAAGAAAGGGGGAGGGGAGTGCCAGACAGAGATAGAGAACAGGCAGAGCGATGGGCAGAGAGAGAGAAATAAAAACTAAATATATCGGATGGGGTAAGAAGGGGAGGGGCATTAATGGAAGTTAGAGAAGTCAATGTTCATGCCATCAGGTTGGAGGCTACCCAGCCGGTATATAAGGTGTTGTTCCTCCAACCTGAGTGTGGATTCATCTTGACAGTAGAGGAGGCCATAGATAGACATAACTGAATGGGAATGGGACATGGAATTAATATGTGTGGCCACTGGGAGATCCTGCTTTCTCTGGCGGACAGAGCGTAGGTGTTCAGCGAAATGGTCTCCTAGTCTCCGTCGGGTCTCACCAATATATAAAAGGCCACACCGGGAGCACCGGACGCAGTATACCACACCAGCCGACTCACAGGTGAAGTCTTGCCTCACCTGGAAGGACTGTCTGGGGTCCTGAATGGTGGTGAGGGACGAAGTGTAAGGGCAGGTCTGGGGTCCTGAATGGTGGTGGTTATTATCTCAGGAGAGTTTGAGGTTAAGGGAAGACCAGATTGGAGTTTATAAAATTGTGAGGAGCATAAATAGGATTACAGAATCTCTTTCCCAGCATAGAAATGTTGAATACTGGAGGGTATAGATTTTAGGTGAGAGAGGCATAGTTTAAAGGGCAATTTTCTTTCCCCTAGAGAGGTGTTAGTACCTGGGTAGTAGCAGAAATAGTTGTCTTAGTAGCATTAAAGAAACTCTTAGATAAGCATATGAATATAGAGGGATATGGATCATGTGCAGACAGGAGGGACTAGTTTAATGGCTTTATGCTCAGCACAAACAAGATATTAAGAGATATACGGCACCTCCAATATCCACCTTAAGAAACATTCCTGTAAAATGAAGGGGAAGGAATAAGGGGCTGGGTGAATCCAATATAAAATCCTGTGAAAGGAGAGTACCAGTGGAAGAGTAGGTTCGGGCTGAAAAATCTGAGAACTTACTTCCAGTTTTTTAAGGGATTTTGAGAAGTAACAGAAACATTGTGCCATCATAGTAAGACCACTGTAGAGGAGTTTTCACATTTTAAGTTAATTGATTGGATCAGATTAAATTTCCAGAAGCTAAAAGTTAAAAGGGCAAAGAGTGATGATGGTAAGTTGTTAAGCTCTGTATTCCCACAAACTACTTGATTCTGAACTCTTTTCAGCCATCCATGCGATACTTTAATGAGAAATCTTGTGTACTTAAATTGCTCTACTACACCAATATTTCTGATGTGATAGTTTGGATTACATTAAAGACTATTATCCAAAATTAGCTGGGCTTTTGTTTCTTAATTTTGCTCCTTGAAAATAATCAATTCAAAAATGTGTTTAGTTAGTAAGACTCACATTCTGCCTGGTTCGTTGTTCTGGATGTTGTATAGGATTGATACCTTTGAATCCTAGTATAGGACTAAAGGTGGGTTTAGTTGAAGATTGATATGTACTTCCAAAGGTAATATTATGTAAAATATATAAAAAGATAAATTTAACATAATAATTAGACATGCCGAAGTGAACAGTTACTTTTTAGAACTTTTGAGTCTGGAGGACATTTGAGGCAGTTTGTCTTCTGGATAACTAAAGTGGTTGATTTTGTGAAAATCATGATGGGGGCAGTTGGCTAGCTCTCTTAATACTCCTCTAATAAGTATTTTTCATCCACATTTGATTACTCACCAGCTAATTGGTGGTAGAGCTGATGCAATGATTTAAATAAGCCAAGAGCAGAAATTAAATGTTTATTGCTGCTTAAGCATTTGATTAAAAAAAAGGATGATCTTCTATCTGCTGTACTTTCATGTACAAACTCCATATCCTTAAGTATCCAAGAAGGTTGATCTGCCTTTATTATGCACTGGGATGAGTCACCACAGTTATTTTGCATTGAGAAATCTAAACATTCACTGTTCACTGGGTAATTTTTTTTCTCATTGCATTTCTCAATTCTGGACACCCCATGTAAGAAAAACTTTATCCCTACATCTACCTCTAATACCCAATGAGAATTTTGCATGATTTATTGATATCACCTCTTGTTCTTCAGTCTAGAAAGTAGATGGTAAAGTTATCTATCTTCACTGGACAATTTATCCCGATCCTCCTCCCACACCTCATCATAGGAAGCTTTGTGTTATTCTCTCTATTGCAAATATATCCTTAAATGGAGAGATGAGATTTGAGCTCAAGTTGCAGTCTAATTCAGACCCTGTATTGTAGTTTTACTCTTCTGTTCAAATTGTCTGGCAATGAAGGTCATCATGCAGCTTACCTTCCTAATTGCATCATATGTGAGCATACAGGGCCCTTTTAAGGTAGCTCTTTTCACTCTTGCCATTTAAAAAAAATGTATTTCATGTACCATACTGGTGTAACATTTTTCCATATCATATTCCATCTTTATCTCCTCACTATCCATTTAGTGTGTCAATACCCCCAACGGCACATGCATGTGTAATACAAGCAATGTCTCAGAAAGAGTAAAACTTGTAGATGCTCCCTCAGTTCTTGCTGCTCTATAACTTCCAATAATTATGGATATACTACAAGGTCTGCTTTTCCAAATCGTTTATATAGGTTTGGGATTTATTAGATCTCAGCATTAATCCCCATGGTATCCGTCAGATTTGTCTAAGGAAAACACCCCAAAATAATCAGAGTTTGTATTTCTGATAGTTATGCATGTTTCGAAAGTGGATTTTGGGAAACAAAATTGTTCCTTCTGATCTTACACTGTATTCTGGACCAGCCCATAAATCCTGCATAAAGAATGCCCACAAGAAAATTACTCCAAGGCAGTGAGTACATCAGGAACATGTTGATTTCTAACATGCTCAGAGCGATTTCTACATCAGGGAGTGCGAAGCACAGAATCAAATATTGCTTTGATGATTGTGCACTCTAGTGTCAATTGCTTGGTGACAATAAAGTATAAGTATTTCTTTAAGTGAAAATGTTCTTTAAATAAAATGTTAATCGCTTTTTCCTTGACTTTTTATTTCCAGAAGTCCAGTTTACTTGGAGATCCTCCCTTGTTACTTCAGGGAGCTATGGAGCTTGGATCAAAATTTACATCAAATCCTGGGAAAGGGGTTTTGGCTGAATCATCAAAAGGTAAATGGAAATCTTTTGAGTTGCATTACCTATAAATAATAGGATCATCTGAGTCAATTCATGAATGAAATGAATATTAAAGATTTGGAACTAACGTATTATAAACATTGTGGAACTATTGTGTCTTGTGAGTTCCTCAGAATGGAGTAACAAAATTCCTTTGAAGTTCTTATAATTTCATAATTATTACTGCCCTCTAGTTTCCTCATCAATAATAATGGATATTTATTACATGCTATTCTGATGCATATCACTGATACAGGTTTTGAACTCATTGGACTTGAGCACCGATCTCTACTGTCATCTTGAAATCATTTGACAAGGCCATTGTAGAACTTGGAGAATCTGCTGTAGTTGGGGCAGGGAATGGGTAGATGAGGAAATGGAGCCATCCTTCCGTTATTCATACTGGATTTCTGTATTTTCCCAGTGAATGGGGTAAGCTCAAATGCCATCTTGCATGCTGCTCCTCCATTTCGAGTGATCATAGGCCATGATTCCTACAGGTCAGTGGGAATCTTGACTTGTGGGAATCACATTTACTTAACGCTCAAGAATGTCCACTGGACCTTTTCTCTATCTACAAGATGACACTTTTACCATGACTATGCTTAGAATTGAAAAGCTGCTTTGAGAAACTGGACTGGTGAAGACTGTGGTGAATTTCTTCTTGGACTGTTATCAAGGAACCAACAAATAATCAGATTGTGTCAGTATTATAAATCTATATTTGTAAATAGAAGATACAATAAAAAGAAAGCTCATTACATTACATAGGACTATCTTTTGGCTCAACTTTAACCATCTTTGTGTATGATTGGGATATTCCTCACATTCGCCATCTACTTGGGTTTTGATTAGTATGTATATATAATAAAGTGAAGGAGCTAGAGGGTGAAATATATTGGATTTATTTGCTTTGTTTCTCACACTAAAAGAAATGTATTCATATTTCAAAACAAAGTTTGAATTTAAAATGCTCACGATTGCTTTGAACACATTTTGACAGTAATTCAATTATTCTGGAATCAACAGATGTTGTTTCATCACAGGTATTTCAGTTCCTGCATTTTGCGCTGAACTTGCTAAAGCAGCTGCACAGCCAGCAGTGGGGACTTCACCATTTTGGTCCAGTGAGAGGTCCTTGGGGCAAAATGTGACTGAGCAGAAAACCAAGTCAAATCTGGTCATGGGGCCACCACCACTTTCTGCTCCTATTAGACAGGCTCATCTTCAAGGCATTCCCAATTCTGTTCCAGGTGGCTTTTTGGCCAGCCACCAAAAGGAGCAAACTCAACAAAGTACACCTATGAATGGGAACTTCTGGGTAAGCATTTTGCTGTGCTTTTTCATCCTTTCTACTTCCCATCTCTTAGCAATTAGAAGTATGGAAAACATGACTTAAAAGTTGTAGTTCTTGCAGTAATGCTGTCTGATAATGTTTCTGTAATGTGTGATGAAAGATCTGCTGTACCATTGTGCAAAAGCTGGATCTTAAATTAATACTAGTTTTATTTGAATACCTGCTATTTAAGTATAATGAAAGCATGCCATGTCGAAAAGTACTGTCTCAAACACTGAAAATCAATTGAATATTTTTATTTATGTCATTTGCAATTAGGATATCATCTGTTATCGTGTCATTTGATGTCCTTGGAAATAACCTTGTATCTGAAGTAACTCAGCAATAATTAATCAAATAAATATAAACTTATTTCTTCTATCCAATAACTGATAATCTTGACTCGGTTATCAGTGTGGAGAGAGTTTGTTTAAAACTAAGCTCAAACTTTGGACAATAGTTCATGGATATAACAGATGTAGATAACGTGACATTTGGTAAACCTGAAACCTAATAGTACTGCTTTTAAAAATCTCTTGCTAAATACAGTACAATGAGTATTAAGTATTAAGACATTAAAACATCAGCAACATTTGTTTGTTCTGATAACAAGATGATGAAACTCTGTACCTATTAATGTCCAATAAATAGTTTTCAGGAAATGGAGTCTACTATTCTTAATGGTTTTAGCAATTTCAGATCTATGCCTAGGTTTGCTGATGACACTGTCGCTGGCAAATCAAAGGCGGTGACGAATCAGCATATAGGAGGGAGACTGAAAATCTGGCTGAGTGGAGCCCCAACAACAGCCTAACACTCAATGTCAGCAAGACCAAAGAGCTGATTATTGACTTCAGGAGAAGGAAACTAGAGGTCCTTGAGCCAATCCTCATCATGAGGTCAGAGGTGGAGAGGATCTGCAACTTTAAATTCCTTAGTGTAATCATATCAGCAGATCTGTCCTGGGCCCAACACATAAGTGCAGTCACAAAGTCAGGATGGCAGCACCTCTACTTCAGAAGTTTGTGAAGATTCAGCATGACATCTAAAACTTTGACAAACTTCTATAGATGTGTAGGGAACTTTAACTGGTTGCATCACAGCCTGGTATGGAATCACCAATGCCCTTGAATAGAGAATCCTACAAAAGTAGTGGATATGGCCCAGTGCATCATGGGTAAATCCCTCCCTACTATTGAGCTCATCTACTCGAAGTATTGTCACAGGAAAGCATCATCCATCATCAAGGACCTCTGTCACTCAGACCATGCTCTTTTTGCTGTTGCCATCCAGAAGAAGGTACAGGATTCTCAGGATCCTCACCAGCAGGTTCAGGAACAGATATTAACCCTCAATCATCAGGCCTTGAACAAGTGGGGATAACTTCATTCAGCTTCACTCACCCCATCACTGAACTGTTCCTATAACCTATGGACCCACTTTCAAGGACTCTTCATCTCATGTTCTCGATATTTATTAATTTTTTACTATTTTTTCTTTTGTATTTGCAGTCAGTTGTCCTTTGCACATTGGTTGTTTATCTGACCTGTTGGATGCGGTCTTTCTTTGATTGTATTATGTTTCTTGGATTTACTGAGCATGCCCGCAAGAAAACAAGTCTCAGGGTTATATATGGTGACATTGACGTACTTGGATAATAAATTTATTTTGAACTTCCAACTCTAAAAGTTGAGATGATAAATGTCAGCTTGGCCAACATTGTAACCTAATTGAATCAAAGCTTTAATAACGTATGTATTTTTTCTAACCATGCATCTTATTTTGTAAAAAATATAATTTTCTTAATGGCAGCTGTTTAGGACACAAACCACTTAATGCTTGTTGGAATAGTAAAGAGTTATGAGCTAATAATAGAGGCTGCTTGATATGTTTTTAGGTCACAAGCATTGTCATTTGATCAAAATGTAAGCACCATATATTCTGGAGTATAAGCCAACCCCTTTTGTAGAGGTTTTTGATTTAACCAGAAAAGATCACAAGATTTCACATGCCGGTACTCAGCTTTGCCAGATCCGGAACCGGGAAATTTTGTGAACCAGTACCTGCTAAGAAAACGGGCCTACACATTGTAGAGCATTATAAGCAAATTCTTAATAAGTAAATCAGGGAGAGAAATCTTGGATTAGGTCTCCCAATGGTAAAAAATCCTCAGAATTGTAACCCCCTAATTTTTTTGGTAGAGCTGACTACTTGTTTTGGTAGCCGTCTAGTTTTGGGTTGTGTGGGTGGGGTGGGTTTTCTAGTTCCAACATCACTCACTGTATATATTATATCTTTATTGCTCAGGACATGTATATGTTTTGATTTTACGAATCTATGTTTACATCTCTGCTCCCAGACTGCTATTGTACTGCTTGACTTTTTATATGCCTTCTGCCTTTTATGCATTAGTAATTGATAATGGCTAGTGCACTTAAATTCGTGAGCTGGAATGTAAAGGGATTGAATCACCCTGTTAAAAGGAGGAAGGTATTCTCACATATCAAACAACTCAAAGCTGACATTGCTTTCCTTCAAGAAACTCATATTCGTTGTTCTGATAACTCCCGGCTTTTGTCAAAGTGGGCGGGTCAGCATTTTCATTCATCCTTTACTGCTAAAGCTAGGGGAGTCTCCATTCTTATTAACTCAAATATTCCTTTTGAACTCCATAATAAAATATCTGATATAAATGGCCATTTTATTATTGTTTCTGGCAAACTATTTAACACTAAAGTTGCACTAGCAAACCTGTATGCCCCCAACTTTGATGATGTTAATTTTTTTGAGCGGTTTTTTTCCTCACTACCAGACTTAAACTCGTACTCCCTTATACTGGGTGGTGACTTTAATTGTTGGTTAGATCCTAATTTGGATCGATCGTCCTCTGTTACTAGACCACCTACTAAATCTGCCTTAGCTATCCAATCGTTTCTCTCTAATTATGGTATCTCTGATATATGGCGTTTCCCCCATCCTACGGAGAGAGATTATTCTTTTTTCTCACATGTTCACCATACCTTCACTAAAATTGATTATTTCTTACTCAATAACCAACTTATTCCATTTGCCCACTCTTGTGACTATCAGAGTATACTGATCTCTGACCATACCCCAATTACTCTCTCTCTGAATTTGCCTGGTTTCCCTCAGGAATAAACACTGGCGGTTTGATTCAACTTTACTATCGGATGATGATTTTTAAAAATTTATTAAGGATCAGATAACCTTTTATTTTAACACTAATACATCACCTGAAGTGCCATCCCAGATTGTCTGGGATGCCATGAAAGCTTATCTGAGGGGGCAAATAATCTCTTACACAGCAAATCTCAACAGAAGATCCAGTGCAGATCGATTAGACCTCATTAACCAGATTAAAGAATTGGATCAAATATATGCCCAAACTAAGAACCCTGAATTATACAAGAAGCATGTTGAACTCCAAACTAAATCTAACCTTCTGTCCACTCAACCTGTCGAACGCCAACTTCTCAAAAGCAAGAGTCGCTTTTACATTCATGGGGATAAGTCTGGTAAATTCCTAGCCAATCAGCTGAGGTGTTCCAAAGCCAGACAACATATTACAAAGATCCGGAAGGAGAACAGAGACTTTACATCGGATCATTTAGAAATTAATGACGCATTTAAAAATTTTTATTCTCGGCTTTATTCCTCTGAATCTCTGAATGACAATATCCCTGTTGATCAATTTTTACAGAATCTGAATATCACCTCACTTTCATCTGATTTCAAAGCCAAACTCAATGCGCCTATGTCATTAGAAGAAATATCTACTGCAATTTCTGCACTGTCTTCAGGGAAATCTCCTGGACCTGATGGGTTCCCTGTAGAATTTTATAAATCATTCTCTTCTCTTCTTTCTCTTCAGTTACTTTCAGTATTACCTGACTCGTTTAATTAAAGCAAATTGCCACCCTCTTTCAGTGAGGCATCTATTATTCTTCTTTTAAAAAAGGGCAAAGACCCAACAGAGTGTTCCTCGTATAGGCCGATCTCTGCTCTATGTTGATGTAAAAATCTTAGCTAAAGTTTTGGCTCATAGATTAGAAACCGTCATTCCCTCCATTATCTCTGATGACCAAACAGGCTTTATTAAAAACCGTCTCCCTTTTTTTAACATTCGGCATTTATTTAATATCTTATACTCGCCTCCAACTGGGATTCCTGAATGTGTTATTTCCCTCGATGCGGAGAAGGCATTTGATCGTTTAGAGTGGAACTACCTTTTTGCAGTTTTAGAAAAATTTGACCTTGGCCAAAGTTTCATCTCTTGGATCCAACTGCTGTACCTGTGTCCTACTGCTTCTATTTTAACTAATTTTCAGAAATCCCAAGTATTTAATCTCAAAAGTGGCACTCGTCGGGGATGCCCCTTAAGTCCCTATCTCTTTGATTTGGCTATGGAACCTCTGGCGATAGCATTTCAAAACTGCCCTGAATTGACTGGGATTTGGAGAGGGGGTGTTGAGCATAAAGTTTCTCTCTATGCTGATGACTTATTACTCTTTCTCTCAAATCCGTCTACATCCTTACCTCTAATGTTTTCACTTTTTGACCAGTTTAGCCAGATCTCTGGCTATAAACTTAATTTACATAAGAGTGAACTTCTCCCAATTAATAAAGAAGCACAAGAACTAACATTTCGTGATCTCCCTTTTAAAGTAGTCCATAATCAATTTACTTATCTTGGAATTACAGTCACAAGGAAGTTTAAAGATCTATTTCGTGAAAACTTTGCCAATCTTTCATATGCTATAAAACAGAGTCTGGTTCAATGGTCACCTCTATCTATGTCTTTGGTAGGTCGTATTAATGTTGTTAAAATGTATGTTCTCCCAAATTTTTATATCTATTTCAAGCTATCCCAATTTTTATTCCTAAATCTTTTTTTGATTCCTTAGACTCTATTATTTTGTCCTATCTGTGGAAGAATAAGCGCTCTAGAATTAATAAAGTCTATCTCCAAAAACCTAATAAAGAGGGTGGCATGGCTTTACCTAACTTTCGTTTATATTATTGGGCAGCTAATGTATGTTGTGCTACCTTTTGGTCTTTCTTCCATGGCCAACCCAAGTGCCCTAACTGGGTGGCAATGGAGCTGAGCTCCACTAAAGAATTATCTATCTCTGCACTTCTTGGCTCTGCACTCCCTAGTAGTCTGCCCAGATCAATAGCTAAACCTCTTGTTAGACACACTTTGCGTATATGGGCTCAGATCAGGAAATGCTATGGTTTCCAGGGGTTTTCCGTTTCCAGCCCTGTTGCTCATAATCACCTTTTTTTACCTACTACATATGATTCAGCATTCCAGGTTTGGTATAGGAAGGGCATTAGACATTTTGAAGATCTTTTCATTGATAATCGCTTCGCTTCTTTTCAGCAGCTCTCTGTTAAGTTCAATCTGCCCAATGCTCATTTTTTCAGATATCTCCAAATCCGACACTTTATTGCTCCTTTAATTCCTAACTTTCGTGAAATGCCTGAGAAAAATGCTATGGACCTATTTCTTTCCATGAATCCACTAGGTAAAGGCTTAATATCAATCATCCGAGATAAACTAGCAGCCTTACGACAGGCCCCCATGGATAAAATCTAAATGGCCTGGGAGCAAGATTTAAATATCTCCTTATCTGAGGAAAGCTGGGATTCAGTTCTCAAATCGGTTAACTCAACCTCTCTTTGTGCTCGCTACTGCCTTTTACAGTTTAAGATTGTTTATAGAGCCCATATGTCTAAATCTAAACTATCTCGATTCTACCCTAGCGTTAGTCCTCTCTGTGATAAATGTAAGAGGGGCGTGGCTTCTCTCATCCATATGTACTGGTTCTGTCCTAGCTTGGAGAAATTCTGGAAAGATGTCTTCACTACGTTATCGTGTATTCTGAATCAGCACCTAGAACCAAACCCCTTAATTGCTCTGTTCAGTTTTTGGGGCAAGACAGATTTATGTCTGGGTCTGACCAAATGCCGAATATTATCCTTTGCCTCTCTCCTGGCTAGATGCTTGATCCTCCTCAAATGGAGAGATGTTGCCCCGCCCACTCATGCTCAATGGCTTAACGACATCATGGCCTGCTTAGACCTCGAAAAAATTCATTATTCAGTTCTCAATTCAGATCTAAAGTTCCATAAGGTCTGGGGACCTTTTATCAAGTACTTTCATAACCTTCCTCTTGACTAGGGTTTTTTTTTCTTTTCGGTCCCGTGCTTTCAGCTCCTTTTTTTTTCTGGTAGAAGGCATTATTATCCTCTTACTGAGTGTATTCACAGTCTGGGAGTTTGGCTGTCCTGACTTATACTCTCTATATTGTGTTGTGGTTGGTCTGGATTTGTTGTTGTTTTTTCTTGTGTTGTGGGGCTTGGGGAGGACACTAAGCTTGCTTGTCTTTAATTTAGGTGCTTTTTTTTGTTATATTCTCTTCCTTTGTAGCATATTGTTATTGTATGCTTAATTTTGCACTGTTTTAATGTTCCTCATTGGGATTTGGGGTTTTTAATTTGTAAAATGTTTTGAAAAACTAATTAAAAAAAATTTAAAAAAATTGTAACCCCCATGAAACCATTTAGTGTCCATCGTAATCTCGTTAAAACATAACATGGTGGCGGGATCAGTACATCTACTCAGTATTGAGCTTGCGACCGCCATGTACAAAAGTTTAAAACAAATGTGATATGATGCTAGCTTCAGGCTGAAGGTTGTTGATTTTGCTAAAGGAACGAATAATTCAGCAGCTGCTAAGAAGTTTAGTGTAAACGAGAGAGAGAGAGAGTAGAGAAAGGCAGAGAACACACTAAGGGAAATGCCAAAGACAAAATGTGCAAACTGTGGGAAAACATGCCAGTGGCCAGAACTGGAAGTTTTAGAGTGGGTGAATCACCAGCGATCGTCAGGATACATTGTTACCAGAGAAATGATTCGAGTTCAAGCATTGAAATGGGATGAAAAACACTGTGAGGTCAGCAAAAATTTCAAAGCAATCTGAAGTTGGTGCACCCGATTTATGAATAGACATGATCATGTTGAGACAAAAAACAAAGATTGCTCAGAAAATCCCTGTGGGGTGTTGTTTATGTTCAAGAACCCACTGGATGGACGAAGCCGGTTGCTTGAAGTGGGTTAAAGAGGTGTGGCGTTAATGTCCCAAAGGTTTTGGGAAAGAAAAGTCACTATTTATCTGGGACGTGTTCAAAGCGCTCTTGTCAGGTGAGACAAAAGCAGCACTGAAAGCTGAAAATACGGACATTGCAGTCATTCCCGGTGGTTTGATCTCCGTGCTTCAGCCACTAGATGTGAGTTTAAACAAATCATTCAAAGAATTCATGTGACGACAGTGGAACAAATTTGACTCAAAAACAGCCAATAAATATGACCTGTCTCCCGTGTGTTCGTTTTTCCGAAGTTGTCACCCTGTGTATAAGCCGACCCCCTAATTTTAGGACCAAAATTTAGGGCCAAATTCTCAGCTTACACACCGGAATTTACGGTATTTATGGTATTGCAAAAGCTATCTCCAGTCAAAGCTGGTACCCAGATATGAGATGTGAAGAGGAAGTGATTAATTGTAAGAAACCTGATATTTGTTTTTGATCATCAGATTCCAGTTTTATCTTCCAATCACTCTAAATGTATTCTATTAATCTTTAAATCAGCTCAGTTGAATTATGCTTAGTTTACTCAATAGCTTCTCTACACCATGTCAGCCCTGGATAGAGATGTGGGCCTCAGTGAATCATGTTATCCAATTAAATGAGCCCTATGAAATTATTGATGAGACCTGGCAAGCCCTAATTGATAACTGAGCTGTGGCTAGTTTCAGACTGAGACTTCACATCAGGAAGATTTGATGACTTTAATAGGGGCTGGGAAATAAAATCTCATTTCTTTTGAGCCTAAAGACTCGTAACAATGTGTTTTTTAATGTTTCTGACATTTTATTTGAAGAAATGCTAAACATACTTAGAATTTAAATATTAAAATGCAAATAATTAAAAATAATAAAATGTTTTCCTGTTTTAAATGTGATCTGTTTTTAATACTTGGCTTCCATTTATGGATGCTTTTTAAGTGAATAGGGATTCTCTTTATAAGCCAGCTCTGTACTTCAGACCCAGGATGTACTTATGTGCAATATCTTTCAAAATCACTGGCTGCAGCCTGAATGGTTCAACCTAATATCATTCTATGTGAATCAAGAAAATAGTTGATTTTTTAAAACAGTTCAGCATTCCATAATGGCTGATTAGTAGAAGAAAATAAACTTGTTAATTCAAAGTCTTGTTTCTGTGCAGAATGCTGCAGTGAGCAACCAATCGTTATTGCTAGGAGTCCCACCAAATGATCTAAAAATACCAAACAATCCCTATCTTAACTTTTGCAATATGCTGCCAAGTCCGAATTTTCATGGTGAGTAATCTGAGGAGGTGTACATTCTGTTAATGGGAATTAATTGGGATGTGTGTTTGTAGAGTGGGGTCTATGGAAAGATGTGGAGGTGTTGATGTGGAGGTATGGGGTGCTGTGATGAAGGAGGAAACTGGCTAGAATTTATGTGACGACAACAAGGGGATTTTCTTCACAACCATCAGAACTTGCTGCCTTCTCTTCCCCCGAAAAGCCAGTCTGATTAAACAAAACAATGGACGTATTCATATCAGGTAGCTTCAGTGAAGATAGAAACAATTTAAAACTTTAGATAAGTAAACATTTCACTATTAAGGTTATGCTGACCTTAGTATTTCCAACATTTTCTGTATAATCCCATGTTTTATTTGCAGTATTTTGCTGTTGTTGTTGGTTTAAATTTTTGTACCAATTTTAAACCATTTTTATTTTAAATCCTTTCAGTTGGAAATGCTAATAAGCACACTCCTGTACAACAGCATGATGCAGTTCTGGAATCCATATTGAATCCAGCCATTTCTAGAGCAGCCAAAAAGTTGCAGACATCTGCTTCACAGTGCACATTTGACTGTTATGCTACGTATGCACCCAACTATGGGGATTATACACAGGTAGTGTCACAGATGCCCATCTGTATTAGTTGATTGTCAAAGTTGTTATTTAATTTAACTGCAGTTTTCCTTTTGTTTCCAAGGACAGAAATCATTAGTCTGAACAGCTTTTTTTCTCCTACATTTTAAACAAGTGATTTGGATACACAACTTTTTTAAAAAGTGCTGAACAGAGCATGTCGAAATATGTCCATCTTATCTGGGAATTGTAGATACAAAATTATTGCAGCACATATAGTGGCTCTCTTGTAATAGTGAGCTCCTGAGTTCTTCATGTAAGAGGCTTATTTACACTAAATGGCCACTTCTTTGGGTACACTTTGGTAATGCAAATATCAAACAGCCAGTCATGTGGCAGCAACTGAATGCATAAAAGCATGCAGACATGCTTGGACCAAACATCAGAATGGGGAAGAAGTGTGATCTAAGTGGTTTGAATATCTCAGAAACTGCTATTCTCCTGGGATTTACACACACAGCTTTCATTAATGCTTACAGAGAGAATAGTGTTGGAAAAATTTTTTAAAAATCTAACGAGCAGCGGTTTGTAGGCGAAAATGTCTTGATAATGAGAGAACCTAGAAGAATGGGCAGACTGGGTCAGACAAGAAGACAACAGTAACTCAAATTTAGCTACCCATTACAACAGTGGTATGCAGAAGGGCATCTCTAACCATAAATAACATGTTGAACCTTGAAGTGGATGGGAAACAGCAGATGAAGACCATACAAGGTTCCACTCCTATACCTAATAAAGTGGCCACTGAATATTTGTGCCACAGAGAAATTAGCTGAAAGTTGTCAAATGACACGTTTCATTAAAGAAAAGCTTTATATATAAACTCTTTTCTTCTTGCATTCCAATATGTTCCATTTTCCATTATAGTTCCACTGTTGAATATGATGAACATTGAAAAATCTAGAAGTTCTGTGAAAAAATATATCAGAATCAGGTTTATTGTCACTGATATACAGTATGTCATCAAATTTGTTGATTTTTGGCAGTAGTACTGTGCAATACATCAAAAATACTGTAAGCTACACTGTGAAATATAAAAAAAAGTAACGAGAAAGTGAGATAGTGTCCATTTAGAAGTCTGATGGCAGAGGGGAAGAAGTTGTTCCGAAGAGGAAGAGTGCATTTTTAGGCTCCTGTTCTTCCTGATGATAGCAATGAAAAGAGGGTATGTCCTGGATGGTGAGTGTCCTTAATGATGAATGTCACCTTGAGGCATCACCTATTGCAGATGTCCTCGATGGTGGGGAGGCTAGTGCTTCTGATGGAGCTAGCTATGTTACAACACTCTGGAGCATTTTCTGATCCTGTGCAGTGGCCCCCTCCATACCAGACGCTAATGTAAGCAGTCAGAATGCTCTCGGTATATCTGTAGAAATTTGCTAGTAATTATACTTTCAACTCTATCAGTTCTGTTAATGTTCAACAGTTCATTCATCTTTTATGGTTCACATTGCTGCCCTTCACATTGTCAAAATATATTTAAGTGGTGGTCAATATGATGTAGGCTTTATTGAAGTATAAATCATCATCCAAACAAAACCATAAGATATAGGAGCAAATAAGGCTGTTCGGCCCATCAATTTTGCCATTCAATCATGACTATTTTCTTTCTTCTCTCAACCCCATGCAGTCGCCTTCTCCCTGTAATCCTTAATCCTTTTACCAGTCAAGAACCTATCCATCTCTGCCTTAAATGCACTCAGTGACTGCTTCCTCAGCCCTCTGGTACAAATTCCACAGATACACCATTCTTTGGCTGATGAAATTCCTACTTGTCTCAGTTTTAAAGGGTTGTCTTGTTATTCTAAGGTTATGCCCTCAGATCCTAGTCCCTCTTACTAATGGGAACATCCTCTCCATGTCTACTGTAACCAGGCCTTTCAGTATTTGGCAGGTTTTAAAGTGATTCCCCCCCCCCCACCCCACCTACCCTCCCCAATCCTTCTGAATTCCACAATACTTGAATTTACTCTTTGATTCACAATGCAGAACATTCTACTTTGTGGTGTCCTTTGGATTGAATTAAATGAATTCTGGCTGGTTTCTTATCAAATGCTTTGCTACTTTGGTGTTTTAACTACATCTTTCACTTGGTTGTCTATGAACAATTGCTTTTGATGATGGAACTTTGTTACATTATGAAAGATGAATTCAATGTCACTATTTCTTTTCAGTCTGGAAATAGTGATCCTGTTTATATGTTTATAGGAGACCATACAACAGTGGCACCAGAATTCTGTAACATCTCACAACTCTTCTGAGGCATTTATTCCAGAGTGTGGAAAAGAACAATGTGAGGCAAGTATAATTTCAATTGGATTCCATTCAGCAATTTTGCTGTGATGTTTCAGTTCAGGTCAGAAATTAATTGGCTTAGATTCAACTCTTCACTGTTGCTCCATTGCTCCAATGTGCTTTGTCATTATTTAAGAACACTCTTAAATTGTGCCATGGTGTCTGTGTGCTTTTGCTTGGCAGAGGGTGTGGCAGCGGTAGGTGCTATGCTGGAAGCCTTTAAAATCAATGATAATTTCACATAGAAGCCATCCAAACACTGAATCAGTTGCCTAATTAAAAAACTTACATGATTTATAATAGAAACTGAATTGTTGCTTTGACATTTTGTGCTCTTAGGGGCAATTTATCCAAAGGATTCTGGGAATGTGCAATGTCTAAAATGTAACTAATGATTTAGAAAGAATCATCCTTTGGAATTACTACTGAGAAAAGTGAAATAGTTTCTTACTCAATCTCTTCCATAAAACAAATATCATCACCTTTTCAAAGTGGTGTAATCAAATCATTGTGATTTCTCTTTATCCCAGCTGGGCTCTTGTCTTTGTACCAAAAGGTGATCAGTTCAATTCCCACTTTGAGGACTTAATCACAAAAATGTAGGCTGATGCTCTAATTTATCTATGAGTACTAAATTAGAGCACAGTACAGCATAGGAATGGGCTCTTCAGCCCACCATACATGTGTGAGGTGTGCAGCATGGTAGTGTAATGGTTAGCACAATGTTTTACAGTACAGATGACCTGGGTTCAATTCCCACTGCTGCCTATAAGGAGTTTATAAGTTATCCTTGTGACTGCTTGGGTTTCCTCCGGGTGCTCCGGTTTCCTCCCACCATCCAAAGAGGTACCAGTTGGTAGGTTAATTGATCATTGTAAATTGACCCATGATTAGGCTCTGATTAAATCAGGGTGGGTGATGTGGCTAGAGGGCCTATTCTGTGCTGTATCTCAATAAATAAATAAATGTCCTGAATAATTGTAGTAATGATGCCTAATTAATCTAATTTCTTCAGCCTGCGTAAGATCCTTACTCCTCAATTTTTTACATATTCATGTGACTCTTAAGAACCTCAAACGCTTCTATCATATCTATATCCACCACAACTACTGGGAGTGCACTGCAAACACCACTGTAATAAAGGAAAACTTGCCCCATGCATCTCCCACACATATCCCTTGAACTTTGTCCCTTTAATGTTAAATGCATGCCATTTAGTATTAGACATTTCCACCCAGGGGGATAAAATACCAGCTGTCTCTTTATGCCTCTTATAATCTTATAAACTATCAGGTCTTCCCTTGCCCTATACTACTCCAGAGAACATAGCCCTGGTTTGTCCAACCTCTCCTTGTACTACTCCTTGCTGTAGTCCAGACAGCATTCTAGTAAGACTTTCAGTGCTTTCTCCAAAGTCTTTTTGACCTTCCTATAATAGGTTGACAAGAATTGAATGCAATACACCAGATGCAGCTGAGCTAGAGTTTAATAATGCTGCAACATAACTTACTGATCCTTGAACTCAATACCTCAACTAATAAAGACCAGCATGCAATATGCCATCTTTATCACCCTATCAACTTGTGCAACCACTTTCAGGGAGCTATGGAACTGCACCACAGAACCCCTCTGTTAAAGATATTGCCATTGATTGTGTACTCTTCCTTTATATTTGATCTACCAAAGTACAATACTTCACACTTGCTTGGATTAAACTCAGTCTGTCACTTCTACAACTGAGTTTATCTCCAGCTTGAATCCTTTGGCAATTTTTATGTTATCCACAATCCATTCAATCACATGTTTATTCAAGTTATGTTAATCACAGGGACCTCAGTATGGATTCCAGTGGAACACATTAAGTCATGGATCCCCAGCCAGAATGCAACTCATCAACAACTATCTTTTATGGGCAAGGCAATTTTGAATCCAAATGCCAAGTCACAATAGATCTTGAGCATCTTAATTTTCTGGATCAGCCTGCCTTACAAAAGTCCATCTAAACAACATCCACTGCTCTACCTTCATTATTCACCTTTGTCATTTCCTTGAAAAACTCAATTGTTCATAAGATGTGATCTATTCATGTGTGATCTGAAATGGAGCCTGTCAGTAATGTGTTTGACTGGGATGGAAGGGTCCACTGTAGCAAAAGATTATATTCTCTGATCTTCACACATTGGCACTTTAGCATTTTCGTAAATTGTGCATAGCCAATTTATATTGCCCCAAAATTTCTTTGATCAATAACCTCTATATTAATTAGAAAATTAGTTATAAATCCTTAATGAAAATGTAATGTGCTGCTTGTGGCTTATGTTCACCTATTGAATGTAACTATCCTTAAAAGAGGAACTATGTTGCAATTCCATAGCTCCCTGAAAGTGGTTGCACAAGTTGATATGGGGGTAAAGATGGCATTTGGCATGTTTTTGTTTGTTAGTCGAGGCACTGAGTTCAAGGGTTAGGAGCTTTTATTTTGATTTAAATTTTCACCTTTTGTCCTTTAGCCTCTTCCCATTGAAAAGAGACTCCCATTCATTTTTGTCCTATCATAACTTATTATTTCTTCACTGGATAAGTTTTGCCTTAATTTTTTAAAGATATTATATTTTTGCTGTATAGATACCAGCACCAACTTTTGTTAAGACATCATTTGCTCCTCTTGAAACATTCCATAACCAGGTAAGAAACTGAATATGCAGCAACTGTAATCTATCACTGTGTATTGCTCTGTTCCTACTTTTGTCAGAAGCTTACCAATTGCTTATATTTCATATATAATTTGGTATATGTTATTAGTGAAATATCACTCAGAGTTCCCTTGAATAACTTCCTAATGTCTAATTCAAGCCATCAAAAATATGAACAGATTCTAAATACAAAGATAATTGCTCCCATTCCTGCTTTTCAATTTTCATTACACAAGCTTGGTACAATGTCCCTGTCACTTGATCAATTCCTCTTTTCAGCTGGGTATTTTACATTGTGCATATTAATCACATTTTGAAACTCCAAGTCAGCTTAGCTCAACCATGTTTTATTTATTCTCCAGAGAGGTGTTTTTAAAGCTGAAGATATTTAGTTTTTATCTTTGTGCATTTTCCAAGTGAATTTTCATGGTTTTTTAAAATGGAGGCCTACTATATACTCTTTTGTTAAATATCTAAAAATCAAATGATGTATCTCTGTCTTTTTCATCTGTAGGATTAGGGAATATTGAGTGTGTTATCAGATTATTATGCAAACTAGCATTTCCACTAAATTTTAATGTTTGGGGAATTTTTGGTGTTATTGATCAGGTATGTGGTTACTGTAGTCTCAAAAGCAGTTTGACTCCTGATTGGCTTAATTGGGTTGTAATTAGAATGCTCATGCAAGTGCACAGAATATAAATCAATGTATATATTTCAAGAGAAAATCTGCAGATGCTGCAAGTCGAGAGGAATACACACAAAGTGCTGGAGGATCTCAGCAGGCCAGGCAGGATCTATGGAAATGAGTAAACATTATTCCTTTTTGTGCATTATTCATTATTCCTGACATTCTGAGCTATCAGTCCATGGCCTCCTGTACTGCCACAATGAGGCCACATTCAGGTTGGAGGAGCAACACATAATACTGTATCCAGGTAGCCTCCAACCTGATGGCATGAACATAGTTTCCTTCAACTTCCAGTAATGCCTTGCCCCCTTCACCATTCCCCATTCCTATTTCCCCCTCTCATCTTATCTCCTTACCTACCCATCGACTCCTCTGGTGCTCCTACCCCTTAAGCCCTTTAAATCTTTCACCAGTCAACTTCCCAGCTCTTTGATTCACCCTCCCCGCTCCCAGTTTCACCTATCACCGGCCACCTTGTACTTCTAACCCCCCCCCCCAGTCTTCTTACTCTGACTTTTCTTTCTTTCTTTCCAGTCCTGATGAAGGGTCTCAGTCTGAAACATCAACAATTTACTCTTTTTCATAGATGCTGCCTAGCCTGCTGAGTTCCTCCAGGATTGGGTGTACGTTGCTATATATTTAAAAAGCCTTTTATTATATTTTGTATGTAGTGCAGTTGTGCGGTTTTTAGATTGGCAGCTGTTTATAACAAATTAATTTCTGAAAGATGGGGTGCTTGGCACTGCATACACAAATGAATGATGGTTCAGAATTACTTAATGTTATAATAATTTGTGACCATTGAAATGTTGTAAATTACTTGGTAAAATTGGAAAGATGAGCCTACAGGGCCTGAACACCTCCCTCTGCAACTGGATCCTAGACTTCCTAACTGGGAGACCTCAGTCAGTCTGGATTGGGAGCAGCATCTCCAACACCATCACACTGAGCACGGGGGCTCCCCAGGGGTGTGTGCTCAGTCCACTGCTGTTCACTCTGCTGACCCACAACTGTGCTGCAACACACAGCTCGGACCATATCATCAAGTTTGTCGATGACACGACCGTGGTGGGGCTCATCAGCAAGAACGACGAGTCAGCTTACATTGAGGAGGTGCAGCGGCTAACGGACTGGTGCAGAGCCAACAACCTGTCTCTTAATGTGAATAAAACAAGAGATGGTTGTTGACTTCAGGAGAGCTTGGAGCGACCACTCCCTGCTGAACATCGATGGCTCCTTGGTAGAGATCGTAAACAGCACCAAATTTCTTGGTGTTCACCTGATGGAGAATCTTACCTGGTCTCTCAACACCAGCTCCATAGCAAAGAAAGCCCAGCAGCATCTCTGCTTTTTGCGAAGGCTGAGGAAAGTCCAATTCCCACCCCCCCCCCCCCCCCCCCCCCCATCCTCATCACATTCTACAGGGGTTATATTGAGAGCATCCTGAGCAGCTGCATCACTGCCTGGTTCGGAAATTGCACCATCTCAGATTGCAAGACCCTGCAGCGGATAGTGAGGTCAGCTGAGAAGATCATCGGGGTCTCTCTTCCTACCATCACGGACATTTACACTACACGCTGCATCCGCAAAGCAAACAGCATTATGAAGGACCCCATGCACCCCTCATACAATCTCTTCTCCTTCCTGCCGTCTGGGAAAAGGCTCCGAAGCATTTGGGCTGTCACGACCAGACTATGTAACAGTTTCTTTCCCCAAGCTATCAGACTCCTCAATACCTGAAGTCTGGTCTGACACCTTGCCCTACTGTCCTGTTTATTTTTTATTGTAATACCTGCACTGTTTTTGTGCACTTTATGTAGTCCAGTGTAGGTCTGTAGTCTAGTGTAGCTTTCTCTGTTTTTTTATTATTACGTAGTTCAGCCTAGTTTTTTGTACTGTGTCATGTAACACCATGGTCCTGAAAAATGTTGTCTCATTCTTACTATGCACTGTACCAGCAGTTATGGTCGAAATGACAATAACTTGACTTGACTTGACTTGAAGATACCATTGTATGACCCAGGGGATGTTTGCAGTGTCTAATTCTTAGGAAATAGGACAGGCAGAATATAAAGCTCCATCTGTGGTGCTGAGTGATTCATGTTAAGCTCAGTACCATAATTTTATTGGTCATTAAGGAGTTTGCATTGTTTGAGTATTGCTATAATTGGATGTAATTTAAGCAAAGAAATAAATAAGATAGATTTATGGTAGACTAATTGCCATTGAGGTTCACTAAATTGATTCTGAGTAAGAAATAGATTACCTGATGATGTGAAACCAAGCAGACTCAATTTAAGATGAGAGATGTGCTCATTGAAACACAAAATTATTATGGAGCTTGACAGGGTAGATTCAGGGATGATCTTTTCTGAACATTTCTCAAAGTAAGGTGTCAAACTCTAAAAAAAGTTGAGATCAAAGTCACATTTATTATCAGTGTGTATACAGTCTGTGGCCACTTTATTAGATACACCTGCTCGTTAATGCAAATATCTAATCAGCCAATTGTGCAACAACTCAAGAGGTTCAGTTGTCCAGACCAAACATCAGAATGGAGAAGAAATGTAATCTCAGTGACTGATCATGGAATGATTGTTGCTGCCAGATGGGGTGGTTTGAGGACGTCTGAAATTGCTGATCTCCGGGAATTTTTACACACAACAGACTCTAGAGTTTACGGAGAATTGTATGCAAAACAGAAAACTGGATGTGAGTGCTTTGTTGCTTTGTTAATGAGAGAGGTCAGAGGCAGACTGGTTCGAGCTGACAGCTAACCACGCATTACAACAATGGTGTGCAAAAGAGTATTTCTGAATGCACAACAAAAGTAAACCTTGAAGTGAATGGGCTACAGCAGCAGGAGACTTTACCAAGTTCCATTCCTGTGGCCCCTTTCAAGTCAAGTCACTTTTATTGTCATTTGGACCATAACTGCTGGTACAGTACATAGTAAAAATAAGACAATGTTTTTCAGGACCATGGTGTTACATGACACAGTACAAAAACTAGACTGAACTATGTAAAAAAACAACACAGAGAAAGCAACACTAGTCTACAGATCTACACAGGACTGCGTAAAGTGCACAAAAATAGTGCAGGCATAACAATAAATAATAAACAGGATAATAGGGCAAGGTGTCACTCCAGGCTTCGGGTATTGAGGAGTCTGATAGCTTGGGGGAAGAAATTGTTACATAATCTGGTCATGAGAGCCCAAATGCTTCGGAGCCTTTTCTCAGAGGGTAGGAGGGAGAAGAGATTGTATGAGGGGTGCATGGGGTCCTTCATAATGCTGTTTCCTTTGCAGATGCAGCATGTAGTGTAAATGTCCGTGATGGTAGGAAGAGAGACCCTGATGAACTTCTCAGCTGACCTCACTATCCGCTGCAGTGTCTTGCGATCTGAGATGGTGCAATTTCTGAACCAGGCAGTGATGCAGCTGTTCAGGATGCTCTCAATACAACCCCTGTAGAATGTGATGAGGATGGGGGGGGGGGGGGGGGTTGTTGGGAGATGGACTTTCCTCAGCCTTCACAGAAAGTAGAGATGCTGCTGGGATTTCTTTGCTATGGAGCTGGTGTTGAGAGACCAGGTCAGATTCTCCACCAGGTGAACACCAAGAAATTTGGTGCTCTTAACAATCTCTTATTGAGGAGCCATCGATGTTCAGTGGGGAGTGGTCGCTCCATGCCCTCCTGAAGTCAACAACCGTCTCTTTGGTTTTGTTCACATTAAGAGACAGGTTGTTGGCTCTGAAGCAATCCATTAGCCACTGCACGTCCTCTCTGTAAGCTGACTCGTCGTTCTTGCTGATGAGACCCACCACAGTCGTGTCATCGGCGAACTTGATGATGTGGTCCGAGCTGGGTGTTGCAGCACAGTCGTGGGTCAGCAGAGTGAACAGCAGTGGACTGAACACGCAGCCCTGGGGAGCCCCTGTGCTCAGTGTGATGGTGTTGGAGATGCTGCTCATGATCAGGACTGACTGAGGTCTCCCAGTCAGGAAGTCTAGGATCCAGTTGCAGAGGAAGGTGTTCAGGCCCAGTAGGCTCAGCTTTCCAATCAGTTTCTGAGGGATGATTGTGTTGAATGCTGAACTGAAGTCTATGAACAGCATCGGAATGTATGTGTCTATTTTGTCCAGGTGGATTAGGGCCAGGTGGAGAGTGGTGGCAAAGGCATCATCTGTTGAGTGGTTGGGACGGTACGCAAACTGCAGGGGGTCCAGTGAGGGGGTCAACAGGGTCTTGATATGCCTCATGACGAGCCTCTCAAAACACTTCATGATGATGGATGTAAGTGCAACGGGACGGTAGTCATTTAGGCAGGACACTGAAGACTTCTTCGGCATGGGGACGATGGTGGCAGCCTTGAAGCACGTTGGAATGGTGGCGCTGCTCAGGGAGATGTTGAAGATGTCAGAGAGAACATCTGCTAGCTGGTCTGCACATCCTCTGAGCACTCTATCAGAAATGTTGTCTGGTCCAGCAGCCTTCCGTGGGTTGACCCTGCACAGGGTTCTTCTCAATTCGGCCATGGTGAGACACAGCACCTGGTCATTTGTAGGAGGGGTGGACTTCCTCGCCACCACGTCATTTTCCACCTCAAACCGGGCGTAGAAGTTAGTCAGTACATCTGGGAGGGAGGGATCACCTGCACAGTCAGGTGATGTTGTCTTGTAATTGGTGATGGCCTTTATTACATATACTCCTGTACAGTGACAATGAAAAGAATTCAGCCCCCTTGGAAATGTTCATGTTTTATTGTTTTACAGCATTGAATCACAGTGGATTTAATTTGGCTTTTTATGACACTGATTAACAAAAAAAATTATGTCAAAGTGAAAACAGATCTCTATAAAGTGATCTAAATTAATTACAAATATAGGTAGTCCCCGAGTTACAAACATCTGACTTACGAACTGAGGAATGAGAATGCCATCCGCCATTTTAAGTCGGATCACGACACCGTCCGCCATTTTAAGTTGAAACGCAACGCTGTCCGACATTTTAAGTTGTTGCCATTGACACTGTGTTGAGTATGTAACTTTGTATTTGGCATAAATTTTTCTCAGCAAGATTCTCCCTGATCCCGCTCCCCCCCCCCCCCCCCCCATTTCCGGTCGGCTGGTGGCGCAGTGAGATCAGCTCTGGGCTCAGGAACGGAGGTTACCAAGTTCAATCTAGTGACAGATCACCTCCGAGCGTGCTCTCCATCCGTGCTGGGTTGATGTTGAGCTCACAACTCAACCTCGTTTAAAAAAAAACACTGCCACCTCCAGTTTAAATTCCCATGTGGAATATTGTGGAAGATGAAATGCCCAAACCCAGCGCAGCCCCCACTTGTCCCATTTAACCTGTCTCAGTGCGGTGGACTTTCAGACCCGGGGAGTTCAGTGCGGTGGTCCTTAGAACTTAGCGGGGCTCAGAAGTTGGCAAAGCCCGGGACCCGCCACACGCAGTGTTTCTGTTCCGTTGATGGAAAGCGATCACAATGGAATAATAAAGCGTTTGGAAAGAGGTGAAACGTCATTGGTCATTGGAAAAGCACTAGGCTACTGTTGGTCAACAATTGGAACAATTTTGAAGGATAAAGGATAAAGTGAGAATAATGGAGCATGTGAAAGGCCCTGCCCCAATGAAAGCTACAATTATTACTAGGCAACTCAATGGTTTACTTATTGGGATACATACGTTTCTTAAGTGTTTTATATGCATAGAAAGGTAAAATATATACTAAGACAAATGTTTGAGTAACTGACTCTAAATAATACCGGATGTACATTTGTACTTGTTCCAACTTGCATACAAATCTGACTTAAAGACGGACTCAGGAACGGAATTTGTTCGTAACCTGGGGACTGCCTGTATAAAACACAAAATAATTGATTGTGTCAGTATTCACCACCTTTAATATGACACACCAAATCATCACTGGTGCAGCTAATTGGTTTTAGGTGTCACATGATTAGTTAAGTTGAGGTCATGTTTTTGGAGACCTGTGTGCAGTCAAGATGTTTCAATTGACTGTAGTAAAAAATATACCTGTATCTGGAAGGTCCAACTGTTGGTGAGTCAGTATCCTGACCAAAACTACACCATGAAGACAAAAGAACAAGCAACTCTATGAAAAGGTTATTGAAAAGCACAAGTCAGGAGATGGATACAAGAAAATTTCCAAGTCACTGAACATCTCATGGATTACATTTAAGTTAATCATTAAGAAATGGAAAGAATATGACACAGCTGTAAATCTGCCTAGAACAGATGTGCTCAAAAATTGACTGTGCAAGAAGGGATGAGTGGGGGAGTCCATCAAGAGAACTATAACAGCTCTGGAGGAGTTACAAGCTCCAGTGGCTGAGATGGGAGAGACTGTGCATACAACAACTGTTGCCCTGGTGCTTCACCAGTTGCAGCTTTATGTGAGTGGCAAAGAGAAAGCCACTGTTGGGGGGTGGGAGGGGGGCAACTCACATGAAATCTCGGCTAAAGTTTCCCAGAAGACATGTGGCAGAAGTCTCTCTGAAGTCAGCTGGAAGAAGGTTCAATAGTCCGATGAAAGCAAAATTGAGCTTTTTGGCCAGACTAAGCACTATGTTTGGGATAAGCCAAGCATTGCACATAATCAAAAACAACCATCTCTACCTTGAAGCATGGTGGTGGTGATTGCATCATGCTGTGGGGATGCTTCACTGCAGCAGGCCGTGGTAGGCTTGTGAAATGAATGCAGCAAAATACAGGAAAATCCTGGAGGAAAACCTGATGCAGCTTGTAAGAGAACTGTGACTTGGGAGATTTGTTTTCCCAGCAAGACAACCAAGCATAAAGCCAAAGCTACTCAAGAATGGCTTAAGAACATTAAAGGTAAAACAAAAGCCAAATTAGATCCCCTGTGATTCAATGTTGTAAAAATATAATATGAAAGCTTCTAAGGAGGTTAAATACTTTTTATAGCCACTGTATTGTGCCTGGTTTTGCTTTGTAGGAGGTGATGGCATTCAAGCTCTGCCATAGCTGTTTCACACTCCTCTGTGATTCAAGTTTAGTCTGGATTTACCACTTTGCACCTGAGATGGTTTTCTGAAAGTCATACCAGGATCTTTGCTACTTTTCAGGATTGTCAGTCATGAACACCACCTCTTTGTTGTACTTGTGTCTGGTGCATTGCTCTTGAGTCTCAGCCTATACGTGGATAGAAGGATGGCCAGATGGTCAGAATTTCCAAAATGTGGATGATGGTTGAAATTTGGTAGGCATTCTTGATGTCAGTGTACCAGTGGGCATTTGTGTTGGGTCCTTTGGTGCTGCAGGTGTTGCGCTGATGATAGTTGGGCAGAGATTTCTTCAGGCTGGCCTTATTGAAGTCCCTGTCAAAGCTGAGAAAGGCGTCAGGGTAGGCAGTTTCTTGTTTGTTAATCATGGTGCTTGCTTGACATCTGCCTTAGGCGGTATGTAAACAGCAGTCAGGATCATGGCGGAGAGCTCTCTCAGTAAGTAGAAGAGTTGGCATTTAGTGATTAGATGTTACAGGTTGGGAGAAAGGAAGACAAGACAAGACCACTATATACGAATACTGCAATGAGTTTATCGTGAAGCAGACGCCACATACACTGTCCTTATGCAGCTTTCTGGTCCATGTGCTCTGTTGAAAACTGCTTGGCCTGGAGCAGGGTGTCTACAGTGTGCGTTCAGGATGTCTGTACCTGAACAGATGTGAGCGACTGAATGTTGGTTGATCACTTCTGATCTGGCACTGTTCGCTTTATTTGACGTTCACAGGATATGGACTTGCAATGGAGGAATTATATATTTATATTGTAAATCTAGATGTACACTTCTTAGTTGGGATGATGTGAAGGAGAATGTGTAAGTATTGGTTTTGTTTCCAAGTGCATACTGGTTTTGTCCTCCTCTATTATAATTGTGGCTTTGGGAGGTCCTGTCAGAATAATGTTGGTAAGTAACTGCTTAGAGTAAATAAGGTCCAACAAGAGGGGCTGGTTGTTTCAGATTGTGTCCAGTAACTTGAGTGTTATTTGAGCTGCATTCGTCCAATAAGCTGGGGAATGTTGCCTCACGTTCTTGACGTGCACGTAAATGGTAGAAAGGTTTGGGAGGCAGGTTACTTACCAAAGTATTCTGAATTCTGATCTGTTCTCAAAGCCATAGTGTTTATGTGGCTCGTCCAGCTGAGTTTCTGATCAACTGTAATTCCCAGTATGTTGATGGCAATCCAAACAATTGGGCTGATTTTTGCAGAATGGAGTTGAGCTATTAGAATGTTGAAATGGTACTCAGCTTGTCTAATGGAGAGTATTCTGTCACATTTCTGTGCTTCATAGGTAGTGTAAGTATTTGTGGAATTATGTGATGAGTTACTTGTGATATAACACTTGCCCATCTTTTCACTGAATTATGTCTGATCCATGAAGGACCTCATCAAATGCCTGCTTATCCATACTTCCCTTCTTGAACAAGGGAACAGCACTGACAACTCTTAAGTCCTCTGGGACCTCACCTGTTGCTAGACCCACTTTCTAGCACTTGATCTGTAGTGTTCTACGACTTAGCAATTCATGTAAATTTATTGCTAAAATTTTGTGGAAGTACCTGTTTCCGTCAGCACCACTTGCGTAATGCTTTATAGAATCAGTGACACTGTGGACAGAAAAAAATACTACTTCAGATCCTCTTCCAGTCTCTAATCCCTTAAACCTGTTTCCTCTGATTTTATGTACCTTTGCCGTGGACAGACACTTTGCATGATCCAATATCTAATCGTGCTTGTATCTCAGTCATATTTTCTCTTTTGTAATTTCATATTCAAAATTGTATCCCTTAGTCAGATAACTGTATCCTTTTTTCCATTCCAAAAGAAATAAGCATGGCTTCTTTCATCCATGATTGAAACACTCATTCCAGTCAACATCCTGGTAAATATCACTCCACATTGTCTCCAGAGAGTACATTTATATCCTTCCTAAGGTGGGGCAGCCAGAACTGCACATACTTCTAATTAATTTTTCCAGCTGCTTTCTTGAATAAAAATTCACATTTGCAGTCCGTCTTCTCTGACAACTCACTTGTGACCAGTGAAGAATTCAAAACCGTCAGAGCTGTCGCACTGTCCTCATTCATCTCCTGTTGAAGCCTGGGATACATTGCATCAGCCTCCAAAGGTGTATCTGCCTTTAAACCATCTAAAGAATCCCCCTTTCTAGTGGTAACTTGTTCTAGAATTTCACCATTGAATCCACCAGCTGTAATGTCCTTTTGCATAGAGGGCAATATTCTAGAGCTAAGCTGATTGGTCGCTAGAGGATATGGCTATTCTCCTTTCTGATAGGTTAAACTACAGCTAATGGAAATGTTTTGAATCTTCCTGTGACCAAATTTACACCAAATAATAGCAGCTCCTTATCGCTGCTTTTATTTCAGGCACAGTAATTATCACCACTCCCCTCAGGGATTTGTTTTTGTTTTACAGCTTTGATCTGAAAATCAGTAATGAGGGCTAGAGTTGTACCTCTATAGCAGACAATTGCTAATTCGTGCTCATTAATACTCAAGGCACCTTTCATTATTTTCAAGATTTGAGAGTAGCCTGTAAAACAATATGTGGCCAAATTGCATTTGTTCTGTATACTAAACAAAAAAAGAAGCTGAACAAATTGAATGGATGCCAGTACTCTATTTGTACTAGAAAATGCATCTAAAGGTGCAGCTCGATTCTGGAACAAAATTCTCTGGTGCTTTGGCCTTTTGTTGTAGCCATTATTCAGGAGCTGCATTTAAACATTGTAAAACAATGTCCCAAATTGGTAATGTACAAGACACAGTGCATGCTAGCCAGTGAAAGCTGCTTTCAATAAGACAGAGTTAAGTGGTCTTAATGATAAACGGGTCAAAATTTCAGTCCTAATGCACAATTTGTATGTAGTTGTGGAAATTAAATAATTGGTCATAGTAACTTGATGGACAACCCTACCTTCAATGTTAATGAGGAAGAGAAAGTATGTAAATGAGTTAAATGAGTGGGCAGATATCTGGCTAATGAAATAGATGTGGAAAATAATTGGCAGGAAAGGTCTGGCAGTATAAAATCTAAATGGTGAGGGATTGCAGAGCTCTGAAATTCAAAATCATCATTAAAATCTAAAAAGTTTAGTCCAGGTAGAGCAAGTGGGGAAAATATTGTGGTGAACTACATATACCTGCTCCTGTGGCTCCTCCCACTGACCCTGGTATAAAGGCGATTGGAGACTGAGCCCGGCCTCAGTCTCCAGGTTGTAGTGTGGTGGTCAAATGCTGCTTGTTCTTTCTTCCAGCCAATAAAAGCCTATATCTCACCTCACGTCTCGGAGAGTTATTGTTGGTGCATCAAGTATGTTTTTTTTCTGGGGTATCTTTATCTCTGAAGGTCATGAGTACATAAAATCATTTTCTGAAGGTTGGCAGAAGCAGTGTATTTGAATGTTAAGACAAAGTTGGTTTCCTGAGGAACAGATGAGTGAATGGTTACCAGCAGAAGGCAATGATTTAAAAAATGAAGCTGCACTCAAATCAGCTATTTAGTAAATTGGTAGGGGAATTGAGTAGCCCACTCCTTTGACATACGTGTTTGCACATCTGGCATATTTCTGTTTTAGTCACTGCTGTTTGCTGTGTATGTGAAATAAAGTGATTTTTTTTCAGCAGATGGCAGATTGTAGAAATGCAACTGGCTTTTACAGAGCGTAAACTTTATTCAGAAAGCCTGGTAAGAGTGAGCTTCAGTGTTAAGTGTACTAAGAAACTGAGATTGTTGGACAGACTTAATATACACTCAGTGGCCACTTTATTAGGTACAGGAGTAGAATCTGGTGCAGTCTTCAGTTGCTGTAGCTCATCTACTTCAAGGTTCAACTTGTTGCACTTTGCAACCATTGTTTAAAGCATGACTATATGTGTCACTATCACCTTCCTGTCAGCTTGAACCAGTCTGCCCATTCTTCTCAGACCTCTCATGAGCAAGACATTGTCACCCACACAATTCACTGTAAATTTAGAGACTGTTGTTGGTGAAAATCCCAAGAGATCAGCAGTTTCTGAGATAATCAAACCATCCCGTATGGCAGCAACAGTCATTCCATGGTTAAAGTTACTTAGATCACATTTCTTCCCCATTCTGGATGTTTTGTCTGAACAACAGTTGAGCCTCTTAATCATGGCTGATTAGATATTTACATTAATAAGCAGGTGTAACTAATAAAGTGGCAGTTAAGTGTACTAAGTAATTATCCAACTCATGAAAGCTGTTGCAAGGTTTTTTCATAGCAATTTCCTGTAGTACAGTGAGAGAAGGTAGAAAGTTTTGCTTAAGCTCTTTCACAATGTAAATGATGCCTTTGCCTTTTTTTAAATAAGAGGCTCATCTCAAGAATTGACAATTACTTTTCCTTTCAGCATTTATCTACAAATGCCGATGTGGATTATGGCATGGCTGTTCAAATGATGCCTTCATATTATGCTGAGAGACAGTCCAACTTTCCTAGAGGTGTACGTACAAGCAAAATTTATATGGTAAGGTGAAGGAATAAACCAGAATTTAACATTGGTTCAGATGTTTTTTGATGTTGTAAGTGTACAGATTTTCCCATTTAAAAGTTCATTTCCTGATCAGAAAAAAAATACAGTAATTCCACATGGAAGTATAAGTTTATTTATTTGGAAATTGAATTCCTTTTAATCAAATTTGCGCAATGTTAATCAGGATTGGCAGATGAGAAGCACAAAATCTGAAGAGGGAGCAAATAAAGATTAGTAATGATTTTGAAAATGCATACACAAAAGATTGCAACAAATTCCCTATACTCTTGAGACAACTTAAAAACCCACACTATTACGAGAAGGAAAACGCGATGCTTGCTCACATCAGAACTGTTTTGCCAGAACCACACAAACCCACAATTTTGAACACCTGATAGGATAGGTGTGGGAAAGCAAATAGGGAACAGCACAAGTCCCTCATTAAAATATTCACCATTTTCATTTGAAAATATTTCACTACCTTCATCGTTACTTGGTCAAAATTTTTTATGACCGTGCACAAGGTGGCAACTTTGAGCTGCAGTATTACAAAAAGTTTGCTTATAGCTATCGCACTTCATGGGCAAATGAGAATGAAAATAGGGGAAACAAATCCCAGTAAGATTCACATTATGTGAACCAATATAGATAATATATATAGGTTATATCTCTATGTTCATTAATGTAGTTTCCTAATGTGCACAGCAAGAGTAAAATAGCAATCCACAAAATGAATTCTGATTGCTGAGTACAAACCAGGGAATGTAATGCAAAAATGACGTTTTGTTTGTGAGTCAGTAAATAAACAAACTGATTTGATACAGAGAAGAGCTGGGATGTTAAATGCATAAGTTGGAGTTTTGCATTATGCAAAATTACTCAGAGGATTTGATTTGAGCATTATACAGATGTTATTTTAAATTAAATCCCTGCATCTCCTTGCTTTGTGGCTAATTCTGTTTGCAAATTGTGAATGTGTTCTTATCTAAAAGTACTTTCAATTCATCTATTGAAAATTATTTTATTAACCCTAATGATGAACTATTATAGGCAGAGATAGTCACTTCCTGCTGTGAGCAACAGTTTGAAAGACTCAAACTGTGATGTTGACATGAGCATTCTTGATTCCGTCCTACAGCAAACTGTTTGGTTAATCCTCGGCATCACCTCACCAAGACAGAGTCCTTATGTCCAATGGTAAAATAAGAGACCTTGAGCAAGCTGTCTATGGTCTATGTGTCTGTGTCTAAGTTCTCTAGTTTGGCAGAGTCAGTTAATTTGGAGTTCACCACTTCACTGATATCTGGGAGGAGGAGAATGTGTCTAGTAACTCCAGAGCTATAACTTTGGCCACATTTGAAAATGCTAAAACTAATTGTAATGGTAACAGAGGAACCTTTCTGCTATCTGCCAGTTAATACATTTTCAGAGCCTACTTTAATTGGCTTCTCACAGTGGTTGATGGTGAATATGATTTAATCTGCATGTCATTTCTGCTCCTTGACCACTCAGAGTGGAGATGTAGCATTCATAGGGAATACACAGAGCCTCAATGTGTAAATAGTGCAAAGTGCCTACTAATTCTCACAGTAGCTGTGCCAGAGTCTGCAGGTCTTGTATTGACCTTTATGGTCACATTGGATCTTGCAAAACTGCAAAGAACTGGTCTGTGTATGAAAACAGGTTCACTTGGTAGCTTATCGATTCACTGTCAGTTATATCTTTCTGCTTTACTCATTTCCACTGGAAAGAGGAGATTGAACCTGAGGTACTGAATTTTATCTGGTCTTTCATAAAGTAGATTTTTTGTCTGGAATTAATTAGGAAATTTAATTTGTTTATAACTTTTGTAAAATAGTCAATTTACACATTTTTTCTGGGGGTGGGGGTGGAGTTGTGCTTTGTAAACAATGCATACTGTCATATAGTAGACATACAGTATATTAACATTGTAGGATTTCTCTTTTTCCACAATGTTGAATTCTGGTTCAAGTCTGCCAATATGAATGTGGGGGATTTTATTTATCCCACTGTCAAAGAAAAGTTTTCTTGATCTTGTTTCATTTATGGAAGCTTTTTCATTTTCTCCACTGATACTTCCAATGCTATTAGTCTTTTACTTCTAAAGAGCAAGAACAAAACCTTAGAGATGTTGGTCAGTCCTGTTGTTGCAGAGTTGAACCTTTTTTAAAGAAAGGTCATTTTGGCTTTCATCTTGGTCTTTAGTCAAATACCTTTCCTCTACTGAACTGATTCAGTTAGACTAGATTTGATCATCTGACTGTAAAATAACTAATATTTGCTGGGCAGCAAACCATGGTGTCTCTGGCCTTAGAAGGTATAAAGTTAACTAATACCTTTGTTTCATGATAATGACCATTGTTATACATTTCAAAAGGCCTGCAGTGATCAGCATTGTATAATATTAAAAAAGTGCACTTGCTCATTGTTCTATACAAGTGCCTGCAAGCATTACTTGCTAAAGAGAACTTTCAAATTAAGTTAAAATAACCTTTTATAGAAATGCATTGGTGGCTATCCATCAGAATAGATGGAATACTATACACTTCAACAAGAGAAAAGTTTTAAGTGGGAAACTCACCAAGTGGTTAGCTGAGAAATGTTAACAATAGTGTCAAACATAGGAAAAACCCTATAATTGCGCAGTGAACTCTGAAGATTATACTTGGAAAAGCAAGAGTGACAAAAAGATGAAGGGGAAAAACTGGAGTATAAGACAAAGCTACACACACAAAATGCTGAAGGAACTCAGCAGACCAGGCAGCATCTGTGGAAAAGGGTACAGTTGACGTTTCGGGCTGAGACCCTTCAACAGGACTGGAGAGAAAAGGGAGGTCATGGATAGACATATCGGAATGGGAAGTGGAATTAAAATAGGTGGCCACTGGGAGATCCCACTTTTAGAAAGCACAGGTGCTTTCTATCTATGTCCTCCTCTACTGTTGTGATGAGGCCACCCTAAGCACCTTTTATTCTGTCTGGGTAGCCTCCAACCTGAAGGCATGAACAAATTTCCAGTAATGACCCCTCCCCTTCGCCATTCCTCATCCATCTCCTTATCTCCTGTCTGCCCATTGCCTCCCTCTTGTGCTCCTCCCCCACTTTTCTTTATTCCATGGCCGCAGGGCCTCTGTCCTCTTCTGTCAGATTTCCCCCTGCCTCCACTTCTCCAGCCCTGTATCTTTTTCACCAATCAACTTCCCAGCTCTTTCTATCATCTTGTGTTTCTCTCTCCTCTCCCCCCACCTTTTAAATCTGCTCTTCAGCTTTTTTCTCCAGTCCCGCCAAAAGGTCTCGACCCAAAATGTTGACTGTACTGTTTTCCATAGATGCTGCCTGGCTTGCTGAGTTCCTCCAGCATTTTGTGTGTGTTGCTTGATTTCCAGCATCTGCAGATTTTCTCTTGTTTGTACAAGACAAAGCTATCAAGTAATATCTAAAAAGTGCTTCTATATAACTTTTAAAAGGTAATTTTAGAAAATGCATCAGGGGAATGATACAAATCAAGGAGACAAAAGAATCAATAAAATAAGTGCTTGGATCCTTTTCACAATTATTTATAAGTAACATCCCGAAACTAATAGTAAATTGTGGAAAAAGTAGAAAACAAAAATTACATTAAATAGGGAAATGGTACCTTCTGATTTCTTAAAACATTTGCCCAATAATTCCCTGGATTATGATAGATTCATCCAAAGATCTCTAAAGTTGATATTAAAAGTTGATATTATTTTAAACTTGCCAAAATTCGCTGGATGAGTGGGTGATGTTCAAAGTGATTATTCAAAGATACTGTGACAAGCCATTACTTGGGTAAATGCAGCAAGCTTTTTTTGAAAGGAAATTGTGTATGCTTCATGTATTTTTAGGTTTTTGGTAAGGTGTTATTTCAAACTTTGATTGTTAGAAGATTAAACGATATGATTTGTGAGGTAACATAGGCATGAATAGAAAACTGGATCACTAATAGAAAAAGAGACTGGGTTTGGAGATTTGTCTTTTTTTGGGTTGGCAAAATTTATTGAATGATATGCCACAGGGATCAATACTGGGGCTTCAACTTATTCTATTTTCATAAATGATTTGAAGGAACTCAAGGTGCAGTGATACAGTTGATAAATTTATTGATAAGACAAAGGACAGCAAAATTATAAAGATGTCACAAAGAGGAAGATGGGTTAAGTGAGTGGATGGTGGTCCATCAAATGAAGTATGATGGAGGTGGAGGGGGATGGGAAATATAGATAGGCATTTTTAAATGAGAGATTGCAGAGAGGTTTTGGGATTAGTGCATGTTTTGCAAAAATAAACTAATGCAGGTAGATTAAGTTATTAAGAAAGCTAACAATGTTCTTGTTTTATTACAATAAAAATTGGATGCAAAAGTATGGGGAAAATAAATTGCTAAAGGAACTCAGGTAGCATCTCTGGAGAAGAATAAACAGTTGATGTTTTGGGCTGAGACATTTCCCCAGGACTGGAAAGGATGGAGGTGGAAGATAGAATAAGAAACAGAGTTGGATGACTCCTTTTTAAACCTTGTCCTCTGTTTTTTATATAGAAATATCTGATATTATTTTTCCCTCCTCAGCAGGATCCTCCATCTTCAGCACAGCAATCACTTACCCCAGGGGATGGAATCCTGGGTCCAGTGCCTTTGGGAAACATAATGAATAATATCAAGGTAACGGTCAAATCCATTTCAGTTGACTGGTCTAAGAATTTAAATATAGATTATTTTATTGCTTGTTTAAGTGCATTAAATACCATAGGGAGAATTAAGTTATACTTTCTGTTCAGGTTTCAGTGGATTTGTATAGTAATAGTGCTTAACTAACACAATGCCAGCAATAACTTGATCATTCAAATGAAACATCTGCCCTCTTTCTGTATTTGTATTTTATTTTGTCAAAATAATGTATGTTAAAGAATTGTTAAAGTCATTACTCCGTCAACATCAATAAAACGAATGATGTGGTTTTTATCACAATGCTGTGGTGTGAACTTGCAATGTACAATTTAGCTGCCTGGATTTCTGCATGATAGTAACCTAACTGTATTTCAACATTTATAATAAGTTTTTCTGTAAAAAAAAATCATTTTATTAATACAAATATGACTGTTTTCCTTTTGAAGAGAAGTGATATTAAAGATAGAATCTAATTAGCTGTTCTGATGTCCAAGGATATTTTCTTTGTTTTCCCTTTGCCATTTTCTTCTGAAGGTTTTTGTATATTGAATTATGTTCTGTAGGTACTTAACTATATTTATTGATCATTATTTAGAAAAATGTTCAGTAATATTTTACAGTGTTAAAGATGATTTATAGTATTTTTCTGTGATTTTTGTCTTGGGCAAGCTATCAAACCAGGAGAATCAAAGCCTATTCTTATTTACACATGGTATCTAGATAATAACTAGATGCAAGTAGACAGCAAAATGTAACTTTACATATAGATTGCATATACATAAGGTGGTGAAGATCGCAAATAGGTGCTTGCTTATCTGTCTCGGAATTTAAGAAGGTCATCTTTGTCATGCTTTTCAGTCATTTGTGGATAATCCAGAAGATTTGGTTTATCTTCCTACTTAACTATATGACTCACAGCAAATTAGTGACATAGAAGTATTTGGTAGGTCACAGGAAACAAGCATTTGGCAGAAACCGCACAGTCATGAAGAGTTGGAGAGAAAGAGCAAACTCCACACAAATAGTATCTGAGGTCAGGATCAAACACAGATCCCCAGAGCAATGAGGCTCTGGGACAGCTTCTTCTGCCAGGCCATCAGACTACTTAATTCATGCTGACACAACTGTATTTCTATCTTACACTGACTATCCTGTTGTACATAATATTCATTATAAATTACTATAATTGCACATTTGCTGCTTTGTCATCACACTGACTCCTAAAATTAAAGCTTCTAAAAGAGCAAATATGTAATCAACAATGCAGCATTGGTTGCCGGCAGGTGGTAAGAGTGGACTCCCTCACCTCTACCGCTCTGAACCTTCATAAAGGTGCCCTTCACGGCTGTGTAATAAGCCCCCTCCTTTACTCTCTGTATACCCATGACTGTGCCATCACCCACAGCTCCAATTTGCTAATTAAGTTTGCTGATGACAGTACACTGATTGGCCTAATCTCAGATAATAACGAGGCAGCCTACAATGAGGAAGTCACCACCCCAACACGGTGTCAAGAAAAACAACTTCTCCCTCAATGTCACAAAAACAAAGGAGCTGGTTGTGGACTACAGGAGGAATGGAGACATTGATGTAGATATCAGTGGGTCTGGGGTTGACAGTGTGAACTTTAGGTTCCTCGGCATAAACATCACTGAGGATCTCACATGGTCTGTACATACTGATTGTGTGGTGACAAAGGCACAACAATGTCTCTTTCACCTCAGACAGTTGAAGAAGTTTGGTACGGCTCCCCAAATTCTAAGAATTTTCTGTAGGGGCACGATTGAGAGCATCCTGACTGGCTGCATCACTGCCTAGTATGGGAACTGTACCTCCCTCTATCGCAGGACTCTGGAGAGAGTGATATGGACAGCCCAGCACATCTGTAGATGTGAACTTCCCAATATTCAGTACATTTACAAAGACAGGTGTGTAAAAAGGGCCCGAAGGACCATTGGAGACCCAAGTCACCCCAACCACAAACTGGTTCAGCTGCTACTATCCAGGAAACGGTACCACAGCATAAAAGCCAGGACCAACAGGCTCCAGAACAGCTTCTTCCACCTGGCCGTCAGACTGCTTAATTCATGCTGATGCAACTGTATTTCTATGTTATACTGACTATCCTGTTGTACATAATATTAATTATAAATTACTGTAATTGCACATTTGAATGGAGACATATGTAAAGATTTTTACTCTTCGTGTATATGAAGCATGTAAGTAATAAAGTCAATACAATTCAATTCAACTCCCTGACCAGAATTAGTACAGCATTCCAAGCAGGACATAAAGAATAGAGTTTAATTGATTGTGAGGGATCAGTAGGGAAAAATGTTAATAGTTGAAAATGTTAGTGTGACAAGGAGCAAAATAACTGGCAGTTTGTGAGAAACTAGCAGAGGCTCAGTTGTTTGCATTGGGATGAACTGAAGTGCAAATGTGTCATTTGCATTAATAGCCAACACAACCGAGGGATGTGTTGAGGGCAGCCTGTAAGTGTTGCCACACATTCTGACACCAATATAGTATGCCCAAAATATTTAGCAGAATAACACAAGTTGTTTTATGGGAAGGATGTAATCGAGAAATGGAGGTCATTTAAGGGTGAAATTATGAGGGTACAGAATCTTTATGTTCCTGTTAGGGTGAAAGGAAAGGTTAAAGGTTTGAGAACACCATGGTTTTCAAGGGATATTAGAAATTTGGTTCAGAAAAAGAGGGATGTCTACAATAGATATAGGCAGCATGGAGTAAAGGAATTGCTCGAGGAATATAAAGAATGTAAAAGGAATCTTAAGAAAGAGATTAGAAAAGCTAAAAGAAGATACGAGGTTGGTTTGGCAAATAAGGTGAAAGTAAATCCGAAAGGTTTCTACAGTTATATTAAAAGCAAGAGGATAGTGAGGGATAAAATTGGCCCCTTAGAGAATCAGAGTGGTCAGCTATGTGTGGAACCGAAGGAGATGGGAGAGATTTTGAATGATTTCTTCTCTTCGGTATTCACTAAGGAGAAGGATATTGAATTGTCTAAGGTGTGGGAAACAAGTAAGGAAGTTATGGAACCTATGACAATTAAAGAGGTGGAGGTACTGGCGCTTTTAAGAAATTTAAAAGTGGATAAATCTCTGGGTCCTGACAGGATATTCCCCAGGACCTTGAGGGAAGTTTGTGTAGAAATAGCAGGAGCTCTGACGGAGATCTTTACTATGTCATTAGAAACGGGGATTGTGCCGGAGGATTGGCGTATTGCTCATGTGGTTCCATTGTTTAAAAAGGGTTCTAGAAGGAAGCCTAGCAATTATAGACATGTCAGTTTGACATTAGTGGTGGGTAAATTAATGGAAAGTATTCTTAGAGATAGTATTTATAATTATCTGGATAGACGGGATCTGATTAGAAGTAGCCAGCATGGATTTGTGCGTGGAAGGTCATGTTTGACAAACCTTATTGAATTTTTTGAAGAAGTTACGAGGAATGTTGACGAGGGTAAGGCAGTGGATGTAGTCTATATGGACTTCAGCAAAGCCTTTGACAAAGTTCCACATGGAAGGTTAGTTAAGAAGGTTCAGTCGTTAGGTATTAATGCTGAAGTAATAAAATGGATTCAACAGTGGCTAGATGGGAGAGGCCAGAGAGTAGTGGTGGATAATTGTTTATCGGGATGGAGGCCGGTGACTAGCGGGGTGCCTCAGGGATCTGTTTTGGGCCCAATGTTGTTTGTAATATACATAAATGATCTGGATGATGGGGTGGTAAATTGGATTAGTAAGTATGCCGATGATACTAAGGTAGGAGGTGTTGTGGATAATGAGGTGGATTTTCAAAGCTTGCAGGGAGATTTATGCCGGTTAGAAGAATGGGCTGAACGTTGGCAGATGGAGTTTAATGCTGAGAAGTGTGAGGTTCTACATTTTGGCAGGAATAATCCAAATAGAACATACAGAGTAAATGGTAGGGCATTGAGGAATGCAGAGGAACAGAGAGATCTAGGAATAACTGTGCATAGTTCCCTGAAAGTGGAGTCTCATGTAGATAGGGTGGTGAAGAGGGCTTTTGGAACGCTGGCCTTTATAAATCAAAGCATTGAGTACAGAAGTTGGGATGTAATGCTAAAGTTGTACAAGGCATTGGTAAGGTCAAATTTGGAATATTGTGTGCAGTTCTGGTCACCGAATTATAGGAAAGATATCAATAAATTAGAGAGAGTGCAGAGACGATTTACTAGGATGTTACCTGGGTTTCGACAATTAAGTTACAGAGAAAGGTTGAACAAGTTAGGTCTGTATTCATTGGAGCGTAGAAGGTTGAGGGGGGATTTGATCGAGGTATTTAAAATTTTGAGTGGGATAGATAGAGTTGACGTGAACAGGCTGTTTCCATTGAGAGTAGGGGAGATTCAAACTAGAGGACATGATTTGAGAGTTAGGGGGCAGAAATTTAAGGGAAACACGAGGGGGTATTTCTTTACCCAAAGAGTGATAGCTGTGTGGAATGAGCTTCCTGTAGAAGTAGTAGAGGCCAGTTCAGTTGTGTCATTTAAGGTAAAATTGGATAGGTATATGGACAGGAAAGGAGTGGAGGGTTATGGGCTGAGTGCGGGTAGGTGGGACTAGGTGAGATTAAGGGTTCGGCACGGACTAGGAGGGCCAAGATGGCCTGTTTCCGTGCTGTGATTGTTATATGGTTATATGGTTATAACACAACAAAGCATCAGCACAATAAGCTCCTTTCCTAACCATCCACAAATCTCAGGTACTGATGCTGCCTCCAACCTGCAGTCCTTGGCCTTGGACACTCAGACTAGCAGAAAATTGGATCTCCAGCCTTCAGTCCATGACCCAGACTTGCAGACATAAGAATTATGACTTCCAGATATGCTGACAGGGGCTTCAACCTTCAGGCTTTGATCTCCAAATTTGCTGACGTTGGCCTCCAGTATCAACCCCAAGATCTGCTGAGCACGAGACTTTGGACTTCTAGTCTTGCACAGACCTCAGACTCCAGGACTCACTGACCTGGGGTTGAGCAGCCTCATCCTCAGGGCCTGCCAGCTACAGTCCTTGACCATAGGGATCGCTGGTCTTCATCCTGAGCCTGGACCCGGACTCCTACCACCATTTACTACCTCTAATCTCTAACACCCCCTCATCCCTGTCCCTAAATCCTAACTTGACCACCTAACACCCCACAATGTCCTGAAAATGTACCAGGTAGGTTAATTGATCATTGTAAATTGTCTCATAATTAAGTTGAGTTCAATCAGGATTGATGGGAGTTGCTGGGCAGTGCTGTTCAAAGGGCTGGAAAGGCCTTTTCCATGCTGTAGCTTTAAAAATGAATATCCCTATGAATTTTTAAAAAATAAGCACATATAAGCCATAACCTCAATGGACCTTGCACCTTGACGCTTTCTTGACCAGACATCTTTATCATTGTATACAAATTTGTTCTGTTTACGATGAAGTAAAAGTGGTTCAGCTTAAGCTTTGCATGTTCATATATAAAAAGTACTGGGCAATGAAATCTGTGTCCACATCTTTAGCCCTGAGTTCAGCTATTGTCTGAGCTCTGGACTAGATAGAAATTAAAACTGTTACAAATTTTGGTGTTTGTGGAAGTTAAAAGAAATCTCATATACTGCATGCAACTCCCAACCCCCTCCCCCTCCACATCATTGTGTAGTTATTTAAAACACTCAAAATATTCAATTTCAGGTATTACTTTTTCATCCAGTAGTTCATTTGCTCTCATTTTAGACAGCTTCCTACACTTCCACCAGATTGAACTGATGCAGTTTCAACAGTAGAATTCCCAATTTAAGAGTATGGAAATTTGCGAGAATTCAGTAGACACTGCAGAAATCTTGGAGCCATTGTTTTGATTGAAAGACTGCAATGAAGCCATTACTTTAGAATGAACCAGTTTTCCAATGAAGGTTTTTGTAGATGAGTTGCCTTTATAATTTGAGGGAGTCCTGAGGAACAATGGAGATCTACCAAACACTGGTGCTTTGAGTTTTGAAATATAGTTAGACCCTTGATAAGGTGACATGATTTCAGACTACTTCAATGAGTTTTGATATGTCCATTTCATTAGAGGTTATTATATAATGATTAGAAATGGAAACAGTTTGTTTGCTCAGCTTCACCTTTAAACACTCTTTCCTCCTTTCATCTTTCTCCACAGCTGACACCATCATTGGTCATAACAGTGATCAAAGGTCAAAGCTGATAGGTTTTTGTTACATATGGTAGGTTTTTGTTACGTATGGTTCATTTGCTGGAGTATCTTTATCTGATATTCTGATTTCCAATGAAAAAAATAGTGTGGCTATCAAACATACCTTTGACGCATATTTTTGCGTGAATTTGAGATTGAGCTCTTGTTTCTCTTTAAGTCTCCAGTGACTGGCCAGAAACGTGCATCTACCTACCTCCTACCTTCCCCAGAAGTGAGCCCTGACGGCAGCTACGTTGGCCAACACTCGCAAGGCCTGGGTGGTCATTATGCTGATTCCTATCACAAGAAAAAGAGAATATTTTGATATGCAATTACTTAGCTGTTCTTTCTTTTACTTAATGCTGGGACATTGTTTGAAATGTGAAACTGTCCAATGCCAGTTCATTTTTGTTTAGAAAAAATGGATTTTAAATTCAGTTTTAATGAAAGTTCTTTAAATTTTATTTGTTGAAATTGAATTTTAAAAAAATACTTTTGACCTCCTCTGCACTGCACCCCTGAAGCAGGTTGAGTGAGATTAACATGCATTTAGGTTCACACTTGATGCAAGCTGTTCAGGCATAATTGTTTGAATCTAGCTGTACAATCTAGTTTCAAATTGGAAGATTTTGCAGAGTCGAACCAACTTTAGCAAATTTAGTTGAATTTGGAGCAGTTCATAATATTTGAATGTTTCACTGTATGATGGTGTTTGGGGAAGGGAAATGGACTATGAAAAGATAAATGTAAATCCCTTTCTCACTTCAATTTATTTTAACCCTCCAATCACTTCACATCATGTACACTTTAGTTATTGAACTACACTATTTAAAAAATTAATTAGGTCACAAGTTTATACCATACATTCAAAATGTACATGGAAATAAGTTTTAACCATGGATAACCCACTTGCTCTCTGACTGCATGGACTTGTTTATTTGATATAGTTTTGTCTTTAGATTTACACTATGCAGTACACACTGTCTCCACAAACCAAAGCAAAAATGTTCATTTTTGTGTAAGATTTTAATACTTAGGCATTTTCAGCTATTTTTTAAAATTCCCTCATTCCCTCAAAGAGATGTTTTTTTTTCCCTTGTTGATTTGAATGTTTCTGCTGGGTCCATGTTTTCTTGATTGAATAATTATTTTGAGAATTTTCAATTTATTAGTGTGTTGCATACTGGTTAGTGGAATGGAATTGTTTGGGAACTATGGGTTTGCAGTGTTTGCCTAGGAAAAATATGGGAGTAATTTCACTGCAGTTGAACCTTAAACATCTTTTGCCTGTTTTTGAAGAGCAAAGCAAATCTTGATTTCCCACCTCTCCTCCCACCCCCACCCCCATTTTTCTTTGTCCTTTTTTGTTTTATTAGGTGAATTTAAGAGTTTTTAAAAAAGCATTCATCTTGGCTGTCCCAAGGCATTATCTTAATATTGTGATACTGTAATATTGTTTGTACTACCTGAAACCTTCATGATCTAGCTCAAATTTTACCAAAAGGGCATTTGCGGGAAAACCTGAAGTGGCTATGTCAAATACAATTTGTTCTGGAAATAAAATTGTCTGTTTAATTCAGGTCAGAACGCCTTTTTGTTTTGCTCACTACTGTTGTGTCAGAATAGTTAGTTGGGAGAGTTGGAAAATTCAAGTACTATATGCCGATTAATTTATTAATGAGTTTTGTGGATGAAGTCCTGTCACCAAATGTTCCCAGGAAGCATTCCCTTTACAAATATTTAACAGTATGAGGACAGAATGAGATAAAGAGATTATTGGAGCAAATAGCAGTGGGTTCAATACTTACTTATTCTGTAAGTTGTCTATGATGCCAAAAATAATAATGGCCACTTAAGTTGATTTGAATAGTAATATAGATAAATTAGTGGTAGTTTCTGTATTTTGTGATAATGCTTTTACAAAGCACTTAAGGTATTCAGTGAAGCTAGAATAACACTTGACCCACATAAGGGTAATAGTGAAGGACACCCTGGAGAAAACTGATTCACTCCTTTTTATGAGTCAACTTGGATTATATGGAATCAACTTTGACTCTAGTTGATACTTCAAAAATTGTTTAAAACCTTTGCACATGTGCAATGCTTGATTCAGTGCAGATGGTTGTTACTCTGTTTTTAAACCATTTGAAATTTAATGATTGGTTACTAATATAGATCTTGAGTGTGGTGGCTTTATTTGTAATACTGTTAGCTGGAAGCAGGAAACTGACAATCCATGCTATGTTTGTTGTTACTGATGTGGTTACCCTTGATGAATGTAATTGTGCAGAAGCAGCTATTGTGGAACAGAAAGTGCAGTGTCAACAAGGCTAACAAGGTGTAAGTGATGCAGTAGTGTTCTAAAGAAAGGAGATTCAGATAATAAGTTCAACCTGCCCATTATCCACCCTTTTTGAAGCTGAATTTAACAATCAGAAGTTCCTAGTCATGATTGAAGCAAAAGTTAATGTTATCTAGTTCTATCTTGTGTTTTGTCCTACAAGTCTGTCCTGCAATCCTCTTCATTCAATGGTGAATATATGATCCGCGAGTTAATCAAATAGGCAATGATAATCCAGAACTGATAGCTTCTGAAGTACTCCAGAAGGTTACTCTGTACCATCTAAATAGTTTACAATCTATTTGCTGTTTAAATACCTTTATAATGATCAAGTACAAGAGAGCGGAATTGTCCAAGTGCAATGGCTGCAATGGCTTTTCTCCTTTAAAACTCTCCCACAGAAGCCTCCTGTCATTGTTGGATATGACAAACAACCAACTATAATGGTGAGAATAATCAGTGTCATAAAAAGTAAATCTTTTGAGGAAATTATTTATCTTGCAGATATTAAATAATGTGACATTCGGGTTGATACTTTCCATATGGTATTTGATATTTTGATATTTACCATATGGTTTAGTTTGTTCATATCTCCATATATGCAAATAAATAGCTTGTACCATTGCACCTTCTGGTACTGCTTTTACTGGATTTCTGTTCAACTACCAAATTAATATTTGTGTAGATTTCTAAATGTTTTCAGTCTAATTTTTCCAGCTGTATGTCAGCTTTGTGCAGCTTTCACCAGGTCTTAGTACCAAAAGAAATGGCCATAAATGGGATGGATAAGAAATAGTCCAATTAGCTACTCTTTTTTTGCTTTTTTCTGAAAGCCGCTTACCATCTCTTAGTTGTTGATTATAAGCTTGTCTCGGAGGCAATGACTAATTTTCAGGACATCAGTACAGGCAACCCATCAAAATCAAGCAAGCAGCAGGAGAGGATACAAGTACAGATGCAATTTAAAAGTAGTGGATTTTGCTGATGGAAAATTAAATTACAAGATGGAAGGTATTATAAAGAGAATTTGCCAGGGTGGGTGAATCAGAAGAAAAGAATGTAGGAATGGAGGAATTTGGTGAAACAGTGACATTGGAAAACTGGTTGCTGAGAATGACATTGAAATACATATAAAAATGAAGTTGGGGCAGATTTATCAAAGTCTCTGTTTACCTGAAGGATGAGCTTAAAGATCAGATTTTGGATAAGATGAATTGTGAAGGAAGGCTCATGTCAAGCTTGGAGGGCTAAGACAAGAACCTAAGAAATAGGAGTAAGAGTTGGCAGTGGTCCTATGTGCCAGCTCGGCCACTCATTAACTTTATGGCTGATGTTCTACCATGGTGGCATTTTCTTCAATGTTACTTTGCAATTGGTATAAAATGAACTGAATGTACAAAGTACATTTATTATCAAAGTATGTATGTGGTATACAACTCTGAAATTTGCTTTCCTCAAAGACAGTAACAAAACAAAGAAGAATCATGGAACCAACTCGTCCAAAGAAAAAACATCAAACCCCCTTCCCCCACGTAAAAGGTAACAGAGAAAAAGACTGAACATACAGAATGAAAAAGAAAAACACAAAATCAAAAGGCATATTTCAGTACAGTTTAGGCTCTTCTAGGGTCTTGGAAGGATGGAGGCAAGTGATGATGTAGACATAGATGTATCTAGACTTGACGGCATGATGTCAGGCATAGTGAGTAAATGTTAGAATGCCATTGTGTTAATGGTTGTATTTATGGGAACCAGCAAAATGGCTTTGATTTTGCCAGGTCAAGTTGGTGGAAATTCAGGTGCATTTACAACCTAAGCATATACAACCAATGCACAGAGTCATCTAAACAATAGCTTGATAAAGTCAGATGACCCAATATTACAGTGGAATAAAGGGAGTTACAGAGACATGTGAAAGCAGTTGGCCAGAACTGATTAGAAAATAACACTGGCAGGAATGATGGCAGAGCAGCAATGGCTGGAATTTTTTGGAAGTAACTAGGAAGGCAAGGGATCCCAAATAGGAAGGAGAATTCTAAAGGCAAGATGATACAATAGTGGTTAACAGAAGTCAAAGCCACCCAAAATGCCAAAGGGGGAGCATATAACAGCAAAATATTGTGGGAAGTTAGAGGATTGGGAAGCTTTTAAAAACTAACAGAGGACAACTTAAAAAAATCATTAAGAAGGTAAAAATAGAATACAAGGGTAAGCAAGCCAATAATATTAAAGAGGATACCAGAAGTTTCTTCTGATACATAAAGTGTAAAAGGCGAGAGTGGATATTGGACTGCTGGAAAATGATGCTGAAGAGGTAGTAATGGGGCATAAGGAAATGGTGGATAAACTGAATAATTAGTTCACATCACTTCAATATGGAAAATGCCAGCAGTATGGTGGAAGTTCCAGGTGTCAGGGGTCATGAAGTGTGTGAAGTTACCATTACTAGAGAGAAGGTTCTTGGGAAACTAAAAGATCTGAAGATAGATAAGTCATCTGGACCATTTGGTGTACACCCCAAGATTCTGAAGGAGGTGGCTAAAGAGATTGTGGAGGCATTAGTGTTGAATTTTCCAGCGTCATTAGATTCGGGAATGGTTCCGGAAGACTGGAGAATTGCAAATATTACTCCACTCTTCAGGAAGGGAAGGAGATAGAAGAAAGGAAAGTGCAGGCCAGTTAATCCAACCTCAGTGGTTGGGAAGATGTTGGAGTCAGTTATTAAGGATGAGGTCTCGGGATACTTGGAGACACATGATTAAAAAAGGCTGTAGTCTGCATGAATTCAAGCAAGCAAAGGCGGCACTCAAGTAGAGGGACATTATGGGCCAAGTGCAGCAAGTGAGAAGCTGTCTTGGCCTTGGGGACAGTACACCAGTCTGGAACAAGGCTGCTTCATCTCAGAAACACAGGCTCATGATGCAGGAGATACGTCGGCAGGAGGAGGTGGCAAGATGCGCAAAAGCCGTTGCTCAGACAAGACAAGGGCAATGGAGGGAGTGGAGAAAAGAAAGGTCTCCTGGAGAGAGCTGTGGGAGATGGAGACAGAGCAAGCTTCACCATCAGGGCTGCGTACGATGTCTTGACGTCTCCCATGAATCTCTGCGAGTGGTATGGAGAGGACCCCATGTGCTCCCTCTGCTGGACTTCAGCAACACTAAAGCACATTCTGCTGGGCTGCAAGACCAGCCTCACTCAAGGCTGATACACCTGACGGCACAACCTGGTGCTACGGTGTCCTGCAGCACTACTGGAAAGTCGGCGGACGTGCATCAATGCTCTCCCTGCCCCTTCATCCCACTGGCCGTTAACAGCATTTGTCCAGAAGGTAAGGGTCAAGCCAGACTCGCCACATCAAGACCAGACACCGGGTGGCTAGGCAGGGCACATGATTGGAAGATGGTGGTAGACTTAGGCCAGAGGCTCTGCTTCCCAACTGAAATCGCGGAAACCAACCTCATACCAGACCTTGTGCTATGGTTGGCCTCTCTCCATCTCATTTACATCGTCGAGCTTACATTGCCCTGGGAGGATGCAGTGGAAGAGGCCCACGAGTGCAAGAAGCTGAGGTATGCTGAGCTTGCAGCTGATGTGCAGCAACGTGGCTGGAAAGCAAGGGTGCAACCGGTCAAAGTAGACTGCAGAGGATTTGTAGCCACATCATCATCAAGGCTACTCTGGGAGTTGGGAGTGTGAGGGAAGACACACCGACAAGCAGTCAAAGACCTCTCCAGAGCTGCTGAAAAGGGTAGTCAGTGGCTCTGGATGAAGAGAAACAATTCCACCTGGGCCCCCCAGTGGGTGAATGGCATCTAGGGGGTGAGCCCAGGACGTCAGGATTCACTGCTGAACCCTCTGGAGGTGTCATGGGCCTATCAGCAAAACACTGAGGAAAGAAGGTGCCCACTTGATACCCAGAAGATGCCACCACTCACTTGGCTACCCTGCAGAGTCTATGCAGCATGTCTCAGGAGTGCAAATAAGGGATATTAACATCTAGTCCTACATAACATACCTGTCACCCATGACTTCCTAAAAGCAGAAACAAACTACTGAATAATTGTAAATTGACTAGACCTCTAGAGAAGTAATCAGTTAAAGCCCCAACTGCTGATTTTACAGTGGAGAGACATTTAATTACAACAGCTGAATATGTTGGAACCTACCATTATTTGGTGTCCTCATTGGACACACTTGGAAGAGGTTCTCCTCTGGTTTGAATTTTACTTGGCTTCCTTGATGCCACAACTATTGAAATGCTGTCTTGATATCTATGTTTCTCTCCAGGCCCTGGAATTTGGCCGATGTCCATTCTGGATATGTTCTGGGATTTTTGATCACATAACTTAATGGCATTAGGTTGACTGGCTTATATTGCGTTTCTCATTGGCCCAACATTTTGATTGTGTCTTTAGTGCAAATTGAGTATAAGTTGCAATCTCCATCTTAAGCTTATGCAAATGTTCAGTTTTAAAGTGAATTCCGTGGTTGGGAAGATGTTAGTCAATTGCCAAGGATGAGGTGATGGAGTACTTGGTGACACAGGACAAGATAATACAAAGTCAGCATGGTTTTCTTCAGGGAAAATCCTGCCTGATGAACCTGTGGGAATTCTTTGAAGAGATTACAAGTAGGATGGATATAGGGGATGCAGTGGATCTTGTAAGTTTGGACTTTTAAGAGGCCTTTGACAAAGTGCTGCACATGAGGCTGCTTATCAAGTAAAGAACCCAAGGTATTACAGGAAAGTTTCTAACATGGTTAGAGCATTGGGTGTATGGTAGGAGGCAGTGAGTGGGAATAAAAGGGTCCTTTCCCGGTTGGCTGCCAGTGACTAGTGGTGTTCCACAGGGGTTGGTGTTGGGATTACCTTTTATGCTAAGTTTGCAGTTGATACGAAGATTGGTAGGGGGCAGGTAGTGTTGAGTAAACAGGTAGGATGCAGAAGGATTTAGATTAAGAGAATGGGCAAGAAAGTGGCAAATGAAATACAATGTTGGAAAATGCATGGTCGTGCACTTTAGTAGTAGAAAAAATTGTGCAGATTATTTTCTAAACGGTGAGAAAATCCAATTATCTGAGATGCAAAGGGACTTGGGAGTCCTTGAGCAGAACACCCTGAAGGTGAATTTGCAAGTCGAGTCGGTGGTGAGGAAGGTAAATACCATGTTAGCATTCATTTTAAGAGGTCTAGAATACAAGAGCAAGGATGTGATGCTGAGGCTTTATAAGGCACTGGTGAGGCCTCACCTTGAGTATTGTGAAGAGTTTTAGACCCCTCATCTTAGAAAAGATGTGCTGGCATTGGAGAGGGTCCAGAGGAGGTTCACAAGGATGATTTCAAGAATGAAAGGTTTATTGTACAGGGACGTTTGATGGCTCTGGGTCTGTACTCGCTGGAACTCAGAAGGAAGAGCGGGGATCTCATTGAAACTTTTTGAATGTTGAAAGGCCTAGACAGAGTAGATGTGGAAAGGATGTTTTCCATGGTGGGAGAGACTTGGATAAGAGGGCCCAGCCTCAGGATAGAGGGGCACCCTTTCAAAACAGAGCTGCAGAGAAATTTCTTTAGCCAAAGGGTGGTGAATTTGTATAATTTGTTGCCACATGCAGCTGTGGAGACCAGGTCTTTGGGTGTATTTAAGGCAGAGATTGATAGGTTCCTGATTGGACATGGCATCAAAGGTTACAGGGAGAAGGCCGGGAATTGGGGTTGAGGAAGAGAAAAAACTATAGAATCAGCCATGATTGAATGGCAGAGCAGACTTGATGGGCCAGATTGCCTGATTTTGCTCCTATGTCTTATAGTCTTATTAATTTATTTTCAAAGGGTTAAATGATGTTTGTTATTTTGCTTGTGTATATGTATAAACAGTATATGTCTGCATTAGTTAACTCCATTATTCATAAAATGTGTGAAATAACATACTATTTAGAAAACTTTACATTAATTAGACTCAATCTCACAGCAGTTGAGTTCCTGTTGAATGCTTTTGCTCATCTTCTTAAATTTGTACTTTACATAGCTTCTTGTTGCTTTCTGCAACTCTGGGGGCTTTTTGAATTGAACATCTAACTCTTGGCACAGCATATAATTCAGTTGTATTTTGGGCTTGCTTTTGGACTGAATAACATGGAAACAGTGCAGTGATGGATTATGGGGAAAATGTCATTATAATAAGCATTTGACATGGAACGAAGCTACGAAAGGCTAGAGTTTAAGCATTTGGCATTTCCAATTTTTGATAATTGTTTGAAAACTTCTATACAACTTCTGACCAACTTTTAGTTCCTTTTGAAATCTTTTTGTGGTATAACATTTTAAAGATTATACAGCTTGTCAAAATACCTTTAAACAAGAAATTCAAATGTCAGGATCAGACCATCTTGTTGAGTTGAGAGTACTTTTTTTATTTTGGAACATCTTTCAAAATTTTCATATTCTTTAGAGTATACAATGCATCTGGTGCCTTAACTGCCTTAAATTCCCACTTTAGATGGAACAACACTTCAAGAAATAGTGCACTCACCTTTAAAATGACAATATCTGTGGCAGGGCTGGAAAAGCAGCCTTCTTCCATGGCAATGTACTATTGAGAGAACTTAATGTGCAGAATCTTTGCGCAGTATTCACAAACATGGGCATTTTCGCCTGCTGACTTTGATGCCATTTCCCTAGAATTTACAACTTGTTTTGTTCCACTGCCAGTTAACATTGGTTACCATGTCCAAGATTTTATTTTATAGTTTGTTACGATTGGAAAAAAAAGAGATGGTATTTCACTGAACTGGAGTTTTTTTTACTTTGTTGGGGGTCTAGTGATTTGAAGCTTAATTGGATCAGTTTGACAAAAGGTACTATTGATTCTGGAGTACTAGTCTTCAGCACAACATCTAGAATGCTACAGGGCTTGGCTATCCACAGTCTCCAATGGTTATTCCTTGTAATCAAGCGGAGGGAATCAAATTAACTGAAAACTTGCTTTTCTGATGTTTGCTCATTAGCTGAAGTCCAGAATGATCATTCACCCATCGCTTGCTAGGTGCTCCACCATAATCAAGGCTGGAGATGTTCACTAAACTTCCTGTTAGCTGACTAAACGTCCACTGCCAATCACAACTGGAAGTGAAGGGTTTTGCTTTGATCCTTTTCTGTAGGCTGGCAAAACTTTATTAAAATCATGCTGCTCCCAGTAGATAGATAGATATATATTAAGAAAGAGGATATTCTGGAGCTTTTGGGAAGCATTAAGTTGAATAAGTCATCGGGACAGGACGGGATGTACCCCAGGTTACTGTGGGAAATGAGGGAGGAGATTGCTGAGCCTCTGGCAATGATCTTTGCATCATCAATGAGGATGGGAGAGGTTCTGGAGGATTGGAGGGTTGCAGATTTTGTTCCCTTATTCAAGAAAGAGAGTAGGAATAGCCCAGGAAATTATAGGCCAGTGAGTCTTACTTCAGTGGTTGGTAAGTTGATAGAGTAGATCCTGAGAGGCAGGATTTATGAACATTCGGAGAGACTAATATGATTAGGAATAGTAAGCATGGCTTTGTCAAAGGCAGGTCATGGCTTACGAGCCTGATTGAATTTTTAGAGGATGTGACTAAACACATTGATGAAGTTAGAGCCATAGATGTAGTGTATATGGATTTTAGCAAGGCATTTGTTAAGGTACCCCATGTAAGACTTATTGAGAAACTAAGGAGGCATGAGATCCAAGGAGACATTGCTTTGTGGATTCAGAACTGGCTTGCCCATATGAGGCAAAGAGTGGTTGTAGATGGGTCGTATTCTGAATGGAGTTTGGTGGCCAGTGGTATGCCTCAGGGATCTGTTCTGGGACCCTTACTCTTTGTGATTTTTATAAATGACCTGGATGAGGATGTGGAGGGATAGGTTAGTAAATTTGCTGATGGCACAAAGGTTGGGGGTGTCGTGGATAGTGTGGAGGGCTGTCAGAAGTTACAATGGGACATTGATAGGATGTAAAACTAGGCTGAGAAGTGGCTGATGGAGTTCAACCCAGGTAAGTGTGAGGTGGTTCATTTTGGTAGGTCAAAAATAATGGCAGAATATAGCATTAATGGTAAGACTCTTGACAGTGTGGAGGATCAGGGGGATCTTAGGGTCTGAATCCATAGGACACTCAAAACTGCTACTCAGAACCGTCTCCCTTTTTTTAACATTCGGTGTCTATTCAATATTTTACATTCACCTCCAACTGGGATTCCTGAATGTGTTATTTCCCTCGATGCGGAGAAAGCATTTGATCGTACAGAGTGGAACTACCTTTTTGCAGTTTTAGAAAAATTTGACTTCGGTCAAAATTTTATCTCTTGGATCAAATTGCTGTATTTGTGTCCTACTGCCTCTGTTTTAACTAATTTTCAGAAATCCCAGTTATTTAACCTCAAACGTGGCACCCGTCAGGGATGCCCTTTAAGTCCCTTTCTCTTTGATTTGGCTATAGAACCTTTGGCGATAGCATTTCGAAATTGTCCTGAATTGACCGGGATTTGGAGAGGGGGTGTCGAGCATAAAGTTTCTCTTTATGCTGATGATTTATTACTTTTTCTTTCAAATCCGTCTACATCCTTACCTCCAATGTTTTCACTTCTTGACCAGTTTAGCCAGTTCTCTGGCTATAAACTTAATTTACAATAAGAGCGAACTTTTCCCGATTAATAAAGAAGCACAAGAATTAACATTTCGTGATCTCCCTTTTAAAGTAGTCCATAATCAATTTACTTATCTTGGAATTACAGTCACAAGGAAGTTTAAAGATATCTCTCGTGAAAATTTTGCCGATCTTGCATATACTATAAAACAGAGTCTGGTTCAATGGTCACCTCTATCTATGTCTTTGGTAGGTCATATTAATGTTGTTAAAATGTATGTTCTCCCTAAACTTTTATACTTATTTCAATCAATCCCAATTTTTATTCCTAAATCTTTTTTTGATTCCTTAGACTCTATTATTTTGTCCTATCTGTGGAAGAATAAGCGCTCTAGAATTAATAAAGTCTATCTCCAGAAACCTAAAAAAGAGGGTGGCATGGCTTTACCTAACTTTCATTTATATTACTGGGCAGCCAATATACACTGTGCTACATTTTGGTCTTTTTTCCATGGCCAACCCAAGTGCCCTAATTGGGTGGCAATGGAGTTGAGCTCCACTAAAGAACTATCTATCTCTGCACTTCTTGGCTATGTACTCCCTAGTAGTTTGTCCAGATTAATAGTTAATCCTCTTGTTAGACACACTTTGTGTATTTGGGCTCAGTTTAGGAAATTTTATGGTTTCCATGGTTTTTCCATTTCCAGCCCTGTCATACATAATCACCTTTTTCTACCCACTACGTATGACTCAGCATTCCATGATTGGTATAGCAAGGGCATTAGACATTTTGAAGATCTTTTTATTGATAATCGCTTCGCTTCTTTCCAACAGCTCTCTGCTAAGTTCAATCTGCCCAATGCTCATTTTTTTAGATATCTCCAAATTAGACACTTTATTGTTCCTTTAATTCCTAACTTCTCTGAAATGCCTGAGAAAAATGTTATGGACTTTTTTCTTTCCATTAATCCACTAGGTAAAGGTTTAATATCAAGTATTCAAGATAAATTAGCAGCCCTATGACGTGCCCCGTGGATAAAATTAAAATGGCATGGGAGCAGGATTTAAATACCTCCTTATCTGATGAGACTTGGGACTCGATTCTCAAATCGGTTAATACAACCTTTCTTTGTGCTCGCCATTCTCTTACAGTTTAAGATTGTTCATAGAGCCCTTATGTCTAAATCTAAATTATCTCGATTTTACCCTAACATCAGTCCGCTTTGTGATAAATGCAAAAGGGGCGAGGCCTCTCTCATTCATATGTACTGGTTTTGTCCTAGCTTGGAGAAATTTTGGAAAGATGTCTTTATAACGTTATCGTATATTCTGAATCACCACCTAGAACCAAACCCTTTAATTGCTCTGTTCGGTTTCTGGGTTGAGACAGATTTACGTCCGAGTTCGTCTAAGTGTCGAATATTATCATTTGCCTCTCTCCTGGCTAGATGTTTAATCCTTCTTAGATGGAGAGATGTTGCCCCGCCCACGCATGCTCAATGGCTTAATGATATCATGGCCTGCTTGGACCTTGAAAAAATTCATTATTCAATTCTTAATTCGGACTTAAAGTTCCATAAGGTCTGGAGACCTTTTATTGAGTACTTTCATAACCTTCCTCCTAACTAAGGTTTTTTTTCGGTCCCTTGCTTTCAGCTCCTTTTTCTTTAATATCTTTTTTTAATATTTTTAATATAAAGGCATTAATATCTTCTGTTGCTAAGTGTATTCACAGTTTGGGGGTTTGATTGTCCTGATTTATATTCTCTATATTGTGTTGTGGGGCTTGGGGAGGACACTAATTTTACTTGTCTTCAATTTGGGTGCTTTTTCAATTATCTTTCTCTGTATCAGATTGTTATTGTATGCTTATTTTTGCACTGTATCAATGTCCTTCATTTTGATCTGGGGTTTTTTTTATCTGTAGTTATGTAGAAAATGTATTAAAAAACTAATATAAAAAAAACTGTTACTTAGATTGACTCTGTGGTTAAGAAGGCATTCGGTGCATTGGCCTTCATCAATTATGGGATTGAGTTTAGGAGCCAAGAGGTAACGTTGCAGCTATATAGGACCCTGGTCAGACCCCACTTGGAGTACTGTGCTCATTTCTGGTTGCCTCACTATAGGAAGGATGTGGAAGTCATAGAAAGGGTGCGGAGGAGATTTACAAGGATGTTGCCTGGATTGGAGAGCATGCCTTATGAGAATAAGTTGAGTGAACTCTGCCTTTTCTCCTTGGAGCGACAGGATGAGAGGTGGCTTGATAGAGTTGTATAAGATAATGAGAGACATTGATTGTGTGGATAGTCAGAGGCTTTTTCCTAGTGCTGAAATAGCTAGCATGAGAGGGCACAGTTTTAAGGTGCTTGGAAGTAGGTACAGAGGAGATGACCAGGGTAAGTTTTTTTTACGCAGAGAGTGGTGAGTGTGTGGAATGGGCTGGCGGTGGTGGATGCAGAAATGATTGTCTTTTAAGAGACTCCTGGATGGCTACATGGAGCTTAGAAAAATAGAGGGTTAAGGATAAAGCCTAGGTAGTTCTAAGGTAGGGATGTGTTTGGCAGAGCTTTGAGGGCTGAAGGGCCTGTATTGTGCTGTATGTTTTCTATGTAGCCTTAAATGATTGATTGCACTCCTATTTCTGCACTTCAGGGTCAATTTCCTAATTTCTTGGCAATTAGCAGAGTGAGTGAAAGCTTTTAGTGCCATGTTGATGTCCATATTGTTTCTTTCAAAGAACTAGATGGGTGTCCTCGGCAGGAAGCTGGGACTCTTATCTCCATAGGGACTGTGTGGTGGTCAATCTGAGTAACATGGTCAGACACAACGTGTAGTAGTTTAGTGTGGATGATGTTGAATAGGTGAATAAACTCTTCTCAGGCTTCCAGCCGGGCACAAGTATTGATAATAATCAACATTTCAATGATAAACTGCTATCTCATCAGAGATAATACCTGGGATAGTCCAGTGGTATTTATACCCTTGAGGTCCATCCCTCCTGAATGATTAGTCCTCATCCAATCAGATTTCCACTCTTTCACCTTGCTTACAATAGAATTCCAGTTCTTTCTTGGAGCGAAACCCTTGTCTTTGTTAAAATTACTTTTTACTAGTTTTATTTCAATGGCTCCCCTCACTAGGCAATCCCAGAAGCCATTGTTGTGGCATAGTAGTTTTGTGTATTGGCCAGACATGACGCATAGTGGAAACTGTCATCAAAGAACACAGGAAGTGTATCTGTTTGGATTACCTGGAGAAATTGGCGGTAGCAGAACATTGCATTCACAGTGGCCATAGAATTGACTTCTGCACAAAACAACTGCCGCGCCAGTGGCTTTTGGGATTGTCTGGTAAAGGAAGCCATTGAAATAAAACTAGAGCTAAAGAATTTTAGCAATTAAGGTCTCTAATTAAGAACTGGAATTCAATTGTAAGAGGTGGGAGAGCAGAAATGTGATTGGTTAGTCCTCATCCAATCAGGAGGGACGGACTATGGAGGATATAAATACCACCAGATTAGTCATGCCCAGGCATCATCCATACCTTTTCCCCTGCTGGAAGCCCAGGAAGAGTTATTCGTTATATACACCGGGAAAGCACAAGATCCTTTTTCATGTTGAATAGGCATTTTACCCCTTCCTATTGGCATTCCCTATATGATTCGGAGTCCATGCAAGCTGCTGTCTGTTTTGATATTTGACCAGCCCTTGCATGCTATCAAATTTTTCATTCCTCAGGCTATATTCTATGTTATTATCTTCACTAATACTGCTTTATCAGAGGACGTAATCAAACTTAATTTACCCATGTTTGATGTGATGCCATGAAACATGAATCCAAAGCCAATGTACAAAACCCCAGAGGCAACATTACTTGACTTCAATGTCTGTCACCACCTTTTTGGCATTGGTGGAACTGGGTGGTCTTGATTGAAGGGTCTTGACAATGTGTGAAAAAAAGATACAAGTCTTAATGGCTGGTTTGCAGAACAGCTCTCTCGTTCTAATGAGGGGACTTTACGAAGTTATTTGGAGTACTATACCTTTATATTTTCCAAATTTTCTGTGGTTGATAGTCTGTTTTTATTGACAACTTCCTTTAGTTATATCAGTGATCAGTTAGGGATCAGCCATACTGTTGAAATCAAATTCTAAACAGAGATAAAGACTATATTTCCATACTAAAGTTATCAGTGAATTTGTATAGCCTAGTCCTTTACAAGATGGGTCTTCTAATGCAGTCTGTAGAATAGCAAGGTAACTTACTGTAGCTTTTAGAATTTTACTTTTAATTAAAACTTATTCTGGAAGTTGCTGTTTGATCTAAAAACTGCCTCACTCGACAAACACTTGAAATGGAGTAGTCTTATCTGCTGCACTGAAACTTGTTTTCTATGAGACTTGTATTCTCCAGTTTGTGTTCCTGGATACCCTGATTCTTGTGACCCAGGATTTTCACTTCTGCTGCTGCATTTACACAAATACAATGCATTTTCAGTGGTATTGATCACAGTAGCTGTAACCTTGTGCTTAATCTGGACACTTAATAAGTTCATGACATTATCTGTTGAATACAATTACTGTTAGTGAAGTAAAATTGGTATTGGCTCTACCTGGCTCCTGAAATGATGGGCAGGCTGTTGGCATAAATGGCAATTAAATTGAATTAGACCCCCATATGTGATTATGAACTCAAGTTTTGATTAATTTACTGCAATAACAAATCAAAGAAGAGGCTCTCTAATTTGTTTTATTAACTATTTGCATACAGGTCCTTTACTGTTAGTCTTTTAGTAATTGAAGTAATCTTGCATATTGATTGTGGATTTCCTTTAGATTTTATAAACTTAGTTTCAATGCAAGACTGCAATGCTTTTAAACCAGCTGCTATTTAAAATACACCTTCCTATCATCTAGCTTTGTTTGTAAATTCCTTTCCAGTGCAAAGTGTAATTCTTGGGAGGGATCAAAGAGAACATAAAGCTGTTAAACTACAATGAAACCTGTGGCTAAAGCAATAGTGTTAAAATGCAGTGAAGTTCAGGAATGAAGGTATTTAAAAATTGAGTGGCATTGATAGATTCTCAGTTTGTTCAGTGTGTTCCTTCCCTGCAGAAAAGACATCTGGTGACCACTTCTGCTGTGTGCTTTCATATTTGATGTATGCACAGAACTACTTGCAAGAGATGATAGAAACAGTAGGGAATATCATTTTGTTCTCAAGTTTCAATGTGTTATATCCAAAAATGTTTAGATCAACTTTATATATAGTTTAGCACTTAACAGTTTTTGGATTTTATTTAAACAAAGAAATTTACATATTGTGTTTTGTACCCCAATCATAATATTGAAGATGAATGTCAGCTTACTTAACAAATTAAAAGTAGTTTAATGCACAAGACTTTTGTTGTTAAATTGCCTTTTTGAAAAGAAAATAAGCACATCATTTCAAGAAGTTGTGATACTCTTGAATACAAATGACTTATGGCTAAAGGTGAATAAGTAATCACCTGAACAAGATGCAATGTTGTCATTCATATTTCCACTTGGTTTGAAATGAATTGTTCTATCGTAAGTTTCTAAGTCTGCAACAGGGTGAAGTTGAAATATTTATTGATATATTACAAAATATAAAACATAGAAACATTAATGCAAAAGAGTTTTCCATTGCTATACTGAAGGGCATACATCAAGTGCTCACAATAACCATGTGTTATTGATATTTTTTTGTGAAGCAAATTTCATGACATATACCTGTGATATTAAATCTGATTCTGAGCCAACACTGAATACAAAGGGCACATCAAACATCCACCAAACATGATTAAGGGCTGTTATTTTCTAAATGAAAGATGGTCTTCACTGGAGTTCTTTTCCCACTATTTCTACTAAAATTGTGCACAAATTGTAGGCACAAGAGATTCTGCAGATACTGGAAATCTTGAGCAACACAAAATGCTGGAGGAACTCAGCAAATCAGGCAGCAGCGATGGAGGGATATAAACAGTCGACATTTTGGTTCAGGATGAACAGTTCACCCTTGCTGATGAAAGGCATCGGCTCAAAACGTTTGTTTATTTCCTTCCATAGATAATGCCCAACTTTGAGTTCCTGCAGCAGTTTGTGTGTGCTGCTGTGTGCATTGGCAAACAAAGGATAATGGCCTTTGTCAGAAAATTACCCAATCCTCTCAAATAATATTTACAAAATTCAAACTGTCATCTTTGCAAGGAAAATATAGACATTTCAATTGCATGGTTCAAGAAAAACTGAAGTTTTAGCAAATTAATAGTAAATGACATTAAAAATTTTGAAGGCATTTTTGTGCCTTTTGAAGTTCTCATTTAAACACCATATAGCAGTGCATTATTTACATTGGATTATCGTAGATAGTTTAAACATACATAACAGTTGCATTACCCGGTTAAAAAAATACAATCAGTCCTCTTAATTTGACATTCGTTGAAGCAAAGACTCAAATACATTCACAAGGTTTTCAAATGTGGTTCTGTTACTTGGACTGTGTTCCCAGCACTTCTTCATATGAGAATAAACCTACAAATAAGTAAAATAACAATAAATTGTTTTTTTCCCCCAGAGCCATGAGAAATTTGACCTTTCTTAAAGTCAATGCTGCAGTAATGCATAATCATGTCTTGCATTTTGTGCAGTACAGATGGAGCAGTCAGTCATTGTATTTATCTGATATCACATTTAATGTCCCCATTTAATGAATTTTGATATTACTTAGTCATAGAAAAGTAGAGCACTGAAATAGGCTCTTCAGCCCACGCTGAACATTAAACTGCACTGGCACCACAGCCCTCCATACCCTTACCAAACTTCTTGTAATCATTGGACACTAGCAGGACCTGTCTTCCCACATCCCCTAAGAGGAGCATTCCGCTATCCTGGCTGCCATCTCTGCTGTTCTAACTGAGAAATTATAAAGGAGGAAAAATGATAAACTGTGGGGAACAAAAAAAAATTCTACCTACAGTTTATTTGCCTTCTCTGAACACTCCAAGAATGGCTGCTTCACTTGCCCCTGCCTTATTTTAATTTGTTCCTGCCAAGCAATCCCAAAAGCTGACTGGCCACTGCTCAAAATACCAAACTCAGTCTTGGACAAGCAATTGAGTTTTCATACCCTGTTCTCAATTCTGATATAATTTTGCTGAGAGGTAGGATTGTGAGAAATATAGTAAGAGGCTTTGAGGGATCAACAACTAAGTGGATGATAATAGGACAAAAACATTATCTAGAAAAATGTGAGCTTAGAACACCTTGCACAAAATACAAAACTGGTATTTTTTTCTTAAGTGATTACATTTTAGAAGAGGAGACTTCCACATGACTGAAAGCTAACATGAAGGTGTAGAACGAATTTAGAAATAGATATTCTACAATCTTTAATTGCGAAAGATTTGAACATGGGGGTTAAAGATTTTAACAGATACTTAAACAGGACAGACTGCATTTCAAGTACTGAAAACTCCAGTGTTACTGGGGGAAGGGAGGAGAGTTGCTATTCTAGAAAATGCAAGGATGAATTCTTATTGGCCAAAACATAATGTCTCGATACATTCTGAACACATTTACTCTCCTTTCCTAAAGATATGATATAAAGTGGATTCTGGATAATTGGGCCATTAGTTCATCAGGACAACTACTTATCTGGGACAAATCTTAAACAACAAAAGCTAAGTAAGAAAATAGCCAGGATTACCTTTGTTTACTTGGGACACTATGCTGCTTTAATGGGACAGGAGACTGTTGCCGAACAGTTTCTAACTAATGTCTGATACATGTACTTACGTAGCCATTAGACAACACCATGCTTACAGTGAGTTGGTTTTAAAATAGCATTAGTTGTATTTGCTTGTTTTCAAAAAGCAGCAACTTTTGTCACTGATAGATGGCAAGAAATAAGCTGCAAGACAATTCAGAACTATTCTCATCCTTGAGGTTTCAAGTATTCAGGCTTGGAGATGCCAGAAACAGCCAGGAGCGTAAGTGAAACAATTTAACTTATTTAACAAGTTAGAGACCCAAGAAGAATTTGAAATCATCAACAATAATCTTGAATGTTACATGAAGATTTGGAGGATGCAATCGTCAAAAGCATTGTTCGAAGGCAGTCCTTTATTGACACTAGGTGTCTGCACTGATTTTGTTTATTTACAGTCAAACAAAATAATAGGCAGTTATGTCTCCATCGATAATTATTAGGAACAAATACAGCTTTATACTATTGATAGTGCTCTAATTTGTTCTGTATTTCATTTAACAATTTGTTACTCAGTTAATCGGTAGTTTGTCTTTTTTATATCTTCTCAACTATTTCCGTGAACTTTGGCTAATTGGAGCAGCCATTTAATTGGGCCAAAATATACTGGTACTGATGTGTAACTGGAATCCACAGTATTTGCCATACAATTACAATGGAAATTCCCAAGGCTGATTCAAAGGATAACAAGTTTTCCCAATTGAGTGGACTAGGCATTTAAAACTCAGAATAATCTCAAAGAGATTACCTACAAAATTGTTACAGGAAATGAGAGATTCGATAGTGTATAGAATGTTATTTATTATGTAACTTGAAGTAGTTTTTATGTCTTGAATTGTACTGCTGTCTCAAAACAAATTCCATAACATATGTCAGTGATAATAAGCCAGACAACTCATACCTATTTAAGACCAAGATAAATTTCTTTATTCTAAGAAGTTCTTTGGAGTTCTCCACTGTGGAGGCCCAGTTAATTAAAATAGATCAGTAGCTTTCTGCACAAGAAGGTTATGATTACAGTTCAGAAAAATAGCACTGAAGTAGTTCAAACAACATCTGGATGAATGGTTGAGCAGATTCAATTTTGAAGTGTTTTATGTTCTGTTTCTACCACTGGAAATATACCTCTATCCCAATCTTTCCCCTTTTCACTGCCCAATCCAAGGGTAGCAATGCTATTCATGTTCAATTTTGAACATGACATGTACTTAAAGGAGGCCATTCTCCCCCTAATGCCATTAAGAAAGATCAGAGCTGCTATTATGTTTCAGTGCTGCTTTCCTTGATCCCTTTTAACATCCAGAGGTGAAAAAGCTAATAATCTGCTGTGGCCTTATTAGACCAAGGCACTTCTGGTCTTTTACTTAATTCCTTTTGCAATTAAAGACTACATACTTGCCTTCCCAAGTATCTGCTTGTTAAGCTTTGGTGAATCCTTCAAGGACAATTCTAAGAACATTCAAACTGAATAGTTTTAATATTATTTTTGATTAAATTCATGCCCATAAGTTGAATTGTGCTGTTGATCAGATTAGTGATAATATATACAATAATTGAGTATTATACCTCCTCGGGGCAATGTGTTGGACAGGGCAAGCGCTTGCCTTCTTCGAGTACACGCACAAGCCTTGTGACAGTCATCTGACCTTGAGTAGGACCAATCAATTTCAGGAATGTCTGAGAAATGATCAAAAATTGTGCAATTTTAGATATTGTAATAACAAAGGTTAATACAGAAATGCTGGGAAAGACACAACAACTTACATTCATTGGACTGTGTTCAGACTCACAAAATGTCATCAATTCATACAAAGTGACACCGAAAGACCACACATCTGAAGCAATGTAGAATTTGCAATGTATCAGACATTCTGGTGCATACCTGGAGAAGTAAATTCGATTTGCAATGAATTAGTAATGTTACAAGTGAGACTAAAACTCTTCATAAACTTGCTTTCATTTTTAAATTGAATACTGGAGAGACCATTTTAAATTGAAATTCTTTATTGCTCAAAGTAGAGATACACATAACCATTGAACAGAATATTTTCCCACCCACCCTGTTTAGTGCTCGGTATTTTGAGGGAAATTGTTAGGACACTGCTGTCTTCCTTTTTCCCCAATATCCCAATATATAACTATCCACCCTTTTCTTCCAAATGCTACAATTCATTTGAACATTTGCAAAAATATCTACTTCCTAAATGAAAGTTACTGATATGCCAAATGGCACCAGACGGTAATTCCTTATAGTCTTCTCTGTTTTTAGGATATCTTCAATGATGTATAATGAGACTAGATTAGCAGCAGAGTTGATGAAGATGCGAAGAATCCTACTTGAGCTGCATCTCTTGCATTAGAGAACTGTGCTAAACTCCCATTTATTTCATATGTGTGCCCAATTCGACACATTGCACAGTTTTCCTTAATTAAAGCTTCATGCTGCAACTACCTTGAGTTATATGGTAAGAATTTTTTTTTGTCTTGTATGCATACTACTGCAGACCACACAAAATGTATGGTAAGCCATGGGAAAGCTGAACAATGTTGAAAATAACTTACTTTTTATTAAGAAATGACAGGAGAAGGGGTGATAAATGGTGTCTCAGTAACAATAGATTCAACAGTGATTTAATTGTTAGTACTCATACACCAAAGGCCTTGCATGACGTGCCTTCACCTGGTGCAGCAGATTTGCATGTTGTCGGCATGACCAGTTGCTCTGGTTTCCTCCCAATTCAGGTAGGCTAATTTAACACATCATCACTTAGTGTAGGGGATGTGAAAATAAGTTGCATCGGTTATTGGTTTGTGAGATTGCTTTGTTGAGAGCTACCACGGACTTGCCAGGGGCTGTAAGGCCTTGTGCCATAAACATATGAAATATCCAGCAGTAAAGATGGCCACCTCTCACATTCAGCAGTATCACTTAGTACCAAAGCAATTAAAAATATGAAAAAAGTACTACTTTTTTTTTTAAAAGATGTGGAGTTACCTGCATGTCCTTCAGTGGGAAAATGGAATGATGACCTCACAGGGGCACTAGTTGATCAAAGTCTATTCCAGAGATTTGAATGAGGGGATCAAGTGGAATATATCCAATTTTCTGCTGATAACCAAGCTAGGTGACAGTGTGGGTTATAAAGATAATGCACAGGGGGTTTCAGTAGATTTTTGACAGCTTAAGTCAATAGGCAGATAAAATAGCACAGAAACCAAGACGATCCACTTCAGTGAAAGAAAGAGAAATAAAAAAGTGAGAGATTAAAAACTGTTGGTGTTTAGAAGGACCCTGACCATTACTGTTCCAGCAAACAAGATAGGCAAGTGCACACTACAAGAGGACTGTGTAAAGTAACAGAGATTCAACTGGGATAACAGCATCCAGAATACCGATTTTCCCCTCTCTAAAGATGCATTTCTCTAGTCTGATTCCTGGCAAATGCTGAGTTTGTTATACAAAAAGAAATTAAACAAACTGGTTGTGAGTTCTCTTATGTTTATAAGAGGAAGAGGCAATCTCATTGAAACTAAAATTCTTCTGTAGCTTAAAAGCTAGTTATGGAGTTCCTGTTTCCTCTAGCTAAACTGTGTAGAACCAAGTATCAAAGTTCCAAAGTAAGGGGTCAGCTATTCTGGACAAATATGAAAAAAATATTCATGCAGAACTTTGGAGTTTTCTGATGAGGAAAGCTGTGGAAATTTGGTGGTTAAGTATATTCAAGATGGATAGATTTTTAGATTATCAAGGGATATAGATTGCTGCATTGAAGTAGTGCTGAAGTTTTAACAAAAAAAAATAATGGAATGGCAAACCAAGGTCAAGGAATGAAAAATGGCTTACTCCAGTCTCTTTTTTTTAATCTTACATTACCAAGCATTATGGTACAGAAGGATATTTTATATGAAGTTTAATATTGTTTATTCTGTCTCTGATACTTTCCTATCAAAACATCAAGATTTTGTAACAAAATCCAATCCTGATGTGAAAAATATAGACCAGAATCTTACCAAAACACGGGACTATCCAAATCATCATGCACTTTGTAATACTCCTTGTTGGTCTGGATGGCTTTTGTTAGTCCAAAGTCTCCAATTTTTACTCTGTTTTCATTTTCCACAAGAACATTTCTTGCAGCCAAATCTCTATGAACATACTGCAGAGATCCCAAGTATTCCATTCCCTGAAATCACATTTTGGTGAGTTTTAAATACTGTTTTGTTGACATTTGAGCAAATATAGCCACTTTTTAAAAAAATATAAAGTTTGTATGTTTCCCCTTGTCTTCAGTGTTTTCACCTTGAGTGACACATCAGGCTGTAATGACATACTGGGAGCAATCTAATGTATTTCAAATTGTTCCCATAAAGGAAAAAAAACCTTTGGATTCATCTTTTTCTTAGTCTACCATCCACCAAATCCACACGAGTCCCATCCTCACTATTCACAGACTGCATTTAGATATGCATGACATCCGATGCACTTTCTCACCCACAGTCAAAATAAATCAGTTTCTAAAAAAGTTACCTTGTGCCTCAATTTCTCAAGCAGTGATGGGTAGGTAATCATTAGTACCCTCAAAGATTAAACCACAAGACATCAGAGCAAAATTAGACTACTAGGCCCATCAAGTCTGCTGATTTATTACTCTCAACCTACCTTCTCCCATAATCTTTGACGCCCTGACTAATCAAGAAACTAAAAACCTCCACAGCCATACATGGCATTGAATTCCACATATTTACCACCCTCTAGCTAAGGAAATTCCTCCTCTTCATTCTAAATTAATATCCCTCTATTCTGATGCTGTGCCCTCTGGTCCCAGACTCACCCACTATAGGAAACATCCTCTCCACGTGCATTTTATCTAGGCCTTTAAAATATTCAATAGGTTTCAATGAGATCCTACCTCATTCTTCAAAAACTCCAGTCAGTACAGATCCAGAGCCATCAAACGCTCCTCATATGTTAACCCTTTTTGTTTCCAGAATTATTCTCATGAACCTCCTCTGGACCCTCTCCAATGTCAGTATAACTTTTCATAGAAAAGGGACCCAAAGCTGCTTAGAATACTCTTAAGTGCAGTCTGTCCAATCACTTATAAAGCCTAAGCATCCTGTCCTTGTTCTTATATTCAAGTCTTCTCAAAATGAATGCTAACATTACATTTTTGTTCTGTACTTTCATCTCAGCCTGCAAGTTAACCTTTAGGGAATCCTGCACAAGGAATCCCAAGACACTTTGCACCTCTGTTTTTAAAATTTTCTCCCCATTTATAAAATAGTCCACATCTTTATTCTTTCTACCTAGGTGCATGACCCTACACCTATATTCCAACTGCCATTTTTCCCCTTTCTCCCAACCTGTCCATCTCCTTCTGCAGGCTCTCTGCTTCTCAGCATGATGTGCCCGTACCCCTACCTTTGTATCATCCACAAACTTGGCTGCAAAGCTATCCGTTCTGTCATCCAATCATTGATATATAACGTGAAAAGAAGCGGTCCCAATACCAACCAATGTGGAACACCGCTAGTTACCAGCAACCAACCAAAACAGGCTCCTTTTATTTCAACTCTTTGCCTCCTGCCAGTCAGCCAATCTTCTACCTGTACTAGTATCTTTCCTGTAATAGCATGGGCTCTTAGCTTGTTAAGCAGCCTCATGTGCAGCACCTTGACAATGGCCTTCTTAAAATCCAAATAAGCAACATTCACTGACTCTCCTTTGTCTATCCTGCCTGTTATTTCCTCAAAGAATTCCAACAGATTTGTCAGGCAAGATTTCCCCTCAAGGAAACCATGCTAATTTTGGCCTACTTTATCAAGTGCCCGCAGGTACCCCAAAACCCTCATCCTTAATAATGGACTCCAACATCTTCCCAACCACTGAAGTCAGGCTAATAGGCCTATAATTTCCTTTCTTCTGCTTTCCTCCCTTCTTGAAGAAAGCAGTGACATTTACAATTCTTCAGCCCAACAGAACCATTCCAGAATCTAATGATTCTTGAAAGATCATTACTAATACCTACACAATCTCTTCAGCTACCTCTTTCAGACTGCTGGGATGGAGTCCAGCTGGTCCCAAATGATTTATTTACCTTCACACCTTTCAACTTCCCAAGCACCTTCTCCTTAGGAATAGCAACTGCATTCACTTCTGCCCCCTGAAGCTCTCGAATTTCTGGCAAACTACTATTTTGTCCACCATAAAGATTTATGCAAAATACTTAAGTTCATCTGCCATTTCTTTGTTCCCAGATACTACCTCTCCAGTGTTTCTTTCCAGTGGTCCAATATCCTCTCTTGCCTCTCTTACTGTTTATCTATCTGAATAATATATATTATATTTGATATTATTGGGGGTAGCTTACCTTCATGTTTTAACTTTTTTTCTTTTTTTGTTGCCTTCTGTTGGTTTTTAAAAGCTTCTCAATCCTCTAATTTGCCTCTAATTCTGCAATATTTTATGCCCGCTTTTGCTTTTATGTTGTCTGTGACTTCCCTTGTCAGCCACAGTTGTCTCATTCTCCTTTTAGAATACTATTCATTTTTGGGATGTATCTAACCTTACACCTTCCAGTTTGCACCCAGAAGTTACAGCCATTGCTGTTATACTGTCATTTTGCTTGTGTCCTCTCTCATGGCTAAGTAATTACCTTCATTGTAATACTGATACATCTGACTTCATCTTTTCCCTTGCAAACTGCAGGGTGAATTCTATCATATTAAGATCACTGCCTCCTAAGGGTTCCTTTACCTTAAGTTCCCTAATTAAATATAGTTCAATACACAACACCCAATCCAGAATTGCCTTTTCACTGGTGGCCCTAAAAGGCCATCTTGTAGGCATTCTACAAATTCCCCCTGCTGGGATCCAGCACCAAACTGATTTTCCCAGTCTACCTGTATATTGAAATCCCCCATGACTGTCGTAACATTACCCTCATTACACGACTTTTCTGTTTCTCATTGAAATTTATATCCTACGTCTTGTCTGCTGTTTGGGAGCTTGTTTACCAGTAGCCCCATCTTTAGCCTATCACTAGTTCTTATCCTCCTGCCAAGTTAGTTTAAACCTTCCCCAACAGCTCTAACAAACTTGACCACTAAGATATTGGTTCTCCTCTGGTTCAGGTGTAACCTGTCCTTGTGTACAGGTCAAACCTTACCCAGAAGAGGTCCTAATGATCCAGAAATCTGAATCCCTGTTCCCTGCACCAGTTCCTCAGCCACTCATTCATTAGTACTATCATCCTATTCCTGCCATGACAAGCATGTGGTACTGGGAATAATCCAGAGATACTAATGGGAATTATTGTTTGGGCCAGGAATAGTCAACTATCTGACCAACTAGAAAGCCAAAATAATTATTGACACCCACTTTGTGATATTTACTTACTTTACATATCTGCAATGCATATTTAATTTGAGTTTTTAAGGTCACTTTCAATTTATGTCGCGGAAGATATTCTTTAAGGCTTCCAGAAGGAAGATATTCCATGATCAGCTTCATCCCCTTTCCACCTGAAAACCAATAACAATTTAGTTTGAAATTGCAGATGCAGGCAAGAAAGCAAAAGTGAGCCAGTTTAGCCTATTTAATCTGTTTCTCCTCAAGTCTCCTCCAGTTGATTTTTTTTCTTCCTTATTCTATCAAAGCAGATCAAAGGAAAAAGGATTTTACAATCAATATTATTCAAGCATAACTTTTCACCGCCACAATGCAAGATTTCTGTGTGAAATGGATATTTAACAAATCTTGTGTTAGAAATAAATTTCTTTTATTTTTAAAAGTTTTAAAAACATACAGTTCCTTGACTTCCAATATTTAGCTCAAGAGAACTTTAACAGTATCAAGCTGACTGTGACAATACATCTGTGTTAAATACCTTGCATATTATACATTCACAGAATTAATACCAACTAAATTGGCATGAACAAGTCATAAAATGAAAAATCTTCCTGGTCTGCAAGCACAAGATTTATATTTACATCCTCCAAGTTGGGTTTGAATTTATCAGCCAATAAGAAAGAGAAATCCAATTAAAAATTATGGCTACATTAGAGAATAATTATGTGGCAATTTATAATGCCAATTGTGTTTGAGCAGTTGATAATTGGTCACTTAGAGATCCAAGTATGAGGCCAGGGTTGTAATAGCATTCTGCCAGTTGGGCAAGGGACAGATGTTAGCTGCCTGCACCAAAGAGTCAGCAACAACTGGACAAGCTGCCGTGAGCAGTCATGCAGGATTTGTGAAGAAAGAATCTTTGCTTCTGGTTGATGGCCTGGCATCAGAATTGGAAGAAGCAATCAATCAGAAACCTTAAATCTTGTTTTGGTCTGCATCCGTGTTAACTGAGCTAATTATTTACTTTGTTCCTGTTCTGGAAGGGGAAAATTTAGACCAGGCAAGGCTTTATTTTAAATCTTTAAAAAAATGTAACTTAAGTTACTTAGCGGGATCAGCCATAATTTGATGGTGGACAAGAGTAGGCATGTCTATCCTTGCTGTTACTCATGTTCTTTGTGATACCACAAGATCCAATCTTGACCTCTTGGTCTAAAAGAGGATACTGTTTGGTTACTCTAGAACACAGTTTTAACAATGTGGATTTACACCGCAGCTGGATTGCAATATATTTATTCAGGCCTGGTTAAAATATGACTGGGTGCCATTGATGTCTCCTTTGAACTGAATTACTGCTACACCAGCAGTGTGTAAAAATATCAGAATCAGTGATTTTTGTATACAAGAATAGTACACGACAATTAAAAATGGTTGTATTTAAACAGTCATTGTAAAATGGTATAAAATATGAATTTAGTGTGAACAAATCATAAAATGCAGCCATTTTATTGCAGTAACTTGTCCACAGTTGAAAGTTAAAATTAGTCTTTTACTGATACCAATGTTTCACAACCAGTCTGCATTGTTTTATTAGGCCCACCAATCTTGTTTTCTTTTGGAATAGAGCAAACAGACAATTGACACGTCTGTTCTGCAGTGTTTAAAAATAATGATGTAATTTAATTGTTGTCAATTTACAGTATTAAAATTGTTTTGCTTTAAAGATTCTTAGTCACACAATTCCAAACAAGCCCTTCAGCCCACCACATCCACACTGCCCATCCAGTATCTATCTCTAGTAATGCAGTTTCTCAGAACTGTTAGTGTTCCATGCCTACATTACCTTATATACCTGTACTGCCACCTTCAGGGATCTTTGGACAAGTACACTGAGCTCTGGCCATTTTGCAATGCCTTGGGATCCTACCATTCATTGTCAATGCCCCACCCTTACCTTGCACATAAGAATTAATTTCCATCTGCCATTGCTCTGTTCATTTTACCAAAATGATCAGCACCACCGTTATTTACGCCTATCAGCATCATTCATTTTCATGTTGTCTGCAAACTTACTAATCTTGCATTTGTATCCACGCTATTTATGTAAGTAACACAAAATTTTTGCACTGATAACTGTTGTACGCCACTGGTCAGAGCAATCCAATCAGAAAACAACCTTCTACCTCGATCCTCTACTTCTTCTTATTAATTTTCCTTCAAAAGATGATTTTTAAAAATTAGAAACATTAACTTTTGCAATGTAAGTGAAACCAGGCCTAATGAAGTAGTACTTGTGTGGGAGCAAAATTTGGAGCATTAAGGAGGGACATCTTCAAAAGGCATCACCTCAAGAAGGTGGCATCTATTGTTAAGGACCTTCACCATTCAAGACATGCTGTCTTCCATTACTACCATTAGGGAGGTAGTACAGAAGTGTAAGGACACACTTAATGTTTCAGAAACAGCTTCTTCCCCTCCACAGTCATATTTCTGAACAGTCCACCAGCCCATGAATAGCCCTTACCATTCCCATTTGCACTATTTATTTTTTATTGCAGCTTCCACTAGTTCTTGCACTGTACCGCTGCGACAAAAACAAGTTTCACAACATACGTCAACAATAATAAATCTAATTTTGATTCTGAGCCCAGGCAACTGATGACTGCTGTCTTGCCAGCATGCTAACACTACTGCCTTGGAGCACTGGGCATTGAGTTTTAATCCTTGGGTCCTCTATGTGTGGAGTTTGCATGTTCTATCTGTGACCCACTGGGTTTCTTCCACATATTCCTATTTCCTCTTGTAGGCAATTATAATTTATCCATTGATACAAGACAAAAAGAACAAAAGATTTGATGGGCATATGCCTGGGAGATTAGTTTGCAGCTTTGCAGGGAAATGAGAGGAGAATTCGACTGCAGTCCAGGAAGCATGTATTCAATAGATCAAATGGTCTTCTGTGTCATTGTAAAATGAGCTATCAAAGCTATAAAATATGACTGTTACTGAGATATTCAATGGAGTTTCACTCATACCGGAACCAAGAGTATTTGTATGTCTATGAGCACCTTTGCAACTAAGCTCAATTCTTCACTCACCAAAACACTTCCAGAGAGTCACCCAGAAACTATAGCTGATGTTTTGACCCCAATGCTAACAGCTCACATTGACATATTGCCTCTAAAGCAGGGGTTCCTAACCAAGAATTCACAGACCCCTCTGTTAATGGTGAGGCTCCATGGCATAAAAAAGAATGGAAATCCCTGTCCCATGGCAAAAGAAAGCAGCATCAGTGAGATTAAGCAAGAATATTCACTATAGGTTTGTTAGCGTGCAATTTTGTGTAACCAAGCTGATAGAACATTTTTGAAGAAGTAACAAAAGCTATTGATGAGGACAATGTGATTGATCTAGTCTACATCAGTTCACTAAAGCTCAAGTTTGCACATGAGGAAAGTGTCCTAATTTAAGAACCCATTTGCTCTAGGGCAAATTTATAAACTGGATCCAAAATTAGTTTTGTAATAGAAGGAAGAGAGTGACGGTGGAAGATTTTTTGATTGGAAGCCTCTGACTAATTTTGTACCACAAGTGTCCATTCTGCTTAGTATACCTATATTAGTGATAATGGATATAGGGAATATGATTTATAGATGGATACAAGGATACTGGAAAGTAGCAGCAGAGATAGATGAGCTGGTGAAGAATATATTGGATATTTACCTTCACTATTCGAAGAACTATATGTAAGAGGCTATGATAAAACATTGATTTGGCCATTAATGTAATACTGAATACACAAAAGGACTAATGGCATTACAGTGGAGAGGGTGCAGAGGAGATTCAACACAAGGTTGCCTGGGATGGAGTGCTTCAGTTGTAAGAATGGACTGGGTTGTTTTCCTTAGAACAAAGAAGCCTGAGGAGACACCTGATAGAGACATTCATAAAAAACGAGGGGCATAGATAATACAAAATTTTCCCTATAGTAACTACATCTAAAACTAGAGTGTCTAAGTTTAGGGTAAGGATTAGCAGATTTAGATGGGATCTGAGGGGAAATCCTTTTAATCTAGAAGATTGCTGAAATCTGAAATACACTGCCCAAAATCAAGATGGAGATAGCTAATTTCACAACATTTATTTAGCCAAGCACTTGAACTACCAATGCCCTAATTGGATAATTGACTACATCTGTGACTAAATTTCCCTGTAACTAAAACTCCCTGGTACATAGTATTAATAACCATAACATTACACTACATCTACCAAATGAGCATTCAAGGTAACAGCAGTTGAAGCTGACAGAAATATCACAATTCAGAAACATCTAAGAAAGTTAATAGAGCATTACCTTCTTCTGTGCATATTCCTTTATACTTAACGATATTTTCATGATAGAGAGTCTTTAGAATTTCAACTTCTCGTTTGAGATCTGCTTTGTGTTCTTCACTGCTTTCAGGTTTCATTGATTTGACAGCAACAAGTTCTCCAGTATTATCAGCCTCTGGATCATAACGACAGAGCTCAACCTTCCCAAAGTGGCCCTTATGAATTAAAAAAATTGTAGTTACTTAATTTCAAATGGGATTGACACAGTCACTATTTTGCAGAATAGCTTACTCTAAGTTGATCATAGAGGTTCATCAAAGGATAAATTGATGCTTAAGTCAGAGATCAAATCTGTACCAGTCTGCTCGGCTCTGTTCTTGATGATGATCTATCCAGACAAAAGATTAACTCAGCTTGAGAACTTCTGCTTCATTTGGGTCAGACATCAAAATAATCATAACATAGAGCCAAGATTTTTCATGCTAAGGTTAGGGACTCCAACAATTCAATAGCTTTCAATGGACTGTGCTGCCAAACTGATGACAAAGACTTTGGCAGTCTACGGTTATGTTCTCTTCCAGCTCATCAGCACATGCATCTGGGACTGCTGTACACACCATTGTGCAGCAAATAAGACAAAAAGACTACAATTTGATTTTTTATTGTTTTTTTTTTGAAAAACTGGTTGAATCTGATCTGATAGCAAGGACCTGCAACTTTTGTTATCAGACCCACCCCAGACCTAATAACTACAGTCAGCAACGCTCCAGTTCTTGACAGAATATTACATGAAAAGCACAACAGATCATTTAGTCCTTTCAATTAACTGCTAGCTTAATCACAAGTTTATACATTTTATTAGTTATGTTTCATCCCAGATGCCCCAATGTCATTGGCAGTTGTATTAATTTATTAAAGTGAATTAAAATAATATTCTTGGTCTTTCACCTATAAAGGAGGCTAGAATACAACATAAATGAGAATTTTTTTTTCCAGTTCACCAAACAGTGACTGGAACATGAATCTTCCAATGATTTATAAATGTGAACTATCTTATCAATTTTTAAATTGTTAAAACAATTATTGGATTCCAATTTGCAAATTAAGGATCAAAACTGAACCTGCCTGCAAATCAAGACTTCTAGTTGAGGCAAATTAATTTTTAAAAGGCATTAAAAGAGAAAATACTGGAAACCTTTAGTGGTCCTGGCACCCAAGGCTATGGGCGGAGTACAGCATTGGCATAGCTGGACAGTAGAGTACTATTTTTGGGGAAAAAATAAAGCCTGCTGATTTAAAGTATCAGTTTGTGTTTCTAAACCTTGCATTTTTCTTCATGTATGGCAGTTTATATTCTCATCATCCATAATTCGTTAAATAAACCTGAGCAAATCTTAATTGATCAAGATATACTTCATGATTACAGTGAGTCTTATGCCTCAAATTTGGAGCTGTTTAAAGTTTACTGCATAGTCTCAGTGTTTCAAGAACTTCCTGTTGTTACATTGCTTCTACCTTATTCAAACTTGTTCATTTCCATCTGGACCTTTCAACCTTTATTCATGTTTTTCAATAACTTAACATATCTAATTATAATGTGGCAAATCAAATTCAAATAAAACCAGTTCCGTACTTCACCAAGATCCCGTATCCTTCGGAGGAACCTTTTCTCAAAGTGGGTTGGGTCAATTTCTGCCCTGGGTTTATCTTCTGGAATTATATTTGGATCTGGTAAAAAGCATTAAAAAAGACTTTTGAAGCAAATGTAAAAAAGACAACCTTTATCATGTCTGTTAAGTGGTTACTTGATTTTTTAAAAAAAGACAATGCAAATAATCATTAATCAGTTCTTTGCCTTATCACACATACAACCTTGCTATAATGTGATGTGCACATATGTCAGTAATTCCATCTCCTAATTGATTCAGTAATTATTCATGTCTCCATGCCAATTCAGTCACAGGTGAGCAACTCTACATCATGGCGACAAGGGAAAATCTATGCAAATCTACTATTCTTAATGTTGTTTTCGTAATGCCTTTTCACTTGCATTGAAGAACATTTTGGTCCAGAATGTAATAAAATCTTTTTTCTCCTTTATTGTCATATTAAAACAGCAGCAAGCACTACTCTAATTACAACTCTGTCAACTTTATGAAAACATGATTGGTCACCATTGGAGGTGCAAGAGTACTGGGTATTAATATGATAATGGACAAGATAAAGGAAAATGGGCCGACAAAAGTCTCTGGCTGTATAATGTGAACTACTGACTTTGATAAGATGCTGACAAAGTAACTAAAAAAAATCTTCCTGACATCTTAGTTAACTTACTTTGCTCTTGCAGTTTATTGATCTCTCTCATAATGGCCCGAAAGAATGGTCGCTCGGGTGGGTTGTAGGTCATGCACTGTTGCATTAGTTCAACCAGTTCCTTACAGGAGGACGAAGTTGTTAGTTTACACCGAGCTTCATAGAATCTTTCTTTCTGTGTCACAAAAAAAAAGCATTTTATAATATGCAGATTACAAACTGTAGATAAATTATTGAAGTGTTGGATGCAACTGCTGTTAAGGAAAGGATATACATTAAATGAAAATGTTCAGTGATCTTAGTCTTGACATTTCGAAGACTAGAGCCTATAGTCTAATGTTGGAGGAAGGACAACACATGACAACCTTGTAGATAAAACAAAAAGAATGTTGACTATACTGTAAAAATTTGCCACTGCATAATGACACTACAAGGCCAATCTGCTGTGAATCTTGCGTCACATAAGTCAGACTAAGAAAGGTCAGTAGATTTATTTGGTGAAAATATTTAACAGAAGAAATTAGACTACATAATCTGAAGGCTTCATTGTCATTGTTACTAATGGATATTTAATCCCAGATATAATTAATTGGATGTACAGTAAACCCCTCAGCTGCCTGGTGCAATTTACATGAATGTCTGTTTAGTAAATTAGCTCAACCTGAGGATTACAAGATGAATAATATAACCATTCTGATGATACCATACCTACAATTGGGCACCAAATGTTATTCATTAGGAAAAAATCCCTCTGGTATTAATACCTCCTGGGAAACAATGCCCAGAGCATAAATAACCAATACAATTCAAATGCAGTTCCCAGTATGAAAACATGGCTAAAATAAAACCATAGATGTGTACTTGTTATCTTTTAAGTTTCTGTTCAAATATCTCCAGAATTATTTGGGAGGAAAAGGTGAAAACTAAATTATGAAAGCTTTACCAAATAGTTCATATTAAAATTCTTTGTCAGGAATAAAGATTAAGGACATCATTCCAATTCTGCTTCAGTTTTTTTTATACAAACAATATCCCCTCACAAGTAGAAACTTTAACAAAAGCGTTAAACAGAACAAAAACAAACAAATTGATCAATACAAAAAATCCTGTTTCTTAATTGAGTTAACTCCTCATATTGGACAGAGAAATTTCAGCTGCCGACCAAGAATTTAGTGATTATTACTTTAAAAGAATTGGACCCTGCTAGACATCCTTAGGCAAGATGATAAATTTATTTTCCTGTTCGATTGTGTTCTTTTTTTAAATTGCTAGCATTCAAAGAAATATATAATAGAAAATGTTGACTCAAACAGCAGTAAAAATCCATGACACAAGGAAGATAAAAGGTATGGACATACTTTGGAAAAAGTATAACAAAGAAAGTTGTTCACAATTAAAATACCTCTGCCAAGCTGCGATCTTTCAGAGGCACCTCTCCATTATAGCAGATGGCCCACAGGGTGGTACCAAAACTCCACTTATCTATTGCAATGCCCAAGTTTTTGGAATTTTCTACACATTCCGGTGCAATCCATGGAATGCGTTCAATACGTTCTACAATAGTAAGAAACAAGTTAATAAGTGGAGTATGCTACAAAGAAATCTTTTATGATCATGATTAAAACTTAAATGTTTTACTTTACATTTACAGTGAAACTTATTGGATTCTAAATAAATAATTAAATCCACCTATTCAACACAAACTTGGATTTCTTGCTGTCCTGACACACTGATTCTAGGTCATCTATAACTCCTCTGTGTCCTTTAGGATCTGAAAGTGGCCTTTTGAATATGCAAGGCTAGTCAAAAAGTGCTGCCTGGCTATTCAGGTGCACTGAAATTTGTCTTCACACCAGTTGCTTTTCTCTTCCACAATCTGTAAATCAATAGCAACAGCTGATGATCATGAACAGAATCTCTGTGTTCCTCAGTGCTGGGACATTGAGGTTCAGTGCAATAAATCCATTGTTGTTTGGAAGAGTTCAGCCATTGACACAAGCCAAGAGGTTAATTATTAATATGTAACAACTGGCTCTGTATATAGAGCTTTTCCCAACAAGACAGAGAATTTAATCCATGTCCCAGTTTAGAACATATAGTATTAGATGATGTGTCACTGCAGCAGCAAGGGTGGTTCTAAGCTATTCTAAACTAAATTATCATGAAAAATTTCATAGCAAATATGATACGAGTAATCGTTTTGTTTGCTGTAATGATACATATGTTTGATTACGTGGCCAGGTCTGGGAAAGTATCAGTGCTTTCCATTACCTGTAAAATTATGGGATTTATCCTTTCTATCTAACTAAAACCAATTAACCTGAAAGTCTGCCCAAAGCTGCCATTTCCATTCTGCCTGCATGCCATGCCAGCAATTTCCATACCTATCAGTGTCTTCCTGCCGATCTGCTGCTATCAGCATCTGTTGATCATCTTGGAACTCACCTTGGATTCCACCTAAACTTTTGTTTCTCCCACCTCATTTCAATTCAAAGCATATTCTCACATACCAAATGTTATCATCCTGATCCTCAGCTCCCCAGTCATCATGAACTCACCTTCACTACTGAGCAGGTGAGAAGGGCTCTGGGGAAACCCAGACACAGCAAAGCATTGGTGTGAACCCCAAGGTCCTGAAGGAGTGACCTGAGCATTGGTGTGGAGTTCTCCACATTTTCACCCTGAGTCTCAGGGTGGAAAGGGTCCCGACTGCGTGGAAAACATCGTGTGGTCCCAGTACCCAAGAAGGGCCAACCAAAAGTCTTGAATGATTACCATCCAGTGGCCCTGACCTTACACATCATGAAGACACCAGAGAGGCTGGCCCTGGCTCACCTCTGACCCATGATCAGATCAGCCCTCAATCCCCTGAAGTTTGTCTACCGGGAGCACACTGGAGTCAACGATACTGTCATCTACCTGCTGAATAGAGCCTAGTCCCATCTGGATAAGCAGGGCAACATTGTGAGGATCATGTTTTTTGATTTCTCAAGTGCCTTCAATACCACACAGCCCTTATCACTGGAGGGGAGCTCCCAGTTACTGATGGACTTTAGGAAGACTAAGCCTGCACGGCTCCCTGTTACTACTGATGGTGAGGATATGGATGTGCTGAGTACCTACAAGTACTGGGGGGAGAGGGGTGGTGCACTTGGATGACAGACGAGTGGAGCACCAAAACAGAGGCTGTGCACAAGAAGGGCCAGAGTCTCCTCTACGTTCCAAGGAGACTGAGGTCCTTTGGAGTATGCAGGCCTCTCCTTCACATGTTCTACCAGTTTGTTGTTACCAGTAACAATTACCATTGATGTCAACAGGCTCAATAAACTGATTAGGAAGTCTGCCTCTGTTATAGGAGTAAAATTGGACACACAGGAGGCTGTGGTAGAACAAAGGGCCCTCTGGAAAATCTTGGCAATTCTGCACTGTTTCTCACCCTCTGCATGCCACCTTGGCTTAACAGAGGGAGACTTTTAGTAATAAGCCAAGATAACTGCACTGCTCCAAAGAGCACTATATGAGGTGATTCTTACCCTTAGCCATAAGGCTCTATAATAAATCAACCTATAGCCAGGGAAGTGATGACCCCTGCCTCCTGTTAGATTGTTTGAGGCAACTTATTTTTTATTCCTTCTTACTTCTAATATTTGTATATCTGTGCACTTGTAATGCTACTATGACACTGTAATTTACTTTGGGATCAATAAAATATCTATCTATCCCATAGGTAAATACAGTTATATTATTTGTTGTAAGATGACAAAGAGCTGGTTTTCCTCTGATAATTTAGGCTAAAAATAAACTCTATACTTCTGCATCAAAACAGAATTTCCCCTAAAATTCAGAGCCTCTAAAATGGTTACCTTCTCTAGACAGTGCCGACAGAGGAACTCCTGGGTCACTCAGTTTGATGAATGGACCTCCATCATTTTCAATCCCTTTTCTTGCCAGCAAAATATTTTTTGTGCATACATTTCCATGCACTAAATTCTTATCCTCCTATTAATGAAATTATTCATGTTAAATCCATACTTGATCTCAGAGATGATTAAATGCATGTCAATTTTTCTCCATCCAATGGAAATCGTGCAAAAGATCATGAAAGCAGCAAAAGGTAGCCCAGCGCTTTAAGACTAAATCACGCCATATTACTTCACTTCACCCAATTAATCACCAAATCTGCTTTAAAACATCAGTGGTGCAAGTTATTCATCCACTCACCTTGCTGGCCCCAGTACAGATATGCATACACAAAGCACTTTGCCCCACCAAGCACAAGTACATGTAGCTCACTGTTACATTTCATTCTATCATTCAAATTAAATTCAGTGTTGTGAACATGTAAATAACTACTCAGAGAACATCTTCAATCAACAATTTTAACACAACAGAATAGATTGTGAGAAGTAATAATCAGCAAGCACAAGATTGAAATTACAATACAAAATCATCTCATTAATCAGTAGTTAAGGTTCCTTCACACTAAGTAGTCAAAGTTCCAACTACTTTTCCACTTATTCCCTTTTGTTATTAAACTATATATTAATAAGGTTAAATGGTATGTGTTTCAACTTTTAACTTCAAAATGCATTGGAACATGACTACAAAACACCAGTTGTACACAAGCTAGCCACTCAGTATGATCATGGCTGATCTTTTACCTCAGTACTAGTTTCCTGTACTCATTTCATATCCACTGATATCCAAAAATCTATCAATTTCTGTCTTATATACACCCTACTATTAAACATCCATCTTGGAAAGAGTATTCTGAAGATTCTCTATTCTCTGTGCAAATAAATTCCTCTGCATTTCCATCTTAAAAGGACAAGCTCTTATTTTAAGATAATATCTCCAGTTCTAGACACCCCAGACATGAGAAGCAACAACTTTGCATCGACCCCCAAGTTTCAGTGGCATCACATTTCATTCATCTGGACAAGAGTGCACCCCAACCTGCTTGATTTTTCCTCATCCAACCAAACTGACATCCCTAACCAATCTGGTGAATCTTCACCACAATCCATCACCAGTATACTGTGCTCAGTTTTGGAGACCTGTACACAATATTTCAGGTTGCATCATGGCCCTGTGTAGTCGAAGCAAGATACTTCTACTCTTGTACACAAATCCTTGCAGGAAAAGCCAATGCAATGCTTGCCTTCTATATTTCTGTGCTTGCTATTCAACACCACTGAATTTTAAAATGCCACATGATTTTTTACTAGCAAAGTGGATGACCCTATACTTTTCCGTATTATATATTCCATCACCCTTGTCCTTGCCCTTTCATATTCCCAGTAAATATTGCTCTGAAGCTTTTCTGCATTATCCTCACAGGCAACACTGTCACCCAGTTTTGCATCACAAGTAAACTTGCATAGCTAGCTACTGATTCCTGATTCACACCATCGAAGTACGTAGTGAACAGCTTGTAGTCGCCGAGAAAACAACCGCTCCCTCAACGTCGCAAAAATAAAGGAGCTGGTTGTGGACTACAGAAGGAATGGAGATATCAATGGATCTGAGGTTGAGAGGGTGAACAGCTTTAAATTCTTCAGCATAAACGTCACCAAAGATCTCACACGATCTGTATATACTGGCTGCATGGTGAAAAAGGCACAACAGCACCTCTTTCACTTCAGACGATTGAAAATGTTTGGTATGGTTCCCCCAAATTCTAAGAACCTTCTAAAGGGGCACGATTGAGAGCATCCTGACTGGCTGTATCACTGCCTAGTATGGGAACTGTACTTTCTTCAATCGCAGGACTCTGCAGAGAGTGGTGCAGATGTGAACTTCCCACTACTCAGGACATTTACAAATACAGTTGTGTAAAAAATGCCCAAAGGATCACTAAAGAGCCGAATCACCCCAACCATAAACTGTTCCAGCTACTACCATCCGGGAAATGGTACCGCAGCATATAAGCCCAGACCAAATGGCTTTGGGACAGCTTCTTCTACCAGGCCACCAGATTGCTTAATTCATACTGACTCAACTGTATTTCTATGTTATATTGATTATCCTGTTGTATATAATATTTAAATTACTATGATTGCACATTTGAATGGAGATGTACTATAAATATTTTTACTCCTCATGTATATCAAGGATGTAAGTAATAAAGTCAATTCAATGTAACATTGATCCCTGCTCATCACTAATCCAAAAAAAAAACTAATTCACTGTAAACCTGTTTTGACTTCATGCCAGAAAAAATTTCCACTTATTATGTTTACTACTCTTGTGTGGCACTTTATTGAAGCCCTTCCAAATATCCAAATGCACAAAATCTAGTAGTTTGCTCTTTTATATTTCTGTAATTTACAACCTCAAAATATGATTTTCTTTACATACTTCTACACAACTGCCCAATCATATTAACTTTCAAAATTGCTACTTTCTCAATAATTCAGTATTTCCCCTAGTGCTGATGACAGGGTAACGTGTCTACAGTTCTCCATTTATCCTCTTTCTGTAATTTAAAAAAACTAGGGTCACATTTGTTATTCTAAAACCATCTCTGTTGCACTCCAAACTTTTCCAATTTAGCTTGTTTGGTCTATACGGTCCCCTATCAATATTGTGTATTTGTTGTTACTTATAGCTCCAATTTCCTGGATTGAACTACAAGAATTTGGATTTTCAGAAGGTGCCACACTTTACCATTGTAGTTTGGAGATTTCTATTGTTGTTGTTGACTATCATCAAGTCATCGATTCATGGTGACCCTATGGATAGTGTAGTTGTCCACAGGATTTTCATTGCAAGATAAGGAAGTAGATTGCCAGGCCATTCTTCTGCAGAAGTACAGCTGCTGCCCAGATTGGGACCCAGTTAGATTTGAATTCAGGACTATGCATCTCAAAAGTTCAGAGCTGATGCCACTACACCACTGGCCAGTCCACAGGTTTATATACAACTCCTATTTTGCAACATGTTACTGAGATCGTACTTTCTTATTTTGTTCCATGCCTTTAGTTGACTTAGCTTTGACCAAAGCTGCATGCATTCAGATGAAGCACCTTCAATTATTGCTTACTCCAATTCCAAATAGAGGTTCAGCCTTGTGCTTCTAAAAACAGTCCTTTCTCAACATATTGGTAGCACTTAGGCTCAGTACATCCAATACAATCATAGCTGTTGCTTTATTTCAGCCCTTTTTTTTACCTCCAGTAACCACATATACATCAACTCCCATATTATCTATAAATCTGCCAACATCTATACCAAAGACACTCAACAAGCCTGCACAATCCTCCTTGGCAGGAAATTCCTACAGTTCATCAATTTTTGGGTTAAGAAATTCCTTCTCTGTTCTGAATGTCTAACTCCTTATATTGAGTAACCCTTGGTTCTAGTTACACCATCCAGGGAAAATATTAACTTCACATCTGTCCCCTCAAAACATGTTAAGAACTATAATAATCTTGCTCCTATAATAGTTGTTTTTTCTTTATCTTTCTAAATTCCCTGTCATCAACAGCCAACCCCAGCCAACTATTTAAATGGAAATCTTATCTGCTATTGTCACAGCCATGTAGAAAGGTTTTTCTTGCTTATTCTCTTGAACCGGTTATAGAGAAACATTATTCCATTGAGTTATGAATCACCACCAACTGTTTCTACCTTGAACTCTTAAATATTTTATATATTCTTAAAAATAACAATAATATTGCCTCAGCATTTATTGATATGTAGGCTAAAACTGCATAGTGTGTGTTTATGGCAATCCACCCAAGATCTTATATAGATAAATCAATCATAATCACTTTGCATATTTTGAACTTCCTGACATGAAATCAATTAATCTAGAACACAGACCATAGGGTAGTACAACACAGGAACAAACCCCTCAGCCTGAAATACCAAATTGAGCTAAACTTATCTGTCTGCATGGAGTAATCTCTCTCCATTCCCTGAACATTCAAGTGTCCAAATAAATGTTCTAACTGCCACTATTGTACCCACTTCCACCACCACTCTTGGCAGTGAGTTCCTACAACTCTGTAAAATCCTTATCCCATTCATCTCCTTTCAGCTTTCTCTTTCTCACCTTAAAGCCATGTCCTTTACAATTCACATTTCCACCCTTGCAAAAAGACCATCTATCTTGTCTGTGCCACTCATAATTTTATAAATCACTATCAAGTCTCCTCTCAGTTTCTGATGTCCCAGAGAAAACAACGCAAGTTTGTCTAACCTCTCCTTATAGCAAATCCTCCCCAATCCAGGAAACATCCTGGTGGAGCTCTTCTGCACTCTCTCTAAAGCCTCCTGTAATGCGATGACTAGAACTGTACACAATACTCTAAAAACAGCTTAACCAAAGTTTTATACTTTTGAAACATGACTTCCAGACTCATACTCAATGCTTAATCAATAAAGATAAGCATGCCACATGCATTCTTTACCACCACATCTACTTGCAGATATCCACTTTCAGGGAGCTGACTTGGACATCAGGATTCCTCTATGCATCAATGTTCCTCAGAGTCCTGCCTTTTACTGTATACTTTCTCCTTCCAGCTCAGCTTCCAAAATGCAATACCTCATACTTGCCCAGACTAAACCTCATCTGCCTGTATCTGCATCGATCTATAATTAACTGTATCCTTTGATGATCTTCTTCACTATCTAACTGTTGTCATCAAGTTTTGCAATGTTTTTTTTAAACCAAATGAACTATTGAAAATATGAAACCCCATATACCTCTTTCCTCTGTAATACTCAGCTTTCTCCAAAATATTTTAATTAAAAATGCAGGAACTTACATTCACTAATACTAAGGTCAATCTGATATTTGTTTTTATCATGTTATTAGCATCATTCTCCACTCAGATTTATTTAGACTGCACTTTTTCTTTATTACAAGTTACATTATGCACGTGCATATACATTTTAGTATGTTTAATATAGCATTCTTACCAGATAGCTCAATGCACTTGCCAACTGTTTAGCAACCAGAAATTTCCAAGGTGTGAAATTTGAAAGCTGTTCACGCTCTCTATGCATAAACAAATCAAGTGGTCCAAATTCAACCAATTCTTCAACCATGATATCTAGAAAAAAATAGATGGCATTTTGAACCTTCATCATTATTGATCAGAATTGGTCTCCTTTTTGATCAGAAATACAAGAATTTTAAAAGGAAATTGAACTTGCTATGAAATGTTTTACAGAAAGGTGTATGTGCACCTATTAATCCCTCATTTGTTTCTTGTACCACTAATTTGATGAAGCTTCAGAGCAGATAAATTCTGCACAATATGTCACCATTAAGCTCTTCATCAATAACAGTATGAAAGGCAATGGCAATTGTTATTCAGGCACATTTTCTATAATTACAAAGGGAGATGACAACGATGATGTAAAGGTCTTATTCTGAACATCATGAACTAAACAATACAGCTTTAACTTTGGGCCTTCTAGAGATGCCAACTTTCTTCTCCTTAAGGATCAGCAACACATTCTGTAGTTAGTTTTGTGGAAGCTTTAAGAGATATTACAAATGATCAAAGTTTCTTGTTGAAAAACCCCATATATGCTGTAATGGGAGAAATTCTAAAAACAGTCAAGTAATCTAGCAACAGAAACAAAACAGCCTGTGCAGATCATCATTTCTGATTAGATCAGTTTGATGCAGCATGTTCTGAGAAGCAGTGATTATGAAATACTGAAATTAAGGTTTCTCTTCTTACAGTGGCCAAGTCTACTGATCACCTGGAACAGCTACTCGTTAGATTCTGAGACCACTGGACTGTGATTGAAGATGGGCAAACTTTAGATGTACAGGTGCCCCTCCATTGTGTCCATTCTTAATAAAATTGTACTCATATTAGAGTACATTAACAGAGATGGTCACTGGAATATAAAATACTGGTTGCAGACTAAAAACTTAATCTATGTAAAGATGTAATAAACAACTTAAGTACCACTTAATGTCATAATTTAATGACTCTAACAATAAATCTTTTGTGTCAATTTTAAATAACATAAATAGCTGGACAGTTTTAATAGGAAAAAGACAACTCACAAGTCTGTTGCTGTACAGGAGCAACAACTCCATTGACTGGCTGTGCATTGTTTTAAAATTAACCACCAAAAGAAAGATTTAATTCCTTCTGTATTTCAGATTCATTATTCCCTCAGGGGCACAGACTTCAAACTTTGGGCAAAAGTTGAAAAAGAGGAATGCAAAAATACTTCTCTGCTCAGCACTTACTATCTGGAATTCACCCTATCCAGAATCAATCTATGTCTTTAAACACTCAAGAGAGAGACCAATCTGCTACTCTATGGGAAGAGTCTGTGGGAATGGGGCTGATGGAATTACTTCAGCAAAAGTAGGCACACACTTAACTGGCTTTCTTCTATGTTATAATGATGCTTTGATTTTTAAAAGGCGTATTCATCTCCAAATAAAGTACGCTATTAGTCACCGTGAAGCCCCTAAATAAAAGAATTTTCAACTTTTTCATGACAAAGGTCTATAGATAGTTTGATACATGGGACTTATCACAAAAATGGATGATCATTGATAACATGTAATAATGATGCATAACTAACTACTGCAGCAGCTGTCAATCTTAAAACTCTGATTCAGCACTCCATTTCCTATCCCCTCATTCCTTGGGATAAAGGAACTGCAGCTGTTTTGCACAATCCTTTTTGACATTTACAGAATTCACAAACTGGTCATTGTAACCAGAATGAACAAGGAGAGGGCAGGGTAACAAGAACTGCTGTAAACCTTTAACATCAGAATCTGTTTACTCCACAGCCCAACTGATGCTCAATGTGTGTTCCAAACATGTAATGTACCACGTTTTGTTGAACATTAACAAATTAAAATATGCATTTATTTTTTAAATTGTGTGCATTACATTATGTACACAAATACAAAGGTTTTTTTTAAAGTAGACTAACACAGGACAGTTAATTACTTTCCAAGAATTCATCAAATTCTAGAATGCAAAATTGTTGGCACAACTCACCAGTTGTTAGTCTGTCAGTGGGCCATGTTATCGCACAAGATTAAAAACAATTCAATAAATAGATAGACAGATGCAGGTCACTTTTATCAGTTTAGAACAGGAATTCCAATTTTATGCAGTGGACCCCTACCATCAACTATGGGGTCCATGGACCCCACTTGGGAACCCCTGGTCCAGAGTAAATTCATATGTTATTTCAAAGCTGATAGGATACAATGTCACCTGGGAAGTTAGTAAATAAAATGTTACTTACTCTCAAGATCTCGAACACAAACTCCATGTAAGAGTACAATGTGCTTATGAGAAACCTGCCTCATCATGCTAGCGGTTTCAAAAAAAGCCTGCAAAGGGAATAACATTTGCTTTATTGATAGAAAAATACAAGACTATCAATTAATACATTAACCCATAAAATACAAGACTTTGGATTAATACCAAAGTATCCTAAAAGTTTCAGTACTTAAGGGAATACTGATTTTCTGCAAGGATCTCAAGTACTGTTTCAAGCTGGAACTTCACATGTTCTGGAGCTGAAGGAAGTGAAAAGCCTAAAGAAATGAGGCTGTGGATTTGGACATGATGCCTTGGGCCATTATGGGGACCAGTAGTTAGGGTTGAGCATGGATGTTACCCATGTAGAAGGTTTCCTCCACCCCCTCCACGCAGCTGGTGAATCCAAAGGAACAGTAGAGACTGATACACTTTGGCACCAGTGGCATTGCAGGAAATGCCAATCAACGTTGAACTCCACATAGGACTACCCTAGGGATTCCAGCCCTGGATTTTTCCTCTAGGTTTACTCCCAAAGCCTTCCCCAGGAGTAGGCATAGACACAAGGCAGCAAAGGTTTGAGATCAGAGTTATAACCATATAACAATCACAGCACGGAAACAGGCTAGACCGTGCCGAACTCTTAATCTCACCTAGTCCCACTTACCCGCACTCAGCCCATAACCCTCCACTCCTTTCCTGTCCATATACCTATCCAATTTTACCTTAAATGACACAACTGAACTGGCCTCTACTACTTCTACAGGAAGCTCATTCCACACAGCTATCACTCTCTGAGTAAAGAAATACCCCCTCGTGTTTCCCTTAAACTTCTGCCCCCAACTCTCAAATCATGTCCTCTCGTTTGAATCTCCCCTACTCTCAATGGAAACAGCCTGTTCACGTCAACTCTATCTATCCCTCTCAAAATTTTAAATACCTCGATCAAATCCCCCCTCAACCTTCTACGCTCCAATGAATAGAGACATAACCTGTTCAACCTTTCTCTGTAACATAAGTGCTGAAACCCAGGTAACATCCTAGTAAATCGTCTCTGCACTCTCTCTAATCTATTGATATCTTTCCTATAATTCAGTGACCAGAACTGCACACAATATTCTAAATTTGGCCTTACCAATGCCTTGTACAATTTTAACATTACATCCCAACTTCTGTACTCAATACTTCGATTTATAAAGGCCAGCGTTCCAAAAGCCTTCTTCACCACCCTATCTACATGAGACTCCACCTTCAGGGAACTATGCACTGTTATTCCTAGATCCCTCTGTTCCTCTGCATTCCTCAATGCCCTACCATTTACCCTGTATGTTCTATTTGGATTATTCCTGCCAAAATGTGGAACCTCACACTTCTCAGCATTAAACTCCATCTGCCAACGTTCAGCCCATTCTTCTAACCGGCATAAATCTCCCTGCAAGCTTTGAAAATCCACCTCATTATCCACAACACCTCCTACCTTAGTATCATCGGCATACTTACTAATCCAGTTTACCACCCCATCATCCAGATCATTTATGTATATTACAAACAACATTGGGCCCAAAACAGATCCCTGAGGCACCCCGCTAGTCACCGGCCTCCATCCTGATAAACAATTATCCACCACTACTCTCTGGCATCTCCCATCTAGCCACTATTGAATCCATTTTATTACTCCAGCATTAATACCTAATGACTGAACCTTCTTAACTAACCTTCCATGTGGAACTTTGTCAAAGGCTTTGCTGAAGTCCATATAGACTACATCCACTGCCTTACCCTCGTCAACATTCCTCGTAACTTCTTCAAAAAATTCAATAAGGTTTGTCAAACATGACCTTCCATGCACAAATCCATGCTGGCTACTCCTAATCAGATCCTGTCTATCCAGATAATTATTAATACTAACTCTAAGAATACTTTCCATTAATTTACCCACCACTGATGTCAAACTGACAGGTCTATAATTGCTAGGCTTACTTCTAGAACCCTTTTTAAACAATGGAACCACATGAGCAATACGCCAATCCTCCAGCACAATCCCCGTTTCTAATGACATCTTAAAGATCTCCGTCAGAGCTCCTGCTATTTCTACACAAATTTCCCTCAAGGTCCTGGGGAATATCCTGTCAGGACCCGGAGATTTATCCACTTTTAAATTTCTTAAAAGCGCCAGTACTTCCACCTCTTTAATTGTCATAGGTTCCATAACTTCCTTACTTGTTTTCCACACCTTACACAATTCAATATCCTTCTCCTTAGTGAATACCGAAGATATTCTCCTGGATGAGATGCCAACCATGGTGACAAGCCCCATCTGTCTGGTTGTTGCATGGGAAATTGGCAATGATGTAGAGAGCATGGAAAAGATTTAAACAAATGAAGCTTGGCACAGGATATCACTCTGACATGAGATTGGATGAGTTGGAACCAGGTGAATCACAGTTTTGCAAAACTTGACTCCAAAGATAACATCCTGAATTCTGTGCAGATATTTTGGCATGGAGAGGAAGAGGGGCAACATAGAAGTGAGCATAGACTACTTTTCTAATAAGCAAGGATGCGATTTGAAACTCTGTTCAGATTGAAAGGCGGCTCAGTCTTTGGTCTAACAATAAATATTCTGTTTTCTCTTGATTTCCATTCTTTAAAAAAATACAAACTACATTTGAAAGCATACCAGTGTCTTTTTAGTCAGTCAAGAGATAGGATCAAGTCAAAACTACTGTATGTTGGAATTAAAAAACAGGATGGGCAGTATTCAGCCTTGCCCAAACCTAACAAATAAACCTAGTTCCAAAAAATTATTATTGATTTCAAACAAAGTTACAGCTGTGCAGGACAGTTACAGCTTACCAGTGAGATGTCCCTGTGACTGGGATCAAGGATTTTGAGGACTACTCGTAAGTCTTTTGTATGATAGAGACTTGCATTCTCATCATCATCATCTTTGTAATTCAGTGTTCCAGCATAAATGTTTGTTCTGGTTCCTCTTCCAAGGTGTTCATTCTATTGGGTAAAATCAATTAAAGGTCCTGCATCAGATCTGGTGTCAAACCACACAAACACACACAAAAAGGAACTCAACAAAGAAACTGTTATTGCTGTGAGACAACAACATTAAAGTAGGAAGTGGAAACAAATTAGGAAGTAGAACGACTGATTGAGGTCAGCAGTTGTGTTGGGGTGGTAAACAAAGGAGCAGAATGGTGTGCTGAGGCACCACACACCAAACGGAGGTTCACTAAATTCCCCTTGTGCTGAATTTCTAATTTGTGCTACACTGCAACACCAAATTCCCTAGTTGGTCAGGAAGTCAAAGCTCTGTGAAACCACGTTGGTTCCAATTTCACTGCCTGGTTTACACACCTGGGGTCCATGGATCCCTCAGTTAAAGGTAGGGGTCCATGGCATAAAAATAAAGGTTGGGAACCGCTGCTCTATAGGTTGATCTTGGCTGAGTTAGTGTTTTATACTACCTGTGTAGATGGTATAAAGCACTAACATTATGAGTAGATGCACTATGCTGCAACGCTGGGAAAAGGCAACCTAGAAAAAGCACATTCACTGAAGTCCAGGGGCCTGTACAGCTGCTTAAATTCTTTTTCTTTGTACTCCTTGATAAAGTTCAGCAATCCAATTACTTTTGATTATTATTTTTTATATACTTGTTCACAACATTATATTGAATACATGGATTGGAAACTCCCTCCTTCCCCTCCCCACCCAGCTTTGTCTCTTTTGATCTCTACTGGTTCCAGCTTTTCACAGTTTGAGAACACTGTTCTAATTTTAGACCCAATTTCATAATTGCATTCATCGAAATTGATTCACTATCATTATCCATTTGCTCAATCTACTAATATCACTTTGTAATTAAATGTTACAATCACATTGACATTTTATTCCATTAACAAATGTAATTATATGCCTTTCTATCTCTGCATTTGTAAACTCCAACAATCACATCGCTATTGATTTGCACTTCCTTGGAAGTTGTTAAAAGCAGTCACCTGGCACTGCCTCTGATACCACTGGTACGTCAACACCAGAAAATAATTCCATACAAAATCTTGTTGAGAATCATCACTTCTACTGATCTTCAATATTAAAATTGCCTACTTTACAAACAAGGCCCACAAATAAAGATTGGTGATTTGTTTTGGGCTTACTGAAACTCCTGCACAGGTTTGTAATAATGGAACAGTATTGAAAGACCTACCTCACAGATCTCCTCCTTGCGGATTCGATGGAAGCTCAATTGACTTAAGTTGTAGGTGTTTGCAGTCAGCTGTGAAATCTGGGACCAGCTTTTTGTCATCACCAACAGATTAGAGATTTCTGTAGCATAAATAAGAAATAAATTTTACTTCTAGCTGTCTCTGTGCCGTCAGCCCAGCTTCACTGGGAAAATTTTCATTCTGATCTCTGTGCAAGTTAGTCTTCTTCTTGAACGGCTGCTTTGTGTTTAAAAAAAATTATATACATTGGATCATTAAACAATGCCTAACTTATAGAAGCTGAATGTCCACTTTACTCCTGTATTCTTGTAAATCTGTGCATTTCAACAGACATTCTATACTTTTGCTGTGTTTCAGATTCTACCCAGTTTCATACCATTTTATGATTATTATGAAACTTTCATTCTGGATTGTGAACTATAAGTCTATGCACCCTATTCTAGTGGTGAAAGTGGGGACAGGCCAAGGGAATGAGAAAAAAACATTAATAGTCCGGAACTGCTCTGCTCACTGTATTCCAGGTGTAGTTTAAAAGGTGCCAGCAAGCCATGTCATAACTGTTACCCTTACAATCCAAGACTTGGGATAAAGGGCAGCTACTCACGAACCTTTTGAATCATTTTTACAGCTACCCATAACATTACAGTGAATGTGTAAGTAAGTATTGCCCTTCTCTTCTATATTCAAAAAAAATCCAGTCTATTAATTGGTATTAGGTTTTACATACTTAAAAAAGTCTCTATCTTCTTGTTACAACTACAGTGGAGGACATCAAAATTGCCCATTTTGAAATCCCAGCTGCCAGTTTTATTTGCTCTAAATTTAAATTTAAGACCAAAAGACATAGAAGCAGAATTAGGCCATTTGGCCCATCAAGTCCATTCCATCATGGCCAATTTATTGTCCCTCTCAAACACATTCTCCTGCCTTCTCCCCATAACCTTGATGCCCTGAATAATCAAGAACCTATGAACCTCCACCTTAAATATAGCCAATGATGGCGTGCCCGCTGTATGTGGTAATGAATTCCATAGATTCACGACTCTCTGGCTAAAGAAATTTTCCTCACCACTGTTCTAAATGGATGTCCCTGTTCTGATGCTGTGTACTCAGGTTCTAGACTCCCCCATTGTAGGCCTTTCAATATTCCATAGGTTTCAGAGAGATCCCCCCTCATGCTTCTAAACTGAAGCGAATACAGGCCCAAAGCCATCAAGCACTATGTTAACCCTTTAATTCTTGGGATCATTTTTGTAAACCTTCCAGCAATATGGTCCTTCCCTGATGCCAGCACATCATTTTTTGTTTTCAGATACAGAGCTCAAAGCTATTCACAATACTTCAGATACAGTTTTACCAATGCCTTATAAATCCTCAGCATTACATTCTTGCTTTTGTATTCTTGTCTATCAAAATGAACGCTAACATTGCATTTTCCTTTCTTACCACTGACTCAACCTGCAAATCAACCTGTGGACATCCTGCTCAAGGACTCCAAAGTCCTTTTGCACCTTTTTGAAATGTTCTAGCTATTTAGTAAATAGTTCACACCTTTATTCCTTCTACCATGATCATGATCAATTGCATGATCATGCACTTCCCTACACTGTATTCCACCTGCCACTTCTTTGCCCATTCCCTAACTTTTAGTCCTTCTGCAGATACCCTGCTTTCTCAACACTATCTGCCCCTCCACCCATCTTCGTGTCATCCGCAAACCTGGTCACAAAGCCATCAATTCCATCATCCAAATCACTGACATATATCATGAAAAGAACTGGTCCCAACACCTACCCTTGCTGAACACCACAAGCCATTGGCAGCCAACTAGAAAAAGCTCCTTTCATTCACACTCTTTGTCTCCTGCCAGTCAGCCAATCTTCTATCCAGGCTAGTTAGTATCTTTCCTGTATCATCATAGGCTTCGACCTTGTTTGGCAGCCTCATGTGCGGGAGCTTATCAAAGTCCTTCTCAAAATCCAAATCGGTCTGCCATTTCTTTGTTCCCCTCTCCAGCATCATTTTCCAGTGGACAGACATCCACTCTCATTTCTCTTGTACAACATATTGTATCCTTTATTATATTACTGACTAGCGTACCTTCATCTCTCATTTTTTCTTTCCTTATGGCTTTTTTAGTTGTCTTCTGTTGGATTTTATCTGCTGTCATTCCTGCTGGTACCCCCTTTCAATCAACTTTGGCCAGCTCCTCTGTCATTCTTCTGCAATTCCCTTTACTCTTTTAATACTGATACATCTGATTTTTGCTTCTCCCTCTCAAACTGCAGGGTGACTTCTAACATATTATGATCACTGTCTCCTAAGTGTTTCTTTATCTTAAGCCCCTTAATCAAATTTGGTTCATTACCCAACACCCAATTGGGAATTACCATTCCCCCTGGTGGGCTCAACCACGAGCTGCTCTAAAAAGCCATCCTATAGGCATTCTACAAATTCTCCCTCTTGGGATCCAGCACCAACCCAATTATCCCAATCTACCTGTATACTGAAATCCCTATAACTATTGCAGCATTGCCCTCTTGGCATGCCTTTTCTTACTCCTTTTATAATTTGCAGTCCACATCCTATCTACTGTTCCGAGGTCTGTATACAACTCCCACCAGGGTCTTATTACCTTTGCACTCTTAACTCTACCCACAAGGCTTCTACATATCATCTCTTTCTAAGAATTTGATTTCAATTTTTACCATCAGAGCTCCCCTACCTCCTCTACCTACTTGCCTGGCTGTCCTTTCGATTCATTGGGCATTCTTGGATGTTAAAACTCCCAACCATGATCTCCTTTCAGCCATGTCTCTGTGATAGCCACAATATCATATCTGCCAATATCTTAACTGTTCTGTAAGATCACCTACCTTATTCTGTCTACTGCATGCATTCAAATATAACACCTTTGGTCCTGTATTCATCACCACATTTGATTTTGTCCCCATTACCTTTTAACTCTTCCCACTGACTGCAACCTTACTCTATTATCTGCCTGCCCTTCCTCACAGTCTCATTGCAAACTGCATTTAGTTGGATACCTACTGCCTCATCACTCTGGTTCCCATCCCCTTGCCAAATTAACTTAAATCCTCCCCAACAGTTCTAGCAAACCTGCCTTCAAGGATATTGGTCCTTTTCGGGTTTAGGTGTAACATGCTCCTTTTGTACAGGTCATTCCTTACACAGAAAAGATCCCAATGACCTAGAAATCTGAAACTCTGCCCCTGCACTGATTCTTTAGTCATGCATTCATCTACCAAATCGTCCAATTCTTACCTTCACTGGTGTATGGCACAGGCAGCAATCCAAAGAATACTAGCCTCGAGGTCCTGTGTTTCAGCTTTCTACCTGACTCCCTATATTCTCTCTTCAGGACCTCCTGTTTTCCTACCTATGACCTCTGGATGTTCACCCTCCCCCTGGAGAATGCTGTGGACCTAATCCGAGACATCCCTGACAATCAGAGACATGCACCTGGGAGGCAACATGTCATCTCAGTGTCCATAGAATCTGCTGTCTGTTCATCTAATTATGGAATCTCTTATCACTACGGCACACCCATTCCCCCCACCCCCGCCTTTCTGAGCCACAGAGATCGGGCATTGCAGATTCCCCCCGGTAGCTCACCCCTCCTCCCAACAGATCCAAAGCGGTATTTTGTTTTTGTCCAAGTGGCTTAGAATGCCGCTGATTATTACGCCACTAACAAACAGGATTGTGTGCCCTTCTAACCCTAGCAACTATGGACCTCACTAATCATATCTTCCTCAGGATCTCAACTTTGTCTCTGGATGCACAGGCAAATAGGTCAATATTTATCTACAACTCCATGAATTGTAAAGATTAGTGAACAGTCTCGTGAGGAATTTTATAAAATATGCAGATAGATAAGATCCTGTCCACTACTTTAACTATTGTGAAATTTCATCAGGTGCATCACGTGTGAGTGAATGTAACTTTGAGTGAGTGAATACAGAGTTCAGGGAACCATGGAATAAAATATGGTTACACTGAGAATTCAATTCACATATTCTCTGGGACTAGCACAAATGATGAAAGTAATAGAAACTAAAAATGTTATAAATAGTGTGCAGAAAAGCACCTGTAAAGAGAGAAAGAGAGACAGATTTAATGTTGCAGCGTAATTTTCAGTTCAGAAGAGAGTAAAGAGAATACCTGCAACAGGACGAAGACCAAGAGCAAATGGATAACAGATTGCTGTTAGTTGTGTGTATATGAGGAGTGACGGGTGTATGTAACAGAGGCTTGTTAATGCAAATACCCTGTTGAGAGAAGGAGTAAATAGAGAAAATAGAGATGAGAAAAACATGAAAAATAATGCTGTAAACATGAGAAACAGAGCACAGAGTTAATGGTGATCTGAAAAAAACGAGAATCTGGGAATTTAGATGACTAATGATAGATTCAATTGATGATTTAATGCAAGAGATCCCACTTACAATGATATTAGCCCATGGCATAAAAAAAAAGTTGGGAACCCCTGATTCAATGAATAATAAGGAAATAGTTAACTTGTAAACTATGCATTTTGAGTCTCACTGTTTGAGGAAAAAAATACAAAAGGTACTCAAGAATCTAAAAATAAGAGAAGGGAAGGAACACAGCATTCATCATCTGGAGCAGACAATTGTAAACATCACTGCAAAGTGGAAGGTAGGTCAAATCTGCTGAAGTCAGTGACTCGTGTTATACATTTGCAAATAGCAATGAGTTTGGAGGCACCATACATTCTGTGGAGGAAGCAGGAAGTTACAAGGGGGAAAAAAACAGTCTACAAAGCCGCCAGCTTGCTGTGGAGCAACGGATGGCTTTCCTCTTTGGATTACATGAAGATGGAATATTTTCTGTCAGGAACCGCAGAGAAACAAAAGGTTATTTGGTTAGTCACACACTTCACTCAGCCCATGATTGAATGACAGAGCAGACACACTGGGCCAAATTGCCTACTTCTGCTCCTATATCTTAGGATCTTAAATATTAAATCAGAGGCACCGTAAGTAATTGGAAAAAGCCAAAGTGGTAGTTGTTCCTTTATCAAGTAAGCCTTAAAGAAAACTTGTGATGAATCCATTATATAGATTGTTCTAACCCAAATGGAGCTTTCGCTCAAAGATATTCTGATCTTGGAAGGATGCAGTGCAAATTCATACAGAAATACTGGCATTTACAGCATTAAGTATAAGAGCAGGTTGCATAAAATTGTCAAGACTAGAAGTCTATAGGATAAATATTAACCCAGTCAACTATTACAGTGTTTACAGAAGTTGATTGGGTTGATACTTAGAAACTCGTTTTGTTGGTGAAGGAATCTGCATTCATAGAAAGTAATCTTACAACTGGGACTAAGCCATTCAGTAGTTGAAATCAGCAAATATTTTCAAAAAAGCACAGAGTGCTGGAAGTTTGGACACTAGGTCAATTCTATGTTCATAAAACTTTTCAAGTCTGAGTTCAACAGGTTTTTGTCTGAATCATTATTCAGTAATATCACAGCTGATTACCGACTTCATGAAGAGGGAACTAGAAGTCCATGAGCCAGTCCTCATTGAAGGACCAGAGGTGGAGAGGGTCAGCAACTTTAAATTCCTTGGTTGTTATTATTTTGGAGGACGTGTTCTGGCCCAGGACACGTGTAATTACAAATGTAGTTTGGCAGTCCCTCTACTTCCTTAGGAGTTTGCAAAGATTCAGCATGATAGCTAAAGGTTTGACAAACGTCTATAGATGTGGAGTGGAGGGCATATAGATTGGCTGCATCACATCCTGTCATAATATGCAATCACCAATGTCCTTGAAAGGAAAATTATACAAAAAGTAGTGGATTTGGCACATCACCCATAAAGCTTTCCCACCACTGAGCACATCTACATGAAGCGTTGTCGCAGGAAAGCAGCATCCATCATCAGAGACCCCACCACCCCGGATACGCTCTCTTCTCGTTTCTGCTGTCAGAAGAAGGTACCAGACTCTTAAGACTCACATGACCAGGTTCAGGAACAGTTCTTACCCCTCAACCATTAGGCTCTTGAACCAAAGAGGTAACCCCACTCAACTTCACTTGACCCATCATTGAAATGTTCCCTCAAACAATGGACTCACTTTCAAGGACTTTTCATCTCACGTTCTCAATATTTATTGCTTATTTACTTATTATTTCTTTCTTTTTGTATTTGCATAATTTGTTGTCTTTTTCATACCAGTTGAACACCCAAGTTGGTGTAGTCTTTCATTGATTATATTAAGGTTATTATTCTATTATGGATTTATTGAGTACACCCTCAAGAAAATGAATCTCTGGGTTGCAGAAAATGACACACATATACTTCGTTGATAAATTTACTTTGAACGTGAGGAATAAATCAATCACATTCTCACTAAATGTCAGAGCAAGCTCCAGGTGTTAAATAGACAAAGCACAAAGAGAATTGCATTCTTTGCTTATGAAACATAAATTGAACTTTAAAAAAGTCAGTTGTAGCCATTTCAATTTAAAGCAACTTTGTAATAGGTATTGCTCTTCTGACCACAGCAGCACTATCTCTGGTCAGTGAGTCAATAACTTCCCCTTGATTGTGTTTTACATTTCTTTTTAATTTTGTTAATAGCTGTAAAGTTCAAAATGTACGATGTGTGGGCTTGTTAAGGGAACTGCGTGGGTGTACATGTGGGACTGCATAGTACGAGTAGGTTTTAGCAGTGCGTAGGCTTGTAAGTGCGGGTTCAAAAGAGGAAAGGTGTATAGATGGTGGCTTTGTAGCCTATCAGCCAAAGTGTCTATATGTGTGCTACAAATTATTTATTGACAAATCATTTTAGCAACTTTACATTGAGTGATAGTTTTCATGTGGCAGACCACTGTGTGAAAGCTAGCAGAAAGAATGGCTGCTAAGGGATGTCTAAATGGGAAAGGTCTAAATGCACAGAAACTTACAGGTAAATGAAATCTAGACAAATTCACAGTTTTAACATCAAGTCTGCTTGGAATTTAGCAGTTAAAAAACATTGCAAAGACATGTATATCTTTAAGTGAATTCCAGCCAGTCAACAGGTCCCTTCAGTCAGTCAGGAAACAGAAACTTGATAAACAAAGTACGACCACATTAACTCTGTCCTTCCTGCACTGGATTTTGTCTCAAATCTTTAAAATAAAAATGCAGAATGGGATGATGGAGCAACAGTGATTTCAATAAAATGTTTGTAAAGTTTCATGTCAAAACCGTCTGTAGTTTCTGGCATAAAGTGTAAACAGTATTTCTTTAAACTAGCTCTCCGAACACACTTCCAACATATAAATAAGGATTCTCAAACAACGTTAGGCTTAATATGGTCTGCAGAAAATCACACCCGCCACATCTAAAGGTCAGTCAGAACAAGATGTTTTGATAAGAAACTTCCTTCTGCAATAAACATGTAAAGAAAATAGATCTGCATTGACTAATGAGCAAAACATATATTAAATTAATTAGGTTAATTAATTAGGGGAATTTAACCTGGTCAATTACCATCATAAGCCAATTTTTATTCACAAGTCATGTAAAGTTTCTTGCGTTCAATGAATAATATATTGCCTTTGATAAGTGGATAATTCCATGGTGCCTGCTATACGCTTTCCATTAGTAAAGTGCAACTCATGAATAACATTTCTGATTCACTTTATGTTTTTATAAACAAGTAAAATCTGTGTTGTATTCTATTGCACACATTATGCACATCTAAGTACATGACTTCAAACATACCCATCGCTGTAGCTATAAGCCTTTTGAGAACCGAGATACCAATTATTTTGGGTAGTACATGCATCCTTTGTGTTTCAATATGACATATATGATGCACAAGGTACATTTAAGACAGAAACTATGTCTTCTGCTTTCCTGGTACTGTATAGGTATTAGCAAGTTCATTTAACCCCTAATGAAGATATGCAGATCATATCATTCACCACACTTCCATTCAGCAGGTCAACAATTCCATGACAGGCTTCCCCAATGTGCTACCAACTAAACGCTAAGCTTACTACATTTCAGCTTAGCACTCCTTGGAGGTGGCACAGTGGTGTAGCTGGGAGAGCTGTTGCCTCACACCTCTAGTGACCTGGGTTCAATTTCAACCTCAGCTGCTGTCAACTCCAGAAGCTCCCACACTAGGACACATATTAAGCAGTATGATGCTCTCTCACCAGCCTAATCATCAAACACCAACTCTCAGAGGTTTCTACATGAAGCAATAACCCTAAGACAGGCTGCACTGAAAGAATTTCTAACTGACAGAAACTACAAATAAAGTTTATGATTTCTCTGGTCCCAAACTCAGACCAAAGGCAAGGACCACATCCCATGGCTGTGGAGTTGACATACGTGGTGCTGCCAGTTTTGAGCTGGACCTACTGGCAAAATCATATACCATCAGTCACTATAGCTTGTCATTCAGAGTGAATTGATTTCATTTGGAATGAAGGGCTGGCAATGTCAACAGGTTTCCCCATGAGCAACTCGTCACCAACTAAGCCCACTGAGTTCAAAAGCTACTTTTCAACTTAGTAAGGATTCCAGTCCCTAGAGCTGGTAGAGCTGCTCTCATGACCTGGGTTTAACATTGACCTCAGGTGCTGGTTATATAGACATTCTCCTTGTGATTGCCTGGCTTTTCTTCTGAGTTACCCAGATGTCCTCCCACATCCCAAAGATTCATGATTCAGTAGGTTTATTGGCAACTGTAAATTGCCCCTAGTGTGGTAGAATCTGGGGAAGTTGATGGGAATACAAGGGAAACAAAACTGAGCTCAGTGTCAATAGGTGTTTGGCGATCAGTGCAAACCCAGTGGACCACAGGCCCCATTTCATACTGAGGTCCCATTTCATGTTGCACCACTTAATGACTATATAGGTCAATTCACAGTATTCTTGCAGCAGTTTAGCTGTCTTCATTCTTTGTTAATTCACTATGCTATCTGTATTCCTAATGCCAAACCAAAGGGAGTTTCTTTTTTATGCAACAGGGAGAATTCACTGGATCAACATGACTCAAGGCTCCAGTTTGAACAAACGTGTGAACGAGGTTTCCACAGCACGTGAGAACACACATCTGTGACCTGCTAAAACAACAGAAAAACCAGTCTCATGCCTTGCAACACAATTCCAGCATCATGAGCAGGCAGCCACCATCACCATCCATCTCACATGAAGAACAGGGAAAGGGAGCCCACAGCCAAAGCAGTCAATCACAGCGTTAGCAACCTTAGTCCTACTTCTCCATTCAGTTGTAGTCCCACACTCTTAACCTTCCCCATCACTGGTAAAATAAACTATTTGATCATAAAACAAATATAATAGCTAACACTAAATAAATATTGAAATAAGAGGGAAATTGTGGCAAAGGATATGAAAAAAAAAATCAGTGTGCACTCTAGTGTCAGCTTGGGCCATGCGCTAGAGAGTCGTGGTCTTCCCACGCAGTACCCTCATTGACTACAGCTAGTTGGTCAAACACGCTTTCAATGGGAAGACCACAGCTGGCTGTTGACTGGCTCCTGGACTTCGAACCTCTAGCTTCAGGTTACATCCTCTCAGTGTGAACGTGGAGATGGGGCCCAGGCAACAGCATGGACACTGCTGGGCTTACAGAGACTGAAGTACAAATGCCCTCATCTTGGGGGAGAAAGCAGGCCTGTACTCAATGGACCCTTCACCACTACAGGGGAAAAGAAAGTGAACAACCAGGTCATCTGTTGGAGGAGACACTTGGGCCACTGTGATATCCTGCAGATCCATCCACTATCCACATTATAATGATGTGAGTCTGCTTAGCAGCGAGCTGACTACCTGGTTTCAATCTCAGCTTCCATTGCTGCATCCAGACATGGGGTGGGTGTGGCTGATGCTGTAGAAGCAGAGATGGCAGCTGTCAGCAATGCATCATACTCAGTCCACAGGGTTATGGAGGAACCTGGTTGTTCCTTCAATGCCAGAAAGGGTGAGCTCCAAGCTCTTAAGAGAACCCTTTAGGAGTCAGACTCCTCCATACTCATTAATGTTTCTAGGCAGGCCTTCCAACATACTGAACTCTTCCAAGAAATCTACCCTGTAAACCTACTTCTGAAAGCAAACTTATCAAGATTTGTACCTCTCCAAGATCTCCCCCTTCTAGCAAGTTGGCACCCGAGTTACCCACATCCTCTGCTATTGATATTGACCACTTGGACTCAATATCTCTCCACATGCATATCTTGTGTCTAATCAGGTGCAAAACCAAGCAGCACCAAGTATACCTTCACCATTCTCTCTTGCTGACCTTTACTCTTGTCAAACAACAGTGAAGGAGAAAGGATATATAAAGTTATCAGGGAAAGGTGGGATGGGGTTGGTTAAAAACAAACAAGTGCTTATACCATCTTCATCCTGTACAACAGAAGAGATTGTGGGCTAGGCAGAAAGTGGAATGAAAGGAGGGCATTGAATTCAGTGGTTTCATTAGAACCTCCTGTAGCATTAGCACTGCCACTTCTGATAACATACTCCAGGGAAACAATACAATTGCTTCTCCTGCCCCACTTTCAAACTGTAGCTACTAATGTAGATTGACATTGCATTTCTGATTGAGGATGAATTTCTAGCCAATAGATTCTTCACATATTCCAGTTCAGAACTTGGCTTAGTCCTTGGTCTCTTGATACTCCAAGATAATAAAGGCCTTGCAAACCTCGTCACCAGAAAACTATCACCAGAGATCCTTCAATTTCTCTGCTACTCAATGCAACTTTGATGGGTCTCTGCACACAGGCCCCAGGCCTTTCACTTTAAAAATGCAGCTGCTCTCATTGTCCTTACCTCGAGGTTTTGGTGGGCAGCAGGTTTTCAGTTGGAAGCTGATATCCTCGGTTTTAAGAATCTGTCCTTTGAGATGATTCATGAGGTCCCTGAGGTTTGGGAAATAACTGTCAGAGCCATGTAGTTTGTATCCAGATGACTTGTTCACCTCAATCTGAAAATTCTTGTACTGCTTTAGCACTCTCGAACCACTGCTTCGATCACAAAAGTCAATGCGCTGGGGAAAACAAATGACAATGTCAGAAATTTACAGCAAAGTTTGCCACTTTCGAGTCCTTGCAAAAAGTGGAGGCCATCGTTTCCTTTATAAGTAGATGAGATCTACAATGCAAATGTGCTTAAACTTAATTTTAGCTCTAGTGAAGTGGCTATTGACTTTAAAGCAATCAGGTGAGACATCTTAGAGGAAGCAGCATATATCCTGTAATAGTATTACTGACAGTAGAAAGATGAGGCGCAAATCCAACAGTGCCCAATTTCCAACTCCACTTACCAATGCAAGGCCTACAACTGTTTTGGTGCTGCCACGGTGAAGCTGGGCAAAGGCTTTTTATGACCCTGCATTACGAATGTGAATCATCAGTACTCTTAAATGCACTCAATTCAAGTTAAGCTTTACAAGGAATGTCAGAAATAGGAGCAGGAAGTAGGTCATCTTGTCCATCGAGCTTGCTTTAAATTCAATAAGATCATGGCTGACTGACCTGGCTATGGACTCAATTTTATCTACCTGCCTTTTCTCCACATTCCTTAATTCCTCTACTATGCAAAAATCTATCTAAACTGTGACTTAAACATACTTAAAGAGCTAGCCTCCAGGGCTTCCCTAGACAAAGAATTTCACAGATTCACTACTCTCTGAGAAAAGTAGTTTCTCCTTGACTCCAACAAAAATCTATTCTTCTGAATCGTGAGGTTATTTCTCTAGTTTTGGTCTCACTTAACAGTGGAAATAATTTTCCTGCCTCCAGCGTAACTATCTCCATCATAGTTTAATATGTTTCTATGAGATTTCCTCTCATTCTTTTAAATTCCAACAAGTTTCATCCCAGGCAACTCAAATTTTCCTCATAGGTTAGCCACCTCATCTCTGGAATCAAACCCGCTAACATCCTCTGAACCACAACCAAAGTCAGTATGCCTTTCTTCAGGGAGACCAGAACTGCATACAGTAACCCAGATCCAGCCTCACCAATGCCCTTTATAGTTACAGCATAACCTCCCCGCTCTTCAATTTAATCCCTCTAGCAATGAAGTACAACATTCTACTTGACTTCTTGGTAACCTTTTCCAGCTGCAAACCAACATTTTGCAATTCATGCACAAGCACTCCCAAGTCCCTATGCACAATAGCATGCTGCAAACTTTCATCATTTAAAATAATAAGCAGACCTATTTTTTTCTTTTATCATCTCCTTCCTCCCTGTGGAGCTCTGTGGGAAAACTGACACAACCTTTGAAATACAGATAACTGAGTCCAGTTTAAAATTTAATCAGGCTAAACAGTTGTGTTTTTGCCAGCTAATTTTAATAATGTTTAGATGCAATTAGTCTTGGCTAAAAATATCCCTTTCACTAGTACTCAAATTCTCAATTTCCAAAGATTTTATATTTCCAGGAACAAATTTCACTGCAATGTCACTGTGTATAACACTCATATACTCCAGAACAAATTGATCACTACAGCTTATATGTTAAACTTCTGCAGAAACCGTGGGCCCTGTGGTTTAGGTGCTGGGCTCTCATTTATTTTACCCGGACAAATGAGCAGAATCCACACTCTGCAAAGTACATCTAAAAGAAATCCAAGCAGTTACAATTTAGGCAAAAACAACAATGGATTGACAATACTGGTTGATCTCATGCACAAAGATTTTGGGATAATTAATGCAATTATACTGGCACCAAATCTATTTTTGAGATTGCACAATGTTCCCAAGCACAGTTCAGATATTCAACATTTTAAAGACAGTAATCCTCAAAATAAATGTTTCCTCAACTAAACTAAACCTAGTGGTTATTTTCTATTTCAAAACACTTTTAAAAACAATACCAAGACTGCTGCAATTTCTTTCTTTTTTTGTATTGTTCTGCACGTACCCCCCAGTAAGTGCTTGAAATGTTTCAGTTTGTATTTTTTATTTTCTCGTTGACAACACTTCTTCAGTGTTTCAGACCAACTTGGATTTTGATGGTAAAACAGTATCAATTGGCTTAACATCCGACATGCCTGGCCAACTGCTTCCAGTCCCAGTATTTCTGTTTGCAGTGCAATAGGTCACAGAATCATAAATTGCGCAGCACAGAAGTGAGCTTTTTCTGCCCACCTGAACCATGCCAACTCCAAAGGCTTACCAATACTAATCCCACCTGCTGGGATTAAGTCTGTATCCCTCTACAAACTTCATACCCAACCAACCCTTTTCAATCTTTTAACTATACTTGCTTCCATCATCTCCCCTAGCAACTTGTTCCATATAGCCACCAACCCATGTGTGGATAAACTTACCTTACTGGCAAACATAAAGGGGTGTGCAGTATTCCAACTCTGTCAATTAAGTGACAAAATTTTACAACTTCAGAAATAAACATCTAAAAATGGAAATTGGCTGCTGTCTTGTGTCACTGTGAAATAGCTTTCTATAGAATACTGGGACATTACTTGGAATATTAATTGAAATATTCCACATGGAATATTACCACTGCACAAACTCATTCGAAGAAGTGATTTCCCAGCAACAGAACCACTCATTTACAATTAAATGAAAGTGAACTTCTAAATCAAGGAATGAGTAGTATCTATGGCCTCAACTAGTAGATGATTGCTGATCTGAAATATAACCAGTCAGCTGCTTATCCTTCGGAAAATCTGCTGGTTTTATAGGACAGTGAGCAGAAGAGATTGCAGAGACTTGAAGATCTGATTGCCTTCTTTTAAGAACAGTGTTTGATCCCAGTAAAATACAAAACATGTCTATGTGGGTTTTGAATACTTAATTCTTTTCCTCAAAAAAGATACCAAGTTTTCTTCCCCCCCCCCCCCCCCAACGATGACAGCTGAAGTTTTCTACAAAAATTGTTCACCTTGGATATCATTTGCAACATGAAGTTGAAAGAAACAAAAGAAATGTATTGCTCAAAAGCGTTCACCAAAGTTACCTCCGAGGGTCCACTGCATGCTACCGTCATAAGGATGTGACTGAAATCTGTGCAGCTCCATCGCAACACGTACATTCCATCCTCATTGCCTTCGTGCTTCAGCTTGTTTATAGCATATTCAGTACTGACAAGAAGGAAGCAGACAAAAGGACACAATTTTGAAACATGTTTATTCAAGTTATGAAAAAAGTCAATAAAGTTCTTCAGAAAGCAAAAGACTTTAAACTGAACTCCATGAAGTTTTAAGACTAGCAAATGTTTCATGTCAAAGGTTAGGAATAAAGCATGATCTTCTTAAATGGTGTTTCCTTTAAGTAGTAAGGAAACATCAGAAATTGGCAGAATCTTGGCTGAAAGGAGATTACAGCTGGGAACTTAAAATCCAGGATATACATTGTACAAAAAGGACAGGCAGGTAGGCAGAGGGGGTGGCATGGCTGTGTTGGTAATAAGTGAAATCAAATCCTTAGAAAGAGGTGACATAGGATTGGAAGGTGTCGAATCACTGTGGGTAGAGCTAAGAAACTGCAAGGGTAAAAAGACCCTGGCGGGAGTAACATAAAGACCTCCAAATAATATCCAGAATTTCAAGAGTGTCAAGGGCAGAAGTGAGTGAAGTTGGCATGATCAGGGAGAAGGTGCTTGGGAAACTGAAAGGTCTGAAGGTAGATAAGTCAGCTGGAACAAATGGTCCACACCCAAGGGCTCTGAAAGAGGCGGCTGAAGAAATTGTCGAGGCATTAGTAATGATCTTTTCAAGAATCACTGGATTCTGCCATGGTTCTGGAAGACTGGAAAATTGCAAATGTCACTCCACTCTTCAAGAAGGGAAAGAGGCAGAAGAAAGGTAAATTATAGGCCAGTTAGTCTGACCTCAGTGGTTGGGAAGATGTTGGAGTCGATTGTTAAGGATGTGGTTTCAGGGTACTTGAAGGCACATGATTTAAAAAAAAGCTGAAGTCAGCATGGTTACTTTAAGAGAAAATCTCGTCTGACAAATCTGTTGGAATTCTTTGAAGAAATAACAATCAAGATAGACAAAGGAGAATTGGTGGATGTTATGTACTTGGATTTTAAGAAGGCCTTTAACAAGGTGCCAAACATGAAACTGTTTAACAAGAGCTCATGGCATTAGAGGCCAGGTACTAGCATGACTAGAGGATTGGGTGACAGGCAGGAGGCAAAGACTGGTAATAAAGAGATCCTTTTCTGGTTAGCTGCCGGTGTTCCGCAGGGGTCTGTAATCTTTTCATGTTACAACATCAATGATTTGGATGATGGAATTGATGGCTTTGTGGCCAAGTTTGTGGACAATACGAAGATAGATGGAAGGGCAGGTTGTGTTGAAGAACCAGAGAGGCTGCATAAGGACTTAGACAGATTAGGAGAATGGGCAAAAAAGTGGAATACTCAATGTTGGGAAGTGTATGGTCATGAACTGTGGTAGAGGAAATAAAGTCTAGACTATTTTTTAAATGGAGAGGATATTAAAAAAGCTGAGGCGCAGAGTGACTTGGGAGTCCTTGTGCAGGATTCTCTAAAGGTTAATTTGTACGTTGAGTCAGTGTGAAGGAAGGCAAATGCAATGTTAGCATTCGTCTCAGGAGGACGAGAAAATAAAAGCAAGGATGTAATTTTGAGACTTTCTAGAGCACTGGTGGGGCCTCACTTGGGAGTATTGTGAGCAGTTTTAGGCCCCTTATCTTAGAAAGAATGTGCTAAAACTGGGGAAGATTCAAAGGAGGTTCACAAAAATTATTCCAGGATTGAATAGCTTGTCATATGAAGCATGTGTGATAGTTCTGGGCCAGTATTCACTAGAATTAAGAAGAATGAGGGGGTATCCCATTGAAACCTAAAGAATTTTGAAAAGCCTCAATAGTGGATGTGAAGAGGGTGTTTCCAATGGTGTGTGGTATAGGACCAGAGGACACAACTTCACAATAGAAGGGTGACCATTTCAGAACAGAGATGAGGAGGAATTTCTTTAGCCACAGTGGTGAATCTGTGGAATTGGTTGACAAAAGATGACTGTGGATGCCAAGTCATTGAGTATGTTTAAGGCAGAGGTTGATAGATTCTTGATTAGTCAGGGCATGAGGGGTTATGGGGAGAATGTACAAAATTGGGGCTGAGAGGGAAATGGATCAGCCATGACGAAATGATGGAGCAGACTCAATGAGCTAAATGGCCTAATTCTGCTCCTATGTCTTATGGAGTGAATTGCAGCAATTTAACTGATCTTTTATTAACTGAGCATTTAACTACATGCAAACTTCACCAACACTTTAAAACTATATCCCTCTCAATATGCTGAAACCTTCATTTCCCACTTTCTGATGTTCCACGCGTCTACCTGTGGGAATCTAGTGACTTTTTTTTAAAGTGAAAAATGCTATGTAGACTCAATTTATTCTCATTCACTTGCCACACGTAACATTTTAAATATACGGTGAGCAAAAGTAACAAGTAGCAGTGAGAAAATTATTCATGACTTCTAAATACAGTCAATTTATTTAAGCCTTGGAGGCCGGCCCATTTTTGGTTGAACATCGCTACCAAATTTCATCTGGTGAAATCCAACTGCTCCTGATCTGATAACTATTCTAAAACTGAGGAATTCATGTAATATTCTATACTATGGATTAGTTCTCCATTACAATTAGAAAGAATGGGGATTTTGGAAGTGAGTAGGAACTATCAATATTGGTTTTAAAAACTATTGAATTGTTTTAAAGACTCAGTAAGTGTTCAGTAAATTTTATTTTGATCCAGTGAAGCTAGAAAGAGAAGGAAGCTGCCTCTGCGGAGAGACTGGAGAACATTGTTGCTGATTTCAGTACCTTGGTGAGCACAGATTTAACAGCATGATATTTCTTCTGGCACTTACATTCTGAGCTTTAGGTAGAATCATTCTACGCTTCCATAAAAAAAATTGTTATTTATTGAATACATCATTTTCAATTTACCGTATTGGCCCATGGCAGCCATGTTTAATGTTGTGCACAACTTGGGGCGGAGCCACGTCTGTGCACAGATAATGATGGGCATCTACTGTCAAACGGAAGTAACCATCAATCAAAGAAACCATGCTCAGTGCTTCTTCATAGCAAGACAGCTCAAGCTCCTAAAACACAAAAATATTAAAGACATGATGGAAACAATTTTCAAAGAACTTAATGTTACCGATAATTCAAGGATTTAATTGCAGCACCTTTGGCAGTAATTTTTGACTATGCTGTGTCCACACTGCCTAATGGGCTAGCCAAATTTAAAACAAATAGGGTCTCATTATCAATATGTGCAGGCAGGGAGGAAAAACTAATCTATTTTTCTGTCCCTTGCATCAGACTCAGTTTCTAACATTTGCAAGTGTTTGGCAATGCACTGAAGCTGGATTAAATGATATACATAACACTTCACAGCCAGTTGGAGAAGACCCTTGAAATGGACAATATACAAAGTTCAGCTTGGGAATAAATTAATTTTACATCATCAGATTGGACTGCCAACCTTAACTTGATGTAGTGGGTAATCTTTTAAAAGGTTGTAAAGATCAAAGGAATTGTCTTTGATCCTCAGCTCAGATTATGTCTGTGGTCAAATTTGTCTCCCTTCCCTGTGCAGGAAGGAACCTGTGCCTTGCTACGAATTCAGTACGATGTATGCGATTGACGACAGAATGAGGGGAAGAACCCTGTGGTGGAGTGTTATGAGTAAATCTGTGGAATCAGGTGCCAATGGACATGTTTCAGAATGTCAGAAAGACCTCGCTGAGAAGTTAGCAAGACCTTGATGTAACTGGTTCAGGACTGGTCAATAGTTGATAAAATGAGTGAAAATATTTCAAAGCCCAATGCAGAGCATCATCGAATGAACAGGAAATTATTACGACTCATCCTCTCTTGAATTTAAACTTAGAGCACTTGGCCCTAAAAACATTTCACACATTATTTATTAACACCCAATACCATTCTATTATCATTAAAATATTCCAGAGTTCCAAATTCATATCCTCATAAGAAATGGCCTCAATATTAATGCAATGCTCACAGTGAGATGTCTATACTCCGATCATATGTAAAGTCTGCCACTTTGAAAAATGTAATTGTAAAAGAACTTGATAGACAAAAACACAAGAATGTGGCAACAAAGTAGGTCAGCGAGTTATGCCAGCTTCTTCTGCCACCTTATTGGATCTTACTGATTTGTATTTCAAGATCATTCAGCTGCCTTTGCACCACATCCCTTAATAGCCTATATGAATTTTGCTTGCTCTAGATCATTATTCAGTGATCCATTCAAGAAAACTTACAAGCCTGAATGTTGTTGAAAGAAAGACTAGAATGTAGTTCTGAAATCAACAAATTGGAACCCAATAAGTCAATGAGACAAAGTGAAAAACTGGGATCATTAAATAACTTACCATCTTTTTGTTCTCTTGTTTGTTGACCATGACTATGGAGTCCTTTATGATGATGTGTGTGATCTCGTAGAAGTCGGCAAACTGAATCCAGTTCTCGCCCTGAACACCGTTACTTGCAATACTCTTACTGCTTTTGTTTGTTTTCTTGTTCTTCTTCAATTTATTTTTCTCTTTCATATTCATTACAGACTTTAATAAAGGAAAAAATGGAGGAAGTTAAGGCCCAAGATGTTGACTATCAGCTGATAGTTAAGGAGAAGATTCCCAGAAATGCAACATTGGCACACTGTGGTAAAGACAAATTGTACTGTACAGCTTAAAGAATGCTGCAGTTTGTTCAGTCTCAAAACTGGAAATCCCTCAATTAGGCCTCTGAACTGTTTCCAAATTTTCCATTTTCTCTCACATGATCTGTCTCCACTGATTCCTCAGTTAATCGATTCAATACATTCATAATTCCCTGCATAAAATACTTAAATTTCAAATCCCTGACCAGTTTACTTTTATATTTGAAGCCGCCTCCCAATTTAAAAGTCTGTGGGATCTAACACATTATTTTCAGGATTGATATATCCAATCCTTTAAGTAACTTGCATGCTCAAACAGAATCTCCTTAAGCCTTGCACTTTCAGAACAAACATACGTGAACACTTCACAGTTTCTGGTACCTTTTATTCCTTTGTAGACTTTATATTGTTTGCTCTTTACTACTACTTTGAATTTCTGATTAAATTGTATGGCTGCGAGTAGAATAATGTATATTGCCTTATTTGATTAATTTGTTATATACAATTTTAGTTATAATGTTCAAAATTAAAATTGTTTTGCTGTCTGTCTCTGCATTGGGCATGTTAATCCACTTTGAACTTTGATAATCATCCTCAACTAATACACAACAGGATCTTTATCATTTTAACTAATTCAGTAACATCAAAGTTTGTGTTCTTAAATATTTTTAATTTCATGCACATGTAGGAACTAGAACCAGTGCTGTGGGGAGAAATGGGAGGAAGGAAGAAGCAGGATGAAATCTATTTATATTTCTCATATTTTTTCATGATATAGAAGCCTATCAAGCTTATGTCAGCTCACAGAGCAATCCCATTTGTGCACTTATTTCCCTTTGACCAAGTCTCTCCTATCTACCTATCCGCTTCACACCTCCAGCTAACTCAAATGCAGTCTACTACACTTGTGGTGATCAACAGTAACCAATTAACCTGCTGACCGGCCTGTCTCAGATGTGAGAGAAAATAAGAGAGCACACAGCAAGGAAGCCAAAGAGTCACAAGAAGAACATGCAAACACCATCCAGACAATCCCAATGGTCTGGGCCCAAGTTAAGTTCCATGTGAATGGAGATACCAGCACCACTGGTGGTTGTAATGACTGTAAATTAAATGATGAGAGGACGGAGTGCACCTGGCTCTCTAATGTATTTATGGAGAGATGGAGTTTCCTTCTGAATAAACTAACTAGATTGGACGGATTGTCCATGGTTCTGCCCTTTGAACAACCTGCTGTAATTCCAATGACTCACATTTTAAGTCAATTGTAGAAGCTGAAAGCACAAAAAAAAAAGTCATGCTTGATGGTAAAGGTAAAAAAGTATCAAGGGGGAGCACATGCCACTGATTACAGTGAATCTATTTCCCCTTGGGCTTTGTGCTTTCTTATTTACTTCATATTGGAGCTGGATACACTTCAGATTACAAACCCTGTAACTGCTTGCTTACAAGCTGTGGGGCTGTGTCAGGAGTGACCTGTGGAGGATTGTTTCGAATACTTTGAGGCTTTCAGTCAAATTCTGTTAGCTTTCTCAGATAATTGTGCAGGAGCACAGGTCTCAAGCTAGCGTATACACTCAGCCCACTTTTATGCTCTATTGGCTTAAAGACAAAAAGAGCCCAAGTCTATTGCCCAACCCAAACACTAATACACATCATGTATCAGGATAAAACCAGAGATCTGGTGTCCTTGGAGGGTCAGTTCATCCAACTTTGTCCACTATAACTTATAATCTAGGAGACATACAAATATGCACTCAAATATTTTTATTTACGTGGCATTTTTCTTTCTTCCTCCCTCTCCCACACACACATACACACAAACAGAAAACACATATTCAAAACACTTCACCGAGTTGAGAGGAAGTGGTTTCAACAAAAAAAAAGGCTGCTACTTCCTTATAATAGTAGTTTGCAAACAACACTAAAAACCTAGTAGCTTTATACAAATAATAAAGTTCCCGTGAGCTAGATTCTCCCACTGTGGTTGAACTGGAAGTTTACACTTTTGTGTAAAAGGCTGTAAGGGTAAAACTAGTCTTTAACAGTAACACGTATACAATTACTGTATGCATTACTAGTCAGCTTTCCAACTAAACTGTTTTCCTTTGCATTGAAATTACATTGAAACCCTTTCAAACTTCATCGAAAACCTGAATGAAAAATACTACATTATCATACATCCTGCCGGCCACCCATCTTTCTAGATCGCAAAGCATCCATCAAGGATTATTTTAAATATCTTCAAAAATGGGTACGTTTAAAGATAACAAAATAAATGGAAATAGTCTGAGAATCTGGAGATCAATGGTTCTGATCTGAATTCCCCGAACTTGAGAGAGAGAAAGACCATCAAATAACTGAAACAAAAGTGCTATTTCCTGGTAGATTGGAGATAGAGGAGTTGGGAATAGGGATTTTAATGACAACTCTTAACACTATTTGATTGAACAGCAACTGGTAGTGAGTGATGTGAAGTTCAAAGAGTATTTTGTGCAGCAAAGGACAGGAAAACTGACAGGTATATATTCTTCGAATAAAATTCAATGACATTTTAGGGTCTGATATCTACATTAAAACAAATATATCTTTCAAAAGCCACTTGTCATCTTCTGTTTCGTGCTGAACACTGCATTTAATAGTACAGCTCAAAACCTTTCTCCAATTTGAATTTTTCTCCCAATTACACTCCAGCAAAAATATACCAAGGCATCCCACATAGGTATCATTGAACAAAAACTAACATAAGACCCACATTATGGCTACTAGGCAAATGACAGAGTAGGGTTTTATAATGCATCTTAGAAGGCAAAATAAATTTGAGGCAGATAAAAAGACTGGAACCCAGGCCTTGGCATCTACTAATGGAGAGGAAATAAGATTCAAAGACAAGAGGACAGAACTAAAACACTGCAGAAACTTGGTAAGGCTGCAGATTACTGAGACAGGGAGAGGCATGACCATAAGGCATTTGGAATTGGGGTAAGAAATGTAGTATGGCTTAATTGGAAGTAAATTTGAACCAAAGCAGTGGAAATGGATGAAAACTGCAACACAGAGATGACGATGTTGTGGACAAACTCAACTTAAACCCAAATAAAAATATGACTTGACCAACAAATTACATTCTAATTACTTTTTCCTCTTCCATGATCAATTTATACCGCCATATTTAAGTTTGTTGACAACACCATTGCCGTTGGCCAAATCAAAGGTGGTGACGACTCAGCATATAGAAGGGAGATTGAAATTCTGGCTGAGTGGTGTCGTAACCACAACATCTCACTCAACGTCAGCAAGACCAAGGAACTGATTATAGACTTCAGGAGCTGGAAACCAGAGGTCTGCAACCCAGTCCTCACGGGAATCAGAGATGGAGAGGGTTAGCAACTTAAAATTCTTGGACCCAGCAAGTAAGTGCAATTATGAAGAAAGCATGGCAGAGTCCCTATATCCTCAGGAGTTTGCGGAGATTCGGCATGGCATGTAAAGCTCTGACAAACTTTTATAGATGAGTGGTGAGGAGCACCATGGCTGGGTGTAGAAACACCAATGCCCTTGAACAGAAGAAGCCAACAAAAAGTAGTGGATATGGCCCAGTCCATCATGCTTAAAGCCCTCCCACCATTGAGCATATCTACACAGAAAACAGTTGTAGGAAAGCATGATTGATTATCAAAGCCCCCCACGATCCTGCCATGTTCTCTTCCCCCTACTGCCAGCAGGAAGGTGGTACAGGAGCATCAGCTCCAGGTTCTGGAACAGTTATTACCCCTCAACCATCAGATTCTTGAACCAAAGGGGATAATTTCATTCAACTTCACTTGTCCCATCATTGAACTGTACCCACAACCTATGGACTCACTACCTCCAGCTTTATTATTATTATCATCTCAGCTCAAGTTGGTAAACCTGAGGTAAGGACATAGCCAAAAATGCTCATTTCTCAATTGCTAAGAACTTTCGGACTATTCTAGTGGTGTGTAGTATTGTGGCTTTCTGAAGATTCACATATATATTACTGCTCGTTTAATGCCTTCATTGGTTAATGCTATGTGTAGTGCCTTTGAGATGATACCAGATGTAGATATTACTCTCAGGACAATGTACACCTGGTTCATGTTCCAAGGTCTTTCAATTTCCTCATTTAATTCAGCATACTTACGGTGTATTTATTGACTTCTGCATGTTATGAGTGCTGGGAATGGCTATATCTATTAAATAACTTGTTCTTTCTTGTTTATCCTGTATTATTATATCCATACAGTTATTATGGATTTCATTCTCTGTAGTAACTGACCAGTCATAATTTGTGGTATTCTGATTCTAAAACTGGATCAGGCTTATATTTACAGCAAGGTGTGATTTCATTTATGAGTTTGTATTTTAAAGTAAGATTTTGATGAACAATGTTTGCAACTTCATTGTGCCTGTGTAAGTAATCAGATGTGTTAAACTGCTACAGGATCCTGTAAGGTGTTGGATTGCTTCTGGTTTTTCTTTGGCATTTTCTGCACTTAGCATCTTGAATTTTTTGTGTCTTTTATTATGTATTTTTGATACTTTTTTGTGTTATTTCTTTTTGTCTTTGCACAGTTTGTTGCTCTTTGCACATTGGTCATTTGACCATCCTGTTGGGAACTGTCTTTCATTGATTCTATTGTGTTTCCTGTAATTACTGTGAATGCCTACCGGAAAATAAATCTCTGTGTTGCATATGGTCACAAACATGTACTTTGATAATAAATTTACTTTGAACTTTGAATTAGATTTACAGGCTATATTCATCCAAACTTCCACACCAGGAAGATTACATGGCTCATTTATTCATCCTTCTATTCTCAAAGCCCAAACCTTACCTTACCCTGGGAAACAAAGTCCTTAAAATGACAGTACCCAGGAGACCCATGTATGATTGTTACATTTCTTTAATTACAGCAAGCTCATGTAGGCATGCTTTGAAATAAAGAGTGCATTTTATTTCTTCATCTGTTTACTCTTAATGGGTAAGAGGAGCCTTTTATTTATGAGTAAGTTTTTATCTCCCATATGCTTAATACTGCAACAGATTGTCTAGTATTGATAAATAATGACACTGTTAAATTTAAATCTTGCAGACCTCACAAAATCTGGTAGAGGACAAATGGGAAAAGCAAATCTATTAAGAACAGTTGGAGCTAGCACTTGCTAACCTGGCAAGTGGGAAATGATGCAATTTAGGAAGTCAAATTGAGGCAGGGCATTTGCAGTCAACAACAAGGAATGTTGATGAACAGAGAGACATCGAACACTGAACTGAATCCCTTTGGCCTACGGTGTTGTGCTGACCTTTTAATAAAATCAATCTAACCCTTCCCTCCTGCATAGTCACGTGCCCACGAATCTCTTAAGCGTCCTTCAGGTATCTGCCTCTACCACCATCCCTGGTAGCACAATGCATGCACCCACCCCACTCTGTGTTTAAAATAAAACTACCTCTGACATAGTCCCACACACAATGCTGGAGGAACTCAGCAGGCTGAGATGCCCGAAACATCAACTGTATATATTTTTCCATAGCAGGCCAGGCACCATCTATGGAAAAACATATAGTTGACATTTTGGACATTTCTGCCTGCTGAGTTCCTCCAGCGTTTTGTGTGTTATTTGGATGCTCAGCATCTGCAGATTTTCTCTCATTTCTGACATAATCCAATCACTCTAAAATTTTGCCTCCTTGTATTAGCTATTTCCTTCCTTGGAAAAAGGCACCAATTCTAGCAATGCCTCTTATTATCTTAAGTGCATTACTCAAGCCAACTTGCATCCTCCATCACTCTAAAAAGAAAAACCCTAGCTCACTCAGCCCATATGACATGCTCTCTAATCCAGGCAGCATCCTGGTAAATTTCCTCTGCACCCTCTCTAAAGCTTCTACATTCTTCCTCTAATGAGGCAATCCGAACTGAGCATAATACTCTAGAGGACCTTGGACCTCAAGTCCATAGTTCATTGAGGGTGGAAATACAGATGGAAGGATGACAAAGGTGCCCATTTGGCATGTTTACCTTCATAGCGTGAGACACAGAATATAAAATTTTAAAGTTTACATGATACTAGTTAGACCCCTCTTGGAGTATAGCAAGCAGTTCTAGTTGCTACATCTTAGGAGGGATGTGATTGTGCTAGAATTGGTAGAGAGGCAATTCACTAACTTGCAGCCTGAATTGAAGGATTTGAGTTGTGGTGAGACCTTAGAAAGGCTAGTCTTGGTTTCCCTGGAGCAAAGGGCGTTGAGGTGTGACCTGAAAGACGTATACAAAACTCACAAGAGATATAGGATAGGGCAAAGAGTCAGGATATTTATCCAATGCTTAGAATATCAAGAACAAGGCGGCATAAATTCAAGGTAAGGGAAAGGAATTTTGAAGGGGATTCGGGGGGCGGGGGCTGTTTTCCACAAAAATAGTTGATATTATACTGTGGAGGTGGTGAAATAAACACGATTACTAAATTTCAGAGATTTTTGGGTAGGCATCTAAACAGCAAGGCGCAGAAAAATAAGGGCCTAGTGTAGGGGAATGAGCAAAATGTCACACAGGCATGGCCTGTTCAGTGTTGTGCAGTAAGACTGAAGAAAAACATTATCAACCGATAAACGGTCTTGGAACTGGACACTAAAACTCATGAATTGTTCTGCACACAATATTGTCTCATGTACATCACTCACAAGCCCCAATGGCCCTCTAGCTGTAATTATAGCACAAATAGAAATAAACTAACACATGAAATGAAGTGGTAGTACAGATTTTTTTTAAGTCTCAGATTTAGTCACAACAATTAAAATGGGAGTGGCTGAATTAAAATATAATTCTTCACAACTACAGAAGAGTGAAGGAGCAACCCATTCTCATTGCTACTTCCTAACACTCGGCAGATATTGACTAGTGTGGGCATCAGACAGTTGGGCTTTTAAACTGAATATTTTACCAGTACATATGCTCCTAAGCTGCCACAACAGCTCTCATACAGGAAACAATGTACTGGGAGGAAATGAGAAATTATGACTCACAGTACCTCTTTCAGTATGCGTCTCCACATAATTCCCATACTTCCTGTGATGATCACTTCATGTTCTTTCTCCTTCTGTTCCTTCTCAATTGGCTCATAGCTGGTCATCAAGCGTTCATTTTCTGTTGAGATCAATAGACTTGTTGGCTTAAATATTTCTGCTCCAAAATTCTTAGTCAGGGATTCCAGAGTTGCTAGGTACTTGACTTTGAGGTCATGAGGAGATACGTTACTATCACATACTGTCTTATTGTTGAACTCTTTCAGGAAATTTTTGAAGACATTATTGATTCGACACCTGGTCAGGATGTTTCGCTGTTTGATACTTGAATTCAGTGTCTCAGGAATGTAATTCTTGTAACTGAAAGAAACAAGACAGTGTCACTTCACAATAGCATGCTACCTTGTACTTGAATCATGTTTCTGCAAAGGAAAAAATTCAATTAGCTTGGCAACTCCCTTTTATTTTTAAGTTGGATTTAAGGAACTCGTCTGATAATTGTCCTATAAAATGTACTTCTTGTCCAAATTAATTCATCATCCCATGAGGTATAATAACAGTGCCCCAAACCCTATAGAAATCCATCCCAGAAGCATTGGAATGCCTTTATAGTGGTAGTGTTGGAAGAACTCTATGATACTGTCAACCTCAGCAACCATCTCCACCTGGGAATGCTACCTATTGCTCACTCCCCTCTGCACTGCTTTATTCCTGCACACTTGTTGAATATTGCAGCAAAAAGAAAAACCCACTATCAGATTTGTACTGGCTGTCTACGCTCCCCAGTTTTGGAGAAAATTGTGGCTGGAGAAGCCATTCAGTTCAAGCCCATTTTCAACATGATCATGATGATCATGGTTGATTATCCACTTTCATACTCTATTCGTGCCCTCCCTCCAAATTTTTCGACCACTCAAGCATCAAGAAACACATCTAGAGTCATAAAGGGTAGAACAGGTCTACACTGTAATCAGGGACCCTTTGAAGTTAATCCTATTTATTTTCTCTATTTTCCCAACAACTCCTAGATTCCACTACTCACAAGCACTTGGGACAATTTTACTGTTACCAAGCCACCTACCAACCACTTATTTTTGAAATGCGAGAGAAACCAAAGCATCCAGGGGATACCATCGTGGTCCTACCAACCAAATCCATCTTCATGCATCATGGTCCTACCAACCTAATCCATCTTCATTCATCGTGGTCCAACAAACCTAATCTTCATGCATTATGGTCCTAATAACCTAATCTATCTTCATTCATCATGGTCCTACTAACCTATCTTCATGAATCATGGTCCTACCAACCTAATCTATCTTCATGCACCAGTACACAAATCCTCAGTTGAAGTGTGACCAAAGAGCAAGGCCTTGCTCCCGTATGCAAACGCTTAGCAATGAACCATGTCATAGGTCTCCCTATTCCTTGCTACATCTGAATGCTTGCTTTCAGTTACTGGTGTACAAGGACACATTTTATCTTCCCCTTTTCCAATCTATCATCATTCAGCTCATCTGCCTTTCTGTTTAATCTCATATTTATCCATGCTTTATTTATCATTTTCCCCCGTCACCCAACTTGTCAAAGTCACAATGGAACCCCTTTCCACTCACCTCTACTGATATTCCACTCAACCCAATTTTATGTCATTTCCAAACTTGGAAACGTTACATGTATTTCCCTCAGCCAAATCAATGGCATATGTTGTGAATAGCAGGGTCCCAGTCACTGCCTGCCACCTAGAAAAAGCAATGATTATTCCTACTATCTATTTCTTGTATATTAATCATTTCTCAATCCTTGATAATATATTACCTTCAATATCAGGTACTTTAACTCTGCACACCAACCTCTATGAGGCCTTATCAAAAGTCTATTGGAAGTCCAAATACACCACATCCACTTGCTTATCCATTCTACTTGTTATCTTCTCAAAATAAACTTCAATAGATTGGTTTTATATGATTTTCCTGTCATACTAACATGTTGACACATTCTAATCCCATTAAAGTGCTCTGTTATTAACTTCTCTATAATGACTCCAGCATTTCAGTACCTCTGTCATTAGTGATTTGTTCCCCTTCTTTTTCTCTTAAGGACTGGGGTTTTGTACGTCACCCTCCAGAACCACTTCAGAGTCTAAAGAATTTAAGGATGACCATCTGTGCATTGACTACTTAGGATGTAGATTATCAGGCTCTAAGTATTTGTCAGCTTTTAGCCCTCTTCATTTCCCAGGTATTATTTCTACTCTAATACTTTTCAATCTGTTCCTCCCACTCACTGCACTCTTGGTTCACCAACATGTCTGGGAGGTTGATTAGGTATTTTGTTGTGAAGACAGAATCATACATGCCTCCTTCAAGTGAGCGAAAGGAACTACCTCACCGTAATGAAGAAAAAAAAAACGAAGACAATCTTAAAAGTAACACAAAGAGATTGAAAATGAAAATACATCTGACTAATAATTGTACTGAATTCGTATGGTAGAAGAGCTTTCAAAATCATCCAGGCTGAGATTCAAGATGAGATTTTTCGTAGAGCTCCATGATAAAAGCTCTGATTGAAGAAAGTTTTCTCTAGCTGATGCCTACTTGGAAAGCACTTCTTTGTCCGTGCCCTTTAGCAGCTATACCCAAAACCACACTGTCGATGGTGCTGACTGACAGATCTATTTTCCCATCTTCACTTGTGAACATAATAGGCTTAAAATTTTAAAAAATGGAACTGATGATGAAACAATTCAGACTATAGCAGGTGGGTGATACAGGGGTAATGGGATGCAGACTGAAATTAAATCTACCACAAAAAAAAAATCAGCTTTAGCCTTCATCGGGCAGGAAACTGTCGCAGCAGACTACCTATCCATTATATAGACTTTATTCTTCTCCATTGTACATCTGATATGTGTTCAAACACAGCTCAGTGAAAAGCCGGACATGCATGAATAACCCTGGACAGAATCACTGTCCATTGCGTACCCCACTACAGTTGGCAGTTTCTCATGTGCCCTAAATAAAGCACACAACCTTTCATCGTATCAATCTACATGCAGAGTTGTTTTGTTTTTGAGTCTGGGAGCCTTCACTGTGTAAATCATTCCCCTTAGCGGACTTCTGCGTTATTAACTCAGAGGTACTGGAGATTAAGGAAATGTCATTTAAGCTAAATCATCTATTTAATACATCTAATTAATAGAAAGTGACACTGTAACTTTATTTGAAATCTCTGATCTACACAATTTTTTTACCTCTGAAGCATTTCAGTTGTGAATAACTGAAAATTAGGGAGGCAGCAATCAGTAAATGAAATATTCCCAATCTATTCTTCAATTTCTCTCTGCGCAAAAACAGCTATTTGTCCTTAAAATCAAAGGTCATTCATGCGAGTTAAGACAAGTGGATACAACAATAGTAATTCACTTGTTAGTAAGTTAATTTTGGAATCAGAATCAGGTTTATTATCACCGGCATGTGTCATGGAATTTAATGTAGCAGCAGTAGTACAATGCAATGTATGATAATATAGAAATAAGGGGTTAACTCCCTAAAAACTAAAATGTTGCATCCTTCATAAGCAGAAATTTTTAAAAAATCAACGTGTTAGTTCATAAGTTGCTCACAGCCACTATATTGCGAAGCCTTTTAGTCTTCCTTTGTGGTTGCAAACAGAAAACAGAGACCTGGATCCTTGAGGTATGTAGAAAGACCAAAACCATTGCAATTAATTGCTTTGTTGGACACCTTCTGTAACCGTGGTGGCCAATGAACATACTGTGAAGTCAATGTTGTTCAGTTTTTAAGAGTTCTCCCCCATCAGTCAGCTGACCAGTATTCAACAGAGAAAACCTACATAGTGTGAGGCAACCTGTCAACAGGAAAATAAGGTTTTGTGGACAGGAAATGTGTAAAAGCATTGCACGAATTCCAGTAACAAAATTGGAAGTCAGATAAAATCGCTCAAAGAGTTGAGGATAGAACAAGGGTTAGATCAGAACATTATAAGAATGGATTCAAAAACAATTAAATACTGTTCATTTCCAGCAGGAGAAAGACTGAAGGATTTACAGCAAAAATAGATTGAGGTGACTGCAGTCAACTGCAAGAAGACAGTTACTGAATCTCATGACCATTTCCCATTTTTAATATCTACCTACTTTCTTCATTCTGAGAATAATTCTCTAAGAGACTATATTACATAAGAAATTACATTCCAAAATAGTATTGCCATTTGCTCTACTTCTATGTAATCACAATCTCACCTCATTTCCTTGGAGATCTCTTGCAATGGGATTTTGCGGTTAAGGGCCTGATGAGTCATAGCCAGTACAGCCATTCCCAGACACTCATTCTCTATCTCATGAAATTCAGTGTCACTGTTGGGATCTCGAACAGGTGCCAAGCCTTTAATCAAATCATACTGCCCCTAAAGCAAAACAACAGTTATACGCTTCAAACAAACATTGCACTTTGGCATGATTTTCATAACTACCTTTTGCCCAGAGGACCATCACTCTCTGAAAGAACTCAAATTAGAAAATGACTACAGAAGCTGAATATCTGAAGCAAAGACAGAAAATGCCAGAAAAACTCAGGAACCTCACCATCAGAAATATGCCCTGGAATCTGACACCTTTGGACTCTCACCATCTGGAGCATGCCCTCTTCTCGTTACCACCATCAGGATGAAGTACAGGAGCTGAATGACTTATAAATTGATTTAGGAAAAGCTCCTTCATCTATGCAATCAGATTTCTGAATGCCCATGAACGCCATCTTGTTATTCCTTTCTTTTTGCACTTCACTTATTTTCACAATTTATAGATTTTTATGTCTTTGCACTGTATGTGGTGGAATGCCACAGGAGGGGTGTGGGACAGGTGGCAGAGAAGGAGAGCCAGGGTGGGAGAGGGTGGTGCGAGAGTAGACACAGCCAGCCCTGAGACATCAGGCAGGGTCATTTGATTCCACACAATTGGTTTATTGATCATTACAGAATGTCTCTCTGGTGTTTCTAACTCTCCTCCCATTCTCAGTTCACAACAGAGACCCAGAGCAAAATTAGGTTTATCATCATTCACTTATGTCATGAAATTTATATTTTTTTTAGTAGCAGCAGTAGAGTGTTTTACATAAAATCACTACAGTACTATGTAAAAGTCTTGGGCACTCTGGCTATATACATGTGCACAGTACTGTCTGTGAACATAAATCTAATCTTGATTCATCCAATACTTCAGATATGCTGCCTTTATTGAAACTGGGAAAGTGAGGGATGCAAACTAGTTTTCTGTATGAGGGAAGGTGAGGCAGAAATATGTAGAATAAAGGAACTGCCAGTGTTAAGATGAATCAAAATGTCTTAATAGGGACAGTTCTTGGTTCACCAAGTTTCTAGTTTTTAGGTCTGTGTATTGAGTTGCTCAGGTGGGAGGACTCACCCAGCAGGCTAGACTTATGCACGGGGTGGGGGGGGGGGGGGAAGGTTGAAAAGGAGTGTTGGAAAAGCTAATCAGATCAGGGAGCATCTGTGCAAAGTGAATCAGTTGGTGATCCAGATGAGGGACTCTTTGTCAGACCTGGTAAAAACGCAGCATAAAATAGTCTAGGCAGCTGTGCGGTGAAACTAAGGCGGACACATTCGACAGGCCAGACAATATTCTGTACAGAGAAAGGAAAAGAGAAAAAGATGGCAGTCATAAATGGTTCATTCCTACAGACAGAGAGCAAGTGCTCTGCAAAGTGATCATCCAATATGCATTTGTTTTCCCCATTTTAGAGGAAGTCACAAGATTGTGACTTGTGATCTAAATGTAGTAGTCTAGAATAGAAGTTGCTTCACTTGGAAGAATGCACTGATATTGATGTATTATTCTCACATACCAAGATGCAGTGGAAAGTTTATCTTGCACACTCTTTGTAAAGATAAAACAATTATATGGTGCTTTGAGTTAGAATACGGTAAAACAATAACAATGCAGAATAAAATGTAAAAGCTACCAAAAGAGTGCAGTGCAGGTAAACGATAAAGAGCAAGATCATAACAAGGTTGATTGTGAGGCCAAGAGTCCACCTAATCATACAAGAGGTCCTTTCAAGAAACTGATAGTATTGGAATAGAAGCTGTCCTTGTGCCTGGTGGTGTGGGCTTTCAGGCTTTTCTATCTTCTGCCCATTGGGAGATGGGGAAAGAGAGATGTCCATGGTGGATGGGTTCTTAGATGATACTGGCTGCATTACTGAGGGCAGCAAGAAAAATAGTCAGAGTTTGCATTGGGAGGCTGGTTGCTGTGATGTGCTGAACCCTGGCCACAAATATTTGCAGTTTCTTGCAGTCACGTGCAGATATTATGCATTCAGACAGAATGCTTTCCATGAGAAAAATTGGTAAGGATTGACAGAGAAATGCCTGAGGAATTAGAGACATTTGCGTCCCTATATGTTAGTAAGATAAATTATATTACAGGACAGATTCTGCACCTCCTTCATGCAAATGCAAGGGAAAATACCGTAAGATAATGGAGCAGGAGTCAAGGGCAGAAGAGCAGACTAGGGAATCGTAAAGTGAATCTATGGAATGCAAAATGAGAATAAGGGGCAATACCAGTCTTGAGCTGGAATCTTGTTTGAGCTAGTGGAAAAGATCATGAATAATCATTGGCTTGGACAATTAATGATTCTTTCAATGAATCATGAAGATAACTGCAAATACACTTAGTGGCCACTTTGTTAGGTTCACAGGTACACCTCCTTGTAAATATAAATATCTAATTAGCCAATCATATGGCAGCAACTCAATGCATAAAAGCATGCAGGCGTAGTCAAGAGGTTGTGTCATTGTTCAGACCAAACCTTAGAATTTGGAATGCATATGATCTAAGTGACTTTGACCATGTCGTGATTGCTGCTGGTCAGACAGGGTGGTTTGAGTGTCTCAGAAACTGCCGATCTACTGAGATTTTTTACACACAACAGTTTCTAGAGTATACTGAGAATGTTACAAAAAAAAACTGGACACATCCAGTGAGTGGCAGTTCCATGAGCAAAAACTCCTTGTTAATGAGAAAGGGCAAAGGAAAACAGGCAGACCGTCTCAAGCTGACAGGAAGGTGACTCAAAGAACCGTACAACAGTGGTTTGCAGAAGAGCATCTCTGAATGCACAATGTGTTGAACCTCGAAACGGGTGGGCTACAGCAACAGGTGACCACAAACATACACTCTGTGGCCACTTCAGCAGGTACAGATGGGACTGAATAAAACGGCCACTGAGTGCAAGTACCCACAGTGCACAGATGAATAAGTCAGACTAGTAGCCACGTAAATGTGCATGCACAATTCAGGGTATTGTGTAATGATCTATGTTCAACTGTATGAGGAATTATTAATGTCTACAAGGATTGTCGAAGTATTTGATTCAACAACAAATTAAAATATGGTCTTTATAGATTAGGAACTTCCTGGTTTTGATCATCCTCAAATTCAAGATCATTAAACAAAACTCATACCTGAGCAAACAGATATTCCAAGGAATTTGCATCCAAGAGAGGAGTCCCATTTTCCATATTTTGGGGGTCACTATTATTCTTCTGCTTTCGAGCAGGAGTATGTCTCCAGATAGGTTGTTCATTTTCATTGGATCCATGCCAGTTGCCAAAGAAGAACCTGAAGAAATATGACATGCTTGGTTCTGGAAATCAATCAATGTACAATAATAACTCACAGAATGGATGCTATGGACACACACAGAGGAATAACAGAGATTTTGATGTGCAGCAAATTGCACCATGGCCTGTTTTATACCCATTGTATTTTCCAAGTTCCCACCAGTGATCTGCCTGGTTTATGGCATCAATGGAAAAACCTCAACTGAAGTCCAGCATTGCCTTCATCATTATTTTTTTCACATTTAAGTATCAACAGGTGTAAATCAATGATCTTCAGCTTATACTAATTTTTCTAACTGAGGCATCAGGAAATCTAAAGTACATTGCTTACACAAGACTTGGTAAGGAAATACTGAGTCAATGACTGTTCAAAATACCATGAACAACTGAATCATTGTGGTTAAGTGTGTTAGCCAATGATTTTCAGCTCATACAAGTTATCAGGACATATGGGATGTTGGAAAGCTCTAATTATAAGACTTGCAAGAGCTGGTAACATGCACTTTACAGCATACAGATAATAATTGGGAAGCTGGAAAAGATGTACAGCTAAAGTAGTTTGCACAACCAACCAGACCAGGAATAAATAATTCAATTAAAAATGAGCATCTAACTTACTGTTATCCTTATCTCAAAGAACACTGCCCCAACGGTTAGCACACTTACCAAAAGGATCTCAAAAATCTAATGAACTCTATTAAATGTAATCAAACACAGAGGGAAAATTCAGCTTCACTTGATGTGAAATTTGCCCAAGCTGACAGAGCAACGACCATATAAAACCTGGGTTTTCCTGATAAGAAGACATAGCCACAAAGGACTATGTCAAATTGTTGTTTATATTCTGGATTTAAAAATCCACTGTACACTGCATATATCTGTATATAGAAATGGCAAATCAACCAAATTAACAGAAAGCAGCAGCAAAACAAGGATAAAACAAAAGTTGTGTTAAATATTAAAGCCAAAATCTATAAAAAGTTAAAGCAGTTTTTTTTAAACACAATCCCTTCCACGTTGATAAAAAAAGTTTTTCTGAAATAGCATAACTTGCACTTTCTCTTTGCAGCTATTGATTCAGACATCTTAGATTTACATTTTTCACTTTAAAATAAGCCTGTTGTGTCGCAATAGCTTTCAACCCTATTAGAGTAAACAGACCATCAAAGCAATGAACTATTAAGTACATCAGTGCATGTATCACTTTGATGCCTGGAAAATGAGCAACACCACCAGATTGTGTAGCCCTAGCCCATCACCTTTCTTACCAGCTTCATCGCACTTGAGCTACGATCCTGAGTCAATGAAAAGGGCAAAAACCTCTGATATGCTCACCTCATGTCTCTTCCCTCTATTACATTAAAACAAAATTGGTGAAGGTCTAGGAGAAGGCTGCTTGCTTGCATAAGTAGTATATGATAAATATGGAATAGAATGTTAAAAACATTCACTGCTTTAAATTAGATACACGGCAATATGTAAACCTTAAAATATGTAAAGTATGTGTGCATGGTACTCATAAATTTCAGGTGAATATCACAACCCGTTTATTCTAAATCAATGGCATTTCATAAATTATAAAACTTTTTCTTTGCCCTGTGCTTAACATATTCAAACAGTTAACCATTTTACTTTTCTTTACAATGCTAAATGAAGATTCCGCCAAAGAGCAGCATCAGCTGATGCATTAACGTTATTCTCATCACTGAGGTGAATCCTTCTGTTTTTTAAAGTTACCTGCTGTGGGGGGCAAGTGGCAACTATAACTTTGTTCAGAATAGCCATTTTTGTCTTATTAGGCTCCAACAACCACAACACAGTATCTTTGGCCAGAAACACAGAACGCAACTATCCATTTTCAGGAATTTACACAGGACAGCACATACTTAGCTACTTTCTAATAGCATTTCTTCCACACACACCAAAACCAATATATATGCAGTGGCCACTTCATTAGGTACAGGGGTGGATTCCTGCTGCTGCAGCCTATCCACTTCAAGGTTCGATGTTTTGTGCATTTAGAGATGCTCTTCTACACACCACTGTTGTAACACATGGCTATTTGAGGTACTGTCAGCTTGAATCAATCTGGCTATTCTACTCTGATCTCTCTCATTAACAAGGTGCTTTTACCCACAGGAAAAGTGCTGGATGTTTTTTGGTTTTTTTTTCCCACATGATTCTCTGTAAACTATTTAAGACTGTTGTGTGAAAAATCCCAGGAGATCAGCAGTCTGTGAGATACTCCAATCACCATGCCTGGCACAAAAATCATTCCACAGTCAAAGTCACTTAGATCACATTTCTTCCCCATTCTGTTGTTTGGTTTGAACAACAACTGAACCGCTTGACCATGTCTGCATGCTTTTATGCATTGAGTTGCCTATACATGCCTGGCTGATTAGATATTTGCATTAACAGCCTGTAAGTGTGCACAGAATAAAGAGGCCACTGAATATATAAGCAACTTTCTACAGAGCGTCCCTCTTATTTTTTCTGAGCTCTGAGATGGAATATTAGAGTTCCTTGGTATTTAAGAGGACATTTTCCAATATTTCAGCATGTGGCTGAATTGCAAAAGGCAGTGCAGGCTGACATCAAACTCAAGGCCTTCTTAAGGCACATACTCAAATCCACTGAAGGCAATAATGTTCCTTGTTGTGCGTCTGGGTGATTTCAAAATGGGCTTTTAATGCCTTAGAACACAGAACAGTACAGCATATTACAGGGGCTTTTAAATGTTCAAGTTCTGCTGTCAAAAACTGAACAAAAGTTAAAAAAAAATAATGAAAATACACTCTGAGATGGCCTGTAAACAGCAGTTTTAACTTACCTAGTATTCAATCTTCGTAATATTTAAACTAGAGAGTAAACAAGAGATTCTTGATGACAGTGCCACAATTAAACTAAAGGAACAGCACTATAACACCAAGAAGCTCAGAATATACCCTCTACCTAGACCACAGTTAAAGACCTCTAGATTTAATTACTATAATTTAAGCTAAAGCAAGAGATTTACCATTACAATATTTTCAGAGATTTCTAGCTCTAAAATTGTTTGAAAAATTAATTAATGGGTCCAAATGTCAAAATCTAGAAATAAGTGGTATATTTTTCTTTCAATGCATAAATATCAGCAACTGATATGCATTTAATCTGTAGATGATAACTCACCCTGCACATACAGAAAAGATGGAACTGCTTGCTCAACATAGATCATAAACAAAAGAGATTCTGCAGATGCTGGAAATCTTGAGCAACATGCTCAATGCTGGAGGAACTCATCAAGTCAAGCAGCGTCTATGCAGAGCAGTAAACAGTTGATGTTTCAGGCCACGAGCCTTCATGAGGTCCGGAAAGGGAGGGAGCAAAGACCAGTATAAGAAGGGGTGGGCTGGAAAAACTACAAGTTGGCAGGTAATAGGTGTAACCAGGTGAAGGGCATAGTGGGTGAGTGGGGAGGAGGGGATGAAGTAAGAAGCTGGGACGCGCTTCTTAGGGAAGGGGGTGAGGCAATAGTGGAAGGAGATGGACAGCTGAGGAGAAGAGAATGGGTGAGAAGAGAACTAGAATGGGGAAAGGAAAAAGAAAAAAAGAAACAGAAGTTAGTATAAACATTGATTTCTCTACCAGGTTAGAGGCCACAAATAGAAAATGAGATGTTGCTCCTTCAACATGAGTATGGTCTGAAAGTGGCAGCAAAGGAGGCCATGATGGACATATTGGAACGGGAATGGGAAGTCAAATTGAACTGGGTAACCAGTGAGAGATTCTACCTTCTGCAGCAGATGAAGCAAAGGGACTCAACAAAATGGACCCCAATCTCTGCTGAGTCTTTCTGATGTTGAGCAGACCACACTGGGAGCTCCTTCAATAGATGACCTGACAAACCTGTAGGTGAAATGTTGCCTCACCTGGAAGAACTGTTTGGAGCCCTGAATGGTGGTGAAGGACGAGGTGCAGAGGCATGTGTAGCACTTGTCACGCTTGCAGGGATAAGCGCCACAAGTGGAGAAGGATGAAGATTCTCGGCCCTAAATTCCTCTCCACTGATGCTACCTGATTTGATGAGTTTCTCCTGCAGTTTGCAAATGCTGATCAATGTAGATCATGCACATTCTCCCCACACTCAGGGCTGTTATTAATCAGTATGCAATCCAGATTTGATACTTGTGGAAATGGACTATATATTTGCAAGTAAAAACCAGCATGTAGCCATGCATAGGAATCCAGATATGAACAACTGGCAGTGGCCCAGCACTTACTCTACTCTGAGGAATCGTCAATTACTTGCAGGTTTGTTGGGAGTTCAGCAGAGGAAGGATTTCCTGGGGTCAGTAGCCATGTGCTTGCCCCACCTACTCAACAACGGCAAGGGAGAAGCAAATGCAATTACCTTTTTCTCAAAAGAACGTCAGGGACTTACTTAATGCAACAGTGGGAACATATCCAACTCCATCTAGAAACGGCCCAACACAAAGAAATAGATTGCTGGGTCATTTGGACATCTACTGGTAATACACTCCTTCCCCCGTTTGGGCTCGATAGTTGAGGCTATCAAAAACCCACAAGAGCATCTATCTTGCAATGCAGAAATCTCTCACATAGTTCCTCACTATCATTGTCATAGTGTGAAACACTATGATAACAGTGTTATAAAAACAGCCCCCCACCCCCCGCCAAGCTAGTCCATGCTGAACTGTTATTCTGCCCACTCCCATAGCTCTCCACACCCCTTCCATCCAGGTACTTAGTAAATCCTCTCTTAACTGTTGAAATCAAACTTATATGCAACACTTCCACCGACAGCTTTTTCTTCGCCCTCTGAATGAAGAAGACTTTGGTTCCCTTTACAATGTCTACCCTTAATCTAATCTGGCAGGGGAATGGGAGCGAGCGACGGGGCTGAGACTGGGGAGGGGGCAGGCGGTACACAATTAGATGCAGTGTGTGGAGAGACTGAAGGAGAACAGACAGATGATAGGGCAAAATTGCTGTCAGTGGGGTGAGTTAAAGTGTAACAAGGAGCCAAACTCAGAAAGGTGAAGACGACAGAACTGAAGGTGCTGTATTTGAATGCACAGAGTGTACAGACTAAGGTAGATGATCTTGTAGCACAGTTAGAAACTAGCAAGTATAACTTTGTGGGCATCACTGAGTTCTGGCTAAAAGATCATGGTTGGGAGCTTAACATCCAAGGATACACATTGTATGGAAAGGACAGACAGGCAATTAGAGGGGATGGGGTGGCTGTGTTGGTAAAAACAAAATGAAATCAAATCTTTAGGAAGAGGTGATACAGGATTGGAAGATGTAGAATTAATGTAGGTAGAGTTAAGAAACTGCAGGTGTAAAAAGACCCTGATGGGAGTTACGCACAGTTCTCTGAACTAAAGCTAGTTTGCAGGGCGCAAATTACAACAGGAGATAGAAAAGACATGTAAAAATAGCAATGCTCCGATAGTCATGGGGAATTTTAATATGCAAGTAGATTGGGAAAATCAGGGCAGTGCTGGATTTCAATAAATAGAACTTGTAGAATGCCTATGGGATAGAATTTTTCTAAGAGTAGCAGCTCATGGTTGAGCCCACCAGGGGATCAGCTATTCTGGATTGGCTGTTGTGTAATGAATCAGATTTGATTAGGGAGGTTATGGTAAAGGAACCCTTAGGAAGCAGTAGTCATAATATAATAAAAATTAACTTTGCAGTTTGAGTCAGATGAATCAGTACAATGCTGGAGTAAAGGGAATTACAGAGGCATGAGAGAGGAGCTGGCCAAAGTTGATTGAAAGGGGACACTAAGAGGGATGATGGCAGAACAACAATGGCTGGAGTTTGTGCAGGCAATTTGGAAGGTGTAGCACAGATAGATCCCAAAGATGAAGAACTGGAAAAATAAGCAAAGAAATGGCAGATGCAATATAGTGCAAGGAAGTGTCTGTTAATGCACTTTGGTAGAAGGAATAAGGACATGGAGTATTTTCTAAATAGGGAAGAAATTCAAAAATAAAAAAAAATAGGAGCTGCCAAGGGACTTGGGAGTCATTGTGTTCGATTCCTTAAAGTTTAACTTGCAGGTTTAGCTGGTAATAAGGAGAGTAAATACAATGTTTGAATTCACTTCAAGAGGACTAGGATTAAAGAACAAGGCTGTAATGTGAAGCTTTATAAGCATTAGTCAAACACTTAGAGTATTGAAAGTTTATTTTATTTAGAAATAAAGTGTGAAATAGGCTCTCCCGACTCTTCAAGGAGCACCACCCAGCAACCCCTGACAACTTTGATTTAACTCTTATCTAACCATGGAGCAATTAACAATGACCAATTAACCTACCCAGTAATTCTTTGATCTGTGGGAGGAAATCGGAGCACCTAGAGAAAACCCATGCATTCCACAGGGAAGGCAAAAAAAGATTCCTCATAGAGGACACTGGGATTGAACTCTGAATTCCAGTGCCCTGACCTGTAATGGCATTGTGCTAACTGCTACGCTACCATGGCACCCGGTGAGCTGCCATTGGAGAGGGTCCAGAGGAGGTTCAGAAGAATGAGTCCGGGAAAGAAAGAGTTCACATATGAAGCATGTTTGGTGTCTCTTGGCCTGTACTCGCTGGAGTTTAGAAGAATGGCGGGGAGGGGTGGATGTCATTGAAATCTTTCAAATATTGAAAAGCCTAGGTAGAGTGGATGTGGAGAATGTTTCCTCAAGTGAGTCTAGCACCAGAGGGTACAGCCTCAGAATAGAGCACCATCCATTTAGAACACAGATGAGGAAGAATTTCTTTCAACAGAAGGTAGTGAATCTGTAGAATTCATTTCCAGGGATGGTTGTGGAGGCCAAGGCATTGAATATATTTAAAGTGGATATTGACAGGTTTTTGATTGGTCAGGACATCAAAGGTTACGGGGATAAGGTGGGAGAATGGTGTCGAAAGGAATAATAAATCAGAATGGCACACACAATGGGCCAAATGGCCTTATTCTGCTCCTACAGCTTATGATCTTAATCAAAGTCCTCCAGTTCTCATCTCACCCATCCTCAGTGGAAAAAGCCTGCTCGCACTTACGCTAGCTATACCCCTCATAATTTTGTATCGATCTAACAAATCTCCTCTCATTCTCTTACACTCTAGATCCAACTTATTCAACTTTTCCTACAACTGAGGTCTACGCATCCTGGCAACATCCCTGTAAAATTTCTCTGGACTCTTTTCAATCTTATTGATACATTTTTCCTGTACCTAGTAGACCAGAACTGCACACGATACTCAAATTAGGCCTCAGCAATGTCTTATACAACTTCAATGTAACATCCCAATTCCAGTACACAATACTTTGATTTATGAAGGCCAATCTGCCAAAAGCTCTCTTTACAAGCCCATTTGAAATGCTACTTTCAAGAAATTAATCCTAAATCCTTCTGTTCTACTGCATTCCACAGTACTCTACAGTGTAAACCCTCTCAAAGTGCAACATCCCACACTCGACTGCATTAAATTCCATTTGCCATTTTTCTACCCAATTTTTCCAGCTGATCCAGATCGCAAAGCGAGCTTTGAAAGCCTTCCCCTCGCTGTCTACTACACCCCGAACAGATTCGCTAATCTAGTTTTCCATATAATCATAGTCATTGATGTAGATGACATAGTCTTTGGCTTCATCCACTATGCCTTCCTTGTAAAACTTTAAAGATTGGTTAGACAAGACCTGTCATCCTCAAAGCCGTGTTGACTATCACTAATCAGACCCTGTCAATTATAGTAGATTCTGGTTAACTGGATCATCAGTTAATCAGGACAGCCGCTTATTTGGTGTAACTCTTGAAGAACAAAAACTAATTCAGAGAATAGTCAGGATTACCTTAGCATATTTGGGACACTATGCCACTCAATTGGAATAGGAGACTAAGAGTTGCCGAACGGTTTCTCACTAGTGTCAGTCACATGCACTCACCTAGCAGAAACTAAACTATCCCTCTTTGTGTTCAAAAAGCCGTGATTTTGTCACTGTAGGTTGGCGAATAATAAGCAGTAAGAATTCAGAACTGTTTTGCTCAGGGCAACGTCAAACATTCAGGCTTGGAAAAGCCAAAAATAGTCACGAGTGAGAATGAAACAATTTCACTTTACAAGTAAGGAACTGAAAAATTTGAAGAGATTGACAATCATCTTCAATGTTACAATGAAAATGAAGATTTGGAAGATACATTCATCTAAAGTGTCTGCACAGGGGTGTCTCCACTGATTTTGTTTGTTTACAGTCAAAAAGAATATTACAACATACACTACATGTCATTAACTGTTACGAAATAATAGTTTTATGGTGCAATAGCAATATTGGTAATGTTCTAATAAATTGTTTCTTTGTTAAACAGCGGTTTCCCTTTTTCATATCTTTTTAACTATTTCCATTAAATTTTGGTTAACTGGATCAAAATGTACTGGTCCTGATGTATCCCAATCAACCAGAATTTACTGTACTTATATATCCTATCCCTTAGAACACTTACCAATAATTGACCCACTACTGACAGACTCATCTGCCTATAATTTTCCAGTTTATTATTAAGAGCCTTTCTTGTACAACAGAACAACATTATCTATCCTCTAGCACCTGTCTGTGACTAAGGACATTCTCAATACCTCTGCTAGGGCCTCTGTAATTTCTGCATTAGCCTCCCACAAGGTCTGAGAGGGCACTTTGCCAGGCCTTGTGGATTTATCCATTCTAATTTGCCTTTAGACAGCAAACACCTCCCCCTCTGTAACCGGCTTACAGTTTGTGGCCTTGCTGCTGTTTTGCCTCACTCCCATAGACTCTGTATCCGTTCCCAAGTTAATACTGATACAAAAAATCCGTTTAAGATCTCATGATAAAAAAATCCACTGAAAACCTCAAGTATGAGAATTCCTGTCTGAACATACTGGGCAGCTATGGTTTTCCTCTCTGCAGTTTATCACGTACCAGGCATTCTCCTTCATACTCAATTTGTGCCATATCCCCATGGGGATAGGCAGTACAACAATTCATTTGTAGCCAAGAGCTCTATTATCAGAAGAAGTTGCCCACAATCTGGCAGCATGGAGGTCTCTGCAATGGAAAACAACTACTAAAAGCTCAGCTTAGTTGTACAGTCATAGCATCTATAGGAGAATTTAATCTGAAACCATACTGGTTCTCAGGAATGAGATCAGTAAAGAATTCTGCAACTCACAAAGAAACATTACTCACAGAGGTGCTGTACTGGGATCTTCATGCAAACCCCTGTCCCACTCCTGTGCCAGGGACCAGGCTGTAATCTCACAATTTCATAGCCCAGTGAAGAGAAGCTGCCTGCGAAACCAAGGCCAGCAGCACCTATTCAATGCATTAACTGATCATCCAAACGCAATAGTCTGTTGTCACAACTTGCTGCAAGTGTAGATGTTACTGTTTTCCCTCTCTTATTATCTGCACAACTCTCCCCAACTTGGAAATTTCTTCAAAGGAGCTTGTTGCCACAGGGAAATCTCTGGGTTAATACAGTCATCGATGTTGTGGAGAAAAAGTCAGGGAGAGGTTTGTGTACTCTGCTGCAACAGACACGAGTGCTGGAGGAACACAGAAAGTCAGGCAGCACCTGTGGAGAGGAAAATCTGTCAAAGTTTTGGGCCAAGACCCTTTAAAGGAAGGGGCAAAAGTGAGAATAAGAAGGTGGAGGAAGGGGAAGGAATACAAGTTGGCTGGTGATAGGTGAAACCAGGTGAGGGGGGGTTAGGTGGGAGAGGGAGAGTGGAGTAAGAAGTTGGAAGATGATAAGTGGAAGAGGTAAAAGGCTGAAGAAGAAGCAATCTGATAGGTGAGACTAGTGAACCATGGGAGAAAAGGAAGGAGAAGAGGTTCCAGAGGCACGTGATAGGCAGGTGAAGAAAAGATGCAAGAGGGGAGCCAGACAGGGGAATGGCAAAATGGACAAGAGGGAGGGGTGAGAAATTATTGGAAGTTAGAGAAATCACTGTTTATGACATTAGGTTCGGGGCTACCCAGATGGAACATGAAGTGTTGCGCCTCCAACCAGCCAGTGACCTCTTCGTGACTATAGAAGTGGTCATGGACCAACATGTTAGAATGGGAATGGCAAGTCAAATTCTGTCTGGCCTCGAACCTGACAGCACGAACATCGATTTCTCTAACACCTGGTAAGTTCTCCCCCAATCCTTTCTTTCTTTTCCCATTTCCCATTCAGGCTCCCCTCTTAGCCCTTCACCTCAACTGCCAATCACCCCCATCTGGTGCCCTGCCCCTTCCCTTTCTCTCATGGTCCACTGTCCTCTCCAATAAGATTCCTCCTTTATCAGCCCCTTATCTCTTCACCTATCTCCACCCAGCTTCTTACTTCCCACTTTCTCCATCCACCCACCTAACACCTCACCAGGTTTCATCTATAATCTGCCAGTTTGTACTCCTTCCACTCCGCCACCCTCTTATTCTGGTTTCTTCCCCCTTCCTTCACAGGCCTGATAAAGGGTCTCGGCCCAAAACATTGACTACTTATTCCTCTCCAGTCGTGCTAAGTTCCTCCAGCATTTTGTGTGTTTTGCACTAGATTACCAACATCTGCAGAACTTCCTGTATTTGTGTATTCTGTACTACATGAATGATTTCATTACGTTGTGAAAGAGAAGTAAAGATGCAAATCAGTCATGACATGTTAAGAGAAAGAGAGCTGGCTGGAACACAAAATGGAACTATTAGGGGCACATTCTTAATGCTTTCCTTTGGATCTTTCTGCTATACCACGGTAGGGCGTCATGATAGCACAGCAGTTAGCTTGGGATGTTCCGGAGTTCAGATTTCAATTCTGGTGCCATTCTGTATGGAGTCTGTGCGTCCTCCCGGTGGGTTTTCCCCGGGTGCTACTGTTTCTTCCCAAAGTCCAAATACAGCAGGTTAATTGTAAATTATCCCGTGATTAGGTTAGGGTTAAGCAGGGGTTGCTCGGGCAGCCCGGCTTGAAGCGCCAGAAGGGCCTACTTCACGCTGTATCACCTAATAAATACATACACAGTTGCTTTTTCTCCCTGCTTTGGTGTGTGCACCCTCTCCAATGTAATGTCATTTGTGCTTCACTTCTCAAACATGTTCAACTGTAACCAAGTACAGTTGGGAGCTTTAAGGGGTCTTCAAATGTCCTAAACTATAGGTGGTAACGTTACAAATTCTTAAGAGCTACTAATGTTGATTCTCCCTCAGTTAGCTTTTCTGACAAACCAACCAAACACTGACCAAAACCAAGCCGTTTGCGCAAAACTTAAATTTGCCTAAGTTTTCTAGAGCAGAAGTTACTGAGTGTTCAATTCCCCTTTTTTCCACTTTCAAGTTCCTTCTTATTGCCAAATGCAGAATAACCGGCAGAAATCTGAAATACTAATCACACTTAAATTTATGTCATCTGTGGATTTTGTGCAAAACGTCTTCCTTGAGAATTTAGTTCATGCCATCATGGATATAAAATGCAGTCATCTGGCTTCACATCAGGAAAGCAACCAGAATTAGATTTATTATCATTGACATATACAATCTGAAAATTGTTGCTCTGTCACACCAATACAGTGCAAAGATATAAAATTACAAAATACAAAGTGAAAAAAAGAGGTGATGTCCATGGGCCATTCAGAAAATTGATGGCAGAGGAGAAGAAACCGTTTCTGATTCACTGAGTGAGAGTCTTCAGGCTCCTGTACCTCCTCCCTGATCATAGTAACAGAAGACATGCCCTGGATGACGAGGGTGATTAGTGATGGATGCTGCCTCCTTGAGACATGGTCTCTTCAAAATTCCTCGATGATAGTTGAGTTGTGTCTTTGATGGAAATGGTTGAGTCTAAAATCCTCTGTACCCTCTTGCATTCGAGTCTCCATACCAGGCTATGATAAAAATCAGTCAGAATGCTCCCTACCATACCTTCAGAAAACTCTGCAAGAGTCTTTGGTGGCATAGAACCGCATGGTCAGTGGAATACTTTTGCAGAAGTTACTATTATATAAAGGAAACACAACAATTTGCATGCAGCAACTTTCTATCAGTAGCAACACCGAAGCAACCAGAAATGAAGAGCTTCAGTCACAAATTCACAGCCTGATCAAATATGAGGTTATTCCAGAAGACCTCAGGAACAGCGTCCTCAAGACAAGAGACAACTCCGACAGTGTTCTAGTGTAGGGGTATCTCCCTGGTCTCTGCCAGAGTGCAAGTTATCGCCAAGGTTCTTCTCAGCACACTCCTCTCTGTGGTTGAAGAGCTGCACCTCAAATCACAGTCTAGTTTCCTTTCATCCACAGTCCCAGTGGATATGATGATGATTGGGAAACAGAACCAAGAAGAAGGGGAAGAAAACAACCAAGTAAATGTGGGGATTAATAATAGCCAAAGCACCATGGAAAATGCCAGTGGTCTTCTTTCAAACAGTGCTACATGATTGTCCCATCCTCCTGAGAGAATCCTTAAAAAAGTGATAAAGATCTGAAACAATACTTCCATAGCATGAGGTAGAAAATAAGGCCATGCTGGTGTTTATATTACTCCAGACTAATTTTTCTGCAACTCAGGTTAACAATGCATAAACACTGCATTTAGCCACTTTGTTTGACTTCTTACTGAAAGTTCGACTCACTATCAATGCATTTATTGTTGGAACAGATGCTACATTTTGGAAAGTGCATAAATGAATCAAGCTGCTGCTTTGCAAAGGCAGCAGACAATGGAAAACCACTGAATCTTTCAAATCAATTGTTCAGCTAGACCACAAAACAGGCCTTGTATGTCACAGGCTTGTTCCCAAAGATTGCTACTTATCAATGAGCTCAGGTGAAAGCAGTGGTTGCCGACAAAAAAAAACTTAATATGCTGCTGTACAGCGAGCAGTGGGACATAGCACAGAAGGACACAACTCACTAAAGCTTTAGTTGGCATCCTGAGCTGTTATAAATAAGTGAAATTAAAATTGAAATGTTTGAAATGGAAATTTCCACCATAAGTAATCTTAATTTTTCAACTATATTTAAAGAACCACTTTGCACCCTAAAGCAAGTCGGTGATTATCCCAGGAACTCTTATCAGACCTTCAGCACTCTTGATGGATCAAGGGAAAGGCATGACTTTAAATTATGATTAAACTATGTTTAGTTAAAGCAAATAGAATGGAACTGCAAGTACAAAAAAGATCAGAGAACACATTACTATACTTTGTTCACAAAACAAACACTGGTCGTTGCACAAGATGCATGAAATAGTTTAGCTGCAGAAACACAGCAGGGAATTTGCATGCAAAACCCAATAACTGATGATGGTAGGACAGTGGATATTGTCTATAGTAACACACTCTACAAGATCCCCTTGTAGGCTGATCCAGAAGATTAAGACAAATGGGATCCACAGAGATTTGGTAGATTAGATTCAAAATTGGTTTGTCTACAGAACATAAGAGTAGTGGTGAAGGAATGCTAATGTGACTGGAGGCGTATGACCAATGAATGAAAATTTGTAAATTTGTAGCTTTGTAAATTTGAAAATGAAAAGAAAGTCGGCAAAGTTGGGGGAAGTGTGAGATGCTTTCAGAAGATACAACAGGACATAGATGACTTGGAAACATGGGTAGATAAACAGCACATGGAACTTAATCCAAACAAGTGAGAGTGTTACAGTTTGGGAGGTTAAATGCAAGAGGAAAGTATACAATAAATAGCAGGTTCCATGCAGGCAACACAAGTAGCCAGGGTAGGAAAGAAAGCAAATGGCATACTTGTCTTTATTAGTCAGGATACTAAGCAGAAAAGTAGGGCAGTCACGTTGCAGCTCTATAAAACTTTGATTGGGCCACATTTGGAGTGTCGTGTGGAGTCTGATTGCCACCATGAAGGATGAGGAGTCGTTGGAGACAGTGGAGAAGTAGTTCACCAGGATTTGTCTGGATTGCCAACAAAAGAGTTTCATTTGCTCTGTTGAGCTAGCAGACGGGATGTGGCACAGACACACAGAAAACACTGAAGTTTCAGTTGGTGTGCTGAAATTACAGATGAACCAGTAAATTAAATGCTTGAAATGGTAGTTTCTACCATTAGTAATAAACTTGCATTCTCTCTCATGTTTTGGAGGCCGAAAGGCAATCTGCTAGAAGCATAAAAAACATTAGAAGATGTACAGATAGGGATTTTTTTGTTTTACACACACAGCACAGACATTGTGGGCCAAAGGGCCTGTTCTTGCGCTGTACTGTATTACATAAAAACAGTGCAAACAACAGAAATACGGGTCTGTAATGGTTAACATCAAGAGGCAGAGGACAAAGGACATAGGCAGTGGCCTGGACTTGCTTCTCCAGACTACGTAAACAGTGAAGCTGGCAACACCAAGTGAATGATAGGCCTATCCCACTGGAGCTCTGCCAAGCATAGATTAGTCTACAGGGATGAGAAAAAGCACCAAATATGATTGGTCACACAACTGTGAAAATGTGCTCCCAGTTGTTGGAATGGATTGCTCAGATTTGCTGACACAAAGTGACTTTGGCTGTGCTACAGCTTGTTAATATCCAATTCGCAGGCACCTTTGCACCAAATATTCAAGAGTTATTCCTGATAGCAACTTTTATCCCAAAGCACTCCTTCAGACACTGATCCCTCAAACATTCGAAACGATGAGGAAATATCCAGAACTAACTCAGTTTTACAAGAGTGTAGCTTACACCGGGGAACTGTAATTTAAGCAGGGATAGTTGCAGGGATTTAAGTTTGTTGACTTTTGGGGGAAAGCAAGTGTTATGGGGTTGAATGCCCACATATTTATAACTGGTTTCTCTTCTTTCCACACTCTCCCAGCAAATATCGCAAACATCGCTGAACGCTATCAGAACATGCTCACCTACACTTTGAATGTCACTACAATGTTAATTGCAACCTAAAGAAATCAAGTACTCTTCCTATGCTCTTTATACAATTCATTTAATTCACTCACTGTTCAGACCATTAAATAACAGTAGGTTATCTAATATACGAGAGACAGAGACAAATTATGACTAACTACAGAGGCTAACCAAAAAGAAGTCGTGGCATCTTAGCAAAAATTGGTGCATCTCCTCTAAAATGCTACATTACTGTTCAGGTATCTCTCCATGAACAAGAGATGAATAGACATTGAATTGGCATGGAGAGCACAAGGCAGGATTAACCTTGTGCAATTTTAATGGCCATGCGTGCTATTGTTTTCAATTCTCCTTAATCATTTCTACAGCTGCTTATTATTTATATGACTTGGATTTCTGAGTCTCCTCTCTTGGTCACCCTGGACTCCAAATATATTACTCTGCATAATGACCACCAGGTTTCCATGTCAAATTCAGTTTAGCCAGAATTCAAACTTTTTCTTCTTGGATTGTGAAAGAAAGAGGAAAAGTGCCATCTCACTTCTGATTTCCAGCCTATTTTTCCTGTGGAATGCGATGCCTATCCACATAAAGTACCAGTCTGACCTCACGAGCATCACTGTCCAAGGCAGTACCTTACTGAGTGTGACACAAAAACCTGCTGGTATAGCTGAATTCAGTGGGCATTCAGATGACAACACTCTTACTCGGGAGGAAATTATAGGGACTTTCTTCTGTACATGAAATGAGCTGCCAGAGGAAGTAATTGTGCCCGGTACCTCAACAACATTTAAAAGGCACTTAAACACTTAACATGGATAGAAAAAGGTTGGAGGGATATGGGTCAAAGGCAGGAAAATGGGACTAGCTTAGATGGGCATCTTATAGGCTTGAACTGGTTGTGCCAAAGGGCCCATGCCCTTGTTCCTAACACACAAAGTCCATAATTTCCTCCTGAATAAGAGTGTTGTCATCTCAACGCCCACTGACTTTACATCTCCAGCTATCAGAGTTATGTTTTACAAAAGTGAAGATGGTGCAGATTATTGAAAGTATCCCAGCCAAGTATTTCAACTGTGGGAGTTCCTCAGGGCAGTGTCCATGACCCAACCATCTTGTGTTCTTTGATCAATGACCTTCTATTTATTACAAGATCTGAACTGGAAGTGTTCCCTAATGGTTGCACAATTTTTAAGTCCAGTTACAACTCCTCAGCAAATGAAGTAGATCAGGTCCACATGCAGCAAGACTGAGACAACAGAGCTGATAAGTGGAAAGTATTGTTCATGCCACAAAAATATCAGGCTTTATCCCTCTCAACAAAGAGAGTCTCACCATTTACCATTGACATTGAAAGGCATTACAATGATTGGCTCTCCTATGATCTGGCATCACCAATGACTGAAAACTCAATGGCATTGACCATAAAGAAATTGTGACCACAAGAAAAAGTCAAAAGCTGGGTACTCTGCAGCAAATAAATCACCCCCTGTGAACCAGCATCCATCAAGTCTATGATGGAAACATTTCAGTTGCCTGGACGAATAGAGCTACAACACAACTCAAGAAGCTTGACACTATCCAAGACAAAGAAACCCGTCCAACTGGCAGCCCATCAACTACCCTGAACTTTCATTCTCCCCACCTCAGCACACAGTGGCTGCAGTATGTACCAGCTACAAAATGCACTGCAGTTACTGCTCAGCTTCTCCCTCACGCCATTCACCTTCTCAGTTTGAAAAAGTACCATTCCTTCGTTGGCACTTGACCTAAATCCTATCAACTTCTCAAGTGCAATGGGGAATGAATGCTGGCCTTGACAGCAACGTCCCTGATAATGAGAAATAAATAAATAAAGCCCGCGCATGTGAAGTAGCCAATAAAAAGTTTCAGACAACAGCAGCAGTTGGAAGAAGAAAAAAACACTCCCATGGAAATTTAATGAAATGTGTATTCTAAAGCATTTAGCATATGTAAAAGCATCATTTCCAAAAAAATAATGAATTCCTACCTCATCCGATAATGCAACAATAGGGCTGTTTGGTCATCAACTTTGAACATGTGATTTGGAGGAAACCACAATCTTTTACTTGGATCATACAACGCAAAGAGATTCTGGCATAATGGAGAAATACCTGAAAAAGAAACATTCAAAATGTTACCTAAAGCACAAAATGAAATCTGGCAAACGTATAGGTAAGTGTATAGTGTATGTGTAGAGTGAGTGGGTGAAAATGGAGATGGTAAAGAAATGGTTAACAATTAGACATTTGTGGGCCTATTATGTTGTTGGGCAGATTGATCCTTGATATTAAATAAAAGGAGGACAATATATGACCCTGTATACCGGATGGCAATACACAAAAACAAGCTAAAAAGTATTGATTTGCGTAAAAGACATCAATTACCTTGTCTTTAAATTTTTTTTATTGTAAGCTTAATAGGATGCATTGTTCCTGGGGAGGCAGAGGCTGACTGTTGAAGGTCACCCAGTTGTGGGACTTGCAGGTATGGAGGTTGTGCGTTGGCTTAATATGTGAATGGGACTTGGATTAGCTAAATTGGGGTCGTGTAAGCATCAAATTGGATGCCTGGCCCCTTCCAGCTGGACTGGGAGGTAGTGATAGTGCTATAAAGATGGGCAAGTCCCTTCTTGGACAGACCACTCGCCTGGGTCCCACCTTTGGGCTGAGCAGCTGAACCGGCGCCGAGGACACACCCTAGCCAGTCCATGGTCAATCGCCTGCTTCAGGGACCACACAGATGTTGCTAAGTATATTTGGCGGTGTAGATGACTAGGGGTTGCTTAAGTTAGCCCTACCTATTAGTGGTGTAAATGGTGTACAATATAAAGCATTTCTCGCAACTCTCTATTTTCTTCTCTGTATTAACAATGAAGTGGGTTTTGAAGGAACTGCCAAGTTTGGGTCCATTTGTTGAAGCGAAACCAAATAGTTGCAGCATCCACCCATTATGATTATTCTATTTTGATCTCAGATTTGCGGAACAGCAAACAATGTAATATTGACTGCAACAATCAAATAATAATATAACATTTTCAAATGAAAAATAGAGATATTAATAAAGATCTTTCAGTCTGCCATGCCCGACTCCATCAACCACCCAAAACAAGATCAATTTTTTTTTTGCCCCTTATCTAGGCTTTTGGCAACATTTCTCACACCCACAATTTTCATGACCAAGAAAGACAAAGGCAGAAAATATGTGAGAACACAACTAACTCCAAGGCACGCACCATCTTGAGTAGGCATATTTCTGCATTCTGTTTCTGTAATTGGTTTATTACCTTGGAGTTTACTGCAACACATATCACCATCTTTTTAAGGGCAGTTTGATACCAGAAGATCATAAGATCGAGGAGTAGAATTAGGACATTAGGCCCAGAGTCTGCTTCACCATTTCTTCACGGTTGATGCACTTTTCCTCTCAGCCCCAATCTTCTGCCTTCTCTCGCTATCCCTTCATGCCATGACCAAACAAGCATCTATTAACCTCTACCTTAAATATAAAGATTTGGGCTCCACAACTGTCTCTGGCAAAGAATTCTGCAGATTCACCACACTCTGACATCAATTTGCCGGTATGCCCACAATCTAAATGAGCTTGAATTTTCAGATTTATTTGGATTTCTCTTATACCTATTATGTTCATGTTTAGCTTGCACTCAGATATCAAAATTAAAAACAGTTTGTGTATGTAGCTACAAGTGGAAACAATGGAAAAGTGGGCAGGCAACAAAATTCAAAGTTACCTGCATCAGTAGGAAAGGGACTGCCAACATTATACAGAATAACAACTTGGAAATATCGAGGAAACAACTAATGTCACATGATCACCCAAACAGTACCAATAAATGTTCAAACAAAAAGAAGAAAGCACTGCTAACACTGTCTATTTCTATTTAAAGGTAAGCAGCCAATAACAAGAATTGCTGATGTGGCTATTCCTTTTCCAAATGAGCAAAAAAGTATCTAATTTAGATAAATCAGCGGTAGAGACATTGACAGGACTAGTTTGATTTCCAATGTTATCTCTTCAGAATTATCTTGGGAGATTACATCAGAATTGGATTGGGATTTGATGATCCATAAAACAACATGACTGAGGGAATGAAGCAAGAAACCACTTCCTTTCTTATGTTAATGTATTCTTGGAATAAAGCGTCTTTTTTTTTCTTACCACATTTCTTGGCAGCTTCAATGCACAAATCCTCAGCAGTATGCTCGCCCTCTTGAACTTTGATAGTTGAATTATTTACATATCTGAACACTTCCATGCCTTTATGGGGAACTACCGGCTGCATCTGCAAGATGCACGATTTGCTTTTTTTCAAGCAGAAGTCCATCACATAGGCCTATTTTCATTTAGATCCTTTAAAACAAATACGAAAATGTTATTTTGCTTAAAAACACAAAGCGAAATTGCAACTGAAACTAAGATGTGTTTGGTTTAGTGCATTAATTTTGCAATCTAAGGCAGCAATATTAAATGATGAAATTCGGTATTTATTGCAAAGGCACTGGCCAATTTCATTCTCTGCTAAAGTCTGTGCAGAGCATATCAGGCAAAGTGTAAAAACTAACTATCCACTCAAGGTGTGGGCTTTCAACCCAGCAAGTCAGATTAATTTCTTGCAGTTAATTCTCATTTTAGTTTACTTAATGTTGGATGGTTTAGAAGACAAAAGCTCTAGATGAATATATCACCTGGATAATATTGCTATACCTCCAGAATGCGAAACACAAAGGACCACTGAATTGCAGCAATCAAAATACCAAAATATATAATTGCTAGCTGGTTGTATTATGAATCATAAGCATAAAAGATTCTACAGATGCAGATGCTGGCAATCCAGAGCAGCACACACAAAATCCTGGAGAAACTCAGCATCGAAGGAAATGAGCAAACAGTCAACATTTTGGGCCAAGACCCTACGTTGGGACTGAAAAGGAAAGGGGGAAGAAGCCAGAATAAAAAGTGAGGGGGTGAGGGGAAGGAGTACAAGTTAGAAGGAGATAGGTGAAGCCACAAGGGTGGAGGAGAAACTGGGAGATGATAGGTGGAAAAGGTAAAGGGCCAGAGAAGAAAGAATCAGATAGGAGAGGAGAGTGCATTATGGGAAAAAGTGGGGGAGAGAACAGGCACCCGGGGAAGGTGATAGTCAAGTGAAGACAAGAGAAGGGAGGGAGGGCACAGAATGGGGTATTGGAGAAGAGAAGGGGGATGGGGAAAAAATATTCGAAGCTGGAAAAAACCGGTGTTCATGCCATCAGGTTGGAGGCTAACCAGATGAAATACAAGGTTTGCTACTCTAACTGGAGAGTTGGCTTATCATGGCAGTACAGGAGGCAATGGAACAACATATTGAAATGGGAATGGGGATTGGAATTAAAATGGTTGGCCACCAGGGAATACTGCTTTTTACAGATGGAGCGAAGGTCATATCAGGGATTGCAAAACACCAGACAGACCGGTTTATTTGACCAAAATATTTGAAGAGTAACTGCAAACATGCCACCCCCCCACCAGAAACCTGAAAGCGAGGCTACACTAATAACTTATAGCCCACAACCGGTCCTCTATCCACCTGCAGTCTGTACAATAGTGATACAAGAAACTGCAAATGCTGGAATCTGGAGCAACACAAAGCTCTGTAGGATCTCTGCTGAGTTACTTTAGTGCTTTCAGTGGTGCAATAGTTTATGCAACTTCTATTCTTCAATCCACATTGACTCTGCCCAGACCAATTACTTTGTCCTAAGTACTCTCGTGCTACTTTCTTACAAGATTCTAGCCCTGTTTAATCTCTCCCTCTTTTCTTGAATAGAGGGCTTATATTTACTCTGTTTCGATCCAACAGAATTTTCTGGAATCAACACCGTTTTCAGACATGACATCAAGAATATCTACTTATCCCATTGCCACCTCTTACAAAAAAAGACACAGGCTTCGAGATCATGGGAATTTATCGTATTTCAATCCCGTTAATACATCCAATTCATTTTTTTTTACTAATGATAACTTCCAACAGCTTCTCATTCACTTTAGACCTGCCCTTCTCCACTACTTCCAGAAGATTTTGCATGTCATCTTACGTAAAGGCAGACAAAAGAAACGTTTGATTCATCTGCCATATGGATTCATCTACCATAGGAGATGGTCATATGGGCATATCACAAGTCCTGGTTATTCAATCACTGACACCAGGTAGACAATCTCTGAAGAGAATTGATAATGGCTGGGGTCACCTGTCTTGCAAAGGCACTGCCCAGAAGGCAGCAATGGCAAACCACTGCTGCAGAAAAACTGGCGAGGAGCCATCATGGTAATAGAAAGACCACGTTCAGCTATATCAAACAACACGGCACAGCACGTAACAAATGAACATACAATTTAGCTGCCATTTCCCTATTCGGCAATATAATTTTTACCACTTCACTCTGTAAACGACCAATATTAACATTAGTTAATCTACCCCATTAACACTTCAGAAGCTTTTACAACCTACTTCTATGCTTTTTGCTGGCTTTGATTGGATTGTACCTCACTTTAGTTTCTCAGTGACTTTATCCTTCTCTGCTGATCTGCAGATAATGCTCTTTTTGTTGAGGTTATAAGCTTTTTCCTTTAATCCAATATCGCTAAACTCTCAAGACTGGACATGTTCCCTACTGGACTATCATTCCTTTCAGCCTCTGCAAGGTCAAAGATCAGAATTGTAAACTGATTCATTTTGCTTCTTTCTTTCCAATGTGTGCAGCTGGTCCAGATTAGTCAAATAGGACCAGAGTCCTATTTGCCAGAACGGAATCCAGCAAATCCTGTCACATTTCCAAGCACTTGTACTGGGAAAAACGGGCCAGCAAGCCAGATACCGTGCAAGTTTAGTGGAGCCATTAATATTAGTAGGAAGAAAACAGTTCAGGAAAGAATGCAGGAACACAAAATTCAATTTTGTTTTGTCTTAATTCAGGTGAGTGAAGTACGTATGTCACCCAGCATTCACTTTTTATGTTATGAATTCATTGAGATTTTAATAACTTTAATGTGCCACAGACATTCAGTCTCAACAACAGCATTGACAGCTAGTAAAATCAGAATCAGGTTTATTATCACCGGCATGTGTCATGAAATTTGTTAACTTAGCAGCAACAGTTCAATGCAAAATATAGAAGAAAGAATAAAATGATAACAACTAAATCAATTACAGTATATGTATATTGGATAGATTAAAAATCATGCAAAAACCAGAAATAATATATTTTTAAAAAGTGAGGTAGTGTCCAAGGGTTCAATGTCCATTTAGGAATCGGATAGCAGAGGGGAAGAAGCTGTTCCTGAATCACTGAGTGTGTGCCTTCAGGCTTCTGTACCTCCTTCCTGATGGTAACAGTAAGAAAAGGGGATGCCCTGGGTGCTGGAGGTCCTTAATAATGGGCGCTGCTTTTCTGAGACACCACTCCCTGAAGATTTCCTGGGTATTTTGTAGCTAGTACCAAAGATGGAGCCGACTAAATTTACAACCCTCTGCAGCTTCTTTTGGTCCTGTGCAGTAGTTCCCCCCCCTCCCCCACCCCCAATACCAGAGAGTGATGCAGCCTGTCAGAATGCTCTCCACGGTACATCTATAGAGGTTTGAGTGTATCTGTTGACATACCACATCTCTTCAAACTCCTAAGTATAGTCACTGTCTTGCCTTCTTTATAACAGCATCAATATGTTGGGACCAGGTTAGGCCCTCAGAGATCTTGACAACAAGGAACTTGAAACTGCTCACTCTCTCCACTTCTGATGAAGGGTGGAGAGGTCAGCAACCTTCACTCTGTGGTATTATTGTTTCAGTGGATGTGTTCTGTTCTAGGCCAGTATGCAAGTGAGATTATGAAGAAAGCACAGCAGCACCTCTACCTCATTAGAGGTTTGAGAAGATTCGGCATGAGATCTAAAACGTAGACAAACTTCTATAGATGTGTGATGGAGAGAATATTGACAGGCTGGATCACAGCCTGGTATGGAAACACCAATGCCTGTGAATGGTAAATCCTATAAATGTAGTGGATATGACACAGTCCGTCACTGCTAAAGCCCTCCCCACTATTGAGCACATCTGCACAGAGTGCTGCCACAGGAGACCAACATCCATCATCAGGGAACCCCACCACCCAGGACATGCTCTCTTCTCACTGCTGCCATCAGGAAGGTGGTACAGGAACCACAGGACTCACACCACCAGGTTCAGGAACAGTTATAATCCCTCAACCATCAGGCTCTTGAACGAGTGGGGATAACTTTACCCAACTTCACTTGCCCCATCACTGAACTGTTTGCACCTTCAAGGACTCTTCATCTCATGTTCTCGATATGTTATTGTTTATTTATTTATGTTCTTTTATAATTGTACAGTTAGTCAATCTTTTGCACATTGGCTATTTCTCCACCCAGTTTGGTGCAGTCTTTGACTCAATTCAATTATGGTTCTGAGTAAGTCCAGAGGAAAAGTTATCTCAGGGTTGATTATGGTGACATACATGCACTTTGATAGATAACATACTTACTTTGAACTTTGATTACCTCATCTCTCTATGCTGTCATGTTTACTGGCAACAGGAAGGCCATTCTGCAGCGACTTCCCAAGTGAAATTCCACTTCGCTGTCAGGATGAGAGTCTGGCAGGTTTGGGGAGCACTTAACATCTCCACTCTCATAGAGTCAGAGAGAGAAAGCATGGAGTATGTATATAGCCTTTTGAAGATATTGTCGATGCACTCATATCTACTGTGATGAAGTACTTTTGAAGCAGGTGGGAACCTCCAACTGCAGCAATGAGAAACTGAAGCTGAACTTGTCCAGCTGGTTGGCATGTTTCAAAGCCCTGCCAGGTACATCATCAGGACCTAATGCTTTGTAAGGGTTTACCCTCTTGAAAGATGCTCTGATGCTGGCTTCGATCACAGGGTCACCAGATGCTGCAGGGATTCACACCAGTGTAGTTACATTCTCCCTTTCAAAGCATGTATAAAATGTGTTGAGCTGATCTGGGAGTGAAGCATCACTGTCTTTCATGACGTTAGATTTGCCTTGAGGAAGTAATGGCCTGCAAACACCATCAGAGCTGATGTGCATCTGATTTCATCTCTATCCTCAATCAAAATTGTTTTCTTGCTCTTAAAGTAGCCTTCCCTAGGGCATACCTGGATTTCTCATATAGTTCTGGATCACCAGTTTTGAATGCCACCGATTTATTTATTTATCTTTCTATCTATTTAGAGATTCAGTGTGGAATAGGGCCTTCCACACTGTCTGGAATACTGCAGATCTAGCCCTCAAAAAGGATTTCAGATCTCCTGGCCCATCCACGGCTTTTGGTTTGGACATCTCCAATATCCTCTTGAAGGCACACACCCATCCATACAGTGACAACTGCGGTGTATGCATTCAGCTTCAAAGATTAATCCATTGATTCAAAGCAATCGTTTAAGCACTCCTCTGCCTCCCTTGACCATACTGTTCTGGGCCTCATCACTGGTACTGTGGTCCTCAGTCTATGCTTGTACACAAGAAGTTGAATACAACTAGGTGGTCGAATTTTGCAACAGCAAACGAGGAAATCTGCAGATGCTGGAAATTCAAGCAACACACACAAAATGCTGGTGGAACACAGCAGGCCAGGCAGCATCTATAGGGAGAAGTGCTGTCGACGTTTCGGGCCAAGACCCTTCGTCAGGATGTCAGGAATTTTCCAGTGCAGGCGTGAGTAAGCATTTTTAATGGTGGTCTAACTGTGGTCAAGTCTGTTGGCTCCTCTGGCTAATAGCTTCTTTAAACTGGCCAGGTTGAATCCCCCGAAACGATAGGGAAAGTTGTGCTGTTTTGTGACTCCTGAGCATGGTCTTCAGCTCCTCCAATGCCTGCCTGATATTGGCCTGAGGTGAAATAAACAAAGCTAGCAGGAAGGTGGCAGAAAACTCCCTCAGCAGAGAAAATGGATGAGACTTGACCACCAGATGCTCCCTTTCCTTCCTCACTCTATTTTCAAAGAACTATTAACTGTTGTAATGTTGAATTACATAATGGGTAATACCCACAGAAATTTAACAAATTCCCAGTAAGGGTATTCTATAGATGATGCACAGTACATGGAAAGCTATTTAAATAGTACTGGTGACTACCTAAGCAGATCTTTCAACTTGTTGGCCACTAGCACCAGAGGCTTATATCTGGAAATCGTTATCTTTAGCTAACAACAAAATTGAAGTCAAAAGCTCTGGAGACTTTGGCTCTACCAATTACATTGGTAAATGCACAATTACAGATGTCCCTATCAAACAGGAGACAAAGGGTTCTCAAAACATCCTCACTAACAGTCCTGCAAGAACTCACAGAGGTGGCCTGACAAACCAAAGTACATGATGTAACTGACAGGAAAATAAATACAATAGAATTTATGAGAAACTATACATAGGCAAAGACAGACAAACAACCATTGTGCAAAAGACACCACTAATTCCACACAGAGAATGGCTAAAACATTCAGGGTGGATTTGCTCAAATCAGTGTGAGTTTTTAAAATATCACAGTGCAATTATTATTGTCAAATCCCCTATCTGGCTAGGAAATATTAATTTCACATAAATACAGATTGCTGAAAATACTCATGAGGTCAGGGTGGATCTGTGGAAAGAAAAACAGATTGAACTTTTCCCAATGAAATAACCCAAATCGACTTGCGGAGCACAGTGGATTCCAGTTACTTACCTACTATGTTTGGACAACTTTTGAAGAACATAAACTAAAACAAGAAAATAACCAGGACTCCCTTATTTTACTTGGGACACCATGCCACTTAATTGGGACAGGAGTCTATTGCTGAACAGTTTCTAACTAATATCAATTGCATACAAATTAGATACTACACTGTGCTTAAAGCAAACAGTTTTTAAAAATAGTGTTGGTACGTGTTGTTACATATCCCGTAACTGGGTGTCAGACCAGCAGAGAAAGAAGAATCCATTGGAGTCTGGTGGTACCAAAACTAAAGATGTTTATTAGTAAAATAAGTAAAACAATACCAATAATGCAAATATACATAGAACATAAGTTAGCAGTAATAAACCTAAAAGTGTAGGAATAATAATAAGCAATAATAAACAAGCTCTATCGATGTCTAGGGGTAAATGAATTGTCATAGGAAAGTATAGAGTTCAGTTCATAAATGCTGAGGTAGTTATGGTTGTTGTGTTGAAATCGTTGGAGAGAGAGAGCGAGCGAGATGTAACAGCTGCAGCAGGCAAACCTTCTGTTGCTTTCTTAATCTGTCGTATCATTGTGGTCATTCAGCTATGACCCCTCTGTTCTTCAGCTAGACTGTTCTTCTGTGGTGTACTCATCACTCTGGCATGAGTGGACACACACACACACAAGTCCCCACAGGCCCTGCTGTAACACTGTGAGCTTTACTGACTGATCTCCTGGTTTGGTCTCCGAAGCCCCCCCATCTTTCTGTAGGTTCACAACACTCAGTCAGTGTCCACTGGTGTGTCTGAAGGGTGTCTCTCCAGACCTGTCTTTTATCCCTGCTAACTGGGTCTCAGCTATACATCAACTCTGAATGACTGTGTCAATCAAATCAGGCCACTCCTGCTGTCTCCTGAGGAATGTTAACGAGCAAAGTAAAGTCCTTGTAGTGGAAGGTAAATAATCCAGGAAGAGTCAAAATACAGTAAATCAACAGTCTCTCTCTCCCTCTTATCTGTAGCAGATGTTCTTGCCTGTGTTTCATCTCTCTCTCTCATGAGCAGCATAGCAACAGTAATAGTTCATAGTTCTCAGGAGGGGGTTGGGAATGGTTAACTCTGCACTGCACTGACCATCAGGTCTGTTCATCACTCATAATAGTGTGTTTGTGTTCAAAAAGCAGTGATTTATTTTGTCACTGATAGTTGGTGAGAAACAACAGCAACACTATTTAGAACTGTTTTGATCACTGCAGTTTCAAGCATTCAGGCTTGGCAATGCTAGAAATGACCAGGAATGAAAATGGAACGATTTCACTACTTCATTTCATTTTTGGAATCTTTTTATTAATACATAATCTTCTACACCTATAAAATGATACAAAACTTCAACAAGTTGATATATATACAATTAATAAAGCTGAAATAAAACCTAGCAAAAAAGAATATATGATAATGAAAAAAATATTTTTATAAAGAAAAGGAAAAAAAAAAGAACCCCAACTAAAAAAAAGAAACCCCACTAACTACAAGAGAAGGAAAAAGGAAAAAGAAAAAAAACTCATTAGGCATCAACTCCCAGAGCAATATGTCTTACCATTTTATATATATAGAAGAATTATCAACTGCCAATTCACGTTCATATAAAATAAAATTGGAAAGAAACCATGTAAAATAATTCAAATTAAATGATAATATTTGGCAAAAGAGCCCCATCTTCTCTAAAAATCAAATCGAGGATCGAAAGTTCTACTAATTTTTTCTAAACTAAGACATAACATTACTTGAGAAAACCATTGAATTAATGTAGGGACAGAGGTAACTTTCCATTTTAATAAAATAGCCCTTCTTGCCAACGATGTAACAAATGCAATTACATGTTGATCTGAAGATGAAATACCCTGAATATGATGCGGAACTATTCCAAATAGAACAGTCAATGTATTAGGTTTAGAAATTGTAGAAGATAAAGATTTTCAAAATGATTTTAATGAAGAGCATGACCAGAACATATGTGACTAAGTGGCTACTTCAGTTTTACACCTATCGCAGTAATTGTCTATGTTAGGAAATATTTTGGATAGTCTCTCCTTCATTAATAACTGTGAACAATTTTAAATTGAATTAAACAGTGATTGGCATATATCGAAGAAGAATTGAACTTAATATGACCTTTGTTCATGAAGATTGGTTGCGATTTCACTATTTCAACTGGTTAGGAATTACGAAAATCAACAGTCATCTTGTACGTTACAATGAAAGTGAAGATTTGGAGAATATTGTGTAGGCAGAAGAGATTAGTTTAGTTTGACATTTAATTACTAATTTAATTAGCTTGACACAACACTGTTGGCCGAATGGCCTGTTCCTGTGCTGTACTGTTCCATGTTCTAGGATTACTATTGCCCCCTATCAATACCACTTTGGTTCTGATTAAGTAACACAAACCTGATTTGTAAATTCTTAATCCACGCTTATTTACAGAACTGGTTTGAGTAGTTGAAATACATTGTTGATCTATTTCTGTTTTGCTATGCAACTCCACCTATTAAATAGCAGTCTGTATATATTGGGTGTGCAATCTGTCTGGCTGTCAGATTCTTGTTTTGCAAAAATTTCCATTTAAATTTACATTGTTTCTGTCAGCCAGAACAGGTACTCTCTTGTACTACTAGTTAAGTGCACTACATAGCAGGGTCACAATGTGTAGTAAATGGGCAAATCAAATGTAGGTTAAAGTGAGCACTTTGAAGATCTCACCCATTCCATCTACAAGAATGATTTGAAGTTTCAATTCTCTCTCCTACCACTGCTCTAATGTACCTATGTTTTGTACTCTTACACTGTTTCAATAAAGTCCAATAAGACTCAGGAATAGTATTTAATTTCTGATACTTTGATTCCTAGCAATTTCCTGATGTGCCAAAACTCTAGATTAGTCATTGGGCACTGGGCTGCTCTTTTTTTCCTAACGTGAATTCACAACAATTAAGCTCTAGAACAGAAATTTGGGGAAAAAAAATTATGCCTCAAATTGTAATTACATATTTCCTCAAAAATGCAAATAAATTTTATTTCCCAATTGAATATGTTCCTGATATCTATTTTGTTTATAAAAAAAAATTGTTTGGTTATAGAATGTGAGACTATTTGCTTTATGAAGACTTTATGTAGATTTGGATTTCTGAAAAAAATAACCTTCATAAATCTGCATGTAACAAAGTTTTAGATATAGCAAGTCTGGGTGTTTACTAGACTCAAATCACACTAAACTCATGAGTAGCTGGGAGTCTCTGAAGGGTCTGTGAGATTATTATCTAATTTATGATGAACAATTTCATCAGACCTAGGCAACTCATCAAAAGAGAAATGCTAATATGTATAGGAAACTGAGGCCATGACATTAATCTGTTTATCTACCGCTGTTTTTTTTAAAGTCTGAAATACATTTATTAACCTTTAAACCCTTAAACCAGCTTTTCTCAATCTTTTTGCCCTGGAGGAACCCTTGAAATAATTTTCAGGTCTCAGGGAACCCCTGCATAAAAATTATTATATTTACAGCTCAGGGGCATGTTAGCATGATCGGTAAACTGTAAATGTAGTAATCCAAAAATAATCATTAATGCTCTTCCGAGTAGAGAATGAATTTTTAGCTAGCCTTGCTTGGAAAAAACAAGTAGGTAAGCCTAACTTACCTTTCTTGAAATAAATCTCTTTCATACCTTTTCATAAAATTTAAAAACTCACAAGGCAAACATAATGAATTTCTGTTAGATATCTGGCTTAAGCCAAAATGGAATTCAGGTTTTTTTTTAAAAAAAGGCTCAGTAGATTTAATTTAAATAAAGGTTGTAAATGGATATTAATTCATGCTATTTACAGCATGAAAATTTATTGACAATGTTGAATACTAAAGTTACTAAAGACCATAAGGAATATGAATATAGCTTAAGACACAATTTTATATAAAGCTTTGGAAAAACATTTTCTTACTAAGTGACATGATCAGGCTCAAGTATAGGTAGGCCTAGCATGTGAAACCTGCTGCACAAATACTCAATTCTGGGTTGAACTTGAGATAAACACACATGGATTTCAGCTTCAACTGAAATGAGACGATTTCTATCCTTGTTCTTGATGCTTATTAAATAAGAAATGTTTATTACTTTCCTATGAATGGCAGGATACTCTTCTTTCATAGAAATCCAGAAGGTGCCCAGGGGCAGGTTAGTAAATTTCATCTTGAGTGCACAATCAGACTGCAACTCAAAGTTCTTCCTCTTCTCTCAAAGTCAAGTTCTCAGGCTGAGCAGAAGATTCAAAGAAAGGGTCCCTTACCCAGTCATACACTTGTTAATGAAAGTGAGAAAAAATACTGTTCAATTTTGTTCTGCAGTTCTCCCAGGTGGTTTTCAATAAGACTTGAGATTTCTGATATCGTTCCTCACTCTCAAGCCCAAGCAGCAATGGAAACATTTCAAGATTTTCAAACATGATTTTTTCAATGATTCAGTTTCCTTTTAAATATAAGAATCTGGTCACTTGAAGTCAAAACGTTTTCTCCAGGGTCTTGTAGAGACTTGTTCAACTGGCTCATATGATGGAAAATGTCTAAGTAGGCAAGTTTCTGCAGCCATTCTTCATCTTCAAAGCTCTCAGCAAAATCTGGTCTACCATTTTCTTGAAAGTAACGCTCACTGACCATCAGTGGCTCCTGAGCACTGCAGCACTGGGCTGAGAGACCTCTAACGAGAATGCTAACGAGTTGCTTAGCTACTGCCACCACTGCAAACTGCACCATTGCACAAAGTTCAAAAACAGTATTTTTTAAAATCACAATCTCTCGCAGAACCCTGGTTTAGAACCTCTGCCTTAAACCATAACTCAACAACAGATTTATAAAAACACATTTACATTACTGATGGTTATACAGGTTGAACACCCCTTATCCGAAATGCTTGGAGCAAAAAGTGTTCCAGATTTGGATTTTGGAATATCTAATGAGATAGTTTGAGATTGCCATTATTTCCGACAGTTTATGTGTTACTAGTAAGCAGTCTTAGTCTTATATTTGTTCCATCACACATATGAACTGATGTAGCCGTTGAACATTTTAGATATGTCATCAGTGATAATCTTGACAAGCTCCTTAATGAATTTCTCCACTGCTTCTTGATCAGTAGACTCTTTTATCACCACAAATCTTTAAAAATGTAATGCTCTGCCTTTTCTTAAATTTCTGCAATCAGCCTGAATATTCACAATTACCTTCAGTTTGTTATGATAAATCTTTACTTGTTTGATGATCGGCACGCCGTTAAGCGGCATATCTTCATTCAGATGCTGAAGAACTCACTCTTTCAATACACAATCAAGATCTTAATTTTTCACTCTATGCAGTGTTTTTCTATTCTTCATTTACTTCTGTATGAAACATACTTCTCAGAACTGCCTGTGACATGCAGAAACCTACACATCACCTAGGAACCTTTCCAGCACGTTGTGGAATTTTCTATTTGTGATGTCATGTCAGCGTTCAAAAAACATTCAGATTTCCCATGTTTTCAGAGTTTGGAATTTTGGATAAGGGGTACCCAATCTGTAATACTAAATAAACATCACCAACCTGAATTACTACTGACCAAAAGATACATCAGGTTTGGAATTCCTGTTCAAGTATGCATAAACAGAAAAGTACTGAACTTGCCCACAATGGCTTACCACAACTTTCCTGACTGTTCCTGGATTCCCGATGAAGTTCAGCAGCAAAGTACAATGTTCCAAATAAATCTCCAGCCTGTACTATGTGGAACACACTCAGATAAAGTAAACCTGGTTGGACCTGGCACCTAAATGATATCTCCTTTATTTGAACAGAGAGTATGGACCAAATTTTGCTTCATTTACGTTTTTTAATAATTATGAGTTATTTCAATATTTTAATGTTTCAATTAATTGTGTTTGGTTTTTGGTTCTAAAAATGGATTGTCTTAATAGCTTCAGATTTTTCACAAATTTCTGATGATCAGAAACAGTTACAATACTTTGACCATGTTATCACTTGGCCATGCCAGGGGCCACACTTAGCCAGCTATCAAAGCTTTCTTAGCATTTTTGCAGCTCGATCTGTCTGTTCCCAACATGTCAAGGTTTATGCCCAAAAAACATTACAACCATGCAGGGCCTAGCCTTTTGAGAATAAAATAGCATTTTGTTTGAACTATTGCCAGCACACACCTTCATTCATAGAAGCATTATACTTGATTACATTGTTACACCTGCAGCCCCCTCCTTTTCGAGAATCGTAGGATCGCTATTGATTTGGGTCAGGAGACCCAGGAAATGAGCGAGAGACGTTTGGAATGTCTTGACCCCCCCCCCCCCCCCGGCGATATAAAGCTACGGGAAACGGCCATTGTCTTTTGGAGCCGAACTTGTATATTACAAGACTGTGCTACATGGAAGCCCTCAGGCAAAGTGGGCTGGTTGAGGGAGGGATTGCATCCCCCCCAACCTGATTGACATCTGAGACCCTGTGAGTCAGGATAAAAGAGGGTCTGTGGGAACAGCCCCTCAGATGCACCAGAAGAAACGCTAGCGATCCCGTAATAGCAGAAGCCGGTGGGAGGAGGCCATGTGCGTTCGGTTCCATTTGCCCCGGAACCGGTGGCTTTTACCATGGAAGAACGGCTTTTAGCTAACAACGGGGAAACCAACTCCCAACGACTCTCGAAGGGTTGACATCATAGAAGGACTGGGCAAGTTTTAACCCGTCTTTCTCTCAAACCAAAACGCTGCAGCTTGAACGAACTAGCAATGACTTTTATATTTCCATCGGACAATATATTATCCCCTAGACAACAACAGAGCTATTTCTTATTGATTATTATTATACCTGCACTTTTAGATTTAGTATTGACGACGTATATTATCTGTAGGTTGCATTGATATTATTTTGTGTATTTTTGTCAATAAATACTGTTAAAATAGTACCATCAGACTTCAATGGACCTCTCTATCTTTGCTGGTAAGTGACCCAGTTACGGGGTTCGTAACAACATTAACACAGCAGATTTAGATTACTTAATGCTAGCAGCTAATTACTGCAATTTCAAAAACTGCTCTACATGACTACTGAGATGGTTTGTATTTCATCATTGCCTTCAGAGTTCAATATACTCACCATCTTAACCATCACATAAAACTTCCCAACCCAATGTTACAGCCATCTCTTTAGCTTTAACATAGAATTTCACTATGTCCAATACTTCAATCGGAGAAGTGTCACATCTGAACATTTGCTCTCCAAACTCATTATCTCACCATCAATAACAACCTTTCTTTGGTATCTGTACACTGAAATACTCTCAACCAGTTCACTTGCAGATTTTTAATTTATCAGACATTATCGTTGTATTCTGCACTTACCTTTAATTTAACCACACTCTTGCCTTCACCTACTTTCCCCAATTCCAAACAAAACCATTACACTTGTTTACTCTGTTAGTGTACACTTATGCCAAGACATGAACGGATATGCCAAGTAATGGGTTTAGTAATTTACCACCAGCTAAAACCACTCATAACTACAGACACATCCATGCTGCTAATATAACCATATCCTTCTCTACTGCAAACCACCTGCATAAACCCCAAACATCTTGAATACAAAATGCTGTGAGCTTATTTTCAATAACTTGGAGACCATCTAATCAACTAACTCTGTCATGTCTTTTTCTTCTCTTTGCCTGCCAGGGTGAACTTCCATTGTTCACCCCTGAAAGCTCCTCATTTCAATTTTAACAGCTTCCTTCCTATGTCCCTACGTGCCTTATCAAGCTGAATAAGTTCTCCAAACTCTCTTCCTGTTCTTGTGACCTCGTTTCCATAAAACAGATAACCACTCAAGTGCTCACTTTTATCTCCATATTGGCTAAGAGTGCTGAGAGTTTATGCTCAAATACTATCATTTAAGTATACTGTCATCACCTTTCTCCTACAGTGGAAAAAGAATCAAATTTCAAATCTATCAGAACAAACTGTTCTCTTCCCAGTTTCCCTTTCCTGCCAGAAAACCTTGAAATTGTAACAGCCTCCCACTTTTATGCCCGTCCAAGACAGAACTATTTGTCTGAACCCTCGCCATCATGCAGAAAGAGCTAATGACAACCAAGAAGGCCATGGAAGAAGAAATCTGTTCTTCATATCCCGTCATATTGCTTTGGCATAGTGACTATGCAACCTCACTTCGAAACCTCTCCATCATCATCCAGCTGAATGGGACTATGCTTGCCCGGCTCCTTTCTTATCTATACATTCCTACCCAGAAATCAACCACAATGGCTCCTCTGCTCACCCAAGTAGAATTTTATCCAGTGTCTCTCAAGGATTTGTTACAATTCCTCCACATAAACATTATCTAAACACAGAAGTACCAGATTTCACCTCTGCCTTACTTCTTGACCCCTGCACACCACTGTCGATATTGTTTGTCCAGGAATCTCCTGGGGAGTCCAAAACCTTCCACTAAATACTGGTGAGTACAAAAAACTTCCATTTTGGTTATTTCAACAAACTTGACTCCTTACTCACTAATTTCCCTTGGGAATTATCCAAAACCAGAGAGTCTGGAATTTGCTGTCTTATTTCACACCAAGGTGCTCACATATTCACCCTACCATTAAGCCTGTCTACTTACACCTCCATACATCTGCTCCCAATTCAGCTCATCTCTCGTTGATATCTCATCTACATTTTATTATCTTTAGACTTGACTATTCCAACAACTAGATGTAAGCCTCTAAATTGAGCATTCAGCTTTGGTGCAGGTGAAATGAATTCTAGTTACAATTCTTGCTGTAATTATGTTGAGATTATACCTGGAGTACAATGCATAATTTTGACCTACCTAAAAAAAAAGAGGCTATAGTTGCCATGGGGAGAGTTCACTGAATACTTAAAATACTTGAATACTTGAAAACTTAAAATATTCTTACAGGGCTTGAGAGGATGGACATTGATTCTCCAGTTAAAGAATCCAGGGGAGAAATGTTCTGCTCTACTTGAGCAGAACAAATCTTTGGAATTTTCTACCATGGTGGCTATGGAGACAGAAATATTCAAAACAATAATGCATATTTTTCTGATTATTTGAAGGATATGGGGATGGGGCAGGAAAATACAACTTGAGGTGGAAAATCAGCAAGATCTTACCAAATAGCATAAAAGGTTTAAAGGTTCAAATGCCAATTGTTTTTGCTCTTTAACTCATTTTGTTTGCATATGGTGGGTGAAAGCAAATTACTGTTCAGCTATAAAACATGCCATGTCACACAACGAACCTGCACTCACTTTTCCAAATCTTCAATGAAGATTAGTTCTGTGAATATCAGATTTGTAGAATGATATCAAATAAAAGTAAATATAAAAATGGTGTAAAAGAACTGAACATTAAAAGACAAATTCAAATGTCTGCTTTATGGAACAGGCATCCAATCCCAGGACAGAGCCCAGAAAGTCATGGGACTCAATATTCAACAAGGAGTCCTGAGGCAAAAGAGATAGTTATTTTTGGCAATGGAGTTTCACCCTTCAGAAGGCTCTGCACTACAGTTAACTATAGCCTAGCCCATGCCAAAGGCATCCCTCTCATCACAAAACAAAAAACACCCAGGGAACGTAATCAATTGGAAGTTCCTTTCAAACAACATTGATACAGAATTTCCTTCTGTAGAGGTATTCTACCAGTTCAGACCAATGACTCATCTTGATGTCCTCAATGGTAATTAAGGATGGGCAATGCTTGTTAGCTTTGGCAGCAACACCCACATTCTCTAAATACCTTTGTAAATGAACATAAAAATATACTGCAAATGCTAGGCCAGAACCCAAGCAATCTACCACTGATCTAATTTCCAATGCTTTCAACTCCACCTACAACTGAAAAGAACAGAAATGCACCAAACAGGCAATACGTTGACAAAGGTATCCAAGATAATAATGGGCAAAAAAAAATCAATTTAACCCACCTTGATTCATCCAGACAGAGGGATCCTAAAACCCAACAAAACTCCAGCTACCAATGTTACCCCAGATTCCAATGTTTACTTATTCTGCATTTCACATACCGGTCATAATAAACATAAATTTTCCTGATGTCATATCCCAAAATTTATCAAAATTGAATTAGATGCCCTTCTTACATATATGTTTGTTATATTCCAGATCAACCTTTTTTTGTACTCAAAACTAAGGTCACCCTGAGAAACCTTCTTTCCAATCATGATGGCCATAGTTTTTCATGGTGGGGGGTGGGGGGGGAAAGAGGTTGCAATGGGGTGGATGAAGGTGTTGATCAGCCTCATTACTTGGGGAAAGTAACTGTTTTTGAGGCTGGTGGTCCTGGTTGGATGCTACTAGTCTCCTCCCTGATGGGAGCGGGACAAACTGTCCATGAGCAGCATGGGTAGGATCCTTCATGATTTTAATGGTCAATTTCTGGCATTCCGCATACGTGCTCTTGACAGCGGATTGGCTGGTGCTGGTGATGCATTGAGCAGTTTTGACTTCTTCCTGTCCCCCACGGTGAATGATGCAGCATGCTCAGGTGCTCTCTACTGCGCATCTATAGAATAATGCGAGTATAGATGTGCATAGTCCAGCTCTCTTCAGAATAGAGGCACTGGTGAGCTTTCCCGATTGTGTAGAACATACTCTAGGACCAGGAGAGGTTGTGCGAGATGTGAGTTTGAAACTGCTCACAGTTTCCAATGCTGTACCACTGATGTAAAAAGGGGCGTGAGTGGTGCGGGTTCTCCTGAAGTCGATAACCATCTCTTTTGTCTTGTTGTCATTGAGGAAGAGGTTATTTGCCTGGCACCAGGCTCGAGCTCTTCCACCTCTACTCTGCAGACCGTCTCATCATTGTTGGCGAGCCCCACTACTGTCGTGTCATTGGTGAATTTGACAATATGACAACTCAGGTATTTGGTTGTGTAGTCATGTGTAAGTAGTTTTACGATTTTTTTAAACATATTCCCCTGTACTGCTGTCACAAAACACCAAATGCCATGACATAGGTCAGTAATATTAAACCTGATTCTGATTCTATTCTGATTCGCCTCCCTCTGGTGTTCCCCCTCCTTTTTTCTTTTCTTCCATGGCCTCTGTCTCTTTCACCAATCAACTTCCTAGCTCTTTGCTTCACCCCTTCCCCTCCAAGTTTCATCTATTGCCTGGCATTTCTCTCTCCCCTCCCCCCCTGCTCTCCTCAGCTTTTTCTCTTCAGTCCTGCCAAACGGTTTCGGCCTGAAACATTGACTGTACTCGTTTCCATAGATGCAGCCTAGCCTGCTGAGTTCCTCCAGCATTTTGTGTGAGTTGCTTTGATTCTATTTGATTATTTAGTGGAGGGGTGGCCAACCTTTTACATTCCATGCGTCAATTTTTCACGCACGAGTTCAGATGTGCCATACAACTCTTGTACCTCCATTCGCTTCTTGTGAAAATGTTAATATAGGCATATTTAGGATTTTTACATGATATATTGATTTAATATAAAAACAAGCTAAACATTACTTAATGAGACTTTTAACAAATATATTTTGTCTTCTTTTGATTTCTTCCTTTTCCTTAATCACATATTCTTTCCTTAACTCAGACCCAAGCACTAGCTTCAATTTTCCTTCTATTTCACTCTGATGTTGTGTTTTTTAGGGTCTATTAAGATCATGTTTTCTATTATGTGAGAAAGTGTTTTCACAAACAATGCACAACGGTTTTCCTGATGGATCCGCTATAAATCAGAACTCATTTCCCCACTGTTCATTGAATTCACACTTACTATCGCTTTCTGCTTTTCTTTTGCACTGTGATGGGTAACTGAATGTAAAACCAAGGCTTAATTTTCAAAAAAGTACAAAACTGCAAATCTTCACAAAGGACGAACAAAGCACAACTCTGTAGCGCACGAGTGTCAATTGTAAACTGACTGGCAAAAACCTGCGACACACCACTGGTGCAGACGCCTGGCGTCTCCAGATCAAACAAGTATCAAACGCGTATTGAACAGTTATGGATCGACTTCAGAACAAAAGTCCTCCTTTCCTAGTTTGACTCATTGAACATTTTTTTTAATTGAAAACAGATTAATGTGAAAGAAGACAACATTTGCCAAAAGACGTGTGCGATGTAATAAAATTGCTAAAAATAATTGCCACGTTTTAGATTTATTCTCAGTAAAACCCACTTTTAGCTCAAAGCTACTTGAATTCCTGTTATAGATTTTGTTTTCTACAAATCGTTTTTTGGTTAATACAGTTAGCATGAGTAGGCTTACTTTTTTAAATTATTATCACTGGGGTGCAATGCACTACTTTTGGCGCATGCACTATAGGTCGGCCATCCCTGATTCAGTTGCTCTGATTCTATTCAATTATTTTGACTAAGTATTTTATCCTGATAGTTTTTCCAGGACTAATCTTTATTATGTACCTGATGTTTATAGCATGCCTGCAGAAGGCTCCTTTGACTTTTGCAATTTTAGATGCACGTAGCCTCCACGTGGTATTTAAATGGTTTCATATACGTCTGCAAGAACAGAACATTTCTCAACTTATTAACATTAAACTAATCATCATATTTTGTGGATCCCCAAGTATTTATATTCAGTATGTTTGTCTGAAGTAGATAACTAAATAAAGCTCGCTAGCGGGAAGATGCAATTGACCTCTTCTTGGAATACAACAGTTTTCTGTTAGCTGATTAGAACCAACACATTAAATGATAAGTATCTGGAAAATTATTCTGTTAAATAGAGGAATATTACATCATCATAAGACAACCATGCTACTCCAAACTGTGCTATATGAGATCATTCCTACCCTCAGCCATTAATCTCTATAACGAGTCAATTTATAAATGGGGAAGTGATGACTCCCTGCTGTTAAGACTGTGGTAACTTAGTTTTTTTATTCTTTCTACTTCTCTTCTTATATTTATATCAGTGCACCTGTAATGCTACTGTGATACCTAGTTCCTTTGGGATCACTAAAGTATCTACTTACCCTGTAGCTATGCACTGAAGTATCTGACTACCTCAGTCTTTAGTCAATTATCACAGCAATGATTTTATGATGTCCTCAAATTTTATGTGACTCCTTATTCCACTTTGTCTCTTCTCTATACAACCTTACAAGTTTTAAACCCTCTTATCATGATGTCACCTAAACCACAAGACCATAATGTCACTAAAAGAGCCTGATCCACTTTTCTATCATGGCTGATTTATTGTCTATCTCAACCCCATTTGCTGCCTTCTCCCCATAACCTTTGACACCCTAACAAACGACGAATCTGTTAAACTCTGGTTTAAATATACTCCTTGACTTGGCCTCCACAGCTATTCATGGCAATGAATTCCACAAACTCACTACCCTCTGGCGAAATAACTTCCTCATCTGTTCTAAAAGGTCACTCCTCTATTCTGAGGCTGTACCCTCTGGTCCTAGACTCCCCTACTATAGGAAACATCCTCTGCACATCCACTCTATCTAGGCCTTTCAGTATTTGATAGGTTTCAATGAAAATCCTCCTCATTCTTCTAAATTCCAGTGAGCAGAGGCCCAAAGCTATCAAACATTCCTCATAGATTAACCCTTTAATTTCCAGAAACATTCTTGTGAACCTTGTCTGGACCTTCTACAACGCTAGTACATCTTTTCTTAGATAAAGGGCCCAATACTGCTTACAATGTTCCAGTTGCAGTCTGACCAATAAGATTGATAAGACTTCACAGCCTCATAAAGGCTCAGTATCAAGTCCTTGCTTACATTACAGTCCTCTCCAAATGAATGCTAACCTTGCACTTGCCTTCCTTACCATCTTTAGGGAATCCTGAACAAGGACTCCCAAGTCCTTTTGCACCTCTGATTTCTGAATTGTCTCCCAACTTAGACAATAATCTACACCTTATCACTTTAACCAAAGTGCATGGCCCTATACTTCCCTACACTATATTTCATCTACAACTTTCCCAATATGTCCAAGTCCTTCTTCAGATATCCTGCTTCCACAATACTACCTGCCTCTCCATCTATCTTTGTGTCATCTGTAAATCTGGCCACAAAAGCCATCAAATCAGTTGTCCAAATCATTGAAATATAACATGAAAAGAAGCTGCCAACAGCAATCCCTGCAGAACACCACTAGCCACTGGCAGCCAACCAGAAAAGGCCATATTTGTTTCCACTCTTTGCTTCCTGTCAGTTAACCAATTTTCTATCAATGCAAGTATCTTTCCTGTTATACCATGGTCTTTTATCATTTTAAGCAGTCTAATATGTAGCACTTTGTCAATGGCCTTCTGAAAATCCAAGTAAACAAAATCCAACACTATCCTGCCTGCTGTTTCCTCAAAGAATTCCAATAGGTTTGTCAGGCAAGATTTTCCATTAAGGAAACCATGTTGACTTTGGCCTACTTTATCAAGTATCCCGAAACATCATCCTTAGTAATGGATTCCAACATCTTCCCAACCACTGAAATCAGGCTAACTGGGCTATAATCTTCTTTCTTTTGCCTCCCTCCCTTCTTAAGTGACATTTGCAATATTTCAGTCTTCCAGAACCATTCCAGAACCTAGTGATCCACAAAAGATAATTTATAATACCTCCACAATCTCTTCAGTTACCTCTTTCAGAATTCTGGGTTGCAGTCCGTCTGGTCCAACTGATTTACTTACCTTCACACCTTTCAACTTCTCAAGGACCTTCTCCTCATTAATAGCAACAGCATTCACTTCTGCCCCGACACATTCAAATTTCTGATCTACTGTTATTGTCTTCCACAGTGAAGACTGATGCAAAATGCTAAGTTTATTTGCCATTTCTTTGTCCATAGTTACTACCTCTTCAGTGTTTATTTTCTAGCAGTCCAATATCTACTCTGCCTCTCTTTTATTCTTTATATATCTCAAAATATATATTCTATTTGATATAATTGGGTAGCTTACCGTCATATTTTAACTTTTCTCTTTATTTTCTTTGCCTTCTGTCAGTTTTTAAAAGTTTCTCAATCATCTAACTTCCATTTAATTTTTGCAATATTTTATGCCCCCTCTTTAGCTTTTATGCTGTCTTTGACGTCCCTTGTCAGCCACAGTTGTCTCATTCTCCGTTTAAAATACATTGGGATGTGGATGTATCTAAGCTGTGCCTTCCAAATTGCCCACAGAACTCCAGCCATTGCTGTCCTGCTGTCATCCCTGCTAGTGTCCTGTTCCAATCATCTTTGGCCACTTGCTCTCTCATGACTCTGTAATTCTCTTTACTCCATTGTAAAACTGATACATCTGACTTCATCCTAAGTGTTCCGTCACCTTAAGCTCCTTAATAAAATCTGGTTCATTACACAATGCAGAATTGCCTTTCCCCTAGTGGATTCAAACACAAGCTGCACTAAAATGCCATCTGTCTTAGAATCCAGCACCAACCTGATTTTCCCAATCTAAAGGCATATTGAAATTCCCCATGACTATCATAACATTGCCTTTATTGTGCCTTTTCTATTTCACATTGAAATTTATAACACACATCCTGGCTACTATTTGGGGCCCTGTATATAACTCTTATCAGGGCTCTTTTACCCTTAAAATTTCTGAGCAACTCAAGAGGTCAGGCAGCTTCTACAGAAATGAATAATGTCGACTGTTTACTCATTTCCATAGATGCTGTCTGACCCGCTCAGTTCCTCTAGCATTTTGTTTGTGTTGCTTTGGGTTTCCAGCATCTGAAGAATTTCTTGCATTTATCCTTCTATCTTACGGTTTCTTAATTCTACCCACAAGGATTCTTCCAATCCTTGTGTCACCTCTGCCTGAGGATTTGATTTCATTTTCTACCAACAGAGCTTCCCCAGGCCCTCTGCCTACCTGCCTGTCCTTTCAATACAAAGGTACATTCTTTGGAAATTGAGCTCCCAACTGTGATCTTCTTTCAGGCACGTCTCAGTGATGCCCACATCATTCCTGCCGATCTTTAAGGTTTATTATCTTGTAGCGTAGTTACTCAGTATGCAGCATTTATGTAAATAACACCTTTAGTGCTATATTCATTCCTTTTCGATTTTACCCCCATGTTACACCACCTCATCCCACCTACTGTAGTTTTGCCCATTCACTTGCCTACCCATCTTCACACTCACTACACACTGCACCTATCACTGGATCCTGTCCCCCTGCTAAGTTAGTTTGAAACATAGCAACACACACAAAATGCTGGAGGAACTCAGCAGGTGAGGCAGCATCTATGGAAAAAAGTACAGTCTATGTTTCGGGCTGAAACCCTTCAGCAGGACTGGAGGAAAAAAAAGCTGAGCAGATTTGAAAGGTGGTGGGAGGGGAGAGAGAAACGCCAGACGATAGGTGCAACTTGGAGGGGGAGGGATGAAGCAAACAGCTAGGAAGTTGATTGGTGAAAAAGACAGAAGGCCATGGAAGAAAAAAAGGGAGGGGGAGGAGCACCAGAGGGAGGCAATGGGCGGGTAAGGAGATAACATGAGAGAGGGACAAGGGGATGGGAAATGGTGAAGGGGCTGGGGGGGGGGGCATTACTGGAAGTTTGAGAATTCGAAGTTCATGCCATCGATTAGATTGGAGGCTACCCAAAAGGAATACAAGATGTTGCTCCTCCAACCCAAGTGTGGCCTTATCCCAACAGTGGAGGAGGCCATGGATGGACATATTGGAATGGGAATGGGGAGTGGATTAAAATGGGTAGCCACCGGGAAATCTTGCTTTTTCTGGCAGATGGAGCGTAGATGCTCAGCGAAGCGGTTTCCCAATCGATGACAGATCTCACTGATACACAAAAGGTCACACCAGGAGCACCGAGCACAGCATATGACCCCAAAAGACTCACAGGTGAAGTGTTGCATCACCTGGAAGGACTGTTTGGGGCCCTGAATGGTAGTGAGGGAGGAGGTATAGAGACAGGTGTAGCACTTGTGCCGCTTGGAAGGGTTAGTGCCAGGAGGGAGATCAGTGGGGAGGGACAGCAACTCCTGCGGAAAGCAGGATGTGTGTTTCGTGGTGGGATCCAGTTGGAAGTTTTTTCCCGTAGTTGCTCCTGGCCTGCTGAGTTCCTCCAGCATTTTGTTGTTGTTGCTCGGATTTTCAGCATCTGCAGATTTTCTCATTTCTGATTAGTTTAAGCCTTCCCAACTTGAACAGTTCAATTTGATCTATTTCACTGTTTAGTGAAGCACATTTACCAGTCATCCCTTTCAATCAAATGTTCCAACTTGTGGATTTGTTTCTGTTACAGAGATTAACGTGACTACTCAGTAAATCTTAAAATAAATGTTTAATTGACTGTTTTGTTTGAGAAAAAGTGACAGATTCAATAATTTAGATCCAATTGATTAGCTGTTACCCATCAATAACAGGGTTGAGGAACAACTGAATTGAATAGCATGTAACAGTTGAACTAAGATGGAAGACAGACTTTGTGATAAACTCACTTTCAAAAAGAATGTCATGGTTATGTCTCATAACCGATCTCAGTACAATCTTGCACCTTGTTGTTTTCTTTCATTGCACTTTCACTTACAGATGTTACATTTATTCCACATTGTTATTGCGTTGCCTTGTTTTACCTTAATGCTCTGTGTAATCAATTGATCTATACAATTAGTATGCGAGACAAGCTTTTCACCGCACCCTTGCACATGACAATTCCTCTCCATCTCAGAACGTCCCAAAGTGATTTGAAAGTGAAGAACAGTCAATGTTGTAAAAAGGCATTGCAGCAGGCAATTAACATGTTAATTGCGTAATTAAGAGATGTTTATTGAGCATTGGCCAGGAACTCAATCATTAAAACATTACTAATGTCAGGATGACACTCTCAAGCTACATAATTCCCCACAAGTTTCATCTGATCAACGTCACAATGGAACTTCACTAAAATCGCAAAAAAAATGACAAATCATGGCCTGAGTCAAATGGCCTTTTGCAATAAAGCCAAGGATGAAAATGCTGATAACTCTCAAAAAGAACAATTATAGATTTATAATATGGGAGTCTATTTTGAAAATTCAAGATGGTGCTCTTGATACAGTGACGGTTTGCAGGCTGCTGGCTCAAAACTTGTTCTTAATTTTATATTTTTTATGTATTATTATCATTCTTTTTATATTTGTACAGTTCACCTTCTTTTGCACACTGGATGTTTCTTCATCTTTGTGTGTAATCTTACATCGAGTCTATTGTGTTTCCTTGGATCTATGGTAAATGCCCGCAAGAAGATTAATCTCAGAGTAATATTTGATGACATATACGCATCTTGATAATAAATTTACTTTGAACTTTATTTGACTCATACAGTCACACAGTTATACTGGACAGAGACTCACCCTTTGGTCCAAATCATCCATGCCAATGAAGATGCCTACCTAGGCTAGTTCCACTTGCCTGTGCTTGACCTATATCCTTCTTAACCAGCAGCTCCCAACTTGGGGTCTACGGACCCATCAGTTAATGGCATAATAAAGGTTGGGAACCCCTGCTCTAAGCCTTTCCTATTGATGTACTTGTCCAAATGTCTTTTAAATACTGCAGTTGCACCCACTTTTACCACTTCATCTGGAAGCTTGATCACAAACCCAACACATTCTGCATGACAAACTTGTCCCGCAGGTCCCTCGTCTCATTTAAATATTTATCTTCACCGAAAAATTTACCTCCTAGTTTTAGACTTCCCTCTGTGCTGGTTGAAAATTAGCTACTCAGCCTAATGCCAGCTTCCAGTACTTGATTGAGGTCAAAAAGGTCCAGGTTCTTTGAGTGCATAACCATATAACAATCACAGCACGGAAACAGGCCATCTCGGCCCTCCTAGTCCGTGCCGAACTCTTAATCTCACCTAGTCCCACCTACCCGCACTCAGCCCATAACCCTCCACTCCTTTCCTGTCCATATACCTATCCAATTTTACCTTAAATGACACAACTGAACTGGCCTCTTCTACAGGAAGCTCATTCCACACAGCTATCACTCTCTGAGTAAAGAAATACCCCCTCGTGTTTCCCTTAAACTTTTGCTCCCTAACTCTCAAATCATGTCCTCTCGTTTGAATCTCCCCTACTCTCAATGGAAACAGCCTATTCACGTCAACTCTATCTATCCCTCTCAAAATTTGAAATACCTCGATCAAATCCCCCCTCAACCTTCTACGCTCCAATGAATACAGACCTAACTTGTTCAACCTTTCTCTGTAACTTAAGTGCTGAAACCCAGGTAACATCCTAGTAAATCGTCTCTGCACTCTCTCTAACTTATTGATATCTTTCCTATAATTGGGTGACCAGAACTGTGCACAATATTCCAAATTTGGCCTTACCAATGCCTTGTACAAGCACTAAATGCATGTTCAGGCATTTTTAAATATGGTAATGGCTTTTGACTTTACAACCATTTCATGCAGTAAGTTACAGAACCCTGTCCCCTCTGAGTGTTGGTGGTACACAGAATACATAGCATAGGAACAGGAAAATTATTTTCCTCATCTCTCCTCTAACATATCTATCAATAACTTAAGTGTACACCCCGGATTTCTGAGGTGACAACAATCAGCAAAAGACAAAAACACAATGCCTCTATAACGGAAACAGATCCTTAGTAACAGCTAAATACAAGACCAGCATAATTTTATGTGCCTCCAGTAAGACTCTCCTCAGCCTCTTCACCTTGAAACCACACTACCATTCCAGCCAAGCCTGTCCAATCTGTCTTCAGAGCTAAAATTCTGAAATGTTCTAATTTTCCAGGTAACATCTTTATAATTCTCCTCTGTACTCACTCTGGCGCAATCACATCTTTCTCTTGTTAATGTAGCATAGATTTCTGGAAAATAGACATGCATCCAGAACTATCCTTACAAAGATTATCTACTGGTTCTGGGGACAGGCCAAACTATTCCCAATTAGGCTAGTGAAAGTTTTGGGAAATGAAGAATTATTTCTAGATATTCCTTGTTCTGCCCATTTTCTATGATGTTGGGACTGGGCTGATTATCCAATTTTTTCTCAAACTCAATACATGGAACTCAGTGACCTGAACCCCTCAGACAACAATGCAAGAATAATTCTGGTTTCCAAATTACAGAAATGATCAGGAAAAGGGAGAAAATACATTAAGGCTTCTACCTACAATGTGAGCTTATATTACCTGTTAACACTTTGCATCTCTTTTCAAACCAGATAGAAAGTGGCCAAAGAGATGACTTTACAATTATGAAAACTGTTGAAAAGATCAAGTCTTGAGACCATTTATAAACAGGTAGTGAGAATAAAAGATAGAAATGGAATAAAGAATTCAAAAGTAATTTTTTCAGCCACAGTGCATTGAGAATAGAAAACAATTAAAATTAATATAGATTCAATTGTGGTCATACAAGCTGAACATTGGAGGGAGAAGGGACGAGGGGTTAACAATGAGCAAAGACAGCCAGGCATTTGAATGGAGCATAAATCCAACATGGATCCATTGTGCCAAAGGACCTATTTTTGTAATTCATATTCTCTACACCACCTTTTCCACAAACTGACAAGTAGGACAACAATATCATAACTGCATTCAGGTGGAAAGACCCCAAAGATCTCTTTGCACATCTTAAAATGTTGTTTTAACAATCTTCTTAAAAAAAAATCAAGGATTTACAATAAACACAGGTGGTACACTTTAAAACAATTCAAACATTTAAATGATTTGATAATACAAGTTCTCCCATCAACAATCTAAAAATATTTAAACTGTCAATAATACCCAAAAGATCGCCATTCTCTAACAAGTTTCAAACTAAAAATAATGTAGTCTCTCACAGATCATGAACAGCAGTTGTGTTTTATTTAAAATCATGAGGTGGACACAATGCTGTTATAACATGGTAAGTAACGAGGTGATGGGATGAATGGCCACCCAGCTCATGGTGCTCGATCTCACCAGGAGGGCCACTCCACTTCTGGCTTCATATCAACTTGACAACCTTTAGAGCATCTTTTTTGTAGTGTTTCAGATCACCACAGATGTGGCAAAAACTGGAGCCCCACTTAACTGTTGCAGATGGGTGCTCCAAACAGCCAGTTACCAACAGCTGGCAAACTTGTGGCTGACCCAGTACGCAAAACTCATTTTCATCTCTCACCTACCTGTGAGCTAACTTTTTCATCTGGATGTAGCCCTAGAATTCTTTTATTGAACTCTCCTGAGGTTATGTAATGGAGTTTAATTGCAACTCAGAACAGCATATTGGTATACTACAAAACAAGAGGCAACACTTATGATGACGTGCAACAAGCTAACGGGCTGACTCTGCTACATGGGAAGTCTTAAGGCAGTGCCAGGACAGTCTATGAGAGCCTGCGCATCAGGGAAATCAGCAACGGCTGTAAATTTACTCCCCAGTTTATCAGAGCATAGGCTAAAGTGAAGGGTATAGAGAGAGGCTGGCAAATGAAGAAGAAAGGTCTGAGTGTAGGGTCTGCCAAGAGGTGACTGAAAGGAAGGGGATACTGAAGAACAGGAGGGGACATAGCATGTCTGTCTGTGTATGGCTGCCAATCACGCCTGTATGACAGAGACCATCTTACCACGGGGACAAGAATTCACTCACCAGATCTGTGCTGGTTAACAACGATATCAAGAGAAATCAGACGTATACACATCCTGCATTCCTCGAAAAGGATGCAATTTTGACCAGAATTTATCGAAAAAAATTATACCTGAGAAAATCTTTCTATCTGCATGGGGGGGGGGGGGGGGCGGGTCAGAACTTGTTATTGAGGAATTACCAAAAATATTCCTTCTCTGGCGGTGTTGCAATTCTGCAAATTTCTGTGAAATTATTAATTTCTTTTTTATTTTTCCTGGAATGGATCATTAGGATCTTAGGTCATGATTTGTTTCTAACATTGGTTATTTTTTGAAATACAAGAACATTCAGATACACCCCCAAAAGTCTGCATGTCCCTATTCCCCCGTTGTCTCCTTTATTTCAATTTTAATAACTTCTCTCTCATTGAGCAAGATTTACGCGACCTTTTGCACCTTTATCTACATTGTAAACACGACAAGTTCTGCAGGCGTTGGAAATCCAATGGCCAAAGTACTACGCATGCCCATTCAATCCTCCCTCATCTCCCCTGAGGGCCCCGAACAGTTTTTCCAGGTGTGGCAACGCTTCCTCCGCGAATGCGCTGAGGTCGTCTATAGTGTCCGGTGCTCCCGACAGAAGCTGGGGGGGCATCTGCTCCACGTCCCAACATGGGAACTTTAAAGCATTTTAATTCCGATTCCCATTCCGACATGTCGGTCCATGGCTTCCTCTCGTGCCAAGATGAGGTTACCCTCAAGGTGGAGAGGCAACCCCTTCTATTCCGTCTGGGTCGCCTCGAACCTGATGGCATGAATATCGATTTCTCCTTCCAGTAAAAAAAAACCCTCCCCCTCCCATTCCCCACTGTAGCTTCTTACCCCTTCCCCTGGGCCCTTTCCTCCTTCCCTTTCTGCTTTGGTCCACTCTCCTCTCCAGCTCTTTACCCTTCCTACTCACCTCGCTTCACCTATCGTCTTCTAGCTAATCCCCCTTCGCCTCCCCCCGGGGGAGGCACTTTCCATTCTGGCATCTTTCCGTCCTGATGAAAGTCTCGGCCCTAAATGTCGACCTTTTGTTCATCTCCATAGACGCTGCCTGACCTGCTGAGTTCCTCCAGCATTCTGAATGTGTTGCTTTGGATTTCCAGCATCTGCAAAACTTCTCGTGTTTACGCATCTACTGTGATCCCTATATTCTGGGAAGCACGACAAATCCATATCTAACTCCTTACCCCCGCCCAAAGCCGACCCATTCAAACATGAGTAACTGGTTTAAAATATGTCACTTGCCTACGCTGGGTATGGTTAATTCCAATAAAGGTTCCCCCATCCACACTGACGGAGCCAAACTTCTGGTTCAGGGAAAGGGGAAATTCCACTGATGTCAAATAATTGACATTGCTCTTTTATCACAGGGATCGTAACAATCTGCACTTATAATTAAAATCTCCGCCGACCGTATTTTGAAATTTACAGTACAGTACTCGATATTGTACGTTTGTCTCTGAAGAAACACCCTAAACAGCGATCATATGAACGTTCTCATTTATTAACAGATATCAACCCATTTTACAAATGCCACTGAAGTCGACTCGTTCGTACTGTATTACTCACCACTTCCTTGTTAGAGCCTCTTCGTCTTTATCTGAAAATTCTCCTCGGGCAACATAAAATAAAACCTCCAATTGTTGTTCCTCGGACAGAAGAATACTACGAAGGCCTTCCAAACCGTTCAGCTGTTATTTCTGGTTTACGATACACCATATATTTAATACTTTAGCTGTTGAAACTTCCTGACACGAACAAGACTTGCAACACGCCACACTCGGTAGGCAACCGGAATCACGTTGATTGACAGTGGGCGGAGCCTATCCTCGAGAGCTCCGACTGTCACATGGCCGAGCAGCTCCTCCGATTAAAGGCCCCGGCTTTAACAAGCTTCCTGGGAGTTGTAGTCTTCGAAATAACTTAATTACGACATGCGCGAGCGTAATTTTTTTTTAGTGTTTATAATTCAAAGTCTACCCACACGATGACAAAGAAAAAATAAACGGAAACTCCGAGAACACGATCGGCTAAAGAGCAAGAATCATTTTGGAACTGGTGGGACCCTGTTTGCAGTTTGTGTTTGCTCCAGCTGTATCTATAGCCGCTTATACTTATTTATGAATTCGTAGTACAGTATTTCTGAAACGACACACATAAATTTCACATTTTTTCGCTCAGTGTGACTCGGTGGCGCACGAGGAAATACAGGGAATTAGGGGAGAGCAGGGGAACTCCGCAGTGACTAAATAAATTGGACACCAAACCTCAACACTTTAGGTCACTGCTTCACCCTCATCTAAATCAGTAGCACCGAGCCCTCTTAATCTTCTAAAACATTTACACGTGCTCAAATAGAGCTATTGCGTGTTGATATGATGCACAATAATAAGGTAAATGAAACACTCGTGTACTAGCTTGCAACAAAACAGGCGGGTTTCATCGTCATTACTAGCTTCAGTTTCTTTACAAATAACTCTTGTTCTGTACTTTCCCAGCAAGCCGTAATTAGAACAAGAAATTGAGAAATAGACTTTGTAGAAGAGGAAAATGCTTAACTATTCATGATACATACAAAGAAAATTACCTATTTAAGACTTACTAAATTTTAAAAAATGTGTTCCATCTGCTATAATTTGATAACATATTCCAAGCCAGTGATTTTATATGGAAACCTGTCTTGGCATTAATCAGCAATAGTCTGGAGCATATGTATTGGTGAGTGACTCATATACCCGATTCCGTTTCAAGCCATTTCTCAATTTACGACGGGGATTCAGTGGGCTGAGCAAAATCTGCGGAGGCTAAGGAGTTGTTGCATTTTGGATCAACACCCTGCATCAGGGATGAGAATGGAGAGAGGAAACAGCCTGTACAAAAAGGAGAGTGGGGAGGTGAGGCAGTGGTCAGAAGTGATTGGGGGTGTTGACGGATGGAGCCAGATGGGGCAGGGACGGTGGAGACAGCTGCCGGAAGGTGATAAGCACCAAGATCACCGGTGCTGGAATCTGTAAGGGAACTACTGGGGGTGCGGAGATGAATGGTGTAGGGCAAGGACCAGATGAGGGGGTGTGTGAGAGCCAATGGGTGAAATATGGGGTTAATAAGTGGATGGTAGTGGGAGGATGAAGTGGTCAAAAATAGGTAATGGGAAGGTGTGGGTGTGTGGAAAAAGGGGGAAATGGGAGTAAGTTTGGAGGGAGAGAGAGTAGTGGGAGGATTAAAGTACAGATATGGAATAAAATGTGCATAAATCCCAGCAATGTAAATAGTATTATAAAAATGATTTGAAGTGCTTACAAGCCACTACAATGACTGAGGTAATAGATAGAGAGGGGTGGGGGGGGGGGTAACTAGAATGATTGATTAGATTAACTGACTGGGGGAAGAAACATTTAAGATGGCAGAGTCATCTTTAGAGTTTTAAGATGGTTATAGAGCTAAGCAGCTCAGAAAGTTACCCAAAGTTTGAAAACTCAGTATTCGTACTGCTGGTTGCAGACTACCCAGGTGAAATATGAGGTGTTGTTCCTCTGGTTTGTGTTGGATTTCACCCTGCCCGTAAAGAAGGCTGAGAATGGATAGGTTGGTGTGGAAATGGGAAGGGGAAAAAAGGTCATTTCAAGAGGCCACTTTAGTCTAATTGTATGGAAATTTAATTTTCCAATTTCAAGTAACTCTCACCTCCAGTTCCACTCTCTTTCCTCCACTTCTCCTCTGGTCCTACTATTTTTTGCCTTTTCCATACCCTCCACATGCCCCCTGCTCAATAAAATTTCTGTCCCCCAGCTGGTTCCATCCACCTACTACCCATATATTTCACCCACTGGTTCTCCCCTTGCCCATCCCCTCACATCAGATCCCGGATTCTCCCCAAATGATCACCTTCCCTGCTTATCAGATTCCAGCACTGATAGCCTTTATGTTCCTGCTTTTCCAAGAACTGCCCCTACCGTCACCCTTTCCATGGACCTCCTTGGTCCATGTATGAAGTTTCCCAATTCTATTCTTCCCCCTTCCCCAACTGGTTCCCCGACCCTTCCATCAAACACCTACTAGCCTCTGTCCCGCCCATCTTTCTCTACTGGCTATTTCCCTTCTCTTTCAGTCCTGATTCAGGATTTCAAACTGAAACATTGACAATTTCTTTCTCCCCAGAATACTATTCCACCTGCTAAGTTCCTCATTCAACGTTTATCCATCCCTCCAGATTCCAGCATCTGCAGTTTCATGCGTCAAGAATCAACTTCATTCACCATATACACTCCGTGGCTCCTGTACCTAATAACATAGCCATGGAGTAAATGTTCATGGTCTTCTGCTGCTGTAGCCCATCCACTTCAAGGTTACTCATGTTGTGAGTTCAGAGAGGATCTTCTGCACACCACTGTTGTAACAGTTATTTGAGTTACTGTCACCTTCTTGTCAGTTTGAACCAGCCTGGCTCTTCTCCTCTGACTTCTCTCATTAAATGAGGTTTTTGTTTTGGCCTACAGAGCTGCCACTCACCGGGATGTTTTTGTTTTGTTTGTCGCACCATTCTCTGTAAACTGTTGCATGTGATCAGAAGTTACTCAAAGCATAGCAATAACAATCATTCCACCGTCAAAATTACTTGGATCACATTTCTTCCCCATTCTGAAGTTTGGTCTGAACAACACCCAAACCTCTACCGCATGATTGGTTAGATATTTGCATTAACAAACAAATGTACCTGCATGTACATAAAGTGACCACTGTGTGCAAATTTACATGTACCGGGAATTTGCAGAGGTGTGTTAATGCGACACGCAACATTCAACAATTATTAAGAATAAAGAATTTAACTTGTTTATAGAGTATGAGGTTACAGATTTAGAATAAAATGTGCATAAGTACAAAAATACCAGCATGCATTACAATGTAAATAGCATTATAAAAAGTGGTTAAAGATGTTTGCAAACAACACACACAAAATGCTGGAGGAACTCAGCAGGAAAAGCAGATTGAGCAGTTTCAAGTTCCTGGGTGTCAAGATCTCTGAGGACTTAACCTGGTCCCAACATACTGACGTAGTTATAAAGAAGACAAGACAGCGACTATTACTTCATTAGGAGTTTGAAGAGATTTGGTACGTCAATAAATACAATGAAAAACTTCTATAGTTGTACTGTGCAGAGCATTCTGACAGGCTGCATCACTGTCTGGTATGGAGGGGCTACTGCTCAGGACTGAAAAAAGCTGCAGAGGGCTGTAAATCTCGTCAGCTCCACCTTGGGTACTAGACTACAAAGAACCCAGGACATCTTCAGGGAGTGATGTCTCAGAAAGGCAGCATCCATTATTAAAGACCTCCAGCACCCAGGGCATGCCCTTTCCCACTGTTACCATCAGGTAGGAGGTACAGAAGCCTGAAGGCACACACTCAACCATTCAGGAACAGCTTCTTCCCCTCTGCCATCCGATTCCTAAATGGACATTGAACCCTTGGACACTACTTCACCTTTTAAAATATACAATATTTTTGATTTTTGCATGTTTTTAATCTATTCAATTTATGTATACTGTAATTGATGCACTTGTTTATTTTTTCTCTCTTCTATATTATGTATTGCATTGAACTGCTGCTGCTCAGTTAACAAATTTCACAACACATGCTGGTGATAATAAACCTGATGCTGATTCAACATTTTAGGCTGAGACCCTTCACCAGGACTTGTTTTTAAAAAAGTTTACGGTGCATTGTAATGACTGAGGTAATACATGGGGCCGGAGTTAACTAGAATGATTGATCAGATTATCTGCCTGAGAGAAGACACTTTTATTTCAGTATAGAGTAATCATTAGAGTTTTTAAGATTGCAATAGCCTTATACAGCACAGAACCAGGCCCTTCCACCACCAAAATGCCCCATGCAAGCTTCGTTATTAATCACTTAGTTATAGTAACCTTTATAAATTGTACTCATTTAATCGCGTATGGTGTACTGTCTGTTTTTGGGTGAGGCGGGGACCTCACACAGCATCCACACCAGCTGATTACCCAGTTTGGCGGGGCCGAAGGCTGCTCCCCCTAGACGAGAACAAGCTGAGCGAGCCTGAGGCGACCCAGGGGGTTACACAAGCTAATCCCATATGCCAGTGTTTAGCCCATAACCTTCTACACCTTTCCAATCAATGTGCCAATGCAACTGTCTTTTAAAAGTTGTTCCTAGCTCAACCACTTCCTCTGGAAGCTCATTGTGTAATATGTTGCCTCTCAAGTTAACTTCAAATCTATTTCCTCTTGCTTTTGCTACCCCAGCTCTGGGAGAAAGACTGAGTGCATTCACTTATCCATGCCCCCCATGATCTTATATGTCTCAATAAGATCACCTCTTAGTCTCCTAAACTCTAAGGAATAAAGTTTAGCCTGTCCAACAACTCGTGTAACTCTCTCCCTCGAATCCTGGCAGCATCCCTGTAAATCTTTTCTACACTCTCTCCAGTTTAATAAAATCCTTTTTACAGCAGGGAATCAAAACTGTGTGGCCTCACCAGTACCCTGATGGCCGCAACACAACCTCCCTACTTTCATACTCTATGACCTGATTTATGAAGATCAGCTTGCCAAAAGCTTTCTTTCCCACCCTGTCTACCTGTGACTCAACTTACAGTGAGCTCCAAGGTCCCCTATGTTCTATAACACTCCTCAGGATTCTGTCATTCTCCGTGAAAGTCATACCTGGCTGTGACTTTTGAAAATGCAACACCTTGCACTTATCCAATTTAAACTCCATTTACCATTCCTCAGCCTCCTTACGCAGATGATCAGATGCCCCTGTAATTTTTGATAACCTTCTTTATTGTCCACTGTATCTTCCCTGATCGCCACACTGGGAACACTCCACAATTCTTTCTCTGCTACATTGACAACTGTATTGGTTCTGTTCCTGCACCTATACTGAGTTTCTCAATTTCATCACGCTTGTCTCAAACTTCCCCTCTGCCTTGAGGTTAATTGAACCCATTTCCAACACCTCTCTCCCCTTTCATGATCTCTCTGTACTCTTCTCTGGAGACCAACCATCCACAAACAACCTTCACTAGATTCAAGATTGTAAAATGTCAATTCCAGTTCACACATGTAAAGGAGTACAAAATAATTGTTACTCCTGATCCAATGCAGCACAAAAAAGCCAGAATAAGATAAAAGAACCTAATAATAAAAGAAACATGATAGTTTACACAGTGGTCCAAGAAAGCTTGGGTACCCTGTACAATTTTCTCTATTTCTGCACAAATATGACCTAAAATGTGATCAGATTTTCATGCAAGTCCTAAAACTAGATGAAGAGAACCCAATTACATAAATAACGCAAAAAACATTATAAGCAGCACAGATGTTATAATGATGTTTGTGTTATTTATTTAATTGGGCTCTTTATATTTATCTATTTATTTACTTATTGGAAAAATGTTTCAATGTTACACGTATTTGTTGGAAAAAGCACGTGAACTTTTGGGGTAATGCCGTCTACAAAAGCTACTTGGAGTTGTGTTCCAATCAACGAGATGGAATTGGAGGTGTGGGTTGTAGAGGTGCCCTGCCCTATAAAAAAGACACACAAAGTCAGGTTACTGACAGAGCCTGCTCTTCTCAAGAAAGATCTGTTTATGTGCATCATGCCTCAGTCAAAACAACTTTCAGAAGACCTCAGACGAAGAATTGTAGAGATGCATGAAGCTGGAAAATGCATTTCTGAAGACCTGTGTGTTCATTAGTCCACAGCAAGAGAAAATGTCTACAAATGGAGGAAACTGTTGCTACTCTCCCTAGGAATAGGCATCCTGCAAAAGATCACATGGAGAGCACAATATGCAGCGACGAAGGTGAAAAAGAACCTAAGGACAACAGCTAAAGACCTGCAGAAATCTCTAGAACTTGCTAAAGTCTCTGTTCATGTGACCACTATAAGAAAAACACTGAAATAGAATGATACTCATGGAAGGTCACCATGGAGGAAACCACTGCTCTCTAAAAAAAAATGGACATCTCAAGTTTGCAAAGGCCAGTTGGATGTTTTACAATGCTTCTGGGACAATGTTCTCTGGAAAGATGAGGCAGAAGTTTAACTTCTTGGCAGAAATGGACATTGCTATTTTAGGAGGAAAAAGGGAACTGCACACCAACAGCAAACCATCATCCCAACTGTGAAGCATGGTGGAAGGAGCATAATGGTTTGAGGCTGCTTTGCTGACTCAGGGTCTCAACAGTTTGCAATCATTAAGGATAGAATGAATATCAAGATATTTAATAGGAGAAGGTCAGGGTAGCAGTCCACCACCTGAAGCTTAATGAAAGTTGGATAATGCAACAAGACAAAGATCCAAAAGACACAAGTAAATCAACAAAAGAAAGGTTTAAAAAGAAGAACATTTCCTTTTGGAATGGCCAGGTCAAAATCCTGACCTTAATCCTATGTTGTGGTAGGACCTGAAGCAAGCAGTTCGTGCAAGGAAGCCCACCAACATCCCAGAGTTGAAGCAGTTTTGTAAGTAGGAATGGCCTAAAATTCCTCCAAGCTGATGTGCAGGATCCAGAAAGGTTTGGATGAAGTTTTCCCAACAAATGCATGTAATAGTGAATCATTTTTCTTAATAAATAAATGAACAAGCATAATGAATAATATTTTTTGTTATTTATTTAATTGGGTTCTCATTATCTAGTTTGACATGCGAAGGTCTGATCACCTTTCAGGTCATATTTATGCAAAAATAGAGAAAATTCAAAAGGATTCACAAACTAGCATCACTGTATTCATAGATTGATTGTATGTACATAAACATGCTAGGTACAGGAGCGCATATACAAAAGGTGACTTACAGGAATTAATAAAGTAGTGGAGGTGGCAGGTGTGGTTAGTGGGTCAGTGGATGGAGGTGTTGATCAGCCTCACTGCTTGGGGAAAGCAACTGTTTTTGAGTCTGGTGGTCCTGGCGTGGATGCTATGTAGCCTCCTCTCTAATGGGAATGGGACAAGTCGTCCAGGGGCAGGGTGGGTGGGATCCTTCATGATATTTCTGGTCTTTTTTCTGACTCCTTTCTGTACATTTGTCATTGATGGTGGGTAGAATGGTACCACTGATGTGTTGGGCAGTTTGACCACAGTGCAGTTTATGTACCATGCAGTGATACAGCATGTTAGAAAGCCACTCACTGGTTGACTTTGTATTATTAAAACAAACATTAAATAAAATAAAATTATTTCTCATGAACTGAATTTTTTTATTTGGTGAAGTGACAAAGGAAATTGATCAGGGCAGGCTTGTCCACAAAGTTTATATGGACTTCAGCCAGGTCTCCTGCAGGGTCTCTTCTAATCCCTCGCTGTGATTTTATATATATACACCTGGGCAAACCCTGGAGATACATCTACCATCCTAGTTTTTAAGACACCCAGCCTCCTCCTCTACTACAATGCAGAATACTTACATCCTAGTTTTGAAGTATTCATGTATTTCTCCATGGTAACAGCAGGGAAGATATTTTCAATAAGGACCTTACCCCCCCCCCCCACATACATAAAGATGTCCCATGAGGTCTTTGAGGGGCCCTTTTCTTCCACTTCATACTCTTTTCCCTTTATAAAATTTCTTTAGATTTTCCTTAATTTTCTTTGCCACATTTACTTTCAGATATTTGCGCTTACAGAAATATTTCTTTTCAATGTGAAAGCTCCCCTCAGCTCCGATAAGATTTCAGCTCTTATTTCTCTACAGAGGCATTTGCACGATTGTGTATCAGAACTAATTTTCCTTGTTTAAAAATTTCTCTGCAACGGTATTAAAAGTTTAATACAAAAGAACTGGTAACTGAAGCCCTTTTTATATGCAATACTAAGTAATTACTGTAATTACAAGGATAAGTTTAATAAAATATGATGAAACAGAATGTAAAGCATTGTTTAAATATAGTAATTGTTTTTATTTTTAAGTGATTTGCATTATTTCTGCTCTATGCCTACAATTGAGCTCCTCGATTTGGGTAATCTATTCTGAGTTTAATATATGGGGAAGCGCGACTGAGGATATGCTCCTGCGGAGAAATTAAAAAAATATATTTATCAGAGCTGAGGGGTGGAACTTCCGCATTGAAAAGAAACGGTTGCGTAAACGCAGTAACCAGAAAGCGTACGTGGGTTGAGGATAATCGCCGATTGAGCTCCATGCTAATTGGCACATTTCCCATTAACATTTGTTTTTGTGTGCGCATGGAGGAATGGGCGTCTGGGGAGAATTGATAATCAAATCAGTACATTTTTTTACTCTAAAAGAACTAGATTAGCATCGCGCCAGGCAAAAACTTGAATGGACTTGAAATATATTCCTTCCTGAAGTGTTTTCACTTTAAATTAATATCCCTGACTCAGAGAGAGCGGAGGCGCGATGCGTTTAACCAGATTAACTTTACGGGAAATCAGATGATCTATAGATATATATACATACATACACAGTGCTACACGTATTACAATAGGACGGTCATTTCTCGCCATTGCAATACTCACTACGAACAGCGAATTCTACCGTCAGGGTTTACCGACTGCAGAGGTTTTCAAGCCCCAGCATCAAAATACAGTTCATTCTAGGAACTTAACATCCCTACATTGTAATGTAGTATTACGTAGTTTTCACATTTTAAAATCTCAAGTGCACCGTCCTAGAAAGAATGATTATATAATCTCGTGATTCAGAAGCCCAAATATAACTTTCTATATAAGCTTTCAGTATGTGAACACTACGGACGATCTCTGAAACGATACGAAACTGCCCACTTAATTTCCCATACCTGCCACTATGTAAAATAGTGAAATTCTTAAGATTTTAAACTGTGGTCTGATGCGAAAATATGACCACCGCTTCTTCCTAACTTCACCTATATAAAGTGATTGATCCCCGTATCTTTGAGAAATTTAAATACTACTTTTAAAAGCGACTACCAAAAGTATTACTCAGCTCACCAACAAGCCGAGTTGGAAGCGTCTGTCACTGGATTAATTTATAACTGGCCTAGTAATTTACATTACATACCATGGAATATCGATTTCATACGCCGGGACTTCAGATCAATTAACAATGTTTCCACGTGCAAGGAGGCAGGCCAGCATTTGCCGAAGCGTGTTTATGAAGCAAGTTCACGGCTCACTTACCATGCACATCCACAAATCTTAAAATTGCAGATATCATTTCCTGCTGCTGATGCAAAACACGATGTGCAGAATCATCCACTTGAATGGATCTTTTTATTTTTGTCTATGCTAAGATCTACGCTCCTGAGAGTACAGACATTGCCAGAAGAATACATGTATTACGTGACTGACGCCTTCAATAAATATATTCCCAGAAACAGTGCTTGCTACTTTGCTACCAGCAGAAACATTCCAGGAATTTGACCGCTTCGCGGTTAACTCAAAAGGAGCTAATTCACTCATACTCAGGTTTGCTGCGTAGATTCCGTGGTCAAACTTGGTTATTAATGTCTGATCACACGATTGTACCTACAATTCATCAACAGCGAGGGACATTCCGCTGTTGGCTGTACGCTACCGGGTCCCTGAAACCCCTCTCCCCTCTGAGAGGGGAACTGCTTGAAATTACGAAGTTGGAATTCAGAGTAGTAACAACAAATGGTGAACACAAAGGTACATTTATTGCTTTAAACAGCGCAATTCCCAAAGCAAAATCGTAAGAGCGCAAGTTCCTGTGATCTCTCCCCCTCCCCCACCCCCACACAGAGAAATAAAAACAGCAGTTTTTGTTCGCCTGAAAAAATAGATTTTCCATTCTGCCGGAAACGATTCATCAACGTGGACAGTAGTTATTACAAGTGCGATATTATCGTAATGATTCGTATGATAGCCGTGAAGAAAAGTTTCGACTATTAACTGCTCGACTCGGTAATATTTAAATAATGGTTATAAATGAACGAGAGGGCGTGTGTGTGAATAATTAAGTAAGCGATGATCAAGATTTCAAAACGCAGCACAAACCGTATGATGCACCAGCCAGCGGTGACCCCTACAGCAGCCAATTCAAAGCAATAGAGACGCCAACTGCCTTCGCAAAACCCTCCCACATTCACTGACCAGTAAGCCACCACCCAAAATTTCCAGGTGCGAAAACTTTACACTAGGTCCAATTCAAGCTTTAGGAGTGGTCCACGTCCCCCTCATTCTGGTCAACCTTTTAAAATCACGGCTGCTATCACCCATTCTCCCATCATTTTACCAGTAAATCTCACCCCTTCATTAAATAACTATCTAACTTTATCTTCAAAATGGTCTAAAAATTCACTTTGCCACACATTGAGAGTCTCAAAGGATTATTGTGTTCAGGAAAAAAAATCACCTAATCTTTAGAGTAAATGGGCCATCCTTCATTTTTAAACTGTGCCCTCTATCTCTAGATTCTCCCACAAGAGGAAATATTCTCTCCACATCCAGCTCTCAAGTTTCTAAATTGTCAAATTGCCTTTCTTATGAACTCACCTATCATATCTAAATTTGCCTCATAGGCAAGCCACCCACTTTAGGGATCAATCTCTCTATATATGTATTTTCAAATGCCCAACAACAAATAATCTTTTCAGAGCTTGGTCCAACCAAGAGGTCAACTGCACTCCTTATGTCCATCTGAGGAGAGTACTTACAAACTCAAAGTAAATGGCAGAAGCACAACGCTCCTCAAACTATCTGCACCTCCTGCCCCAGCCCTTAAAGAGTGTGTAGAACTGAAATAACATGTCATCCTCAATCCCAAACACTTGGGAATCTAATACACCACACTAACTACAATACCTTGAATTCAAAGGAACTTAATCTGAAAATTTGTAGTCTTAATAAGTGAGAAGGTTAAATGAATGACACTTGGAAAAATTGCTACTCAGAAGAAAAAAATCTTTTAAGAGTTCAGTTTCACAAGTATTGACAGGTATCAAATTTCAAAACCCTGAACACAAAATTGCAAAAGCATATTATGGTCCATCAAATCATCTTGTTATTTGAACCAACATATTATTGAAATGTATCTGAGGATAACGTGCATGGTATAATATGCAAGAATAACATAAAATTATCCTTATGGCTGTTCCTCCAATTGAACTCAGAAATAAATGAACTTTTGTGTCTTGCAAGTCATACCCAATCCCATTCAGGCTTTCCCATTATTTCTTCAAAAAAAACATAAGATAACAGACTTGTATTACTTTGTACCTTTCATGAGCTTAGGAAATGCACCAACTAAATTCTCCAGCTCCTTATCAAGATTGTGTCATGTGATCTCTCCACACCCCGCCCCCCCCCCCACATCCACCTGCAAGAGCAAGTGGAATGTCAGTACAACAGTTCATGAAAAAGTCAATGCCAACCAAAACTTTTGATTTCGATATGAATTTGCAACTCTGACTGGGAAATACTGATGTCAAATTTGCAAAACGTGGGAACGTGACTGGAATTTACAAATTGTACAGAAATGTCAAAACTCGAATGCATTCAAAATTTAAATAAGACAGACAGGACTGGACATACAGTGGATTACTATAATGTGCATTCAATGGTATAATATTAGAGTATAATATTTATCTAGAAATACAACTTGCTAGGATTTATATGCATTTCAAATACAGTACAATCACATTATGTAAAGCAAGATAAAAAGATCCTGGTCTACACTATTAATCCATTAAATTTTCTGCCATGCTCTCCAAATTTGGCAAATGTGGCAGGTCTACCACAAGGTAGTGGCAAAGGCTTGCCACTGTGGCCTGAGTGGTGGCAGAAGGAATAGTATGGTAAACTTCCCTGTAAATATTATCAGAGTGTGAGGTCTAGGGTCGAGTTCTTATGTTTCAAAGCCCAATAAACTCAGTTAATAGTCAACCAAGAAGTGAAGTGAACCATGAAACAAATCTTAAAGTCAGGCAGTAATAAAGAAAAAAACAATTCCCTCAACTTTACATTGGCCCTTCAAAAAAAAACAGAGATATCCCAAAACTTTGTAAATTCAGCCAGAGCAGAGTGATTTTTCTTGTAATTCTGTTTTTGGGAGGGGTGATATTAGCAAGTATGAAGGTGATAGGACAGTATGAACAATGAAGTTGGGTGTTCATATGGCCTGGCCAATTTTTTAAAAAAAAAATCAATTTCAACAGCATCCTGTACCTTAAAGATTATTGTTCTCTTTCCACAGGGTCCTGCTTCTGTATTTCCAACATTTTCTGTTTTTATATTTAAATAAATGCTTTTAATCAAGAAGCAACAGGTCATTTTTTTCTTGTACATTTTACCATTAAAACATATTTGAGAAAGCAGGTATGGCTGGGTATGACTTGGGACAGTAAAGTTTTTGTTTTTGAATTTAGTGGTGGGGACATCCTGTGGACAAGTATGGAGAGCAGATTTGTGCAGATAAAGATGAACAAATACAACATGAAAGTTTGGGTACTGGGTGGTCAGGAATATTCATGGTTTGAAATGATTGCCTGATTGAAGTAGCAGAGGAAGAATTTCAATCTCATTGATCAACAAATTAATGAAACTTCGATGGAGAAAATAAGAGTAAATATTTTTAAGAGTTAAGTTTTATGTGTGAAATAATAAAAATACTCTCAAAAGCTGGACCTAAGACCAATAAAAAGTCATTCAGGGAGGCCTCAATTACTTGATCAGTTGTTACCTGCATTAAGTCTCTGCCTTTCGAACATGAAGGAATACAAACGAAGTCAAGTCAAGTCACTTTTTATGTCATTTCAACCATAACTGCTGGTACAGTACACAGTAAAAATAAAATGACGAGACGACATTTGTCAGGACCATGGTGCTACATGAAACTGTACAAAAACTACACTGAACCTCGTAAAAACAACACAGAAAAAAAAACACTAGACTACAGACCCACTCAGGACTGCATAAAGTGCACAAAATCAGTGCAGGCATTACAATAAATAAAAAACAAGACAATAGGCACAGTAGAGGGCAATAAGTTATTGTCAGTCCAGGCTCTGGGTATTGAGGAGTCTGGTGGCTTGGGGGAAGAAACTGTTATAGTCTGGTTGTGAAAGCCCGAATGCTTCGGTGCCTTTTCCCAGATGGCAGGAGGGAGAAGAATTTGTATGAGGGGTGCGTGGGGTCCTTCATAATGCTGCTGACTTTGTGGATGCAATGTGTAGTGTAAATGTCTGTAAATCCGCTGCAGGGTCTTGCGATCCGATATGGTGCAATTTCCAAACCAGGCAGTGATGCAGCTGCTCAGGATACTCTCAATACAACCCCTGTAGAATGTGATGAGGATAGGGGGTGGGAGATGGACTTTCCTCAGCCTTCGCAGAAAGTAGAGATGCTGCTGGGCTTTCTTTGCTATGGAGCTGGTGTTGAGGGACCAGGTGAGATTCTCCGCCAAGTGAACCCTAAGAAATCTGGTGCTCTTAACGATCTCTACCGAGGAGCCATCGATGTTCAGCAGAGGGTCGTTCCATGCCCTCCTGAAGTCAACAACCATCTCTTTTGTTCACATTCAGAGACAGGTTGTTGGCTCTGCACCAGTCCGTTAGCCGCTGCACCTCCTCTCTGTAAGCTGACTCATCGTACTTGCTGATGAGACCCACCACAGTCGTGTCATCGGTGAACTTGATGATATGGTTCGAGCTGTGTGTTGCAGCACAGTCGTGGGTCAGCAGAGTGAACAGCAGTGGACTGAGCACACAGCCCTGGGGGGGGGGGGGCATGCTCAGTGTGATGGTGTTGGAGATGCTGCTCCTGATCTGGACTGACTGAGGTCTCCCAGTCAGGAAGGTTTAACTAGGGAGCAGCTAAGTTGACAGAAAGTAATGGTTTTTAAATGGGTATTAGCATATCAAATGTGGAGGCAAGAATATCTTTGAGAAAATCTGTTACTGCAGAAATTCTGTGGTGAATGGAGGGTGAAGCTGACCTCTTGAGATCCTGAATTCCAGCGTTAGGCAAGTCAAAATCAAGCTTTTTCCAAGCATCAGTATAAAATATTGTTTGCAAAGATAAACAATAGACTATCACTAACCCAAACCATACTCTATCATTAAAAGCAGAAGCAAAATGAACAATATGCTCCATTGATTTTCATTTACAAACTTCTGAAGAGGTTCCCCAATTTCTTAAAGTAGTGTTGGCAGAAATTCTAGAGAAAGCTTAAAAATTGTTTAGCAACACCGTCAATATTTCTCATCTTACGCCATGGTTACTCAGACAACTCTGATAAGTCAGTTAGCAGAGTAAGTTCAAAGTTTCATCAGACATGGAGCAGCTGTGGGAGGGTCTTACATTCAAATATTGAACTCTTCTTCTGTACTAGCACTCAAAACCAATCAATGGTCAATATAATCCCATTACTCAACATCTACCAGGACAGACAGCCTAATGTGGAACTTCTCCCAAACATCTCAAATCTGAAGACAATTGGGGAAGCCTCAGAAATCACAAGTTCCAAATCAAGAGGAACTTAATTTTGTTTTAGAGTCAGTTTTGCTTTCTTTCCATGTTAAATCAAAAGGATGTGCTTGTTGTAAAAACCTGTACTCTTTAAATAGTTGGAAATTTTATTAGAAACTTCGTAACTGGATATTTCTCATCATGATGTCTATGAGAGTACAGCTGTGCCACACCTTCACACTTAGAAAAAATTATGATAGGATACATTTTCATCTTTCCCTTTATATTATTCCTTTGAACTGAATCTGAAACTAATGTGGTTTAGTGATCATTTTACTTCTAAAAAAAATTCTACTGCAGGCAAAAATGAAAAGGCTTTTTCAACTGTTTTAAAGGTTAAATACAGTTACTAATTCATTTATTCACTCCCAAAATGTTTTGAAAGAAATATTCACAATACATATTACTCAACAAGAAATCACTATTTTTAAATAATGAATCCAGTAATGGGATGTTGAAGCCTCTGCTTCCACTAAAATATTTTTTTTTAAAACTTCAGAAGTGTGATAATTTGCAATAATATCTTCAGCATGATAGTTTCACTGTCTTACTTCACTGGCTCAATGATATGTATAACAGAAAACCTTCAGCACATTGGAAGTTAATATATCTGAATTTTCCTTCTTCAAACATGCTCCGATTGAAAACTATTACCAACATTAGCTCCTCTTTGCAATGGCAAAGGAGCTTAACAAGTAATACAGTAAGGCAGTGGACTATTGCCAGATATGTCCACAAAAATCAACATAAATATGCTCAAGTACTTCAAAAAGGGCCTGAACAGAAGTCATGCACATTCTCCAATAATGAACACTGAATATGAATCAAATATCTTGCTGCTATTTTCCATTCCATCAGGAGCAAAAGGAGTGCAGGAAAATGGGAGGCAGCGGCAAATAGTTCAAAATTGCTGTGCTACTCAATGTGATCAATGTTGATCTACTGTATGTAAATCTTTCTTGTGCCAATTCCCTATTGCCAAGATTTCCACAAAAGCAGGTCTACCCGTTTTTAAACACCATGAAGATTTTTGCATCTGCTTGCCCATTAGTAATTTTAATGTGTAAAGAACTGAATTTTTTTAAAAAAAGAGCAAATAGTTTAGAGATGAGAACAGTCTGGCACAGAAACAGGCTCTTTGTGGCACAGTCTCCGTGGCAGCTATGATGTCAAGTTAAACAGCCTGCTCTTCATCCATATCCCACAATTCCTTGCCTCTTCATGTGGCTGTCTAAATTCCTCATAAACATTGTAGTCACATCCACTCCCATCAACATACTGGGGAACAAAGTTTAAAAATAGCTGCAAGCACTTTATTTTCCATGGGTATGAATAAAGGGCAACAAAGGAACCATGTACTACTTTTTCCATATTATCAGGAATGTATAGCACAGGAATAGGTCTTTTTAGACCACCTCATCAACGTTGACTCTATGCCAATCACATCTGGCTGCATTAGATCCATATCCTATCTTTCCCTTGCAAGTGCAAGTCCAACTACTTCTTAAACATTGTATTTGCCTCCATTACCTTGAAGCCTGTTCCAGATATTCACTACTCTCTACCTGTGGGGAAAAAGCTTGCCTCACAGATGAACGTTAATTTCTCCCATCTTGTACCCTGTATTTCTATATTCCTCTTGCTGGGACAAAATTCTAACTATCTACCTATCTAAGCCTAACATTTTATAAATCTTCAAGATCATTATCAGCCTCATATATTCCACTGAGAGTAAGCTCAGCCTATCCAATACTCCACATAACTAGAGCCCTCCATTCCAAGAAATATCCTGGTGCCTATTTTCTGCACAAACTCTAATACTATTACACCCTTCCCACATGGTGACAACCAGAACTGTACAAACTATTCTGTAATAGCTGCCTAACCATGCAAAACATTTAAATATGTCACATTTGCTTATGACCATTCAGCCCATTGAGCTTATGCCAGAGCACAACAATCCCAGTAATACTGTTATCCCACTTATTCTCCTGTAACCTCTTCTCAAATATCCACCAACAAAGCTAATTAACCTAACAACCAGCATGTTTTTGGGATGTGGGAAGGAACAGAGTATCGAAAGGCAAACTCACTTAGTCAAGTGTGAGAACATGTAAACTCCATACTTTGTCCCTTCACCTTCACTCTTGCTACCATTCATAGAATATAGAAATCTACAGCACATTACAGGCCCTTCGACCAATAAAGTTGTGCTGATCATGTAACCTATTCTAGAACCTGCCTAAATTTCCCTAGCGCATAGCCCTCTATTTTTCTAAGCTCTATGTCTCTAAGAGGCTCTTAAAAGACCCCATTGTATCTGCAAACTCCATTCATCTCCAACCTCCCTCTGATGCCAAAATTCCTTGAACACATTGCAACTCACCAATCCAGAGCTACGGGGATTTCACCGCAGTCAGCTCTGTGTCAGTTTCGTTGACTGACAGTGCACCTGTGAGCTCCATAGGATGTCTCTGCATTGTTGAAAGGTCAATGAAATTATTTTATTTTAGTTGTTTCTTGTCCTCTTTTTAAAGCTGTCCGTAACAATCCTGGTTATCCACTGAGCTTGGATTGAGTTGGGCGGTCACAAATCTGTGGCAGCTACTCTACCGGTTGCAACACTGCTACTGCCTTGAACAACATTGACATTTCCAAGTTGGGCATGCCAATTTCCACGCACAATTTCAACCAGACATTTCATATGTAAGAATGAAATCAGAACAAAAACTTAAAGTGAAACTAATGGAATTAATCGGTTTGTGGACAAGTTTGCGGACAATACTAAAATAGTTGGAGGGGTAGGTAATGTTGAGTCTGCAGAAGTGCTTGGACAGGTTGGGAAAGTGGGCAAAGAAGTGGCAGATGGAATACAGTGCAGGGAAGTGAATGGTTAAGTACATTCGTAGAAGGAATAAACTGGGAGCAACTTCAGATATCAGATAACTTGAGAGTCCTCTTGCAAAATTCCCTAAAGGTTAACTTGCAGATTGAGTCAGTCGTAAGTATGGTAATGTTAGCATTCATTTCAAAAGGACTAGAATATAAAAGCAAGGGTGTAATGACTAGACTTCAGAAGGCACTGGTCAAACTACACTTGGAGTATTAAGAGCAGTTTTGTGCCCCTTATATAGGAAATGATTTGTTAGCTTTGGAGAGGGTCCAGTGGAGAGTCACAAAAACCAGCCTGCAAAATAATAGTTAATGCACAAGAAGTGCTGGATTTAGAAGAATGACAGAGCATCTCATTGAAACCTACTTCAAATTGAAAGGCCTAGATAAAGTGGACATGAACCCTCTGGTGGACCCCAGGGTGGGGGGGTGTCTAGGGCGCAGCCTCAGAATACAAGGATACCCTTTTAGAACAAAGATGAGAAGGAATTTATTTAGCCAGAGAGTGGTGAATCTGTGGTATTCATTGCCACAGGCAACTGTAGAGGCCAAGTCATTGGGTAAGGTGGTTAATAGGTTCTTGATTAGACTGAGCAGCAAATGTTACGGGGAAAAGGCAGGAGAATGGAGCTGAGAGGGATTAAAAAAATCAGCCATCAGCAGGCTCGATGCTTCTATGTTTTATGGAAATTTATCCTTTTGTCAATACTGAATTTAAAAAAAACATACCAGTAAAATTCGAGACAATTTCAAGCTGTTAAAATGCTCCCTTTAGCAGAATACCCCCACATCTAAAATTATAAGTGAAATAAATGCATAATACAAATTGTAATAGGTCAAAATATTTTGTAAAGTTCCCCAAAACACAAGAACTTCTGTAATAGAGCTGCATACATTGTGTAATGATAGAGATCTGCTCTTTACTTTGATTTTTAATCACGTTCACATTTGTCACAAAATCAGTTTTTGAATATTTTACCACAATGAACAATTGAACCAGGTCACTCTGTCAGTTCCACCTGTCACTGTGAAGCATTCAGCAAATCAATTTTCCAGGATTTTTTTTCTCTATTCAATTCCAAAATGGAACTGAAAAGGAAGTAACCTACCAGCAGGTTGTGGGGTGGGTATTTCACGAATCCAAGACATGTTCCTTCTCATATCTCTGCAAGGGCTCTGATGTCCAGGTGGCTGCCATCCTTCAGTTATCACAGTACTGTACCTTGAGAATAGACAGCATCAGCACAGTGATAACTGAGCCAGGGCAGCCAGAGAGTCACCCCGCCAGCATTCAGGTGCCGTCAAGGTTTTGAGCTGAAAAACCAAAGATACATTGCCATATTCAAGTGTTTCATAGTAAACCCTTATCTAATTATAGTGTGAAGTTAGGAAGATTTATACATTTTACATTTCAAGCGACTGCTTTCTCCAACAGGCAACTCAACATGTTGAATTAAACTTAGTTCAGGATGTTCATTGCCAAAATCCATTTCAGCTCCTTGTATTCGGCCAACCTTTCCATATTTGTTTAGCAAGGCTCAAGGACTGAGGTCTATGTAACTAGGAAACCTACTCTTGAGCTCGCAGTATTCATATACTTTTTCTTATATGGAGGAATCAATCAATAATAATTAAGAAAAACTGAGCCCAAACGTGGCAGGGCCAACTCACAATCCATTTAGTGCTTTGCCCATTCGGGAACACATCTGGAAGACCACGTCTGTTCCCATCTCTTTGCATCAGTTCTTTATTCCACATATACTGTTTAGTGAGTGTCATTAGCAAATTATCAACATAAATCTCTAATTGCTTTACAGAAGATGATGCTGACCACTACCTTGAACCACTGCAGCTCTTTGATGAGGGCGGTGAGCTCCAAGATTTTGTCTCAGCAATGATGAAGCAGTAACAATATATTTCAAGCTATTTTAGTGTACCATTTGGAGGGGGGTCTGCAGGTGGTGGCACGCCTTCATGTATGTCGTTGGACCTAGTGATATAGGTTATGAGCTTGAGTATTGTAGATGGGATACCAGACAGACCAGTTTATCACTAAAGGCTACTGGAGCTGAACTCATCCTGCCATACGTCTTGCAGATGGTGGAAGGGCTTTGAGTAGATAGGAAGCAAGTCATTCTCCACAGAATACCTAGCCTTTGAATTCTGTCTGTTTCTGCCAGGTGCATGGTCTTACACTGCACCATAAATGTGGTTAGTTCTATTACTAAAAAGGGTAAATTTGGTGATGGATATGGAATCCAAAAGTACAAGTCATTGGAAATACCAATGTGGATTAATAAATCAAAGCACTCTGCCCATCTCCAAATGGATATTTGTGTTAATTACTTTATTTGAACTTAGTTAGACCTGGAATACTGTAGAAGGTTCATACACGAGTAGATAGCAATGGTCTATGAAAGGTGAAAAACAATCAGGAGATCATCAGAACTGATAAGTTATATACATTTCCAGATACAGCAGAGCGAGGCAACTTAACAATTAGATCTTCAACATTCTGAAAAGCTTGATAGGGAATAAATGGAGATGTAGTTTCTACTTGCAGAGAAGATATGTACACAGTCATGCACAGAAAATTTAGAAGACATTAATTTACCCAAAGTATTACCAGAACATGCAGCCATGTGTCATATAAGAATGGTTTAGGTGAATAAGAGCAATCATGCATTTAAGAGGAAGTTAGATAAACACAGAGCAAAACAAAAGGAGCAGGATGACATCTTTACTGAGTTAGATATAGAATGGTGGGAGGAGACTCACAAGAAGCACTAGAATTGAGATGGATGTGAAGTAACTAGCCTGATCCTGGACTTGCATCAGATACCAAATGGAATGAACATTAACACTCTGAAGGCAGTCCTCCCAAATCATCTTACTCATCTATATACCAGGGCAGGGCAATTATTTATAGAGACATCGTCCCTGTATTAACTTGAAATAAGATACATATGACAGCCAAGGAAAAGAGAAGCTACTAGAAATTTATTCTGATTACCCCAGGACTATACCTGAAATGAAATGAATTCTGCATTCAATTGCCTAACACCAGGGCTATTGAAAATAAAGAAAGAATACTTCAGGATTATTTTTATTGCAGCCAATACAAAAAAAAACACTTCCTATTGGTTTGGACAGTTTCACTTTCAGCAACAAATACGTGTTAAGTCATTACCATACCTTACTCAACCAACTGACAAAGGCACACTATACCACATCAGACTACAGCATGTGGTATGCAAATTGGATAGTGTGAATCTGGATGTTTATAAACACGACACTGTGACCTACATAAAGAAGCTAATCAAAATGACGTGCTACAATCAGTGAATGTCTTGGCGGTTTTGAAATTTGATTGGCTTTTAATTTAAATCACATTTTCCCAATTTAAAAAAACTGAAGCAGTTTTTAAGTTTCTCCATTCCCTCTCAAAGGTGCTGCATCAACTGCTCTGAGCCACTGCCAGAGATGTCTGAATTTCATCATACTTTGATAGCTGTGCTCAGCCTTCAGGCAGACATCAAAGCCACCAAACTTTGTTGAGTTACTGTTGCAGCACAAATGTAAGCCAGACACTCAAGCTGGAGAAAATATTTAAAATTTAGAAACACACTAAAAATAGCAAATATTTTCTCCTATGGATTACACTGGATGCCTTCTGCTGTCAAACAGAATTACTTCATAACAATTCTTCCCTTTAGAAAGGATCTAGTTTATATTTAGAAAAACAGAAGTTACCTCAGTAGCCTACAAATGAAAGCAGCTCTTGGAAAAGCTCTGAAGTTTCAGGGTAATTAACGATTGGGCTTTACTGTTTGCAAGATTGAGGGCCAGCACAGTGACCTTTGCTGGGGCATGTGCACGTGATTGTCAGTATAGGCAAAATTTGCCAAAAATATGCCTCCTCTGATGGCACACTCAGTGACAAGCACTCTAGGGTCACACTCTAAGGGAATTGAGGTCACCTACCATTTCTAGGAACATAGCCCAAAGCTATAAGTGGAAAGAAATGCCGAAGTACAAAGATATGGGGTTGAACAACACCAGCTGGCCATCTAAGCAGAAATCAACATTCTTGATTAGAATGCTCCATCTATAAGATCACCAGCACTTCCAGATGGCCTGGACAAGTTCAAACATTGAGGAAGAAAAAAAAAAGAGAACTGAAAATTGACACTGGAACAGATTCTTGTCCCATTGCAAGACCAACGATAATGAAACCATGCAAAACAAGCGACTGATCATGTACCACACAGTATTTACAAGAGAGGAGACTTCATGATGAAAGAGAACCATAACTACCACAGACCCCAAAGCTGTCAGATTTGTAGCACTTTTTGGACAACAATGATACAGCCAGGAACTGGAAATAATAAAGAAAACCACAGCCGCATTTGGTAGTGTAGGAATGTAGGTAGGATATTTATTAGTGAAGTTACAAGCAAAGATGCCACTCATATGTATTGTTTAGCAAATTTATGCTATGAGTCCCTTCAGAAATAATTGTGAAATAAGGCCTCAGCTGCAAGTTGTAGTTCATGTCAAAACCAGTGACATAAGAAAAAGACTCAAGTCTTGCAAAGACAACAGGAGTTTAGATAGAGGTTCAGAATTAATTTTAAAAATATAACCTAGGAATTACTATTACGCCAAAGCATGCACTGCCATATGTGAGTATGATTCTATTGATGAAATTGATCACATTCCTGTTGTCACTTAGAGACGAGCAGAGCTGACCAAATTACTCAAGCGTTGACTTTAACTTTGCAGTAGGTTTAATCTAATACAGTTTAAGTTCCAAGTAAATTTAGCAACTTGGAAGCAACAAAGAATGTGAAATAAAATGACAAATGACAAATACTTTCCAAGCCTTGCCCTGTCAAATGTATGTTCCTTTGAACTTTATAGTACTGCAGTGGAGAGCAGATCTAGATTGCATGCTCTAATAGTTTGAATTGCAGCTTGAAGGGATAACTTTCTAATTTAGGGATATACATGGCAGGTCTGATACTAAAGCATGCAGATTTAAAAGAGGCTCAGCACGAATCTTTAGCATTAGTCTTGCTTCCAATTCATCTGTTCTTTTGTTCTGTAATTCAAGGCAATACTCAAAAGATTAGTTTCCAATTTGCAGGCAGGATGAGCTGGGGAATATAAAATATTTAGAGGAAAATACATAGTAGTTAGCTGTAGTTATTATCAAAGGAAACACTGTATTAAATCTTTTAAGATTCGTGGAAAATATATCAGAACAAAACTGAAGTGGATGCAACGCCACTAATGAAGAAAAACCTGAAGTTGCGACAGAAGTTCGACATTAAGAAAACTCAGACCGAATAGTACAAAATGGCAAATGACAATTCACTCTTCACAATAGTTATTGGTAAGCTGACTGGCCTGCTGAGTTCCTCCAGAATTTTATGTGTGTTGCTCAGATTTCCAGCATCTACAGATTTTCTCTTGTTGGTAGGTAGAGTGTATTTAGTTTTCTAAAAGGTGTCTGACAAGATGCCACATCTGAGGCTGGCGAATGAACTAAAATCCAAGGTATTGGAGAAAATGTTTTATCATAGATTGTTTTCTATATGATAGCCAGTTTTCTATAGACAGGCTTATGAGAACATGAGAAGAAGAAGAATCGGATTAACATAGGATTGCTTTAAGTGGGTGGTTGACGGTCAGTGCAAATCTGATGGGCAAAAGTTTCCTGCTGCCAGTTTTCAGGTTGGAGGCTTGTAATTAATGGAGTATCCCTTGGGTTCTTGGACTTCAATTATTTACTATTTATATTAATGTCCCAGATGAGGGAAAAAATTACTATTTCCAAGTTTGTTGATGTTACAAATGTCGTGTGGAAGACATGGTGATCCTGTAATAAAATATTAATAGGTTAAGTGATCACGAGAAAACCTGGCAAATAGAATCGAAGGTGAGGTCATAGTATTAGGAACTATTAAAGATGGATTAATATCTAACCGGGGAGAGACTGAAAGTGGGTGGAATTCAGAAGGATCTAGGTGGTGCAGTACATTAATCACAAAATATTAGCAGATAGAAACATTAAGTAGTTTAAAAAAGAAAATAGATTTTTTTCCTTTATTGTGAAGGAGGTTAAGGTTTAAGAATAAGGAGCTTTTGTTACAGTTGTACACAGTACTGCTGAGGTCACACCTGGAATAATATCCAGAGTTCGGTCTAATATATGTAATAACATTGCAGGCTGCACAAAGGAGGTCCACCAGACAAATTCATTGGATGAGGGGGTCGTCTTCTCAAGAGAGGCCACGCAGGTTGGATCTGTACTCCCAGGTGCTTAGTAGAATGGGAAGTAAAGTTAGCCAAATATGCAGGATCCTAAGGAGACTTGACAGGGGAAATGCTGAGATATTTTTACTACTAGGAGAGTCATGAAGAAGGGCACACAGCTGTAAAATACGGATCTCATCATTTCAAACTGCGGACAAAATGTCTCCACTCTTCTATGGAATTCTTTTCCCAAGGGTGATGGAAGTCAGATCATTAGATATTTTTAATATGACCTTTCTCAGGGTGGTACAGGCTAGTGGATGGCACTAGTGGATGGCACCTCAGTGAGGATGCATATCATTACTCATTCATATGCGAAAAGAGTCAAATACAGGTGCCTCCTCCCCTTTACAAAGATAGAGCGTTCCTACGAAACCTTTCTTAAGCCAAAATGGCGTAAGGTGAAAAACCATTAATTTACATGGGAAAAATGTTTGTAATAGCGAAAATCCTCGTTGTAATGCAAAAAGAGGTTACTAATGCAGGTCTTTTGTAAAAGCAAAGTGGCGTAAAGTGAACATTTGTAAAGTGGGGGACACCTGTATTGGAGCAATATCAGAATGTGCTGATGTAACCAAATTGGTAAGGGAATTAAAATATTAAGTCTGGATGCAACTGGATCCAGTGGTCTTATACAGTTTAAAAATGATATTCAGCAGATTTTGAAAGCAGTTGACACTTGGAAAGAATATATCAGCAGGAATTAAAAGAGCAAAATGTTTATAAAGAGCTGTATTGCAACATTTTAATAAGCAACAACTTGCTATCAATCATTGCTATCACTCTTTGGATAAAGTTAATCAAGTGTTTTATCTATAATTTTGTTACTTCAATAATTCTAAAGAACCACAAGGTGTCCTCAGTAAGATTCATAACTAGAAAGCAAAAAAGCGGTTTAAATAATGTTACATAATTTTGTTCGCATTTAAAAACATTAAAATTTGGCATCTCCATTGACATTGGAAATAAGATGGAAAATAGAACCTACAAATTGCTAAAGCACGAATGTGCGCAACATCATAGCATTCAGTTATGGTATTTATACAGGTTTGTTACTCAAGCTCTATGCTTTGAACCAACTGCTTTAAAGACCAAATGCAAACTTGGCTCTGCTGTAAACAAACTTCAACAAAAATCTGGAATACAGATCAGCCAGATTGCTGGAAACATCTTCACAATTTATTTTTCTTTTTGCACAAATCCTTGGCTCACTTAACTTGGCAGTGGTGAGGTACAGCACATTGTCAAAGCTGTTATTTTTACGGTGTAATGTTAAACCAATATTCTTCTGATCTCTTGCAAAAATCTCATTTCACTATCTCTAATACGAGCAGCAATGTCATTCCCTGCCTCTGCCTAATTAATATCCCCCCAAAACATCATAAAAATATATCATCTGTCATTAGCACACTGCTTTTTTAGGAAAGCTTGCAGCCTGGAAGTTGTTACTGTGCTACCTACAAGTGATTGCATTTCAGAAAGTTATTCAATTATAAACCTGCTTGGGAGAAAAATGAAAAGTAAGTGCAAGTGTTTCTTTCTGAAGAATGGCATTTTTACCAGTCTCACATAACTGGATATTTAAACAATGGCTTCAGGTCCAGAACTGGGGTGGGAAGGGAAAAAAACGATCAGATAGGATTCTTTCTGCATTTGGCCATGGCTACGATCCTTGCTCTAGCAGCTGAAGACCTGACAAAGCTCTCAGCCACAGGTCAAAAGTGCTCACTTGGGACCCATGTCAGAAAGCTTATGGTAATTCTATGTAAAGAAGAAGGAAAGAGGAGGGTGTGGGAGGAGTGCAGTCAATAGTCCTGCATGAGCCAGACCCTGCACTCAACACCATTCAATCTCCCAAATTCTGACCTCAACTCATCCCAAGGAGATCACAGTAGTGAGTAATGTTTTACCATGAAATCATGGTAAAACAGACAAAAAAAAATTCTTGAGCAAATTCTCAATGGTATTTTTGTCTTTTCATCAAATATTGCTTACAGATAGAGATCAGCTAAAATCAAATTTATTGTATTAATTGGATAATAATAACCCTTTCTGTTTAACATTTAGAGCTGAGGGAATCCTGCACCTAAATCTCTGATGACACCATACTAAAAAGCACTCAGTACGTTACTAAGGGTATACAGGCTCAGGACTATTATGCCACTTTAATTTACTGCCAGGCACCCAATACCCACAGTGCTACTGCTGTAGAACTCTGCACCAGAAAGCTCAGAATGTGAACAGAGATGCAGCCACTTCAAAAGATTACATAAAGTGTGCAATACAGGATCATCTGGACAAAGCTGATCTTTACTTCCAATTTGCTTGCCACATTGTAGCCTTTCAGTTATCTATTTCTCCCACCCCCACCTTTGGTGTGCACTTGTCCAGTTTTAAGAATCTAAGCCATTTTGCCCAGTCATTTTTGCAGTGTGAGTTCTACATAACCATGCTTAATAAAAAATCTCCCAATGGAACCACTGGAATCCATCTATGCCCCCTCTAGATTTGAATTCTCCCAACCTATTCATGATACTTGCACCAGTGAAAGGTTCAAATACTTACCAGTTTATATATGAAAGTGCTTTTCAGTCTTCATTTCAATTAGTTTTTCCATTTCTGTTCTGTTAAAATCCACAAAACAACTTCTTGACAGTGATAAAACTTATAATCTCAGTAATCCATTTTAATTTTATAACATGGCTTTCAAAAGGTTAATGTGCACAAACTAACAACCAAATGAAGTAGAATACACTCCATAGCAATATAATGGGTAGGCTAGGAGGGAAAATCTCAAATTAGTAGAATTACAAGCAGCTTTCAAAGTGTGGACTTTTTTTGTTATTGATGATTCATAAAATATCATAAAAGCTATGTTGAAGTTTTGCCTTTTTTTTAGAAATTAAAAATACTGAATTTTATTAAAGTCATTAACTGAAAAATAATCCTAAAATGAGCCAATAACGAAATTGAAAAGTGCAAGCACCAATTCTAAGCTGAAATGAAGAAGGGCAGAAGCGAACATGCAGGAAACTATCAAAGTTGAAAAGGATGTTACGGAAAGTGGATAAATATGAAAGCTGTAGTTCAGGTGAGGCTAAACTTTGATTCAGAGGCCAATAAAAGTGTAATTTCTCTTTATCACTTCCAAATTTTGACAAGACCAGAGTATCACTAAATAAAGTTGCAAATTTTGACAGCATCTCTACAACAAATCTTCTGCCTCATTGTTGAAAGACTGAACATAAACAAATTGGGGGGGGGGAGAGAAGAGAAAATATAAACTTTATTACTTGAAACTATTGCTGGAGTTAGCATTAAACTGTTACAACTCATGTTAACACCTCGCTACAAAAATGGTCATTTTCATTCATGGGCTTCCATGCAAAAGCAGAGATAGAATCTAGGTTTAACAATACGAGAAAGCCCCTACACTTATTGATGCAAAGCTTATGAAATAGAAGAGCATAACAAAGATACAGATAAACCATGGTTAAGAAAGTAACAAGAAATGATATATCACAACAAATTAAAGCCGTTCTACAAATTGTCTGGCACCCACTCCTTACTCCCCCTTCCTGTCTGAAAGATGCAGACTCAAGATGACTTCCAGTTCCATGAGTGCTGGCTAGTCTCTTGTAGCTTGTCCAAGTGGCCATGTGCAAACAGAACCAATGTATTGGTAGACATTTAATCATAGAAAACATAACAGGTCTGATATTTAAAACCATACTACTTATTTCTTTGCTAAACTTGTAGCCCTTGACCTATTATCAAGGTTTTTAATTTTGTTAAATAACGCACAGTGCCTGGCCTCCCATTTCCCCGTCATTTTAAGCATCAGTTCCTTTGAAGTTCTGTTTCTGATAGCCATTAATCACTACTCCCATTTACTCAGAGGCCTTGGCTACATTGGTCTAAAATGCGTGGATGAGAATTTAAAATGAAGAATGGAGGACCAGGAACTAATAAAGATCCTTCTTTCACAGGCCAATAAATGTTACTGAATACCAATTCTTTCATGAATCATTTCAGTCCCATGATGCTTCTGGATCAGGGCCACATGACTGACAGCCAGCAACAAAGTGGGAATGAGGACACACTTCCAGGTTCAGGGATCAGGCCAGCTTGTTCCTTTCGCTGGCTGCTCTTATCTCTACAGGTGGATCGGGAGGTGGTGTCACTCAGGCAGGTGGCAAACATTGCAGCATCCTTCCAATTTCAGCATTGTAAATGGTGAGAACACTTTTTATTTCCCTAAATAAAGCAAGCCATACCTGCATGCAGTGGCACCTAGACAATATTCAGGCATGGCCTAATAAATGGCAAGTAATCTGATACTCCAACTTGACATTGCAGGGCATTACTGTGGTGAGGCCTTCATCATCAACAGCCTCAGAGACACCACAGACCAGAAACTAAACTACACCAGCCTCATGAGTATTGTGGCTACAAGAGCAAGCCAGGAGCTACTGTAGGTAGGCTGCATCAAGTGAATCACCTCCCGACACCTTAAAGCCCTGCTGCCATATCCAAGGCATGAGTCAGTGATGTGATGCAATAGTCTCCACTTGGGTTTCTGCAGTGCCAACAATACTCAAGTACCTCAACATCATCAACTCAAAGCCTCCTACAACCTATCATTCTCAAACAGCGCCACCTCCATCACTGTGGCATCCTGGATGCAAAACACTGACTGCAGTTACTTGCTTATGCATCACCTCTCAAATTCACACCTACCACCACCAAGCAGGCACACTGGAAGACCGACACTTCCAAGCTCCCTCCAAGTCACATTTCCTTACTTGGAAATACACTGTCACCCCTTCAACATAATGACTGCGGCAATTCAACATGGTAATTCACTACCACATTCTTGATGGCAATTATGAATAAACAGTATATGAAGGTTTTTTGGCAATGACCTGATTCTTAGAATATTTAAATGTTCTATCTTTGTTATATGAATGCTTGTTGTGCGGCTAATTAGAAAAAAAATCACAAGAATATGTATTTTGAATAAGAATTGTTGAGGTCAGTTACAATTTGTTCAACTATTACTGATTAAAGTTGAACAAGTTTCTGTACCACACTGGTCTTTTACTGGTCCTATCATATTTTCTGATTCATCAAGACCCACTTACCTCATCCCTGGCTCAGTTTAACTATTACAGAAACCTTCATCTAGCATGCGAACTAACATTGACATTTAGAGTTCTAAAACTTTCCTCTTCTTCCCTGTAAACATGTTTGTTAAAACTATATCTTTCCCACCATCCTTTCTGTGGTTCGGGGTCAATTTGTGCTTGATAATGCCATGTGTAAAAGGGAGAGGAAACTCGAGCACAAACCTAAGTCCAACATTTGTTATCGGATTATTAATGATCACCAAACCAAATATTTAACTAGACAGGCAAAATAAGTTCAGTGGCAACAAAAGGAGGCTTTGTTGCTTCATGACAGTGAATGACTTCTTGATTATTCAAAGATTCTCCACCATCAAATCAGGACCGCAGTGTCAGAAGAGATTCTGAAGGTGCTAGAAATCTTGACCGACACAAAAATGCTAGAGAAACTAAGCAGGCCAGGCAGCATCCTGATTAAACATCTCAGCCTGAAACATTAACTGTTGAATTTCCCCCTCAGGTACTGCCTGGCCTGCTGAGATCCTGAGTGGTCAGGACTGCAGTGCAGCACTTCACTTGTCTGGTCAAATCCAACACTGAAAAGGGAAAATACTATTGAAAATTAAGCTGCCTACTTGACTAACATCATAAATTAGACTTAAAAATTCTTCTTCTGCACCACTGGCACACCATCTGTTAAATCAGCAACACCTTCCAAACCTGAGGCAGGTATCACCCAAAGAATGCCACCACATTAGACATCAGCCTGACAAGGAGCTAGGACGGTCACTTTTTGTTCAAAACAGAATCAAACTTCTGCCCAGCAGAGTATTTATTTTCAGCAGAATGGCTTATTATCCTTAGAACAGCTTCAGGTTTACTTCCATTTAAAAATTCAGTGTGCACCTGTTTTGTCACCGGGCAAAAAAATTGCACAGCACAAGAATTTTGAGTACACTGGTCATTACAAATTAGAAGGACCAATTGGCAGCAGTGCCCTCAAAATCTGAATGAGCTGGTGAAGAGCTGTATCATGCAGAGTTATTATCAAGTACTGGAATTAAATGGGATTAATTTAATGCTCACTTCTGAAGAGCATGGCTAAGGTTGGCCATATGGTTTCCTTGAATGCTTTGTAATTCCTTGAAAGCTTTATAATTCTATACACTGAACACATGGTCTGCAGTGGTTCAAAGCTGTGGTAACTCACCACAACATTCTTGATACCAATTCTGAATGACTAGCAAACAAAGGTCTTGCCAGCACCTTCTCAATTCTGAATAAGTAAGATAAAAGCTAACATTCAGAAATTAAATTCAAAACACCAAAAAGTTCTTCCATTTAATTTTGGTGTTGATGATACAAATGCCTCAAAGGGGGTTACTCTTCAATTACGGTCAGTCGCATTGCCTACCTTGTTTAAGAGGGTGAAGAGGAGGAGCTGATTTTCCCAGAGATCTAGGAATTAGGAATTCGCTGCTCCCGCCCTTCCTCTCCATGCACGACCCTCGATGTAAACAAGTTAGATTTGGACGTTGTTTCCAATCTTACGAGCCAGCAGAAATCTTAAAAAATAAACATACAAATCTGAAAAAGATAAATTAAAAACTCTCCAACCACAGGAAACCGAAGAAAGCAGTACAGTTTTCCGAATATAATCAAATCGCTCTTAGAAATAAAAGCCATAGGAAATTCGGAAGGAACTCACATTTAGAATTAACTGCAATTCAACCAGTTTTTAAAAAAATATACGCTTAAACTTTGAGGTTTTTTTTTGTCAATTTTAAGCCCCGTCTATCAACAATAACAATCTGTACTATACTGCATTTTAATTCTACACAGGCATATCTGTTAAATATATTAAACAATGTAAACAAATCCAGCCAACGCAGCTACAATTGCAGTAGGAGACTTCTGAGCCACACAGCGCCCCCGAGACCCCAGCAAGCTCGTCTCGTCCTTAGTGCCCAGGCAGGAGCTCGACCGTCCCCGCATCGCTGACGCTCCTTGCTCAGTTACCCCTCACACTCTCTCCCCGTTTTCCCTCCTCCTCCTCGTTCTCCTCTCTTTGTTTACATGCATATTATTTTATGACGCAGCAAATACACTCTCGCAATGTGACTGCCGCCATTTTTGTGTTTTTATTAAATCGCATAGCCATGTGATATATAAAAAACTTCCGGGTCCCACTCCGGCTCCCCGGAGTGCGAAATAAAGTGGAATGCAAGCTTTTAAAATTTGTCCGCTTGTAAGATTTCTTTTACTGTTTGGAATAAATAATTTGTTTTGTGACTTGTTTTTTTTTCGCGACCAGTTAGTTGGCACCCCAAACTGCCAGCTTTCACTTTGCACAAACAATATATTTGCTCACTGGAAGGGAAGAGTCTCGATGATGTGTGCAATTTGATACCCTGCTACATGGTAAAGGACAAGGGTTGAATAAGACTGTACTTTAGGAGCTAAGCCCACCACGGATTTGCAATTTAACCACTTAAGTATTTCTCTTAACCGTGGTTCGTGGCTTCCCTCGAATGGAAAAACAACTGACAAAAAGCTAGATTTTCAATTCATAACACGAATTGAACTTGAAGCTATTAAATTACGATTAAATTTTATTTTCTGAAAAATTGTCTTTTAATCGATTCAGTGTGAATGGCATCAAACCCAACAGGGTGTGCTAATGTCACAACAATAGGGTCATGTGCTTCAAATTGTGACATGTTAACCAGAAGATAAGAGCAAACTTGACTGATGCCTGGACTGATTAGGTGAGCTCCCATTTGAGTAAGGTACTGCAGAGTAGTCATTGTCTTAAAAGTCTACATTGGAGAATAATCCTATTCTCTTTTGGAGTTTCAAAAGAATGGGCAAAAAGAAGATAAGGATTGAAGCCATGAGTAAGTACACCAGAGTAATGTAAAACTAGTAATTTAAAAATACTTTGGAGAATTTTCCCCCCACTCTTGCTGTATTAATCTTTTATTCCAAATACATGGAATACTAATTGTGTTATTTAAGAACTTTCCAAACTGCTGTTCTTTCAGTAGCACATAAGACACACATTTGATTAAATGAGACTCTCTTAAATCTACACTGATGCTGGAACGTCGATTATGTGTTAGTCTTGTATCTGTAATATTTGAACTCAAAAATTAAAGTACGTAGTGTATTTAATATTTCAGTAACTTCTGAGTAATATTCTAAATATATTGTTTGACTAATCATTATTTACATTATTCATTACAGGGTATATGTAAGAAGTACGTGAATGGCATACGTTATTACACCACCACATGACATGTGAATGCTTCACTGGAGTAAAACAAAGTAGACATGTCTTCCCAGGCTCCAGCGTTTTTCTTTCAATTAATTTCTGAAACTTCAAAACATAACAATGATGTTTTAAAATGAACCTGAGATGACTACCAATTTGTTGAAGTGCAGTGAGATGTTCGAGCTAAAAAATGTATGGCATATTTTTCTTTGGAAAAGGGAGAGAGACATTCAAGTTTTAAAAAGTGCAGCACATATTTCTTTACAATGGGAGAGAGATATTAGAGTTTTTAAAAAGGCAAAAAATGGACAAAATTCATGGGTTTTGCTGAGAAGATTAATGATTCCAACCAAACCAGCTGAAATGAGCTTTGCTGATATTGTGAATGTAATGCAGGAACATTTAAAACCAAAACTATTATTGACTACAGAACGCTTTAGGTTATATAAGTGAAGTCAAAAGAAAGGAGCATCCATTTGTGGCTGAACTGAAGAGATCGTCAGAGATTTGTCAGTTCAATGTTGGGCTTAAAGATGCACTGAGAGATGGTTTAGTTTGTGGAATCTTGTCAGAAATCACTCAAAAATGACTCCTAACTAAAATACAACTTCCATTGAAAAGGGCAGTTGAAATGACTGCATCAATGGAAACAGCAGACAGTGATGCAATTGAGTTGCATTCAGGAATGAAAGTGAACGTGAACAAAATTATTATGTCTAAACCGAAACTTGCCTGGCCAAACAAGTTGTGTTACTGTTGTGGCAGGGACTCACATTCATCAGACCAATGCAGGCTTAAAGGAAAAACTTGCAGAAAATGTAATAATGTGGGTCAAATACAAAGGGGATGTCGGGCAGACAAAAATAAATGGACTGTACAGGGAAGAGAAAAAGATAAAAAGTCAAATTTCAAATTCAAAAAGAGCACTGATCCGCATATACTGATGAGAGTGATACAGGACTAGGTAGCTTTAAGATTTACAATGTGAAAACTGACAAAAGACAATCAATGTGGCTTACACTAAAAGTGAATGGCAAATTAATTAAAATAGAATTGGACACTGGCTCAGCTGGTTCTGACATTCCACAAAATAAGTTTGAATGGCATTTCAAAGATACTGAACTGAAGTCAGCAGATATCCAACTAAGTATTTATACTGGAGAAATAAGACACTCGTAACAGTGAAATACAATAACCAATAAGCCACATTGGCTTATAGTGTATGTTGTAAAAACAGGAAGGCAGGCATTGTGGGGCTGTAACTGGCTGAGACAATCACGATTTCATTTGCGATCCATCCACTATTTGCATGCCACACCCCCTGCAATGGAGTCAACTGAAAGCAAATTAAGAAAGGTACTGGATGGTGCCTCAGCAGTGTTCAATGATGGAATTGGAAAGCTGAAACATATCAAGGATTAAATGGTGTTAAATGAAAATGCCGGGTTTACAAAGCCAGTCTGGTTCCTTATACAATCCATGATAAAGTAACCAGTGAGCTAGATCACATGGAGGCTGAAGGAATTTTTGAATGGAGATCATGGGCAATATCAGTGGTCCCAGTAGCCAAGAAGTAACCATCAACCCAGGAGATCAACACCCTCTCCCCAGGATAAGTCAAAGTCAAAGTACAATTTACTACCAGCATACATACATGTCACCACATACAACTCTGAGATTCTTTTTCTGTGGGCATATTTAGCAAATCTATAGAACAGTAACTGTAAACATCAGGAACTGTTAACTGTAAACAAACTCTGCAAATGCAGATAATAAAAAAATCAATAAATAACAAGCATGAAACAAACAATATAACAGTCCTTAAATGAGTGTAGCCGTCCCCTTTTTATCAAGAGCCTGGTGATTGATGGGCAGTAACTGTTCTTGAACCTGGTGGTGCAAGTCTTGAGGCACTTGTACCTTCTACCTCATGGCAGCAGTGAGAAAGAGCATGGCATAGGTGGTGAGGATCTTTGATAATGGATGCTGTTTTTGATGACGTGCTGAACCTTCACAGACTCCTGTGGAATTACAGGCGCAGTTGCGCTTTCTTCGCAATAATATTTATACAGTGGGTCCAGGACACCAATTGAGATAGCAACACCCAGAAATTTAAAGTTACTGAACCTCTCCACCTCTGATCCTCTGATGATTACTGGCTCATGGACATCCTGTTTGTCCCTCCCGAAGACTACAATCAGTTCCTTGGTCTTATTGACATCGAGTGACAGGTTGTTGTTAGGACACCTCTCAGCCAAGTTTTCAAACATTTTCCTGCATGCTGATTTTTCACTCTCTTTGATACAGCCCACAGCAGTGGTGTCATCAGCAAACTTGTATATGGTGTTAGAGCTGTACTTAGCCACACAGTCATAGGTGTAAAACGAGTAGAGCAGGGGGCTAAGTACACATTCCTGTGGTACTCCTGTGCTGATTGAGTTTTGTGGAGGAGATGTTTTTGCCTATCCAAACTGACTGGGGTCAACAAGTGAAGAAATCCAGGATCCAATTGCACAAGGGGGTGTTAAGGCCTAGGTCTTGGAGTTCATTGATTAGTTTTGAGGGGATGATGGCATTAATTGCCAAGCTGTAATCAATAAAGAGCATCCTGATGTATGCAACTTTGCTGTCCAGATGTTCCAGGGTTGTGTGAAGAGCCAATGAGAGAGCATCTGCTCTAGACCTGTTGCTTCAATAGGTGAATTGAAATGGATCGAAGTCACCATTCAGACAGGAGCTGATATACTTCAACACCAGCTATAGAAAATACCTTTGAAAACCTTTTAGGAGGGAAACATTTCAGCAAAATGCACTTAGCAGAGGCCTATGTACAGATGGAGATGGAAGGAGAGTCCAAAGTCTTTCTCACCATAAACACTCACAAAGGGCTTTCTCATTATACTAGGCTTATTTTTGGAGTAGCATTTGCACCTGTACTCTGGCAGAAAGCTATGGACTAGGTGCTGCAAAGCTGCCCAGACACTCAGTTTTACCTGGATGACATCTTTGTCACTGATGAGGGTGACAAAGAGCATCTCTATAATCTCAAAAGAGTGTGAGAGAGATTAGAAGATTGTGTGAGGTCAGTGTCTGGAGTCCAGTGAAGCTTGCCTGTGACTCCTTGCCTTATGGTACACATTATGAGTGACGGAAGTGAATAACACGTAGCCTTTGCATCATGTTCCCTTACAGAGAGAAAATGTGCACACATTGACAGAGAGGCCTTGAGTTTGGTTTAGTGTGTAAACATGTAGTGTCCATTTTCAATCCATAGAAGTGTGTTCCTTTAACAGCAGCACGAATGCAGAGATGGCTCTGTTTCTTGGAGGACACAATTACCAGATTGAATTCAAGAGGGCAACTTGTTACGTACCCCATAACTGGGTCACTTACCAGCAAAGATAGAGAGGTCCGTTGAAGTCTGATGGTACTATTTTAACAGTATTTATTGGTAAAAATACACAAAAATAATATCAATGCAAACATACAAATACTATACGTCATCAATACTAGATCAAAAAGGTGCGGGTATAACAATAATCAATACGAAATAGCTCTATGGTTGTCTAGGGGATAATGTATTGTCCAATGGAAATATAAAAAGTCACTTTAGTTCATTCAGGCTGCAGCCTTTCGTTGGAGTCAAGAGAGAGAGATTTTGGAACTTGCCAGAGTTTCCTTTTTTATGATGTCGATCCTTCGAAATGTCGTTGGTGTCCTTTTCCTTTTAGCTAAGCCGTTCTTCCATGGTCAGTCCCGCCAATCCCTGGCAACGGGAAAGGACGCACGCGGGCCCCACCGGCTGTCGCTATTAAACGCTGTCACGGGATTTCTAGCGTTTCTCCTGGTGCGTCTAAAGGGGTTGTTCCCCAAACCCTCTTTTATCCTTACTCACGGGGTCTGAGATGTCAATCAGGTTGAGATGATGCAATCCCTCAACCAACCCCCTCTGATCGTTCCCTGAGGGCTTCCATGAAGTACAGTACTCAATACACAATTCCGTCTCCAAGAGACAATGGCCGTTATCTGTGGCTTTGTATCGCAGAGGCCAGGACACATTCCAAACGTCTCTCTCTCATTTTCCTGGGTCTCCTGACCTGAATTAATAGCGATCTTGCGATTCTCAAAAAGGAGGGGGCTACTTTGTACCCTTCGGCCCCTCAGAGTTGGGGCACAGTTGTAACAAATGCTGATTGGATTGTCCCATTTACTCTTTAAAAAGGAAACACATGCAAAATTTACAAAAGAGGACACGCCTCTTGAAGTATTCTCCTGAATGCAAATCCAAAGTCTCCCTGTAGTGGCAGAGTTGTTCTAAAGGAAACGAGAAAAAGACTCCACACTGTCTCAGGTCTGCATGGTCACCCAAAGTGGCTGGAATGTGCAGCAGAAATTCCTGCCCCCCCATTTTTACTAGTGCTGAGGTGAACTTGCCCTTACCTTATGTAGGGATTGGGAGTTGTTACACCATCCCAGCTGAGAGCAAAGGTGTTGGAGAAGCTACATGCTGGTCATCTAAGTAAAATCTCTGGTCTGAATGAAAGCATTTGCTCGAAGTTTTATCTGGTGATCTGGGATAGATCAGCAGCTCGAGCAGCTTGCCCTGTACTGTTTGGGATGCCAACGTGTCCAGAAGATGCCAATAGCAGTGCCTCTCCATCCCTGGCAATGGCGGCCTGCATTGCCCTGGCAGAGGATTGGTGTGGATTTTGTTTGACCTTCCATGGGAACAAATTTCTTGGTGGTAGTGGATGCAGCTCCAAAGTTGCCAGAAGTGTTCCGCTAGAGCCTCGCACACTGCTGACGGGTTGAGAAGCCTCATTTCGGTGTTCTAGAACACTTTGTCGGTGACCATAGTTTATTGCGGAACAGTTTCAGTCATCCTGAAAATGAATGTTATAAAACATGTTACATCTGCACTGTACCACCCAGCTACAAATGGCCTGGTGAAAAGGTTTGTCCAGGGTCTGCAGAAATCATTGTAGGCCAGGATGCAGTATATTGATGTTGGTTAGTTACCAGTTAGCTCAGCTGTGTCACAGCAAGACCCTTGCTCTCAACATCAGCAAGACCAAACAGCTGATTGTGGACTTCAGGAAGGGTGAGAAGAGGGAACACAAACCAATCCTTGTAGAGGGATCAGAAGTGGAGAGAGTTCCTGGGTGTCAATATCTCTGAGGATCTAATCAGAACGCAACATATGAATGCAGCCATAAAGAAGACAAGGCAGTGGCTTTATTTCATTTGAACTCTGAGCAGATTTTGTTTGAGGAGATGTTGTTGGCAGGTAGAGTTAATACCTGACTTCAAAGAGCACTTGTGAGTTATGTTCCAGCTGGACTTAGTCCTTAAACTGCTGGAGAACAGTGTGGAAAGATCAGGTGATGTTTTCTCCCGGTAGGGATTACTTTTTTGTTCCAAGTGCTCCTGCCTCGTTTTGTCACCCTGCAATCTTTTCCTTCAATCTCTTTGAATTATGGAGGACAGCATGTATATAAATGTCTCTCTCCAGCAGACTTCATTATGATCATCATGACTCCAGTATTTCTATATTTTTTAATGTTTCTTAATTGTACATATGATTTTTTTGTTGTGTTCTATCGCTGAGCAGCAGTGAACCATCTGACTGGCCTATCAGAGTTCTCTTTGGGAACTAGTTGACTTGATCAGCATTTCTGATCTGCTATTGTTCACAATTGCACTTAATTAAAAAACACTCAAAAACCTCTACAAATGTACTGTGGAGAGCATTCTGACTGGTTGCATCACCGTCTGGTATGGGTGGGGGGGGGGGTGGCTACTGCATATGATCGAAGTAAGTTGCAGAAACTTGTAAAATTAGTTGGCTCCATCATGGATTCTAGCCTCCATAGTATCCAAGACATCTTCAAGGAGTGATGCCTTAGGAAGGAGGTGATCATCATTAAGGACCACCACCACCAGGACGTGCCCTCTTCACATTGTTACCATTGCGAGGGAGGCATAGAAGCCTGAAGGCACACACTCAGTGATTCAGGAACAGCTTTTTCCCCTCTGCCATCCATTTTCAAAATCCATATTGAACCCAATCAGAAACTCGCCAATTTTCTTTTTGCATGTTGCAATGCAGTACACTCCAACACAATAACTATGCTGTTCTTGGGTTGTCCCTTGCTCTCACACTTGGATCTGCTCAAACCCAGTTGCAGAAGGAGAATGCAGAACTAACAGCTGAGAAAAATTAAGGATTCCTCAAACAAAGAGGATGGATGTTTCACTCTTAGCCAAGCAGTTCTGGTGAGGGACTACAGTAGTGACCAAAAATCAGTATTTGGAAAGATTAAGGACAGAACTGGATCACTCTCTTACATAGTGGAGTTTGCGTCTGATATCATCTGGAGACGGCACATTGAGGAGAGCAGAGTCAATTGTTAGAGAAGAAAGGTGGATTCCACTGTCAGAACCACTTCCTGTAGTCGCAGAGTCAACCTCTACAACCACCTTGGAGGAAGCCCCAAAATCTGAGATTGTTTCACAGCCAGAAGTCTCATCTGTCGAGCAGAGTGACCTCTACCCCCTCAACCCCCAAGTCAGGAAAGATGTTATACCACAAGAATAAAAAATCCTCCACAGTGATTAAATCTTTAGGCCTGAATGGGACAATTTAAAATTTACTATGATGTGGATGTCTATATAGCAGTTGTATTATATATTTTACTGTATATAAGCTGAGTGGAGAGCAAAATGTTGCATTTTTGTGTTGAATGCATTCTATATTGAGATGGTTTATAGTTAAGCAGGGAAGAGAGTAGTATATTAATATTTTGGTAAAGATATAGTAATATTGTAAATACATTGTTAATAAAACATCCTTCATCTGTTTACATAATTCATTATGGGTTATATGTAAGATATACATCATTACACCACCACCATGTGAGTGCCTGTCTGAAGTGAAATGAAGTAGACACATTTTCCTGGACTCCTGTGTTTTTCTTTCAATTAATTTCTGGAGTTACAAAACATTACAGTACTGATGCTAAATCACACCAACAATTATTTAGTGAACGCTCTTCATTGCTCCCCAATATCTCTGCACTTTGTTAGACAAGCCAAGAAAATGGGAAAATGAAATCACAAGGTTAGTGAAAGGCTGGGCTTGGTGCACAAATGAGAAAGTACTGTGTAACAACACACACACAAAATGCTGGTGGAACACAGCAGGCCAGGTAGCATCTATAGAAAGAAGCACTGTCGATGCTTCAGGCCGAGACCCTTTGTCAGGACTAACTGAAAAGAGCGATACTAAGAGATTTGAAAGTAGTGGGGGGAGGGGGAAATGCGAAATGATAGGAGAAGACCGGAGGGGGTGGGATGAAGCTAAGAGCTGGAAAGGTGATTGGCGAAAGTGATACAGAGCTGGAGAAGGGGGAGGATCATGGGATGGGAGGCCTCGGGAGAAAGAAAGGGGGGCGGGGAAGCACCAGAGGGAGATGGAGAACAGGCAGGATGATGGGCAGAGAGAGAAAAAAGAACTAAATATGTCAGGGATGGGGTAAGAAGGGGAGGAGGGGCATTAACGGAAGTTAGAGAAGTCAATGTTCATGCCATCAGGTTGGAGGCTACCCAGCTGGTATATAAGGTGTTGTTCCTCCAACCTGAGTGTGGATTCATTTTGACAGTAGAGGAGGCCGTGGATTGGCATATCAGAATGGGAATGGGACGTGGAATTAAAATGTGTGGCCACTGGGAGATCCTGCTTTCTCTGGCGGACTGAGTGTAGGTGTTCAGCAAAACGGTCTCCCAGTCTGCGTCGGGTCTCACCAATATGTAAAAGGCCACACCAGGAGCACCGGACGCAGTATACCACACCAGCCAACTCACAGGTGAAGTGTCGCCTCACCTGGAAGGACAGTCTGGGGCCCTGAATGGTGGTGAGGGAGGAAGTGTAAGGGCAGGTGTAGCACTTGTTCCACTTACAAGGATAAGTGCCAGAAGGGAGATCGGTGGGAAGGGATGGGGGGGGAACGAGTGGACACGGGAGTCATGTAGGGAGTGATCCTTGTGAAAAGCAGAAAGAGTGGGGAGTGAAAGATGTGCTTGGTAGTGGGATCCCATTGGAGGTGGCAGAAGTTACGGAGAATTATATGTTGGACCTGGAGGCTGGTGGGGTGGTAGGTGAGGACAAGGGGAACCCTATCCTGAGTGGGGTGGCAGGAGGATGGGGTGAGGGCAGATGTGCAGGAAATGGGGGAGATGCGTTTGAGAGCAGAGTTGACGGTGGAAGAAGGGAAGCCCCTTTGTTTAAGAAAGGAAGAAATCTCCTTCATCCTGGAATGAAAAGCCTCACCCTGAGAACAGATGTAGCGGAGACGGAGGAATTGTGAGAAGGGGATAGCATTTTTGCAAGAGACAGGGTGGGAAGAGGAATAGTCCAGGTAGCTGTGAGAGTCTGTAGGCTTATAGTAAATATCCGTAGATAAGCCGTCTCCAGAGATGGAGACAGAAATTCCAGATGGATTCCAGACCTAACTAATTCCCCTCTACCACCACTCTCCTCCATCTAGCCGAATTAGTTCTTACTCTCAATCATTTCTCCTTTGGCTCCTCCCACTTCCTCCAAACCAAGTGTGTAGCCATGGGACCCACATGGGTCCCAGTTATGCCTGTCTTTTTGTTGGCTTTATGGAACAGTCCATGTTCCAAGTCCATACGGGTATCCATCCCCCTCTTTTCCTTCGCTACATCGGTGACTTCATTATTTACTTATCTACTGATATCAACTATAAGCCTACAGACTCTCACAGCTACCTGGAGTATTCCTCTTCCCACCCTGTCTCTTGCAAAAATGCTATCCCCTTCTCACAATTCCTCCGTCTCCGCTGCATCTGCTCTCAGGATGAGGCTTTTCATTCCAGGACGAAGGAGATGTCTTCTTTTTTTAAACAAAGGGGCTTCCCTTCTTTCACCATCAACTCTGCTCTCAAACGCATCTCTCCCATTTCCTGCACATCTGCCCTCACCCCATCCGCCCGCCACCCCACTCGGGATAGGGTTCCCCTTGTCCTCACCTACCACCCCACCAGCCTCCAGGTCCAACGTATAATTCTCCGTAACTTCTGCCACCTCCAATGGGATCCAACTATCAAGCACATCTTTCCCTCCCCGCCCCCTCTTTCTGCTTTCTGCAGGGATCGCTCCCTACATGACTCCTTTGTCCACTCATCCCCCCCATCCCATCCCACCGATCTCCCTCCTGGCACTTACCCTTGTAAGCGGAACAAGTGCTACACCTGCCCTTACACTTCCTCCCTCACCACCATTCAGGGCCCCAGACAGTCCTTCCAGGTGAGGCGACACTTCACCTGTGAGTCGGCTGGTGTGGTATACGGCGTCCGGTGCTCCCACTGTGGCCTTTTATATATCGGTGAGACCCGACGCAGACTGGGAGACCGTTTCGCTGAACACCTACGCTCAGTCCGCCAGAGAAAGCAGGACCTCCCAGTGGCCACACATTTTAATTCCACGTTCCATTCCCATTCTGATATGTCTATCCATGGCCTCCTCTACTGTCAAAATGAATCCACACTCAGGTTGGAGGAACAATACCTTATATACCGGCTGGGTAGCCACCAACCTGATGGCATGAACATTGACTTCTCTAATTTCCGTTAATGCCCCTCCTCCCCTTCTTACCCCATCCCTGACATATTTAGTTTTTTTCTCTCTCTCTGCCCATCACCCTGCCTGTTCTCCATCTCCCCTTTCTTTCTCCCGAGGCTTCCCATCCCATGATCTTTTCCCTTCTCCAGCTCTGTATCACTTTCGCCAAACACCTTTCCAGCTCTTAGCTTCATCCCACCCCCTCTGGTCTTCTCCTATCATTTCGCATTTCCCCCTCCCCCAATACTTTCAAATCTCTTACTATCTTTCCTTTCAGTTAGTCCTGACAAAGGGTCTCGGCCCAAAACGTCGACAGTGCTTCTTCCTATAGATGCTGCCTGGCCTGCTGTGTTCCACCAGCATTTTCTGTGTGTTTTTTTTGTATTTCCAGCATCTGCAGATTTCCCTGTGTTTGCTCTGTAAGTACTGTGTAAGTTGTGGAGAGCCCTGGATCAACGCCATCTGGGCTAAATAAATTAAAAGCAAACATTGGCAGCACTCAGTGGATTAAGAGCATTAGAGTTCATGCTTTTGGTCAAGGACCCCTTATCAGAAGTGGAAAAGTGAGTAAACAAACAGGTTATATTGCAGAGAGGAAGAGGGATGGGGAGGGCAGGCAGAAAACCCCAGTGGGAATATCTATGACAATATACTGACTGAAATTGTTCAGGGGGCAACTATTCAAAAAGTTGCAATTGGCGATAGGAACAAAAATGAAAAAAAAGATATAAAATTAACAAACAAATGTGGAAGTAAAAGCCACTTTTTTTTGCCGATCCAATGAGTCAGAGAAATCTGAGGAATTGAGATCTAATTGATCTCACTAGATGATGACACTCCATGTGAAAGCCCATTGAAATATTGTGGCTTTTGTTTTACCCATGACTTTTTCTAAGCTTGAGCATAAAGCTAAGAAGGTCCAAGTTATCATTTTCTCATTCATAAAAGAATCACTGGGACTTTAATGCCCCGACAACTATTTTGAAAAACATTGTGACTCAGAAATTCTGTTGGTATGAAATCACAATTACACTGAGGTGCTACGATAGCGTAACGGTTAGTGTGGCACTGTTACAGCTTGGGGTGTCAGAGTTCAGAGTTCATGTCTGGTGTCTCTTGTAAGCAAGTGTGCATGTTCCTTCCCACGTGATGCACCATCAATAACTCTCGGAGATGTGAGGCGAGATATCGGCTTTTATTGACTGGAAGAAGGAACAAGCAGTGGGTGACCACCATATTACATCCTGGAGACTGAGAGGCCGGGCTCAGGCCTTGATCGCCTTTATACTGGGGTCTGTGGGAGGAGCCACAGGAGCAGTCAGCAGGGGGGGCGTGTCCAGACAGGTATATGTAGTTTACCACACCACGTGTGCTTGGGTTTCCTGCGGGTGCTCAAGTTTTCTCTCACAGTCCAAAGATATATTGGTTAGTCAGTTATTTGTTTGTTGTAAACTGTCCCATCATTAGGCTAGGGTTAAATCGGTGGATTACAGCCTGCACGACTTGTTCTGCACTATCACCATACCATTTATACTGGGTAAATGATGCAAAATTATTACAACAAACTGTATTTTATAGAGCTTATAACAATGCAAAACATCCAATTGTGCCTTTCCAGAAGTACTAAGAAACTAAATTTAATATCAAGTCAGCTAAAAGCTTGAACACCAAGTGAAATTTTAAGGATTGTCTAAAAAATGGAAGAGTGATAGGATGCTTTGGAGGAATTTCAGAGCTTTAAATCTTGCAAACTCTGCAAATTTCAGTTTTCAACTGATCAAAGTTTCATGCTTTTTCTTTATCTGACTGACCTTGTATCTGATCTTGCGTCATTTTATATTTCAAAATGTATTTATTACTTCTTACCTGAATTTTTAAGTAATTTTTATTTACTTCATTTAGAGATACAGTGTGGAACAGGGACTTCTGGTGAACGAGCTACACCACCCAGCTAAATCAGGGCTAGCTAACACTAGCTAAATCACAGGACAATTTACAATGACCAATTAACCTACTAACCGGTACGTCTTTGGACTGTGGAAGGAAACCGGAGCCCCTGGGGCAAACCCACATGATTCACAGGGGGATCACATAAATTCCTAAAGAAAGAATCGCTGTCTGTAAATCAAATGTGAGCACCCTTTACAGATTGCCAACACGGATGCGATTTCTTCCCCGTTTGGAAACATTGAAGCTGAGGATGAAAACAACAATGCAGAAGTTGTATCTTTTGACAGCAATAAAAGTGCTGAACTACTGTTGTTATTTTAAATAGTTTGAAGTAGACAGCACAGGATCAGGATCAGGTTTAATATCACTAGCATATGTCATGAAATATGTCATTTTGCAGCAGTAGTACATTACAATACATAATAATAAAAAACTATGAATTACAAATATATTTAAAATTAAATATGTAGTGCAAAAGGAGACAAATAAACAGGAATTATTTCAAATATATCAAGATCTACAGAATATGACAGCAAACATAATTAGGAAGAAGGTGAAGCAGCAGAACACTTGTTTTTCAGATAAATGATTACAAAATTTCAACAAGAAAATATATCTTCAGTTGTGCACTATATAGCAGTATTTTATTCTAATTTCCATGCCAGCATAAAACTTAAAGTTAACTCACTTCTGGAGAAAAAGCAACATTGATAAGAATGTGTGCACAAGTCAGGGTTATGATGGGGCTGTTATAATATCCAGATGCATTCAGAATTGTAGAGAAGTTTTGTACATAATATTGTAAGCAGTTTATATGCACTTCCACCTGGGGAGAAAGTAACCTCGTCACAGATGAGGCTATATTGTAAACATAATTTAAGGTAATATCTCAGCTGATGTGGTGTATACCAGCTTACTTTACAGCTGTACTCATTTTTTTCATTTAGTTTTAACTAACTGTGTTAATAGTTCAAACTTCGCTGAGTTTTCTCTTACTATATTTCAACAGTACAATTAGTTTTATCGACTAATTTTCAAGCTCTGTTTACCCAAAAAGAAGAAATTTGAGTCCTCAAAGGAATTTGTCAATAAGTTGCTCACTAGGAATACAGAAACTATGTCAGTTTTGTGTACAACATTAACTGATGTCATCAACTAGTCATATCTGCAAAGAGTATCATGATAAGTGCAATGAATGAACAAGATTGATCGGTCATTTACAACTAATCTCAATATGATGGAAAATCTTCCCTAGTTTACAAAAACAATGCCTAATCATTATCTGTCTCCTGGCACACAGCTGGTTTCTGCAATTAATCTTCTTGACGTGGTTATATTTGCACTCAGGAATACATGGAATAAAGAGGTTTGGAGAGTAGAGCAAGTGATCTGTGTGGACTTGCTGGAATCAAAATGGAGCAGATTGAAGAGACGAGGAAAACCCCAGAACCATTGTGTATAGAGCAGTTCATTGCGGATACTGAAATAAGGAAACAACTCTACTTCAGAACAACCCTGCCCTTCACAACATCTGATAATTATCAGATTACCTCTATTTTCATCCAGTAATAAACAACTTGATTAGTGTATTAAATCAATGCTTTTCCTATAACACTTGCAATATCTTGTATTTTATTTCATGTATTGCTTCTATTAATCTTTATAATATTGTGGGTTAACTACAAATTTATGAATTTACCATCTTAAGAGACATCCTAACTAGTAATCTCACTTCACTTTCTGTAAGTATTCAATGCTGATAAGATCATTGATGCCTTTTCTGCAAATTAAGGAGGTAAATCAGTTGTGAGTGATAGGAAAACATTTCTTGTTGCAATTCTTCACTTTGCTTTCAATAAGGATCCCACAGGAACAGAGCTAATCTTCAGAACTAAATACACATTATTCAACCTAAACCAATAAGGTTCATCCAAACTTATTATACTAGCTGTGATATGCAAACAATTCTTGCATATGCACATGTTTAGAGGCCTAAATCCAAGTCGTCAGTTCATTCACTGATTCACATGTTGGGGGGCCTGCACTCAACTTCCACAAGGCAAGCTGGTCTGCTATAGAGAGTCACCCTTATGGCAATATCCTTCAAAGTGTAGCTTGGGAGGTACCTCCCTGCAAAGACAGAGAGAAAGATTGATGAAGAAATTCACTATCATGTTCAATGCAGAAGCATAGCCTTCTATCACAGGAAAGCAGCTTAAAGTTTAACACACAGCAACAATGTATCTGCAAAATCATTAAGTAAAACAGAGGCATACGTTGATGAATATCTTTGCTTTCTCATGGGCTAAATCCCAGGAATAAAAGCAGAGTTACATTCCATTGGCTACATTAATCATACTCCTGAAAACAAACAATCTATTCTGAGCTCTATCATGGGAAGAAATTTTCTCAAAGCCTCCTCAAAACAATGCAATATCCCTTCTGACTCTTGGAACCCTTTGGCCCATGATCCATGACCTAATAGACAATAGACAATAGACAGTAGGTGCAGGTGTAGGCCATTTGGCCCTCCTAGCCAGCACCGCCATTCACTGTGGTCTTGGCTGATCATACACAATCAGTACCCAATACCTGCCCTCTCACCATATCCCTTGACCCCGCTATCTATAAGAGCTCTATCTAACTCTCTCTTGAAAGCATCCAGAGACTTGGCCTCCACTGCCTTCTGGGGCAGAGCATTCCACATATCCAGCACTCTCTGAGTGAAAAAGTTTTTCCGCATCTCTGTACTAAATGGCCTACCCCTTATTCTTAAACTGTGGCCTCTAGTTCTGGACTCACCCATCAGCGGGAACATGCTTCCTGCCTCCAGTGTGTCCAATCCCTTAATAATCTTATATGTTTCAATCAGATCCCCCCTCATCCTTCTAAATTCCAGTGTGTACAAGTCCAGTCGCTCCAATCTTTCAACATATGACAGTCCCGCCATTCTAGGAATTAACCTTGTGAACCTATGCTGTACTCCCTCAATAGCAAGAATGTCCTTCCTCAAATTTGGAGACCAAAACTGTACACAATACTCCAGGTGGGGTCTCACCAGGGCCCTGTACAGCTGCAGAAGGACCTCTTTACTCCTATACTCAATTCCTCTTGTTATAAAGGCCAGCATGCTATTAGCTTTCCTCACTGCCTGCTGTACCTGCATGCTTGCTTTCATTGACTGATGTACACCTAGATCTCATTGTACTTCCCCTTTTCCTAACTTGACTCCATTTAGATTGTAATCTGCCTACCTGTTCTTGCCACCAAAGTGGATAACCTCACATTTATCCACATTAAACTGCATCTGCCATACATTTGCCCACTCACCCAACCTGTCCAAGTCACCCTGCATTCTCATAACATCCTCCTGACATTTCACACTGCCACCCAGCTTTGTGTCATCGGCAAATTTGCTAATGTTACTTTTAATCCCATCATCTAAATCATTAATGTATATTGTAAACAGCTGTGGTCCCAGCACCGAACCTTGCGGTACCCCACTGATCACAGCCTGCCATTCTAAAAGGGACCCGTTAATCGCTACTCATTGTTTCCTGTCAGCCAGCCAACTTTCAAGCCATGTCAGTACTCTGCCCTCAATACCATGTGCCCTAATTTTGCCCACTAATCTCCTACATGGGACTTTATCAAAAGCTTTCTGGAAGTCCAGATACACTACATCCACTGGCTCTCCCTTGTCCATTTTCATAGTTACATCCTCAAAAAACTCCAGAAGATTAGTCAAGCATGACTTTCCTTTCATAAATCCATGCTGACTCGGACTGATCCTTCTACTGCTATCCAAATGTGTTGTAATTTCCTCTTTTATAATTGACTCCAGCATCGTTCCCACTACTGATGTCAGGCTAACCGGTCTATAATTCCCTGTTTTCTCTCTCCCTCCTTTCTTGAAAAGTGGGACAACATTAGCCACCCTCCGATCAGCAGGAACTGTTCCTGAATCTATAGAACATTGGAAAATGATTACCAATGCGTCCACGATTTCTAGAGCCACCTCCTTAAGTACCCTAGGATGCAGACCATCTGGTCCCAGGGAATTATCAGCCTTCAGACTCAACAGTCTATCCAACACCGTTTCTTGCCTAATATAAATTTCCTTCAGTTCATCCTTTACCCTAGTTCCTTTGGCCACTATTACATCTGGGAGATTGTTTATGTCTTCACTAGTGAAGACAGATCCAAAGTACCTGTTCAACTCATCTTCCATTTCCTTGTTCTCCATAATAAATTCACCCATTTCTGTCTTCAATGGCCCAATTTTGGTCTTAACTATTTTTTTGCTATTCACATACCTAAAGAAGCTTTTACTATCCTCCTTTTTATTCTTGGCTAGTTTACCTTCGTACCTCATTTTTTCTCCGCGTATTGCCTTTTTTGTTATCTTCTGTTGCTCTTTAAAAGCTTCCCAGTCCTCCAGCTTCCCGCTCATCTTTGCTATGTTATACTTCTTTTCTTTTATTTTTATACTGTCCTTTACTTCCCTTGTCAGCCACGGCCACCCCTTACTCCCCTGAGGATCTTTCTTCCTCTTTGGAATGAACCAATCCTGCATCTTCTGTATTATTCCCAGAAATACTTGCCATTTTTGTTCCACTGTCTTTCCTGCTGAGGTATTGTTCCATTGCACTTTGGCCAGCTCTTCCCTCATAGCTCCATAGTTCCCTTTGTTCAACTGTAATACTGACACATCCGATTTTCCCTTCTCCTTCTCAAATTGTAGGTTAAAACATATCATATTATGGTCACTACCTCCTAATGGCTCCTTTATCTCCTAATGTTGGAGACAGATTGGGATGACGCTGAGAATTTGCTTCAATGTGTTGGAAGTAAAAAGAAAGCCAATATGAATGGTCAAAGGAATGCAGCACCTTGTAAACCACCCACATATTAACACCAGTGAGCAAGTTCCACCTCATCTGTAGGTAAGTCTGTGGGTGCTCCATCAGCCATCAGAACACATAGAACTGGAGTGGAAGTAAACCGTCCTCTATCCTGAAAGATTGCCTCAGAAGAAAGAAGTAACTTAGTTACTATTTTTCTGTGCTTTTTAAAATTTATATTTAAGTTTCTCATTGATGCAATGGAAACCCTGAAGGTATGTTTCAGAAACGGCAGATTTACATCTTGAGTTTTGCTGTTTCATGCTTTCACACACTTTTTGGTGTTTTTGATTGAAATTTTAGTTTTTTTAAGAGCGGAATTGCTCTTGTTGGTTTGTTCTTAATAAAGGTAAACTTAGCATGGGTAAGCACTAATGTATTTTATTCTAAACAGTGTTCAACACTGAGCACGTGCAGCCAGCTCACCATTGTCACTTTTGGTTCTGGGGTGAACCACTCGCAATGCCCATTGGGAACTGAAGTTCTTTATTATGTACACACATATTCACACATCTTCCCCCTTTAAAGAAAAACAAACACAATACTATGTCCTCATAAACCTGCATGGAACAATATTACTTTCCAACAAAGATATCTACTTTAAACAATTGTAATGAACAACACAGTCACTTAATCACTAATCGACTTTCTACCAGTCTCTGAGGTGGTTTAATGATCCTTTTTGATCTGATTGTTTTTGCACAGATATATTGCTTTCATTTGTGACATTAATATTCATGGATTTCTGAGAACTCTGATCAACATATCCAAATTTGACACCTGTTGGCCCCTTTGGTGTACTGACAAGTGATGTGTCACAGTTATGGATTGGAGTTTGTGGGTATAAATCCACACAGTTCCTTCTCAGAGCTGTCCCTCAATACATCTGGATCTGATAAAAATGTGGAACTACCTCCTCTTACACATATTCTTCCATGGACCATGTGCCAGAATTGTGATCTCAGATTTGGACTTGATCTCCAGGCTTCAGGACTGGTATGGTTTTCACTGTCTTGTTATGATATGTTTCTGTTTTCCTTTCCCTTTCCCTTTAGCCAATTTGATCTTGTTTGCTCCTTTAGGTGTCAACAGATTTTTGTGCACTGGAATGTTAACGTGTTTGCATTGAGCCATCGGCATTTGGCTGGTGAAAGTCCATACTGCAGTGACACACTTCTGTAAATCATCAAACTTTTGTGGAAGTTGCCTCGTCCATCTTGTACTTTCTTTATGAGGCCTTTCATTAGAAGACAGTCTTAAAACAAAACAAATGACTTTACAATCAGGCACTGCCATTACAATCTCCGCTTAATCTACGATCCACGCACTTCTGTATCGACCAATTGCGTATGCAGTATAAAAATACAAAGAAAATTGCACAAAACTAATACAGTACTAATACGGTGGTGGCAATTCTAAAGAAACACAATACAAACATTAGAATCCCCCCAGCCCTGTATCTTATACGTAGCAGTGAAAAATGTAAACAAATACATCTCGTCTAAGATGTCTACTGCTTTTTAGTACACAGGTGCTGAACCCCGAACGGAGAGTGAACATTCATGTTACACTGTTACATGCACAATCAGTCATGATACAATTAAATTGGACAAAAGGTACTCTTCGGCACAACTTTTACCAGATATTGCCTGGTAGTTAAATTACAGAAAGACTGGCCTACTTGGCCGGTGAGGAACTTTGCAAGGCACGCTATCCAGCGTCAAGTTCTTTACTCGTGAAAATCTAAAGCATCCACATGTAAAACATGTCAAATTACCAATATTCTCAAGTTGCCAACAAGCATGAACGAATTCACATGGATATTGTAAATTAATTCTCACCTTTCCTCACCCAGCCCAGTACCTCTGGGGGAACTCGATTCCAATGCCCCACCATCTTCAGCAGCAGAAAGCAAAATGGTCTCCCCACTATCCCGCGCATGCGTAATGACATCACCATCTCTATTTAAAGGCACAGACAACTATTCTCGCATTACCCGGATGAATGCCTGAGTACACTTTTTAATGATAATGAATAGCATTCGATGGTCACCCGGTTACATTTGGAACAAGCTGCCAAAGGAAGCTGAAGAGGCAGATACAACTCCAATATCTAAAAGACGTTTAGACAGTCCATGGTGGGAAGGGTTAATGTGGGCCAAACTCAGGCAAATGGCACTCACTCAGTTTGGATCAAATGTGTAGAGTGCTGGGTGGCCTGTTTCCAAGCTGCATAACTCTATGACCCGACATTAATTTGCTCATCACAAATTATTCATCCATGATCACTTCCCAACAGCATGGAGTAAAAGTAGTTAATCCTGAAATCAGGCTATAGGCTGTATTGTTGGAACTCCATATTCCTGGCACTAAGCAATAACAATTCCTAACCCCAAACAGACTGACTCATAAAGCATCTTGCAGTTTTTGAGCCCCACACAACACTACATCATATACTCTGTCGTTAAAGGTTAGTATTAACATTGCTTAAGAAAATTGTGAGCTGAAAAACAGTTCATTTTATCTTCTTTTGGCACATCATTCCTTCAGCTCAAATCATTTCTATTGTGGTAATTGGAAATATTTAATCCACTTTTTTGAGCGAAAATTGATGTTTCCTCAGCACCTAATTATGGACTTTAATGTTCCAGTCAACTATACAGGAATAGACGCTTCAAAAACTACTTTAGCTCTCTGAAGTTGTATCTTCACATCATGGTTCTAACAAGTTAGTTGGAACAAGTGAAATAATTTTGAATACTGTTGTCTGGCTTAAGAAGTCACTGATACAGGAACATGCACACCACTTGCTAAGAAACGAAGTGCCCGGCATCCTGTTGGATAATTTAACAATACATGCTTAAATTGCAGTGTGCATAACATTTTGTGATATATGCTCTGTGGGTGCACTATGATCTGCAGGAACATTGCATCATTTGGTTGTATATCGGTACAGTTAGGTGACAATAAACTTGAACTTGATTTTTATTTTCACAAATTATTCTAGTGGTTCAAATATACATTTTTGCTTATGGAGTCAGACAGCAATAATACAATACTACAAGACTCAATACTACAAACTTTCTAGCTTCTTTCCAACCAAGCTAATCTAAAACTTAACTCAACTGTTTTAGTATTATTCATGTTTTTTTTCCCAATGTAGTACAACAACCAGGCTAATATTCGTAGGTACCTAGATAGCTAAAGTAGATCAATACTACAAGGGACACCACAGTAGTCCAAAAGTGAGACATGATAATCTTAAAATGAAGGCAATGTAATCAGGGCTGGAAGATCTTAAGAAATTTCCCATTCACATGGCTTTGTGTTATTAATGCACCATGAAAATCCCGCAGGTTTTTTGAGGGATGAGTTACACCCCTAAATTCCAGTTATTTTGCAATCATTTGAGACGATCCAAAGCAAATTATTGTATGTCCCTTTGGCAAAAAATGGAAGCTTAAAATGGAATGCACTAAACAATATTTTTTCAAGTGGTAATATTACCTATTGAATGCCAAAAAACTTAAAAGTAGCTTGAAGATCAGCTTAAAGCAAAAATACATACAGTGCAAATGTACATTCATTCAATCTTAAACTTCAGATGAACCCAATACTTTCTCCTCGTAAAGCATATGAAAACACAGCATTATTCAATTTTAAAACTTCAGGAGAAGGGCATATGCATATACTTATAGTTTTCTAAGGCATTTATTACAAATGTAGTCAGATTATTTGGTTTTTGGAACCTACAATGATCTGTCATTTAGCTGAATTAAAAACAGTGGTCAAGAATCTATACATCTGAGAAGGAAAATAAAAATATATTTTATACCTTGTAATTCAATGCTAATGAATACAATAATAAAATAAAATATCAGCTTGTGAATTCAGTGCATGGACTATAGGACTTTAATTTTAAAATTAAAAAATGAACAGGATATCATTACAATATCTTATATTGAAGATATATAGTGGCATGCAAAAGTTTGGGCACCCCGGTCAAAATTTCTGTTACTGTGAATAGTTAAGTGAGTAGCTGATGAACTGATCTCTAAAAGTCATGAAGTTAAAGATGAAACATTCTTTTCAACATTTTAAGCAAGTTTCGTGTATTATTTTTGTTTTCTACAACTTTAGAGTGAAAAAAAGGAAAGGAGCTCCATGCAAAAGTTTGGGCACCCCAAAAGATTTGAGCTCTCAGATAACTTTTACCAAGGTCTCAGACCCTAATTAGCATGTTAGGGCTATGGCTTGTTCACAGTCATCGTTAGGAAAGGCCAGGTGATGCAAATTTCAAAGCTTTATAAATACCCTGACTCCTCAAACCTTGTCCCAACAATCAGCAGCCATGGGCTCCTCTAAGCAGCTGCCTAGCACTCTGAAAATTAAAATAAATGATGCCCACAAAGCAGGAGAAGGCTATAAGAAGATAGCAAAGCGTTTTCAGGTAGCCATTTCCTCAGTTCGTAATGTAATTAAGAAATGGTAGTTAACAGGAATAGTGGAGGTCAAGTTGAGGTCTGGAAGACCAAGAAAACTTTCCAAGAGATCTGCTTGTAGGATTGCTAGAAAGGCAAATCAAATCCCTGTTTGACTGCAAAAGACCTTCAGGAAGATTTAGCAGACTCTGGAGTGGTGGTGCACTGTTCTACTGTGCAGCGACACCTACACAAATATGACCTTCTTGGAAGAGTCCTCAGAAGAAAACCTTTCCTGTGTCCTCACTACAAAATTCAGTTTCAGAAGTTTGCAAAGGAACATCTAAACAAGCCTGATGCATTTTGGAAACAAGTCCTGTGGACTGATGAAGTTAAAATAGAACTTTTTAGCCACAATGAGCAAAGGTATGTTTGGAGAAAAAAAGGTGCAGAATTTCATGAAAAGAACTGTTAAGCATGGGGGTGGACCAATCATGCTTTGGGCTTGTGTTGCAGCCAGTGGCATGGGGAACAATTCACTGGTAGAGGGAAGAATTAATTCAATTGAATTCCAGCAAATTCTGGAAGGAAACATCACACCGTCTGTAAAAAAGCTGAAGATAAAATGAGCATGGCTTCTACAACAGGATAATGATCTTGAAGACACCTCAAAATCTACAATGGACTACCTCAAGAGGTGCAAGCTGAAGGTTTTGCCATAGCCCTCACAGTCACCTGACCTAAGCATCATTGAAAGTTTGTGGATAGACCTCAAAAGAGCCGTACATGCAAGATAGCCCAAGAATCTCACAGAACTACAAGCCTTTTGCAAGGAAGAATGGGCGAAAGCTGCGATACTTGCCAAAGGGGGTGTTACTAAGCACTGACCATGCAGAGTGCCCAAACTTTCACTTTGGGCCCTTTCCTTTTTTGTTATTTTGAAACTGTAAAAGATGGAAATAAAAAAGTAATCTTGTTTAAAATATTAAAGAAATGTGTCGTCTTTAACTTTATGCCTTTTGAAAATCAGGTCATCTTTTACTTGCTTAGCTATTCACAGTAACAGAAATTTTGACTGGGGTGCCCAAACTTTTGCATACCACTGTAGTTGTTTCCCCAATAAATGACAGTTATGCCAGACTTGTAGTTTGCCTCAATAAAGTTGAAAATTGCAGAAATATTCAGCTAGTCAGATGGCAAGTGTGAAAGGAGTGACAGAGCTAATATATATTGAAGATGAACACAAGAGATTTTGCAATTGCTGGAAACCTGAAGTAACACACACAAATTACTGAAGAATCTCAGCAGCTCTGGCAGCATCTATGGATTTGAATGAAGAGTCAACGTTTTGGGCCATATGTTACTCTTCAGAGCAAACATATAGATTAGAACATAGGATGGTACTGTATAGGCTCCTTGCCCCACAATAAATTTCCTGTCCACCTTCTCTGAAGCTTCCATGCCTTTCTATAAAGAAGCCACCAGGACAGAACGTAAGACTCCAAGTATATTCTAACCAGAGTTTTTTAGAGCTGCAACATTATTTTGTAACTCTTGAACTCAATCATTTCTCTAATGAAAGCCAACACACTATACTCCTTAACCACCCTATCAACTTGCACAGCAACATTGAAGGATTCATGGACGTAGGACCACAAAATCCCTTTGTTCCTCCACACTGCCAAGAATCCTGCCATTAACCTGTACTCTGTCTTCATTTGACCTTCCATCGCGAATCACTTCACACTTTTCTGGATTCAGCTGCATCTGCCACTTCTCAGACCAGCTCTGCATCTTATCAATGTCCCATTGTATCCTTCCAGACAAGGCCTCTAAGCCTGGAGTCACCTAAAAAGTTAATAACCCACTCTTCCGCTTCCTCATTTATGTCAATTATTTTTAAAAAATCATGAAGAGCAGGGTCCCAGAACAGATCCCTATGGAAAACCACTAGTCATGTACAGAATATGCTCCGTCTACTGCGACATTCTGCTAATGTAGACAAGCCAATTCCAAATCCATGCAGCCAAATTTCCTTGTATCTCATGCCTCCTGACTTTCAGAACAATTCTACTGTGGGGAACCTCGTTGAGCACCTTACTGGAATCTATATGCACCCCATCCAGTGCTCTACCTTCGTCAATTTTCTTTGATACAGTTACTCACAGGACCCCAAATGCACATAAATCCCACCTCTAGAAATCCTCTCCAGTAGTTTTCCCACTCACTGATCTAGAATTCCTAGGGTTATTCCTATTACCTTTCATGAGCAAATAAATAGTATTTGCCATCCTCCACTCCTGTGGCCAGTGAGGATGCAAAGATGAGCATCAATGGTGCAGCAATATCTTCTCTCACTTCTCAGGGTAACTTGGGGTATATCCCATCCGACCCTGGAGACTTAACTATCCCAACATTTTTACAAATGTTCCAAAACATCCTCTTTTTTAACCTCACCATATTCCAGCGCATAGGCCTCACATTCATCAAGGCACCTGTCAATGGTAAAAACTGAGGCAAAGTATTCATTAAGGTCCTTCTATACCTCTTCCAACTCCATGATCAGTCCTCTCCTCACTTTAGTCATCCTCCTGTTCTTCATGTATGTGTGGAACACTTGAGGTTTTCCTTAAACCTACTTCTCAAGGCTTTCTCATGATTCCTTAATTCCTGTCTTAAGACCCTTCCTGGCTACCTTAAAACTCTCAAGAGCCCTGTCTCATCTTTGTAGGCTTTTTTCTTCTTCTTGACTAAATGTTCCACTTCTCTTGTCAATTATGGTTCCTTCACCCTTCCATCCAGTAAATTCCATGCAGATGCTCTCTGAACCACCTCTACATAACAGTAGTAGTGAGGTTGGGGATGGCATTAAACAGGAAATTAGAAATGCGTGCAATAAAGGAACAGTAGTTAAAATGGGTGACTTCAATCTACATATAGATTGGGTGAACCAAATTGGTAAGGGTGCTGAGGAAGAGGATTTCTTGGAATGTATGCGGGATGGTTTTCTGAACCAACATGTCGAGGAACCAACTAGAGAGCAGGCCATTCTAGATTGGGTATTGAGCAATGAGGAAGAGTTAGTTAGCAATCTTGTCGTGCGAGGCCCCTTGGGTAAGAGTGACCATAATATGCTGGAATTCTTCATTAAGATGGAGAGTGACATAGTTAATTCAGAAACGAAGGTTCTGAACTTAAAGAAGGATAACTTTGAAGGTATGAGACGTGAATTAGCTAAGATAGACTGGCAAATGATACTTAAAGGGTTGACAGTGGATATGCAATGGCAAGCATTTAAAGATCGCATGGATGAACTACAACAATTGTTCATCCCAGTTTGGCAAAAGAATAAACCAGGGAAGGTAGTGCACCCGTGGCTGACAAGGGAAATTAGGGATAGTATCAAGTCCAAAGAAGAAACATATAAATTAGCAAAAAAAAGCGGCGCACCTGAGGACTGGGAGAAATTCAGAGACCAGCAGAGGAGGACAACGGGCTTAATTAGGAAAGGGAAAAAAGATTATGAGAGAAAGCTGGCAGGGAACATAAAAACTGACTGTAAAAGCTTTTATAGATACGTGAAAAGAGAAAGATTAGTCAAGACAAATGTAGGTCCTTCACAGTCAGAAATAGGTGAATTGATCATAGGGAACAAAGACATGGCAAACCAATTGAATAACTACTTTGGTTCTGTCTTCACTAAGGAGGACATAAATAATCTTCCGGAAATAGTAAGGGTCCGAGGGTCTAGTGAGATGGAGGAACTGAGGGAAATGCATGTTAGTACGGAAGTGGTGTTAGGTAAATTGAAGGGATTAAAGGCAGATAAATCCCCAGGGCCAGATGGTCTGCATCCCAGAGTGCTTAAGGAAGTAGCCCAAGAAATAGTGGATGCATTAGTGATAATTTTTCAAAACTCCTTAGATTCTGGATTAGTTCCTGAGGATTGGAGGGTGGCTAATGTAACCCCACTTTTTAAAAAAGGAGGGAGAGAGAAACCCAGGAATCATAGACCGGTTAGTCTGACATCGGTGGTGGGGAAAATGCTAGAGTTGGTTATCAAAGATGTGATAACAGCACATTTGGAAAGAGGTGAAATCATCGGACAAAGTCAGCATGCATTTGTGAAAGGAAAATCATGTCTGACGAATCTTATAGAATTTTTTGAAGATCTAATTAGTAGAGTGGATAGGGGAGAGCCAGTGGATGTGGTATATTTAGATTTTCAAAAGGCTTTTGACAAGGTCCCACACAGGAGATTAGTGTGCAAACTTAAAGCACACGGTATTGGGGGTATGGTATTGATGTGGATAGAGAATTGGTTGGCAGACAGGAAGCAAAGAGTGAGAGTAAATGGGACCTTTTCAGAATGGCAGGCAGTGACTAGTGGGGTACCACAAGGCTCAGTGCTGGGACCCCAGTTATATATATTATAACCCACAATATATATTAATGATTTAGATGAGGGAATTAAATGCAGCAACTCCAAGTTTGCGGATGACACGAAGCTGGGTGGCGGTGTTAGCTGTGAGGAGGATGCTAAGAGGATGCAGGGTGACTTGGATAGGTTAGGTGAGTGGGCAAATTCATGGCAGATGCAATTTATTGTGGATAAATGTGAGGTTATCCACTTTGTTTGCAAAAACAGGAAAACAGATTATTATCTGAACGGTGGCTGATTAGGAAAAGGGGAGATGCAATGAGACCTGGGTGTCATTGTACACCAGTCATTGAAGGTGGGCATGCAGGTACAGTAGGCGGTGAAAAAGGCAAATGGTATGTTGGCATTCATAGCAAAAGGATTTGAGTACAGGAGCAGGGTTGTTCTACTGCAGTTGTACAAGGCCTTGGTGAGACTGCACCTGGAATATTGTATGCAGTTTTGGTCCCCTAATTTGAGGAAAGACATTCTTGCCATAGAGGGAGTACAAAGTAGGTTCACCAGATTGATTCCTGGGATGGCAGGACTTTCATATGAAGAAAGATTGGATCAACTAGGCTTATATTCACTAGAATTTAGAAGATTGAGGGGGGGATCTTATTGAAACGTATAAAATTCTAAAGGGATTGGACAGGCTAGATGCAGGAAGATTGTTTCCGATGTTGGGGAAGTCCAAAATGAGGGGTCACAGGTTAAGGATAAAGGGGAAGCCTTTTAGGACCGAGATGAGGAAAAACTTCTTCACACAGGAAGTGGTGAATCTGTGGAATTCTCTGCCACAGGAAACAGTTGAGGCCGGTTCATTGGCTATATTTAAGAGGATGTTAGAAATGGCCCTAGTGGCTAAAGGGATCGGGAGTATGGAGAGAAAGCAGGTACAGGGTTCTGAGTTGGATGATCAGCCATGATCATACTGAATGGCGGTGCAGGCTCGAAGGGCCGAATGGCCTACTCCTGCTCCTATTTTCTATGTTTCTATGTTTCTATTTCTGTTATACATTTCCCTATGAACATCTGTTCCAAATTTATGCTTCCAAGATCCTGCTAATTCCATCATAATTAGCTCACCCCCAATTAAATACTTCCCAAGGCTCTGCCAAAGTTCAGGGAGTTGTGGTCACTATCTCCAAAATGCTCACTTACTGAGAGATCTTTCACCTGACCAGGTTCATTGTCTAGTACGACAAACGTATATCCAGTTTGGCCTCTAGTCCCCTCTAGTCAGCCTGTCCACATTTTGTGTCAGGAGTCCTTCCTGGACATACCTAAAAAATTCTGTCCTGTCTAAATCTCTTCCTCTAAGGAGGTGCCAAACAATATTAGGAGAGGTGAAGTCACCCATGACAACAACCTGTTATTTTTCCAAAATCTCCCTCCCAATCTGTTCCTTTGTATTCCTGCTGCTATTGGGCAACCTATAGAATACTCCCAATAAGCGTGACTGCTCCATTCTTGTTCCTGACCTCCAACCACACAACTCAGAAAACCCCTCCATGATGTGCTCCCTTTCTGCAGCTTTGATACTACCACTGATTAGTAATGCCACTCTCTTGACTCCCCCATTGTTGAGTCCATTGAGTCGCGGTTGAGGTTTAGATTTTTTTTAGTTTCATAGAAAGAGCTTTGGGGAACAGAGAGGTGAGTTAGGGATCAGGTTAGGGTTTAGGAATGTAGATGAGGGGGAATTAGGGGTTAGGCCGCAGGCTTGTGTCTGCTCCGATTTTTGAAGGCCAGCTGAGCAGACGCGGATTATCTATGGGCCAGATTGGAATGTTCAGCCAGATGTCCACTTGGTAAACCAACGTGGATGATGGCTGTCACCAACCACCCCCAGGGTCAGCAAGTTGTCGGTGGGTTCTGGAGTCTGAGTTCCATGTGTGCAGGAGGAACAAGGTCAGATGGTTCCCTGAGTTTGCGAATTGGTGAGACTGTATTTTGCAGCCCAGTGTTCAGGTTCTTATCTTTAATATGTCTGGGCCTCAAGGTTTCCGATTCAGAGACTGGTGGGTCCTTGGCGTTGATGCTGAGGATTGAGGCCCGAGGGGCGAACTGGAAGTCCAGAAATCAAGACCTGTTGACCAGAGCCCTGAATCTGCATGTGTATCTCTGAGTCCACTAGGGAGGTCAAAGCTCAATGTCCAGGTCTACCGGAGGCAGAAGACAGCCTGTCCTGGGGTTAGAGGACTGTATTTGCATGGGTGGGTGGGTGACAGCAGGGAGGAACGGGGCTTGTTTGGCAGTTGTTCTTTCCTTGCTCGCCGCATTCTGTTTTGTGGTTCAGGCATTGTGACATGCTGTGTTGGTGCTGAAATGTAGGACAACTCTTGCGGGCTGCCTTCAGCCCGCCTCGGTGTGTTGGTTGTTAATGCAAATGATGCACACACAATAAATAAATTGAATCTTGAAACTTTCTGCCCCTTTTGAAATATTGAAATCCTGGCACATTCAACAGTTGACAGTAAAGTCTTCTGTTCTGGCTACAATGTCATAGTTTCACATATTGATTCAAGGTCCAAGTTTATTTCCCTTGTTCCTGATACTTCCTGAATTAAAGTAAACACTTCAGCTCTTCCAATTAGAGTCATGGAGTCATAGAACACTACAATACAGAAACAGGCCATTTGGCCCATCTAGTCTATGCTGAATATTAATCTGCCGATCCCCATCGACCTGCTCCCAGACCATAGTCCATCATATCTCTCCCATCCACGTACCTATCCAAATTACTCTTAGATGTTGAAATCAAACCCACATACACCACGGCCACAGACAGTTCATTCCACACTCTCACCACCCTCTGAGTGAAGACATTCCCCTTCATGTTCCTCTTAAACATTTCACCTTTAACCCTTAAACAATAACCTCTAATTATAGTCTCACCCAACCCCAGTGGAAAAAAGCCTGCTTGTCAGGCCTGCTCCTACTGATACCCTTCAGTATATGCATGCAAGCACTTTCCAGTCTCCAACTAGCTAACGGGATTCATCTACTGCTAATCCCAGACTCATCTCCTGCAGCCTATTTAACCCCAGACTCATCACCTGCAGCCTATTTAACCCCAGTTCTCACACGCAGTCCTTGTTTACTCATTGACCCAGCTGGACTCAACCAGTTGCTCCTAGCTTTCACCCTCCCTATCTAAAGTTTACTTTTTTACCTGTTGTGTTTAGTTACTGTTCTCTCCTGTTCTCTGCTTGTTTGCGGTCTATGGTTAAAATTATTGTTTGCTGCTGAATCGTCTCCACTGCCCTGCTTTTGGTCAAACTTCCTCTACACTTCCTGACAGGATGAACCCTCGATTTTCCCACCTAAAGGAAATTTCTCGCCGCCATGAGTACACGAAACAGAAGCAGCAGGAACACATTGACCTTCTGCTCACCACTCTCCATCTCAGTACAGCAACTCTATGGCACTCCCATTGAGCCCTCTTTCTTCTGTGCCCAAACACTTTGATGGACCTGAAGTCACAACTTCCTGTCCCAGTATGTATTACACTTCCACCTCCTGCTGTCTCTCTATTCTATGGACCAGGTCAAGATAGCCTTCCTCATCTCTCTCTTCTCTGGCCAAGTTCTGATCTAGGCCATGGCTAACTCTGATCTAGGCCTTGGCTAGCTGGGACAATAAAAATCCCTATTTGCAACAAATGTAGGGACTTCACTGCTGAGATGCTCCAGGTTTTCAACCATCCTGGAAGAGAAAGGGGAGCAGCAGATCTAATACTGTGCTCTTTGCTGGATGACACCATGGAATTCAGGGCCTTGCGGCAGAGTGTGGTTGAAATAAAATAGAAACAGGTTCTTTGGCCCACAATGTTGTGCCAAATTAGCTAAAAAGTAAATTTAACAAGACCCACAAACTAACCCGTCCTACCTACATAATTCCCATTTCCCTCTATCTTCCTCATTTTCATGTGCCTTTCTAAACATCTCTTATAAGTATTTGCTGCTACCACCATACCAGACAGTGCATTCCAGGCAGCCACCACTCTCTGAGTAAATTTACCCCTCACATCCCCCTTGAACCTATGCCCTCTTACCTTCAGTGCTTGCCGTCTGGTATTAGATATTTCCACCTTGGGAAACAAATACCCTCTGTCCACTCTCTATCATATACAGAATGGACAGAGAATATCTTTTCAATAATAATCTCATAATCTTTTGAACCTCTATCAGATCTCTCCTCAGCCTCTGCCAGTCCAAACAAAACAACCCAAATTTGTCCAGCCTCTCATGATAGCACATGCCCTCTAAATCAGGAAGCATCCTGGTAAACCTCTTCTGCACCCTCTCCAAAGCCTCACCATCCTTCCTATAGTGGGGTGACCAAAAATGTATGCAATATTCCAGATGTGCTGCCTCAGTAGTCGGTTATTTTATTTGTCATTTAGCACCCTCTGCTGGTGGTTTTGTATAATGGTCATTTAGGTCATGTGATCTGTGTCTCTAATTGATGACATCATCAGTAGGTATTTAAGCAGTCCTCCATGTTAGAGCTGAAAGAAAACTCGTCTTTTCATCCGACATCATCCTAATGTTCAGGTCTTTGAAAGCATCGTCGCTTTACTTTACTGTCCTCTTCACATGCCTTGCATGAATTGACAGCAGATAAACTCCTACCGCCAGTTGGTACATTAAAGAAAGTCAACTTGGAACATCTTTGTCACTGTAGTAATTGGGGATGGAGCTACTGCCTTCGTATTCCAGAAAGTGTTGTTTTACTTTCCTGTCAATTCGTGCAAGGTGAGTGAAGGGGACAGGAAAGTAAAACAATGCTTTCTGGAATACGAAGGCAATTCTCTTTTCAAAATGTCAGACAACAAATCATCAGGATCTCAGTCATTATAGACAAGGTCTCATGCCTCAGGTTCATCTCCATCCAAACGATCACGTGGCTCCTCTACCAATGCAGCAACAGCCTTAGCTTGTGCCGAAGCCCAAGATTCTAAAGCGGAGGCAGCATTTGCAGAAAAGGAAAGCCAAATCAAAATGGAACAGACACATTTAGAGGTATCACTTGGTGCTCTTCAACTGGAGAAAAGAGCTGTGACTGCGGTAGCTAAAACTGAAGCATTAGAGGCAGCCATGGAAGAGCAAAATGAGGACTTCAGCTTTAAAATTGATCTTCAAACCCATGATCCAGCAGAGTGCACAAAAGACTATGTGCAAGAGGAGGCAAAGCATGCTACCTATCAGTCAACACCTGCATTAGAAGGAGTCTCTACTAACAGTGTTAGTCAACCAGCCGCTGTTGTATAGCGTGCACCCAAAGCTACTGTGCAGTGTCAAATTCAGGATGATAATCCCAGTTATGACTGTCATCCTCGAGCGTATTTCATTGGTTGGAAGTCAGTTAAGGCACACTGATGATCACATGTCAGACCCTTTGGGTAGAAAGCCCCAGATAGTGCAGAGTTTGAGGGGATCCATGGACCGCATAAATGCAGAGGTATTTAATGACAGAAATCATCCCCAGGCACACCATTATGCAGAGGCTCAACAGGCTAATCCTGCTGATGGTTAGAGAATGTCGGACTTCGTCAGGTATTTTGCAAGACATGAACTTGTGTCCACAGGGCTTCTGCAGTTCAGTGATCGTCCTGAGAGCTTTAGGGCTTGGAAAGCATCATTCCTGAATGCCATACGAGGTCTAAACCTTACAGACAGTGAAGAGATGGACCTCTTGGTGAAGTGGGTAGGTACTGAGTCAGCTGAACATGTGAAAAGCTGTGTATGTCCATTTACCCACAGAGTAAATGGTTTGGAACAGACTTGACGAGTGTTATGGATCGCCAGAGGTAATTGAGAATGCACTGTTCAAGAGAGTGGATAGCTTCCCTAAGATCTCTAATAAGGACCACAGAAAGTTAAGAGAGCTAGGTGACTTGTTAATGGAGCTTGAAGCCGCTAAATCTGATGGGGACCTGCTGGGACTTACTTACTTAGACACAGACCGTGGTGTCAACCCCATTGTGCAGAAGCTGCTGTATAATTTGCAGGAGAGTTGGCTCTCTCATGGTTCTAAGTTCAAGGAAGAGCACAATGTTCCTTTTCCACCATTTGCTTACTTTGTGGATTTTTTTTGTCAGCAAACTAAGAGGCAAAATGATTCTAGCTTCTCTCTCATTCCAGGCAGTACTGCCCCTCCAGTGATGGGAAAGTCAGCTCCTAAATACAGCAGTCAGAGGCCTTCATTCTCAGTCCACAAGACTGACGTGTCTCCATATACCTCCTCTTCGGCTGACACAACACGCAAGAGTAAAGTGGATCCTGCTAAGCAATGCCTCTCACACAACAAACTGCACCCCCTCCAAAAATGCCGTGGATTTATGGAGAAGTCCATCGAGAATAGGAAAGCCTTTTTTAAAGCAACATTATCAGCACATCTAGCCAAAAATTGTGACAGCGTACAATTGTATAAAAGTGTACTGAATATGGAATTGAGAGTCACACCTCAGCCCTGCACTCTGGACCTGCTCCTTGGTCCTCAGAGTCCCAAACCCTGCATGTGAGCATGGCGGGGAGGAAGGGAACAATATGGAAGAAGCCACTGTTTCCTCAAGCTGTAGACAGGTCTGTGTTGGAGACCTCACTGAAAAATTGTGCTCAAAGATTTGTCTTGTGAAAGACAACCCAGCTGGCCAGCAGGAAAAGGCAATCTGGATTAATGTGATAGTGGACGATCAGAGTAATCACTCGTTAGTAAGGTCTGAATTCTTTGACCTTTTCAAAATCAAAGGCCACAACTCTCCTTACTCCCTCAAGACGTGTGCTGGTGTGGTTGAGACAGCAGGCAGTAGAGTGCATGACTTTCAGGTGGAATCTACCGACGGGCAGGTTATTCTCTCTCTACACCGATTGAGTGTAATGCGATTCCGAATAATCAAAATTCCCAGACTGGAAGCAGCACTGCATCATGCATGTCTGAAACCTCTGGCGCAGAAGATCGCGGAGCTCAACCCTCAGGCTCCTATCATGATCCTGCTCAGAAGAGACAGCATAAGGATCCACAAAGTATGGAAGCAGATAAGCGGGCCACATGACTCCCCCTGTGCTCAAAAACTGGCCTTGGAATGGGTAATTTTTGCCAATGTCTGCCTAGGAAATGTCTACAAGCCAGCGCCTACCATACCAATACTCTGGGAAATAGTCGCCACTCTGTCTTTGAACCGTGCCCTAATCGCTATGTCATAAGGAAAAGTGGTACGGCAACAAGGCCTCAGGTCTCCCTGCACCAGTCCATGTGGAGGGTCCCATGTGTGGGAACTACAGAGGGCACCTGGGATGTAGTGTCTTCCAAAAGACAGAATATAATGATGATGACAAGATGGGCCCTTCAGTTGAGGATATATTCTTTCTGAAGACTATGGAACAGGGAGATCAGGATGAAAGCTGGGTAGCTCCCCTGCAGTTCAGAGAGCCACGACCTCGCCTTCCCAAAACCAGGTCACAAGTCCTTCCTCACTGCACTGCTCCTTTAGAAAGAAGCCTAAGATGAAAGATCATTTCACCTCATTCATGGAACAGATATTCCAGAATGGCCACGCAGAGGTAGCTCCTCCCCTCGGAAAAGACGAAGAATGATGGTGCCTCCCTTGCTTTGGGGTTTACCATCCAAAGAAACCAGGCCAGATTCAGGTGGTCTTTGATTCAAGTGCTCAGCCTAAGGGAGTCTCTGAATCAAGTCCTCCTGACTGGCCCAGACCTCACCAACAGTCTTCTTCGGGTACGTATCTGCTTTCCCAAGGACTCCATTGCCATCACAGTGGACATACAACAGATGTTCCGCTGCTTTATCGTCAGGCCGGAAAACAGAAATTTCTTGAGATTTCTTTGGTATCGAGACAATAACCTGGAAAATGACATCATGGAGTATCGCATGAAAGTGCACGTCTTTGGGAATAGTCCATCGTCAGCAGTTGCCACTCACTGTCTCCGACGAACCACTGAAGAAGGGAAGAGTGAGTTTGGCAAGGATGCAAGGCAGTTCCTTGAGAGACTTCTAAGTTGATGATGGTCTTAAGTCCCTGTCCATATCAGAGGCTGCTGTCGACTTGCTCAAAAGAACACAGAACATGCTGTCTTGCTCCAACCTCAGGCCACATAAAATTGCCTCAAACAGCAGAGACGTCATGGAGGCATTCCCCACTGAGGATCATGCAAACAACCTTAAAGATCTGGATCTTAGTGTCAACTCTCTACCTATACAGTGCAGCCTTGAACTCTGCTGGGAGCTGAAGTCAGACACTTTCCTATTCCAGGTGGCAGAAGAAAGAAAGCTGTTCACTCGCCGGGAAGTATTATCAACAGTGACCCGTTGGGATTCATAGCACCTGTCACTATACAAGGCAAAGCCTTACTTTGAGAACTCTCAATGGAGATGAGTGATTGGGATGCTCCATTACCTCCAGACAAAGAAGAACAATGGGAAAAGCAGAGAGAATCCTTAAAAGAGCTTCAGCACCTGAAGATCCGAAGGCCATATACAAGTGTGTCTCCAACAGAGTCCCAGCATAAGGAACTCTGTGTCTTTTTGGATGCTTCAGATAAGGCAATAGCTGCAGTTGCCTATCTAAAGAATCTCAGATGCAGAAGGGAACTGACGCATAGGGTTTATATTAGGCAGGGCAAGATTAGCTCCACGTCCAGAACAAACCATACCTCGGTTAGAGTTGAACACTGCGGTGATGGCTGTGAACATAGCGGAGCTCATCACCTTTGAGACTGGCATCGAGTGTAATGCAGTCTCTATACAGACAGAAGGTAGTTCTGGGCCACATTTTTAATGAAAAGTGGAGATTCTACGTTTATATCAACAATCGGATCCAGAGGATCAGGAGGGGCACACAGCCACAACAATGGCATTATGTGTCCACTGAACCTAACCCTGTGGACCATGCCACGAGGTCCATCCCTGCAGCCTGTCTGAAAGACACCACCTGGTTTTTGGGCCTGTGTTCTTATTTCAGCAAGAGAAAACTTCCCTGAAGACAACCGTCTTTGAACTAGTGGGCCCAGAACAAGATAAAGAAATTCGTACGCAAGTAACAGAGCTCACCTCTACCACTCAAGGCAGCCGACTTGGATCTCAGTGCTTTGAGCACTTTTCTACCTGGAAGGATCTTACTTGTGCTATATCTCGTCTCAGACATATTGCACGCCTCTTCAAGAAGACCTCAGAAGAGGGGATGTCATGTGATGACGTAGGATCGAGACGTGGAAATCCAGCTCTCCCGTTAAAACTAGTAAAATAAAGTTTAAGTGAAGAAGAATTAATAAATATTTTCTAAAAACTACATATAAACAACTCAGGACTATCTTTAGATATGTCTCCTAAACAGAAACAGAAGAGAACTACTACTTTGAAGACAGCGCGAGTTGGCAAAGAAGGAGGCCCGACCATTATGACGAAACCTCGTACTCAAGTTGGATCTCTTCCCGGCGAAGTACATGTCACCTCCGACGATGCAGAACAGAAAACTGCGGCAGCATCAACGGTTTCTACAAAGAAACAGCAGGAACTGCACGTGTGAAGAAACAGGTATGTACAAACAGATGCAAACAAAACTACAAATTCCAGCTGTGACTGAAAGTGAAAGTGAACCGGAAGTAGAATCAGACTGTCTGGAAAACACAGATGATGAAATTGATGAAGGAGAAGAAGAACAGGAAGAAATTAAAGGTAGAAGACTTTCTGGAGACTTAAAAAAAGCCCTGATACAAATAATGCATGAATTAAAAGCATTAAAAGTAATAAAAACAAATATTAAAAATATGAAGATTACGCTTGATAAGGTGGTAGAAAAACAAAAGAAAATGGACAAGAAAGTTAAAAAGTTGGAAGAAAAAACGGGAGACACCATTGAAAGAGTGGACAAGATGGAAGATAATGTCCTTGCCTGGACATCAGAAAGAAAATGGTTGTTGGAAAAAGTAGATGTGCTTGAAAATTTTAGCAGACAAAACAATATTAAAATTGTTGGTCTTAAAGAAGGTATAGAGGGAGAGGATCCAATAAAATTATTTCAAAAATGGATCCTGGAAATCTTGGAAATAGAAGAGGGAAGTTAGTTAATTGAAATCGAAAGAGCTCATAGAGCTTTAAGACCAAAGCCCCAACAAGATCAAAATGCACGATCAATCTTGATAAAATGCTTAAGATATCAAGATAAAGAAAAGATCTTGAAGGCAGCTGCTCCAGGTGCCAGAAAGAGAAATGGATCATTGATGACAGAAGGGAAAAGAGTTCTTTTCTATCCTGATATAAGTTATGACCTTTTGAAGAGGAGGAAGGAATTCAACCCAGTGAAAAAAATCTTATGGAAAAAGGGTTATAAACTTATATTGAGCTACCCAGCAACACTGATAATCTTTTTGGATGACGAAGAAAGAAGATTTTTTACTGATCATTGGAAAGCGGAGGAGGTTGTACAAGAACTTCCTAATATTCGCGAGACGCGGTAAAGAATTATGGAAGTGAAATGGATTAAAGATGAAGACTGAGATAGGGATTGGATTTGATGTATATTTAAGAGTAGAATAATATACAAATATACTTTAAGTATATGATAGAAGGGGAGAAAGATTAAAAAAAATTGAGGAATATTAATTGGGAGTAGAGATATTAATTTTTTTTCTTCACTTAAATATATCTTTTTTTGTTATGGGGGAGCTGGAGGAGCTTCTGATCGATTGCTGCAGGATTCACGTGTGTAATCATGGTGATTGCCATGACCCGTAAAACGGAGGGGGGTAATGTTGTGTTTCTATTCATTCACAACATTAGTAGGGGGGTATTTTGTTATCTTTTTCTTTACTATGTATCGTTCTTCTATTTTTCTTTTTTTGCCTGGATGATTGGGGGGGGGGGGGAGACACATAGCAACATGGAGAATTTTAAAGAGATTCCCCAAGGTATTATGAAATGACTAATTTACTCAATTTTTAAAGTTTTAATGTTAATGGGCTTAATGGACTGGTGAAAGGAAAAAGAGTTTTAACATATATTAAGCAAATGAAAGTAGATTAGCTTTTTTTGCAGGAAACACATTTAACAGAGATAGAACATCAGAAATTAAAGAGAGATTGGGTTGGAAGTGTTATTGCAGCTTCATTTAATTCAAAGGCGAGGGGAATTGCAATTTTGGTTAATAAAACCTTACCAATTAAAATACAAAATGTACTAATTGATTCTGCGGGGGATATGTGATTGTACATCGTCAAATCTTTTCAGAATTATGGACTCTTATGAATATTTATGCACTAAATGAAAATGATGCAAAATTCATACAAGAAGTTTTTTTGAATTTGGCCGACGCACATGATAAAATATTAATAGGTGGATACTTTAACTTTTGTCTAGACCCAGTTCTAGATAGGTCAACTAAGGTTGTTATAAAATCAAAAGTAGTAAAACTAACTTTATCATTGATGAAAGACTTAAATTTGATTGATATATGGAGAATTAATCCAAAAAGAGATTATTCATTTTTATTCAGATAGACATAAAACTTATTCAAGGATTGATTCTTCCCTATTATCAATGAATATTAAGGATAGAGTGAAAAGTGTGGAATATAAAGCGAGTATACTGTCAGATCATTCCCCCTTGATAATGACAATGATAATGATGGATAAGGAGGAATTGATTTACAGATGGAGATTTAATTCAATTTTATTAAAACGTCAAGATTTTTGTGATTTTATGGAAAACCGGATCCAATTTTCTTTGGATACAAACTCACATTCAGTTGAAGATAAATTTATATTATGGAAAGCAATGAAAGCATATTTGAGGGGCCAGATAATAAGTTACACTTCTAAAATTAAGAAGGAATATATGGTAGAAATAGATCAATTAGATAAAGAGATTACAAAATTAGAAAAAGAATCTCAAAGATATATGACAAAAGAAAACCGAAGACAACTCGTCAATAAGAAGTTACAATATAATATGCTCCAGACATACCAAACAGAAAAGGCAATTATGAGAACTAAACAGAGATATTATGAATTAGGTGAAAGAAGAAACAAGATTCTTGCTTGGCAGTTGAAAACAGAACAGGCTTCCAAAACAATAAATGCAATTAGAAAAGGTGCAAATAAAATTACTTAAAAACTTTTAGAAATTAATGAAACCTTAAAAATTTTTTATTCCAAATTATATCAATCGGAATCACAAAATGAGGTTGCTGAGATGGAAATTTTTTTATCACAAATAACTCTTCCAAAATTGAATTCGGAAGAACAGAAAGGATTAGATATGCCCTTTACATTAAAAGAGGTTGAAGAAGCTCTAGGATCACTCCAGAGAAACAAACCTCTAGGAGAAGATGGTTTTCCACCTGAATTTTATAAAAGATTTAAAGATTTATTAACCCCTCCCTTTATGAAGTTAATATATCAAGCAAAAAGAACAGATAAACTTCAACAACCTTTTTTGACAGTGATCTTAATAGTATTGCCAAAAAAAGATAGAGATCCTTTAAAACCAACATCATATAGGCCTACCTCTTTGTTGAATACGGATTATAAAATAATAGCAAAATTTTTATCTAATAGATTATCTAAATATTTACCAAAATTAATATATATGGATCAAACAGGCTTTATTAAAAATAGACAATCGGCAGATACTGTAACTTGGTTACTTAGCATAATTCATTTGGCACAAAAGAAGGAGGAAATGAGTGTGGCAGTTGCTTTGGATGCAGAAAAAACATTTGATAGATTGGAATGGGATTTTTTATTTAAGGTATTGGAAAATATGGGTTAAGAAAATCTTTTATAAACTGGATTAAAACCTTAAATACTAGTCCCAAAGCTAAAGTAGTGACAAATGGTCAAATTTCAACATCATTCCAGTTAACAAGGTCAACTAGACAAGGCTGTCCATTATCACCTGCCTTATTTGTATTGGCGATAGAACCATTAGCTGAATTAATTAGAACCGATTCAGATATTATGAGCTTCAGAGTTAACCAGGAGGAATATAAGATTAATTTATTTGCTGATGATGTTCTGATTTATCTAACAAACCCATTGCAGTTGTTGCATAAACTATCTTTTAGATCAGAAGAATATGGGAAAATATCAGGGTATAAAGTAAACTGGGATAAAAGTGAAATCTTACCCCTTACTAAAGGAGATTATAGTCAATGTCGATTAGTAACTCAATTTAGATGGCCGATAAATGGTATAAAATATTTAGGTATAAGAGTCGATAACGCTATAAAGAATTTATATAAATTAAATTATTTGCCATTATTGAAAAAAATTCAAGAGGATCTTGATAAATGGATGATGTTACCAATAACATTAGTAGGTAGAGTTAATGCTGTAAAAATGAATATATTTCCTAGATTACAATATTTATTCCAAACATTACCAATACAACTGCCGCAGAAGTTTTTTCAAGAGTTGAATAAATGTGTGAGGAAGTTTCTTTGGAAAGGTAAGATGTCAAGAATATCGTTGGAAAAATTGACATGGAAATTTGACCTAGGAGGGTTACAACTCCCAAATTTTAAGAATTATTATAAAGCAAATCAATTTAGATTTATTGCATCTTTTTTGATGAAGATAAACCGGCATGGATTAGAATAGAGTTAGATAAGATAGGAGAAAATATACCAGAAGATTTTATATATAAATGGGAATCCAAATGGATACGGGAAAAGAAAGAATCTCTTATATTAAGACATTTGATTGATTTATGGAATAAGATAAATGTTGATGATGAGATAAAGAAATCTTTATTAGCAAAGAGAACCCTATTTCAAAATAGACTCATTCCTTTTACAATGGATAACCAACTTTTATATAACTGGTTTCAAAAGGGATTAGATATATAGGTGACTGTTTTGAAGGAGGTATATTGATGTTGTTTGATCAACTAAAGAATAAATATAAAATATCAAACAACACTCTTTTCTGTTACTTTCAATTAAGGGCTTATTTAAGAGATAAACTAGGTCAAACAATGTTAATACCGAAGCCCAATGAAATAGAAATTTTAATTCAAAAAGGAAAAATTAAAAAATAAACTTCTTGTATGTATAATTTGATTCAAAAACAGACAATTAAACAAGGAATTCATAAGTCAAGACAAAAATGGGAAACTATTTGAATATTAAAATTGATGAAACAAGTTGGTCAAGACTATGCCTTGACAGTATGACAAATACAATAAATGTCCGACTTAAATTAGTACAATACAATTTTTTACATCAATTATATATTACACCACAAAAAAATAAACAGATTAAACCCAAATTTATCTGACCAATGTTTTTGATGTAATCAAGAAATTGGTACTTTTTTACACTCTACTTGGTCTTGTTTTAAAATTCAACCTTTTTGGATAAATTTAAGACTTTTACTGGAACAAATTATTGGAATACAACTTCCACATAATCCAATATTATTTTTATTAGGCGATATTGAAGGGATAATACCAAAACCTAAATTGAATAAATATCAGAAAAATTTACAAAAATTGCATTGGCAGTAGCCAAAAAAGCTATTGCAGTTACTTGGAAATCAGATTCACACTTAACTATGAACCGTTGGAATAATGAAATATTTAGCTGCATTCCACTTGAAAAAATTACTTATAATTTAAGAAATGAATATGATATATTTTTGAAAATTTGGCACCCTTATTTACAAAAGATAGGATTAAATATATAGGTCCTTTGAAGATAAAATTATTAGCTATTTGGGGAAAAATAAATAAAGATACATACTAAAGCTATTTTGAACTCCATGGAGCATGTGGGGATCTTCAGATATCCAGGCAATCTTTCTTTCTTCTTTGTTTCTTTCTCTTTTTTTTTCTTTTTTCTTTCTTTTTTAGATAGGGATCTTAAGGGGGGGGGAAGGGTTAAGAGGAGAGGGGAGGGCTGATATTAACTTTCGTTACTCTATTATTCTATTAAATTTATGTAATTCTTTAAAAAATTTAATAAAAAATATATTTGAAAAAAAAGACCTCAGAAGACTTGACAGGGAGCTGCAAGGGATGGCATCATTGCGAGATACCATGCACAGTGGAGGAACTGAGTCAGAGCAAAAATGTCATCATTCGATCTGCGCAGCAGGGAATTTATGCTGAAGAAATGGAATGCATCAGGAACCAAAGAGATATCCCTAAGGACAGACCTCTGAGGATGCTAGATCCATTAATTGGTATAGACCTTTAGTGACCGTGTCTACAGATGCACAAAATCCATTCATCCTCACTCCTGCCACACTGCTCACACAGAAAAGTGGCCCTTATCCCATTTCTCTGGGTGAGTTTGACAGCAAGGACCTGTACAAGAGGCAATGGCAGCAGGTGCAAAGCCTTGACAAAACCTTCTGGGACAGATGTTGCAAACAATATTTGTCTATCTTGCAGTCACAAAGGAAATGGACGTCCAGTAGGACAAACATCACACCAGGATCTGTGGTGCTTATGAGGGATTGTCAATCCAAGAAAGATGACTGGCCTTTAGGAGTCATAACTCAGGTATTTCCCAGCAAGGACGGAAGAGTCTGTAAGGTAGAAATGAAGATCAACAGAGGAGATGGAACAAAGCTGTTTCTCAGGCCTCTGGCTGAAATGGTCTTGCTGCTCTCCCCAGAGGACTAGGAACGAGGGACTTCTTCAATCAGAGGTGAACTGAGAAAGTGTTAAATTGTGGTATCTAGGGATACCAGGTGGGGAGTGTGCTGCCTCAGTAGTCAGTTATTTTGTTTGTCGTTTAGCGCCCTCTGCTGGTGGTTTTGTACAGCAGCCATTTAGGTCATGTGATCTGTGTCTCTTGTTGATGACATCATCAGTAGGTATTTAAGCAGTTCTTAATGTTAGAGCTGAAGGAAAACTCGTCTTTTCATCTGACATCATCCTGATGTTCAGGTCTTTGAAAGCATCGTCGCTTTACTTTACTGTCCTCTTCACACGCCTTGCATGAATTGACAGCAGATAAACTCCTACCGCCAGTTGGTACATTAAAGAAAGTCAACTTGGAATATCTTTGTCACTGTAGTAATTGGGGATGGAGTTTATCAAGGCGTGTGAAGAGGACAGGAAACCAGATGTGGACTAATCAGAGTTCTAGAAAATTGCAATATAACCTCTTGATATTTGAACTTAATGCCTCAACTAACAAAAGCAAGCATTCCACAAGCTTTCTTAACCTATCGAACTTGAACCCCAATGTCTCCCTGCTCAGCACCAGCTTTAAGAATCTTACCCTCAACAGTCCACTGTCTCTTTGCATTTGCCCTACCAAGGTGCAATACCTTACATTTATCTGGGTTAACCTCCATCTGCCATATCTGCAACTACACTCTCTACAACTCCACCAGCCTTGATATCAACTGCAGACTTACTAACCCACCCATCTACATTATCCAGATCATTTATATACATCACAAACAGCAGAGATCCCAGCACAGATCCCTGCATAACTCCACCAATTACAGACCTCCAGCTTGAATAAGCCCCTTCAACAATTACCCCATCTTCTATGTGCAAACCAGTTCGGAATCCAAACCGCCATTTTGCCGTGAAAACTATGCTCCCTAATCATCTGGATTAGGGTTCCATGTGAGACTTCGTCAAACACTTTACTAAAATCCAAGTAGACTACATTTTAATTCCACGTCCCATTCCAATTCTGATATGTCTATCCATGGCCTCCTCTACTGTTAAGATGAAGCCACACTCAGGTTGGAGGAACAACACCTTATATACCAGCTGGGTAGCCTCCAACATGATGGCATGAACACTGACTTCTCTAACTTCTGTTAATGCCCCTTCTTACCCCATCCCTGACATATTTAGTACTTTTCCCCCCTCCCCTTTTTTTTCTTGCTCTCTCTGCACATCACTCTGCCTGTTCTCCATCTGCCTCTGGTGCTCCCCTCCCCCTTTCTTTCTCCCTAGGCCTCCCATCCCATGATCCTTTCCCTTCTCCAGCTCTGTATCCCTTTTGCCAATCACCTTTCTGGCTCTCAGCTTCACCTCACCCCCTCCGGTCTTTTCCTATCATTTCGCATTTCCCCTCCCCCTCCTACTTTCAAGTCTCTTACTATCTTTCCTTTCAGTTAGTCCTGACGAAGGGTCTCGGCCCGAAATGTCGACAGCGCTTCTCTCTATAGATGCTGCCTGTTAGATGCTGCCTCTATAGATGCTGTCTGTTGCTTAGACAATATCCACTGCCCAAACTTCATAAACCTCTCTCATCACTTTGTCAAAACGATCAATCTGGTTGGTAAGACATGACTTGCCTGCACAAAGCCATGCTGGCTCTCCCTAATTAGGCCATGGGTTTCCAAGTGCTCTTATATCCTATTCCTAAGGATTTTCCCCAGTAATTTCCCTGTAACTTACATGATAATCACCAGTCTATAGTTTCCAGGATTTTCTCTTATTCCCTTCTTAAATAGAGGTACAACATAGCTGCTCACCAGTCCTCCAGGACCTCGCCTGTGCCTAGAGAGGACATGAAGATACTGGTCAAGGTCCCAGCAATCTTGTCTCTAGCCTCCCTCAATAACCCGGGGGATGTCCCATCAGATGCTGGGGACTTACCCATTTTCATGCTCATTAGGAGACGTAACACTTCTTCCACTTTGATCTCTAAACACCCTAACATATTTATGCACTCAGTGCTTCTGGCCCTTTGCCATCATGGCTCCTTGGAGTGCTCGAAAGATAAGCTGTCTATCCGAGAGATCCCATCAAGCTTGAAAGCCTCATCACTCTGGCTTTCTGTATTGACAAGTATCTTATGGAACGACCCTCCAGACCCCCAGTTCCATTCCCAGAACCTCCATACAAATGACTTCAGAAACCATGCCCCCCTCTCTTAACCCCCTCCTCCCACCCAAGAATGTGAGTCTACTGCAAATCAGCAACCACCAGCGCAGCAAATGCCCACACCGGCCGGGAAGTGGTGCCTCCAGGTAGAGACACGGTGCCTCCTATTTGGTCCCCATTCCAGCACCAGTCACTCTTTCTGTCCTCCTCCACATTTCATTGGCTCTACATGAACAGGAGGCATTTACTACCTTGGACTCAACAGAATTGCCATTATGAACCACTACCCTCTCCTCTTGATGGATAGTGCATTTGAAACACTCTGTGGGGCTCAAATCTCCACCAGACTGGAGCTATGGAGTCCACATTTGCCGGGGGATGAGTGGAAGACAGCGTTCATCATACCCACTGGCCACTATGAGTACTCAGTGATGCCATTCAGATCTTCCAACAGTTTTCAAGGCTTCATTAATGATATCCTCCAAGATTTGTAGCACAGTTGTGTGCTCATTTACGTCAATGACATTCTCATCTTCTCCAAGAAGACCCAGAACCATGCCTGCCACCACCATTCAGTCCTTCAGGGTCTCCTCAAACACCAACTCGATTGCAGGTTAGAGAAATGCCACGTCCACACTCCAGCCATATCCTTCCCGGGCTATGTCTTTTCACCCCAAGGCACAACCTTGGACCTAGAGTAAGTACATGCCGTTGTTGAATGACCCTGACCACACACCCTCAAACAGCACAGTGCTTCTCGGGTTTCTCCAACTTCTATCACTGTTTCATCAGAAACTACAGCCAGATCACCACTCCGCTCACCTTCCTCACGGATAGCCTGCTTTGCTGCCATGGGCCATGCTTTTGAGGAGCTCAAGTGATGCTTCACCACCACTCCCATTGGTGAGCCATCTTCTTCAAAACAATTTAATTTCACCATCTTCTACTGACTGAGTTCCAAAGGCGGATACCCTGTTGTGACGGTCCAATCCAGCTGAAATGGAGACTGACCCAGAGCCCATCATTCCATTAACTCAGGTCCTCCATCTGATCGCCTGGCAACTTGAGAACCAGATCCACCAGGCCCTAAAGCCTGAGCCTGCTCCGGCTGACGCATCCGACAACCACATGTACATCCCAGTGGTTATATGCTCTGAAGCACTCCAGTAGGCCCACTCTTCACCTCTCTAGCCATCCAGGTACATGACAAACTTTGGATTTTCTGTGACTCTGGTTCAGGTGGCTCACCATGAACACAGGTATATGTCTGTTTGTTGCTGCCTGCACTCAGTGCACCTGGCCCACTGTACATAGTTCCTGATGGATCCACGTTGTCATGGGCAGAGTTGAGTGGGATTGGTATGGCCTAGAGGTGAGGTCTCTGGTGCCATCTTGGATCCATTGCTCATTGATGAGTTCCACTGGATCCATCCAGATCATCCTGGGTCATTGGGAGCCGGCCACAGGTGGGGGTGGGGGAGGTCCTGTCAGACTTTCTTCCGCTGACAAATCTCAGTCTGCGCATGCAGGCACCTCCCAGTCTCCACCCAGCTAATAGGATTCACCTGCCCCTCGTCCAGACTTATCATCAGCAGCTTATTTAAGCCCAGTTTTCATCCATTGTCCTGTTCGATCATCGAACCAGCTGGCTTCAACCAGTTGCTTCGGCCTTTCACTCTCCCTGCGTACTCTGTTGCCTATTGTGTTTCGTGTCTGTTCTCTCATTTTGTGGCCCCGCATGTCTAGTTATTTTCTGGTCTATTATTAAAGTTATCATTCACCTCTGAATCATCTTCACTGCTCTGCTTTTGGGTCCAGCCTCCCCTACGTTTTCCTGACACTGTTTTCATTTACCCTACCTATCGTTCGTTCATAATATGCCTTGTCGTTATGCCAGAAGTGTCCTTGTCTAGCCATGACTGCTCTTGGCAAATTTTTCTACAGAAGTTGTTTGCTGTTGTTTTCTTCTGGGCAGTGTCTTTGCAAGACGGGTAACCCCAGCCACTATCAATTCTCTTCAGAGACTGTCTGCCTGGTGTCAGTGATCGCATAAGTAGGACTTGTGATGTGCACCAGCTGCTCATACGACCATTCACCACTTGCCCCCATGGCTTCACGTGATGCAATTCGCAGGCTTGAAACCTTGCCCAAGGCTGACCCACAGAGTAGCGGAGGGGAGGAGTGTTTTAAACCTCCTTTGGTAGAAACGTGTCTCCACCCCACCATCCAACTATATCTATACCCCTCATAATTTTGTATACCTCTAGCAAATCTCCCTCATTCTTCTACGTTCTAGGGAATAAAGTACTAACCACTTAACCTTTCCCGATAATTCAGGTCCTCAAGTCCTGGCAACGTCCTTGTAAATTTTCTCTACCCTCTTTCAATCTTATTTACATCTTTCCTGTAGGTAGGCGACCAAAACAGCACACAATACTCTAAATTAGGGCTCACAAACATTTTGTACAACTTCACTGTAACATCCAATTTCTGTAATCAATACAGAAGGCCAATGTGCCGATAGCTTTCTTTGTGACCCTATCTACCCGTGATACCACTTAGAAGGAATTATGGATCTGTATTCCCCAAACCCTCTGTTCTTCTGCACTCCTGAATTTGATTGCATTTATGCCCGACCCACTGCCTCTCCTTCCTTACAGTCTCTCCACACATTGCATCTATCTTTACACCAACTGCACCATCATCTGACCTATCACTTTGGTTTCTATCCTTGCCAAACTAGTTTAAACCCTCCGCAACAGCTCTAGCAAACTGGCCTGCAAGTACATTGGTCCCCCTCAAGTTCAGGTGTAACCCATCCCTTTTGTACAGATCATACCTTCCCCAGAGGAGATCCCATTGATCATAAATCTGAAACCCTGCCCCCAACACCAATTATTCAGCCACACATTCATCTGCCATATTATCCTATTTTTACCCTTACTGGCATGTGGCACAGGCAGCAATCCAGAGATTACTACCTGCTTTTTAGCTTCCTTCCGAGCTCCCCATATTCACTCTTCCCTTTTCCTGCCTATGTTGTAGATACTAATATGTGTCATGATCTCTGGCAGTCAACCCTCCCTCTTAACAATGCTGTCAACCCGATCTGAGACATCTCTGACACTGGCACCTGGGAAGCAACATGCCAGGTGGTCCTATATGTTTACAGGGTACTTTGTAAATTGGATGATGGAAATGAGGGCAAAGGAAGAATAAATAAGTAGTTGTAAATCAGCAAAATATCCAAAAGCAATATATGATTGCATAAAAGGAAATTAAGGTTTTGCTAAAGTTGGCCAGCAGCGATTGCCTCCAATGCCATGAATGTTAGAAGAAAATCTACATGACATTGTGACGAACTGGATCCCTTTTGGTGCTAAATCCAACTGCGGCCAGATTTCAATACAGAGGTACTTCAGCTTCCAAGCATGTTTAAATGATTTATGAATTCCAGCCTCAAGTGTGGCAGAGTTAAAATTGGCCTTTATCATCGCATCTGGCAAATGGTAGACCTGCCACATAAATATTTTCCTAAAATCAGGGGAAAGAGATTTCAAATTATATTACAGCTTCGAAGCAGTCACAAATTCTGAACATAGACTTATGGTATCAATGCAATAATTTGTTGTTACTTCTATTTAGCTGTACTTTTGGACATGACAGATTGATGCATTTTATTGTCTGTTATTGAATCATAGCCAAGATCAATTTTCTTTTTCTGAACAGCAAAAACAAACTCAGATTAAACTGAAGGGAAAGGCTGAAAGGAGTAAGCCTTAATGAAGTGATTAGGAATTGAGTTCATTTCTAAATAGATAAACATGTTGGGATAAATGTAATATGAGTAATTTAGCTGGGATATTGGTTTATGTTTCACATCCATCTTGAACAATTATCTGGGTATATATACCTGGATAACAATGTATGGGAGCTGATTAAGAATGTTCAGTCACTCTGCATTCAGGGTGAGGTAGTAAATTGGGTTAGACATTGCCTTTGTGGGAAAAGCCAGAGTGTGGTGGTAGATGGTTGCCTCTCTGACTGGAGGCCTGTGACAGGTGGTGTGCTGCAGGGATCAGTGTTGGGTCCTTTGTTGCGTGTCATCTATATCAAGTATCTGGATGATAATGTGGTTAACTGGATCAGAAAATTTGTAGATGACACCAAGATTTGGGATGTAGTGGACAGTAAGGAAGGCTCTCATGGCTTCCAGAAAGATCTGGACCACCTGGAAAAATAGGCTGAAAAATGGCAGATGGAATTTAATGGAGAAAAGTGCAAGGTTTTGCACTTTGGTAGGACCAACCAGGGTAGGTCTTACACCGTGAATGACAGGGCACTGAGGAGTGTGGTAGAACAAAAGTATCTGGGAATACAGGTCTATAATTTGTTGAGAGTGGCGTCACAGGTAAATAGGATCATAAAGAGAGCTTTTGGCACATTGGCCTTCATGAATCAATGTACTGAGTTCAGGAGATGGGATGTTGAAGTTGTACGAGATGTTGGTGAAGCCTATTTTGGAGTATTGTATGCAGTTTTGGTCACCTACAGTACCTAAAGGAAAGATGTAAACAAGATTGAAAGAGTACAAGGAAAAGATACATGGATATTGCTGGGTCTGGAAGACTAGGGTTATGATGAAAGATTGAATAGGTTAGGACTGTATCCTTTAGAACGTAGGAGACTGAGAGGAGATTTGATAGAGGTATACAAAATTGTGAGGGGTATAGATAGGGTAAATGCAAGCATGCTATTTTCACTGAGGTTGGGTGGGACTACAACCAGAGGTCGTGGGTTAAGGGTGAAAGGTGAGAAATTTAAGGGGAACATGAGAGGAAATATAGTATTAATGGTAAGACAATTGGCAGTGTGGAGGATCAGAGGGATCTTGGGTTCCGAGCCCATAGGACGCTCAAAGCAGTTGCGCAGGTTGACTCTGTGGTTAAGACAGCGTACAGTGTATTGGCCTTCATTAATCATGGAATTGAATTTAGGAGCCGAGAGGTAATGTTGCAGCTCTATAGGACCCTGGTCAGACCCCACTTGGCGTACTGCGCTCAGTTCTGGTCGCCTCACTACAGGAAGGATGTGGAAGCCATAGAAAGGTTGCAGAGGAGATTTACAAGGATGTTGCCTGGATTGGGGAGCATGCCTTATGAAAATAGGTTGAGTGACCTCGGCCTTTTCTCCTTGAAGTGACGGAGGATGAGAAGTGACCTGATAGAGGTGTGTAAGATGATGGGAGGCATTGATAGTGTGGATAGTCAGAGGCTTTTTCCCGGGGCTGAAATGGTTGCCACAAGAGGACACAGGTTTAAGGTGCTGGGGAGCAGATACAGAGGAGATGTCAGGGGTAAGTTTTTTACTCTGGGAGTGGTGAGTTTGTGGAATGGGCTGCCGGCAACGGTGGTGGAAGCGGATACGATTGTGTCTTTTAAGAGACTTTTGGATAGGTACATGGAGCTTAGAAAAATAGAGGGCTATGGGTAAGCCTAGTAATTTCTAAGGTAGGGACACGTTTGGCACAGCTTTGTGGGCTGAAGGGCCTGTGTTGTGTTGTAGGTTTTCTATGTTTCTGTGAAACTTCACTCAGAGGGTATGAGAGTGTCAAATGAGCTGTCAGAACAAGTGGTGCATATGAGCTCGATGTTAATGTTTAAGAAAAGTTTGGATAGTTACATTGATAGTAGGGATATGGAGGGCCATAGTCCCAGTGCAGGTTGATGGGGGGGGGGGGTAGGCATTTTAAATGGTTTCGGTATGGACTAGATGGGATGAAGGGCCTGTTTCTGTGCTGTTCTTCTCTATCTCTCTATGAGGAATTCTGCAAAGGTTTTGTGCTATATGAATGCAAATTAAAATTATTTGAAATGTCACGAAGTCAAACTGGACTATTAAACAAATTTACTGCCTTGTGAGTTAGTAGTTGCTTGACTTTAATCTACTATGGCATTACGGAGTCTGGCGTATGTCACTAAACACGTCCCTGGCTGCTGATTCCTGTCCATCAGTGACTGTCTCATCTACAGGTAGGATACAACCATACAGACCAACAATGGCGATTATAGAACTGCTGGAGAACCATGGTAACTGCGTCAGGCTCTTGTGCCTCTCAGAACAGTCCAACATCGCAGTAAGGCCTTCTGAAGGTAATTCACAATGGTGTTATGAAGGAGCGAGGTTATCAAACATTTACCTTTCTCTCACCTCTCTCTCCCAGAGCTCTCATCTCACAAATCATAGATGATTGACCTAGATCCATAGTACAGAGATAGTCTGTGAAATTTTAAATGCTGTAAAAAATATTTTAAAACAGGCCATTCATCTCCCCTGGTTCATGCCTCTCACAGGAGTGCAATCTCATCAGTCTAAATCCCCCAATCCTTATTTCCCTCCAGCTTTGTAACTGCTTCCCACCACCATGTCCCTCTACTCATTCCCCTTACCTCCACCAAGACAGCAGTCAAAGTAAATGTCAAATCAGGTTTGTTGGCACTGTGAGGTAGGAGTGTTGATTGCTTACCATCATGGTCAGAGAAGCTGCAGTTTCTCAGATGGATCTGCCAACTGTCTTTGGCTTTAGTGTGAGGGTTCCTTTCCTGTAAAATTGAAATCATTATATCGTTCTTCAATTTAAAAGTATCCACATGGTGGTGGAGGAGGTGGTGGAGATGGTGTCACACCCAGAACTTTATCTACCATCCTCCTTTTCTACTTTTCTAGTAAAGGAAAACTTACTTTGATTGTCTAAGCAAACTATGCAGATGGTGTGAATATACAATTTCAGTTGAAATGTGACAAGCAACTTTTCACTATGTCTTATAACAAACAACAATTAACTCAGAGTGGATCAATCATAAGTGTGTTTATTTTACTTGCAGCAAGGGAAGACTAGCACCACAGAGGTGCCAGTGATAACTTTGAAAAAACAGACATCATTCCTTTATGCACAAGTGTTAGCAAACTGCAACTGTTCAAGGACAGGGTGTGTTCTCTTCATATGCTTATTCAGTGTACTTCACACTCTTCCAGTAACTGAATCTACTTATCTTTCTGCAGTTTGTCAAGTACTCAGGTTCCATCGCATAATGTTGCGTGAACACTATTAGCAAAACACACTGGTATAATCCAGGTTCCATTTTATTACAGAAAAAATGTCGTTCTGTTACTACAAGTACATTTCCACAGGTGCCTTGTTAGAATTCAATAGCAGAATTTTGTGAGATGGTGTGATGTGGACTTGAATCATTCAGCTTTACTGCTTAAAAGGTCAATAGATTTTTGGACACAAGGAGAAATCCAGGGTAAGGAGGTTAGCTCAGATAAATAGATTTGAGGTTTAACAAAATCACCCATGGTCCTATTGAATTGCAGAGCAGGTCCATGGAGTCAATAGGCCTAATTATGTTTCATTTCTACATTTTTACATTTTGGTTTTGAAGTGGTTAGATGAATTAAATAAAAAGGGAAGAGAATCAGAGAAGGAAAATCTGCATCCAAAGGAGTTCCTTGAAACTATTGTGTATAGTTAGGATGAGGAAGTAGATTATGACACCTGTAAAGAAAAAAAAGGTGCTGGCAGAATTAAGATGATATGGCTCGAGTTGTCTGAGGAAGAAATCCACTCAAGATGGTGCGTATGAACTTCTAGCAGCAAGCTGAACCAAGAAAGATAAAGTATTCCATGTTCAGCTGCATCCTATAGTATCCCAACTCCCAAAAAAGATAAAATTTCATCACATCACAGTTTACACTTCCTTGTCTCTGCAGTTTACTGTTCAGTTTTAATGTGGTCATTGGTTGTTTTTATGCAGTAGAAAGGTGAATAGTGACTTTCCCAAGGACTGGGGACATTGCTTCTTCTTAAGTTAGTAATAATGATCTGATTTGTGGATGGGGGGCAGGGGCAAGATGCAATTTCTAAATTTGCGGATGTGACACAAAGCTGAGCAGTACTGTGAAGAGGACAGTGATAGATTGCAATAGGAGATCGGCAGGTGTATGACAACTGCATCTTAATATGAGGGGATTCATTTCTGCAGGAAGCATGCTGAGATGTAATATACTTTGTAGAATAAAGGAGCACAGTGGGTACATACATACATACAAACCATTGAAAGTGGCATAAGTTGAGAATGTGGTTAAAGGCAGCCACGATTCTGGGCTTTATCTGTGGAGCATAGAGGTAAGACTGGTCTGTGATTTACTTGTGTATTATGTTCAATTCTGGTTGTTAGATTACAGGGAGAGTATAAAGGCAAAAGAATTTAATATGATTTCTGGAATGAGCATCCACAATAGTAAGAGCAGATTAGAATTAGGAGTGTTCTCTTCGGAGAGGAGAAGGATGATTTAATTGAAGTATATAAAATAATGGAGGAGGGAGATGTTGGAAAAATTAGATCGTGGCAAGTTGTTCCCTGTGCTGGAATGTTTTTGCACAACACTTACAGCAGCTGGAATTTGGAGCACACATCTTGGTGAAATAGAGGAACAAAGTTTTAATTGTGGGAGTGTCAGTGTGGACACAATGTAACTTTACTGTAATTATACTATAATTCTATACCTTCATCTTCCTCTTATCCTCCAATGCACCCCACACTAATCTTTCTGTGGTGTGAACCTACCACAGTCAATTTACCCCCAAGAATATGCGCTTGCTCAATTATCCATCTCTGAATGCATTGCATTCACAGGTGACACTTAGCCCACTCACTGATCTGTGCATGTTTTTTTCCAGAACACAATGACAAAATCGATGCTACAGGGATCATAAATCCTATAGTTCAAGGCTTTTATACAGAGCCAATAATGATAAGAAAGGTTCCATGGTGTTTTCTGGGAGCATTTCCAAGCAAGATTTGATCCCAAGGGACATGAGGAACATCTCAAAGAAGGATTGAGAAATAGAGAGCCACAGAACATTAGGAAAGGAATTCTCGACATTATGCTCATGATGACGCAACTAAAGAAAAGGATGGGCAAGGCTCCAGAATTGAATGGAATGCAGTCATTGTAGTAAGCCAAAGGAGATTTTAAGGGAAGGGAGAGGTGAGAACTGTTAATTTGAACATGAGTTTGAGGTGTTTTTTTAAAATTAAGTGTCCATACAATCAAGACTTAGTGTAGGTTATTGAACTTGAGATCATAAATATAAGAAGCTTAGAAGTTAAGGTAGAGTAAACAGGGGCATGGGTGACAAGTTTATGGAAGAAGATGGAACCCTGGCCAGAAATTGTCTGGTGTGGACATATTGAAGGCCCAGTGGAATATTTCAGCACCACTACTGGAGTTGTGGTTTGTAATGACAATGAAATAAAGTGGTCTCAGGAATGTGAGATATGTGTTTGGAAAGTCTTGTTAACATCAGAAGTTTTTGAACTCTCAGGTTCACCCTCATAGTTCAAGTTTAATAGTCATTTATCCATACATATGTATACAACTAAATGAAACAGCATTCCTCCAGGGCCAAGGTGCAAAACACAGTACATACGTCACGCAGCACACAGCACGATGTAGTAACTATAGCACATGCAGTCACAAAATAATATTAGCGCAAGTCCCTGAGTGGCACAGGATGCGTGGGATGCTGTCTTGGAGCCATGTTTCTGCAAAGCAAGTGTGCAGCAGTTCCTCATCACGCCCTGTGTCAGCTGCAGACAAAGGTAGTGTCTCACACTATGTCAGCTGCAGATGAAGGTAGTGTCTCACACTATGTCAGCTGCAGATGAAGGTAGTGTCTCACACTATGTCAGCTGCAGATGAAGGTAGTGTCTCACACTATGTCAGCTGCAGATGAAGGTAGTGTCTCACACTATGTCAGCTGCAGACAAAGGTAGTGTCTCACACTATGTCAGCTGCAGATGAAGGTAGTGTCTCACACTATGTCAGCTGCAGACAAAGGTAGTGTCTCACACTATGTCAGCTGCAGATGAAGGTAGTGTCTCACACTATGTCAGCTGCAGATGAAGGTAGTGTCTCACACTATGTCAGCTGCAGATGAAGGTAGTGTCTCACACTATGTCAGCTGCAGATGAAGGTAGTGTCTCACACTATGTCAGCTGCAGATGAAGGTGATCTAACTTGTCTTCTAGGGAGCAAAGAGGATGACAGTTTGAGTCAAGGCTTGAGGAACAGATTTTCTACTGGGGATCAAAGAACTGGTCTGATTTATCTGGGAAAGCATTTCTGCTTATTCAGAAGTGGATTTTAAATGAGCAGCCCGACAATTTAGACATGACAGATCAATAGGGATCATGGTGCAGTAGAATTCTGTGTGATCAGAATACATGTGGAGCCTTGTGTTTTTACTAATGGGGAATAGGACTGGACAAATATGGATTTGCCCAATGTGTTAATGGGCTGTTGTAAATTACCCTTAGGTGTAAAAAAGTGGCAAAATTATCAAGTGACTTGTGTGAGAGAGAAAATTCCAGGGCAACAGAGAATTACAGAGAGAGGAGCCGATGGTCTTCTGAGATCTGGCAGGGACGCAATGGTGGAATAACTTCCTTCCATGTGAAAATATTCTGCCAATCCTGCCTGTGTCCTAGGAAAGGACATAACAGCCCAGTTCAAACATACAGTACGTGGAATGAGCAAGTGAAGGATTTAGAGCTTGTTCTTCTTCGTGGAGGTTGAATAGGATTCAGCCTCTGTGGCTCTGAAGTCCACCATGCTTATATTTCTGTTGATTTAAAAATATTTAACTATCGGCTTACAAAGTAATACTTGCTCAAAACTCACCTCCTGCACTGATGCCCAAGTGATTTCTTGCTGGCCTGGAAAGTCGGTGTCAACTCTGAACTTGTATGGGAATTCTTTTCAAAGCCTCCAGTGTTGTGCTTGTACAGTCTCTTCGGTAAGATTTGAGCAACACATCACACACTGTAGCTCGTGACTCTGTACTGTTCTGCTTTGTTCAGATATGGGGCAGCAGTCTTTGGCAGAGCTTCATGAACTTCAACAGTAACCAAATGTGGGATTCACCCACCAAGAAATCAGAGCAAGGGTTGAATCAGTCTACTGCCACTTCTACTGAAGCATCAGGATCACAGTCGAAGTCATAAATCTCAGCTCTGTTCTTACAGGATATTTTTGATCACAAATTATCCATCAGTCAATTTCATTATGACTAGTGAGACCTTCAAATTACAAAAAAAAAACACCACAGTGCAATGGTTGAGTGAAAAAAAGAACAGTGTAGCATGTGCAGAGACAGTTGAGTCCAAAAAACAGTATTATTCATGGGTTCTTAAACAGTAAATACCAGGTAATAATAATCAAAAATAAAAGCAGAAATGGCTGGCTACATCAGCAAGATTGATGTGTTCTATTGCTCAGTGGGTAACTAACTCATGGATACTGAACTAATTGAATGGCTTTTAGAAGCAAATGAAATAGCCAATGAGAAACGAGTACTAATTTTTCTGGGTGCATTGGGTTTAAAGACATACAGCTTGCTTTAAAGTTTGACTGGTCCAACCAAACCAGCAGAAATGAACTTTGCTGATATTGTAAAAGTACTGCAGGAACACTTAGAATCAAAGCCATTTTAGATTGCAGAATGCCTTAGGTTTCATAAGTAGAATCAAAAAGAAGGGGAATCCATTTCAACGTACTTGGCTGAATTGAAGAAATTAACTGAGGATTGTTAATTCAGTGATGGGCTTAATGATTCACTGAGAGACTGTTTGGTTTGTGGAATCTTACAAGAAAGCATTCAAAAATGGCTCGTAACTGAATCACAACTCACATTTAAAAGAGCAGTTGAAATAGCTGTATTCATGTAAAGAGCAGGCAGAGACAGAATTGAGTTGTAGTCAGTCAGAAATGTGAACAAAATTTACAGTATCTAAACAAAAAACAGCCAGGCCAAATAAGTTGTGTTACCGCTGTGGCAGGGGTCACATACACCAGACCAATGCAAATATAAAGTTGAAACTTGCAGAAAATGCAATGAAGTAGGACATATACAGAGAGCACATCGAGCAGACAAAAATAAATGGACTACACAAGCAAGAAAAAAAGATAAAAAGTCAAGTTGCAGTTTGAAAAAGAGCTCTGATCTGCATGTTGTTGATAAGAAGTCTGATAATGATGAGAACGGCACAGGATGGTGTGGCCTTGCGATCTTACTGACCTTGCTGCACAGTATCATTCATTCATTATGCGTAATGTTGCTGCACAATATGGCCTCCCAATAATAATGATCCGCTTTGAGGCATTGGAAAAGCTGGGTCACTTCTCATAAATTAGGAAGTTGCTGGTAGGGACATGAAAACAGCCCACAAGAGTGGATGGGGAACGTGGACAAAAAGTGGAGGCTCAGCTCCTTCCCAGCTAACACAGTCTCCTCAGTACCCTGCTTGATGTCTCACATCTGACGGCTACTCACCTCTACACGGATGCAGATGAAACTTCAAATCCATGAGGAAGTCAGTCTAGAGCATCCGAGCTGTCAAATTCAAAGCAGCCCTCTTCTGTCTCAGGTAAAGCTACAGCAGTTGTATCATTTGGAAACATGTAGAAGAGCATCAGTAAAGATCTGTCACATAAGCAGGGGGTTGCTTATGTGTGTTTTACAAGTTTAATGCTTGCTTGTACCCTGTCAAGTTTTTGATATAAAGCTATTCCACTTATGTTGAAGGGTGAACTGATGTCAACCATTTGGACGGGGGTTAAAACAAGCATATGTATACAGTAGCTGTTGTGGGGATACTTTTGTGTTGAACTAATAAAACAGTGTATATTGATTTCCTGGATTGATGGTACCCTACTCAACTTTGCCATAATGAGAGATGTCTCTGGTTGATTGGCTGCTTCTCATTTATCCTTCTTACCTTATGAGGGTCTGTGGGTTCTGTCCCTTGCAAGCCACGCAGTCCCAGTACCCTCTACTGTGTGGTGATAGTGAGAGGCTGCAAGATGGCTTCACTACATATACTTTAGCTTGACAACCAGCCAGTATAGCTGATGCTGAGAATTCAGGGATGTTGAGAGCATCTTGGCACCCAGTAAGAGTTCAGTACAGACCTGCATGCATCATCTTTTTGTGTTGATACATTTGTTTATCTTTGGCAGACTAGAAGCTTACATAATCAATGAACACACCTGCATTACATGAATGTACCCATTTTGCCTGAAGGGTAGTCAAGGAGTGGTCATTATAATAAGGTTCACTTAGTTAACTCGTCTAAAAAGTCTGATTTATGAAACAGGACTTCTCCACATAAAATGTGGCAACTATCCCACGTTTTTCCAATTCCAGCTGCATTTCCCTGAAGCCCAGAATTCTATTAGAATTAAGTTCTGTTCATTCCAAACGCTTGACTTTAAACATTCATTTGTTAAGATCTTTAAATTAGGCGTTCTTTGCTGAAACTTCTTTAGCTCTTCTTCAAGATACACCATAAAAATTCACCTGCCATCTGACCTAATTGACCTTATGCCACTCAGATTAACTGCTTATTTAAAATTATGCCATGTGCCAAGATGCTTCATTATGCTTACTATGCAAATTGATGTTGAATAAAGAAAAGTAGGCTGTTCAGATCATCAAGTCCTGTTCTGCCATTCAGTTACATCATGAATAATTTATATATGTTTCATTTTGCCCCCTCAATTCCTGCCTCATCTTTGTACCACAATTTACCTAGGGACAAAGGACAAAATTCTGTTTGCTATCTATATTCCTTTTTGTATTTGCCTCTACTGTTTTTTTCACAATTGCTAGGCACCAGTTTAAAAACTGGATCACACAGAAATGATTCATCCATCAGTGAGTAAAATCACAGCCCACTTTGTTCATCCTTAAAGAAAGACTTCTAATTCTGCATCTGCCAATTGCTGTATCTAATTGTTTTGGAAACATTTTAAGATTTTCATCTCTGTTACTGGAAGTCTATTCCATACTTTTGCAAAATATATTATGTGAAGAAAACTTCACATGAATTTCACAGTGACAAGTTTCAACAATTGCCTCCTTGCCAATGTAACTTTGAGTAGGTTTTGGATTTGAACTTACTCAATTCTTTTCATCATCGGCCTTACATGCTTTTGTGGTTGGCCTGGACACACTGCTCAATGCTTTCTTTGAATGGAGCAGTACGTTGTTTGAATATTTATTTAATTGCATTCTGTTGGTTTTGGCTTGGTAGCTTTGCATTCTTCATTGATTACTTTCTGCAAAACCTAATTATGTTGAGAGTCAAGTCTTCCCAGATTCCTGGACACCCTGGTTTTAATTCATGCAACATTTAACTGCTCAATGGTCTTAAGAGCTGAATTTGATATTTGTTCCTCTTCGCTGCTTGATTAAAAGCCAATATAATTTAACTACTACATTCACTGCTGTCCTGGTGTGCTCTTCAATCTCCTTCATTAAAAAAAATACAACATGGTGTTAGAAGTGGTTGATTGTTGATGCATTTATGTTACAGACCAAATGAGATCCCCAACAAGAAAGAATTTACAGTAAAACTGTTCTTGTTTGCATATACTTATGAAAGCTATCCAGAGACTTATCAAGCTAAACTGCTGATGCTAGTTTGCTAACCAGTTCAGGCTGATGGAGGTCGACTTCTTGGGCCACAGAGTCAACCGACATGGTGCAGTTCCCCTACTGGACAAGGTCCAGGCCATCCGCCAGTTCCCAAAGCCCAGCACGGTCAAGGGCCTGCAGGAGTTCATAGGGATGGTCAACTTTTATCATCGGTTCATGCTGGTGGCAGCTCGCGTCATGAGACCCTTGTTCTGCCTCATGGCCGGCAAGGCCAAAGAAGTGGCATGGGACGCGGAGTCCACGGAGGCGATCAAGCAGACCGAGGAGGCGCTGGTGAAGGTGGCCCTCCTAGTGCACCCGAGCGTCAATGTACCACGACACTCACAGTGGACTCCTCCGACACGGCAGTAGGCAGAGTCCTGGAGCAGCTCGTCGAGGACCAGTGGCGACCACTCGCTTTCTTCAGCCGGCACCTACGGCCACCAGAGGTGAAGTACAGCGCCTTCGACAGAGAGTTGCTAGCACTCTACCTGGCTGTCCGGCATTTCCGGTACTTCCTCGAGGGAAGAGAGTTCACCGTGTATACGGACCACAAGACCCGCACCTTCACACTGGCCAAGGTATCGGACCCATGGTCGGCTCGGCAGCAGAGGCACCTGTCCTTTATTTCAGAATTCACCACGGACGTCCGCCACATCGCAGGGAAGAACAACATCACTGCCGACACACTGTCTCGCCCCTGCCTCCACTCAGTAGGCATATCGTCCTCAGGAATAGACTACGCAGCACTGGCGGAAGCACAATGATCGGACACCGAGATCCCGGCTTACCACACCGCTGTTTTGGGGCTCCAGTTGGAGGATGTCTGGCAGTGGATCGACTCCTGTGCGACGTGTCTACCGACAAACACCGACCCGTGGTTCCAGCGGCGTGGAGGCGTCGGGTGTTCGACACGCTGCACGACCTGGCCCACCCGTCCATCCGGGTGTCCATCAAGCTGGTAGCGAACAGATTCGTCTGGCACAGTTTGTGCAAACAGGTCAGACACTGGGCCAGGACCTGCGTACACTGCCAGACTGCCAAAGTCCCACGACACGTGAAGGCTCCCCTCCAGTAGTTCCAGCCGATGCACAGGAGGTTCCAACACATCCATGAGGCCGTCATCGGTCCCCTGCTAGTCTCCCAGGGTGCCAGGTTTATCTTTACCATGGTAGACAGGTTCACCAGATGGCTGGAAGCCATACCACCCACAGACACGTCCACTGAGTCCTGTGACAGGACGCTCATTGCAAACTGGATCGCCAGGTTCAGCCACCCAATGGACATCACCTCCGACAGAGAGGCACAGTTCACGTCTGGTTTGTGGACAGCACTGGCGCAGCTCCTGGACACCCAGCTGCATCACACCACAGTGTACCATCCCCAGTTCCACGGTTTGGTAGAGCGATTCCACCAGCAGCTCAGGTCGGCCCTGATGGTGCGCCTCAGGGGCCCCAACTGGACAGATGGACGTTTCGTGGGGGGTGGGGGGGGGGTTGTGTGGCAGCCCACACACATGGGACTCGAACCGCCATTGGGAGCCGCGGGCATACATGCGGTAGCGCATTTGGAACTACCCATTCGGGGCGGACCTTCCGGGGACAGTCTCGACATCATGTCTGCCCCGCGGGTCACAGAGGCCCATGGGAGGGGAGATTTAAACACGCGATTTTGCATCAGTAATGGCATTCTGAGTTCAGCTCTCTCTGTCTCTGTGTGTTTCTTTAGTAGTGCATAGCGCGTGACTACAGGTACAAAGTGCATTCAGAAAGACTACAGGGAGGGGGAGACAGTAGAACTCAGCTCAAATAAAACAGACAAGTGAAACAACAAGTAGGTAAAATGTCCAGCTGCAGGAGATGTGGCAAATCTTCATTCCACATCAGAGAGGTCCATCCAGCAAAAGAAGTGAAATGCCACCAATGCAATAGAGTTGGCCATTGTAAAAATCGTGTCACTCAAAAACAGATCTTCAGGACTTCAAAGCTGACCAAGAGAGAGCTTGTCTTTGTCTTTGTTTCAGACAAAGAGAGAGCTTTCCTTGGGGCTCTAGATTCAAATAGACAAGGCTAGTGTACGATGGTTCAGTTGCAAAATGAGGCAGTGACATTTAAAAATGGACACTGTAGCAGATGTCACAGCCATTCCCAAATGCCTGTCCATAAAACTACTCAAGGACCCAGGGAAACATAAGCCTCCTACTACCATTCATGAAAAGAAGATGTCTATGCTGTTCGGAATCTCTTCCCACCTCTACTGGGACGACATATCATTGAGAAGCTGAACATCATTGCAAGTGTGGATTCAGTAAAGCATGTTCAGCGGCAGAAGTAGTACAAGAGTTGTTCACAGGCCTGGGGGTACTAAATAAAGAGTACCTTATTCAACCAAGGTCAGGAGTGATGCACTACTCTCTGACCACAATGTGGCGTATTCCAATCTCATTGATGAACAAAGTCAAAGCTGAATTTGAGAGAATGGAGGCACTTGACGCCATAACTAGAGTGAATAGACCTACTGATCACACTGTGTTGATCTAGCAAGATTGAATAATGCAGTGAGGAGGAAGAAGTTTGTTCTCCTCTCTGTTGAGCACACATTGGGTATGTTGGGTGGAGCAAAGTTCCTCATCAAAGCAGATGCAATCTCAGGGCTCTGGCAGATTGTTTAGCTTCTGAGTCACAGAGACTCACAACCTTTATTACACCATATGGATGCTATGCCTTCAAGAGACTCCCTTTTGGCAACTTTATCAACCCCTGAACTCTTCCAGGTGAGGGTGAACCAAATTATGGAGGGACTAAGATAAGTAGTGCCATATGGATAGTCTTCAGATGTCCAAGTGAGGAACATGACAAAAGAGCGGAAGCTTCCTTTGATAAACTGTAACAGGCTCGAATCACCCTGAACAAAAAAATGTGAATTTGTAAAGTTGGGGGTGAAAATGTTAAGCCAACAACTGTCCTCAGAGTGAGTGCAAACAGATTTAGACAAACTGGCAAGAGTTTGGAATATGGCACAATCTACGAACGGATCTGAGATCCACAGTTTACTGGGCATGGTAAAGCAGCTGGGAAACCTCATTCCAGACGTGACAGAGAAAACAAAGCCACTATGTGATCTCTTCTCTCAGAGAAACATTTGGACCTGGAACGCACTTCAGGAGAAGTCACTTTCTGTCAATAATGGTATCCTTTGACCCAAACAAAGCAGCCACGGTCTGAGCTGATGCCTCTTTCTCTGGCCTTGGTGAAGTGCACATGCAAGACTGCAGTGGTGTATGGAAACTGGTGGCATATGCGTTGAGGGCGTTGACTCCTACCCCACTACACCAAATCGAAAAGGAGATGCTGGCTTTCACCTGAGCTTGTGAAAGCTTCAGCTGCTGCTTGGTAGGCACTAAGTTCCTACTTGAAACAGACCACAAGCCACTTGTCAGTGTCCTCAGGTCTAAAGCTCAGGTGACTTACCTCCATGTCTGCAAAGGTTCAGAATGAGGCTGATATGATACTTTTATGACATTGAACATGTCCCCGGCAAATCTTTCACAACACCAGCCATTCTGTTAAGGATGGCAAGCAAAAGTGAGTGAACAGGAACTGACTCTGCCCTCGTGGAAGATCCCAACATCTACTTAGCTCAGGTATGTGAAAGCTTTCCTGCAGTATTAGGGAATATTCATACTGAGTTGAAAAAAGACCAAATCTGCAGCAAGGTCATGCAATACTCTGAGCATAGATGGCCAGCTGTTCCAAAAGGAGCTCATGAACTCAGATGTACTGACTTGAAAGAGACACACTCATCGTTCTTGATGGTTCGCATCCACAATATCCTGAAAAGGGAGGGCGAGTAGCCAGAAGTCGTGGTACATATTGGTACCAATGACATACATAGAAAAAGGGAGGAGATCCTGAAAACAGAATACAGGAAGTTATGAAGGAAGCTAAGAAGCAGGACCTTAAGGGTAGTAATCTCAGGATTGCTGACCATGTCATGTGACAGTGAGGAGAGGAATAGAATGAGGTGGCAGATAAATGCATGACTGAAGAATTGGAGCAGGGGGGGCAGGGATTCAAATTTCTGGATAATTGGAACCTCTTCTGGGGCAGGTGTGGCCTGTACAAAAGGGATAGGTTGCACTTGAATCCAAGGGGGACCAATATTCTTGCAAGCAGATTTACTAGAGCTGCTGGAAGTGGTTTAAAATAATATGGCCGGAGGATGGAAACCAGTATGATAGAGCTGAGGATGAGCCAGCAGGCTTACAAGTAGATGATGGATGTAACATGAATGCAAGGAAAGACAAGCCAATGATTGGGTACAAATGCAGACAAAGCAAAGAAATTGTACCACAGAGGCAAAATTCAAAAGGGTGAAGAATACAGGACTGAAGGGGCTTATTTAAATGTGTTTAGCATTCTGAATAAGGTGGATGAACTCATGACACAATCGCAGATTGGTCAGTACGACGTTGTGGACATCACTGAGTCATGGCTGAAAGAAGGCCATCGTTGGGAGATTAACATCAAAGGATATACTTTGGATTGAAAGGACAGGCAGGAAGGCATGGGCAGTGGTGTGGCTCTGTCGTAGGGGATGGATCTATATCTTTAGAAGGAGTTGACAAAGGGTCAGAAAATGTTGAGTCTTTGTGGGTGGATTTAAGAAACTGCAAGGTTAAAGAAACCATTATGGGAGTCATATATAGGCCTCCAAATAGTAGCCAAGATCAGGGGTTGAGGTTGCAAAGTGAGCTGGAAAAGGCATGTAATAAGGGTAATGTCACAATTGTAATGGGGGACATCAATATGTAAGGGGATTTAGAAAATCAGGGTGGTGTCAAATCGCAAGAAAAGAAATTTGTTGAATATCCCCAGGATGTCTTTTTAGAGCTGATTGTGCTTGAGCCTTATTGGGAAAGGATATCTTTAATTGGGTGTTGTGTAATAATCCAGAAAACTTAATGTAAAGGAACCCTCAGGAGGCAGTGATCATCATATGATTGGATTCATCCTGCAGTTTGAGAGGGAGAAGTATAAGTCACATGTATCAGTATTGCAAAGGAATAAAGGGAATTACAGAGGCATGAGAGAGGAACTTGCCCAGGTGAATTGGTGGGGGTGTGGCCACCCATTTCCTGGCACATCCGAACCGGCTCACAATTAGCCAGTGTTCCGGCTAAGGGAGATAGCCTACGGGGGTTTGCGAGCACAGAGCTTTGGAGCCTCTGCGCCACGGGGGGCAGGTTGAGGGAGGCTTATAAGCAAGGCAGGGTATTTCGAATAAAGTTTTTCTTCGACTGTAGTTACCGACCGTGTCATAATTTTAGTGCTGCGTGTAGCACACCGCTACAATTGGTGACCCCGACGGTTCAAACTATTTTTGGACCAGAAATGACCGACGCCGCCTTTGATCATGTGGTTTCGTTGAAACTGCCGGGTTTCTGGACACAGCGACCGAACCTATGGTTCCAGCAAGCCGAAGCCCAATTCCACGTTCGCCGGATCACCTCAGAAGACACCCGCTACTACTACGTGGTGAGCTCCCTCGACCAGGAAACAGCGGCCCAGGTCGCGGAGTTTGTACAGTCGCCCCCGGCAGACGGCAAGTACACGGAATTCAAAGCCCTGCTCCTCAGGACTTTCGGACTCTCACGGCACGAGCGGGCTGCCTGTTTACTGCACCTGGATGGCTTGGGAGACAGACCTCCATCGGCTTTAATGAATGAGATGTTGTCTCTGGCAGACGGACACACACCCTGCCTCATGTTTGAGCAGGCATTCCTGGAGTAGCTGCCCGAGGACATACGCCTGCTGCTGTCCGACGCGGATTTCAGCGACCCCCGGAAGGTGGCAGCCCGGGCGGATTTGCTATGGAACGCCAAAAAGGTGAGTGGGCCGTCCATCGCACAGATCACCCAGCCCTGCTCCCAGCAGCAAACCAGTCCAGGCCCGGCCGCAGAGCCCGCTAACCCCAGAGGCAGGGGTGGGGGGCCCAACGAACACTGGTGCTTCTACCACCAGCGGTGGGGCGCAGAAGCCCGCCATTGTCGCCCGCCCTGTAAGTTCCTGGGAAACGCCAGGGCCAGCCGCCGCTGTTGGCTACGGCGGCTGGCCATCGGGATAGCCTCCTGTATGTGTGGGACAGAAGGTCGGGATGCCGGTTTTTGGTCGACACCGGTGCCGAGATCAGCGTTTTACCTCCGACGAGTTACAACACCCGCAGCAGGGCACCGGGTCCCCCCCCTGAGAGCCATGAATGGCAGCACAGTAAGGACCTATGGCACCCGTCAGGTGCAGCTACAGTTCGGCTCCAGCCAGTTCACGTGGGACTTCACACTGGCTGCTGTAGCCCAACCGCTTCTGGGTGCAGATTTTTTGCGGGCTCACAGCCTACTGGTCGACCTGCCCAGGAAGCGACTGGTACACGCCGAGACCTTTCAGACGTTCTCCCTGGGTGCAGCCCAGTTGCCAGCCCCTCACCTCGGCTCCATCACGCTGTCCGACAACGACTTCACCAGGGTCCTGGCGGAGTTCCCATCGGTTCTGGCACCGCAGTTCACAGCGGCCATGCCCCGACACGGCGTACAGCACCACATCCCGACCCAGGGACCACCCCTCCACGCCCGCACTCGGCGGCTTCCCCCGGACAAGCTCCGACTGGCGAAGGAGGAGTTCCAGAGGATGGAGGAATTGGGGATCATACGGCGGTACGACAGCCCATGGGCCTCCCCCCTCCACATGGTACCCAAAACGACAGGGGGCTGGAGACCGTGCGGCAACTACCGCAGGCTGAACAAGGCTACCACACCGGACCGCTACCCTGTGCCGCACATTCAGGACTTTGCAGCAAACCTGCACGGTGCACGGATCTTCTCCAAGGTAGACCTCGTCCGAGGGTACCATCAAATCCCGATGCATCCTGATGACGTCCCCAAAATGGCTCTCATCACCCCGTTTGGCCTTTTTGAGTTCCTCCGCATGCCATTTGGCCTGAAGAATGCTGCACAGACGTTCCAGCGGTTAATGGACGCGGTGGGACAGGACCTGGACTTCGCGTTCATCTATTTGGACGACATCCTCATAGCCAGCAGCAGTCGTCAGGAGCATCTGTCCCACCTCCGTCAACTCTGCGCCCGACTGAGTGAATACGGTCTTACAATCAACCCCGCCAAATGCCAGTTCGGACTCGATACCATTGACTTCCTGGGCCACAGGATTACTAAAGACGGGGCAACCCCTCTGCCCGCTAAGGTAGATGCGGTCCGCCACTTCCCCCGACCCACCACGATCAAAGGCCTTCAGGAATTCGTAGGTATGGTCAATTTCTACCACCGTTTCCTCCCTTCAGCTGCCCGGATCATGCGCCCCCTGTTCACCCTGCTGTCCGGTCCGGGCAAGGACGTTACCTGGGACGAGGAGCCTGCTGCTGCTTTCGTTCAAACGAAGGAAGCTTTGGCGAACGCCGCGGTGCTAGTACATCCCAGAATGGATGCCCCTACCGCCCTCACAGTGGACGCATCTAACACGGCAGTCGGTGGGGTACTGGAGCAACTCATCGCAGGTCGCTGGCAACCCCTGGCGTTTTTCAGCAAACACCTGTGGCCACCCGAGCTCAAGTACAGTGCTTTCGACCGGGAACTGTTGGCGCTCTACCTGGCAATCTGGCATTTCAGGTACTTCTTAGAAGGTAGGCCCTTCACCGTGTTCACGGACCACAAACCGCTTACCTTTGCGTTTACGAAAGCGTCCGACCCCTGGTCGTCCCGCTAGCAACGCCACCTGTCCTACATCTCTGAATACACGACGGGTAAGGACAAAGTCGTGGCGGATGCGCTCTCTCGCCCTACCGTTCATGCCCTTTCCCAAGGGGTAGACTTTGAGGCACTGGCAGAGGCACAGCAGGCAGATGAGGAGATTCCGAGTTACAGAACTGCAGTCTCTGGTTTGCAGCTCCAGGACCTCCCCATAGGCCCAGGTGAGAGGACCCTACCCTGTGATGTCGCCACTGGCCAGCCCCGTCCCGTCGTCCCGACACATTGGCGACGACACGTTTTCGACTCCATTCATAACTTGGCGCATCCCTCCATCCAGACAACCGTCCGGATGGTCTCCAGCAGGTTCGTTTGGCACGGACTCCGCAAGCAGGTCAGTGAATGGGCCAAAACGTGCATGCACTGCCAGACAGCCAAGGTGCAGCGGCACACCAAAGCCCCACCGCAGCAGTTCCATCCCGCCCACTGGCGTTTCGACCACTTTCATGTGGATATCATGGGCCCCCTGCCAGTGTCGCGAGGAGCGCGGCACCTCCTGACTATCGTGGACCGGTTCACAAGATGGCCGGAGGCGATCCCGCTCACCGACACCACCTCCGAATCTTGCGCCCAGGCACTGATCGCCACCTGGATATCTCGCTTTGGTGTGCCGGCCCACATTACCTCTGACAGAGGCGCCCAGTTCACCTCCCGCCTGTGGTCAGATATGGCCAGCCTTTTGGGGACTCAGCTGCACCACACTACTGCCTACCACCCACAGTCGAACGGGCTGGTGGAGCGTTTCCACCGTCACCTGAAGTCAGCTCTCATGGCCCGCCTGCGAGGAGCTAACTGGGTGGACGAGCTTCCCTGGGTCCTACTCGGCATCCACACGGTGCCCAAAGAGGATCTGCACGCCTCGTCAGCCGAGTTGGTGTACGGCGCGCCTCTGGTCATCCCCGGGGAGTTCATACCAGCCCCAAGGGGGCAAGAGGAAGAACCTGTAGCAGTCCTGGGCAGACTACGCGAGAAGCTCGGTAACCTGGCCCCCATACCCACTTCACAGCATGGGCAGAACCCGACCTGTGTACCCAAAGACCTGCAGAACTGTAAGTTTGTGTTTGTACGAAGGGGCGGGCATTGGCCACCGCTACAGCGGCCCTACGAGGGGCCGTTTACGGTGCTCCGGAACAACGGGTCCACGTTCATGCTGGATGTTGGGGGGAGAGAGGAGGTTTTCACGGTGGACCGACTCAAACCGGCCCATGTGGACCTGGCGCAACCAGTCGAGTTTCTGGCACCGCGGCGCAGAGGCCGCCCTCCCAAACAGGTTCTGGCCCAGACTGTGGACATTGGGGGGTGTATCGCCGGTTCTGGGGGGGGGGGGGTTATGTGGCGACCCATTTCCTGGCACATCCGAACCGGCTCACAATTAGCCAGCGTTCCGGCTAAGGGAGATAGCCTACGGGGGTTTGCGAGCACAGAGCTTTGGAGCCTCTGGCAGGGGGGCAGGTTGAGGGAGGCTTAAAAGCAAGGCTGGGTATTTCGAATAAAGTTTTTCTTCGACTGCAGTTACCGACTCCGTGTCGTAATTTTAGTGCTGCGTGTAGCACACTGCTACAGGGGGAGGAATACTGGTGGTGACGACGCCAGAGCAGAGATGGCTGGGAATGGTTCACAAGGCACAGGTTAGATATGTCCCACAGAAGAAGTTGTTTTCAAATGGCAGGGTAGGCAATTTGAAGCTGATTGCATAAAGGCCAAGGAAAGGGCATATAAGGTAGTAAAAGTGAGTGGGAAGTTGGATGATCCAACAAAAGGCAACAAAAAAGCTGTAAGGGAAAAAATGAAATATGAAGGCAAACTAGCCAATAATATAAAGCAAGATATAAAGTTATATAAAGAGTAAAAGGGAGGTGAGAGTTGATATTGGACCACTGGAAAATTATACTGGTGAGGTAGTAATGGGGGACAAAGAGTCTTCATTGTGGAAGACACTAGCAGTGTGCCGGAGGTCCGTGAGTGTCAGGGAGCAGGGGTGAGTGTCATTGCTATTACAAAAGAAAAAGTGCTCGGCAAACTCAAAGGTCTGAAAGTGGATGAGTTCTCTGGTCCAGATGGACTACATCCCAGAGTCCTGAGAGAGGTTGCTGAAGGGATAACAGATGCATTGGTCATGATCTTTCAAGAATTACTTGATTCTGGCATGGTCCCGGAGAACTGGAAGATTGCAAATGTCATTCCACTCTTTAAGAAGGGAGGAACACAAAAGAAAGGACATTATTGGCCAGTTAGCCTAACCCCAGTGGTTGGAAACATGTTGGAGTGTATTATTAAGAATGAGGTTTCAGGGTTCTTGGAGACTAACGATAAAATAAGTTGAGACTAGTATGGTTTCTGTGAAGGGAAATCTTGCCTGACAAATCCGTTAGAGTTCTTTGAGGAAGTAACAAGCAGGGTGGACAAAGGAGAGCCAGTGGATGTCATTTACTTGGATTTTCAAAAGGCATTTGATTAAGTGCCACACATGAGGCTGCTTAACAAAATAAAATCCTACAGGAGAGATGTTACAGGAGAGATACTGGCATGGATAGAGGAATGGCTAACAGGCAGGTGGTAGCAAGCAGGAATAAAGGGAGCCTTTTCTGGTTGGCTGCCAGTGACTAGTGGTGTTCCTCAGGGGTCTGTACTGGGACTGCTACGTTTCACATTGTCAATGATTTAGATGATGGAATGATGTCTTTGTGGCAAAGTTTGAGGATGATATGAAGATAGGTGGAGGAGTAGATTGTGCTGAGAAAGCAATGCAATTGCAGCAGGACTTAGAAAAATTGGAAGAACGGGCAAAAAACGTGGCAGATGAAATACGGTCTTAGGAAATATATGATAATGTATTTTGGTAAAAGGAACAATAGTGCAGACTATTATATAAATAGGGAGAAAATTCAACCATCAGAGCTGCAGAGGGACTTAAGAGTCTTCGTACAAGACTCCCAGAAGATTAATTTACAGGTTGAGCCTGTGGTAAAGAAGGCAAATGCAATGTTGGCATTTATTTCAAGGGGAATAGAATATAAAAACAAAGAGATAATGCTGAGGTTTTATAAGACACTAGTCAGGCCGCACTTGGAGTATTGTCAACAGTTTTGGGCCTGATATCTCAGAAAGGTTGTGTTGTCATTGGAAATAGTCCAGAGTAGATTCATGATGATTATTCCAGGAATGAAGAGGTTGTTCATATGAAGAGTGTTCAGCAGCTTTGGGCCTGTACTCACTGGAATTTAGAAGAATGTGTGGGGATCTCATTGAAACCTACTAAATATTAAAAGGACTAGATAAGGTGGATGTGGAGAGGATGCTTCCTATGGTGGGGAGTATCCAGAACTTAGGGATGACCTTTTAGAACGGAGGTAAGGAGGAACTTTTTAGCCAAAGAATAGTCAATCTGTGGAATGCTCTGCCATAGACTGTGGAGGAGGCCAAGTCTGTGGGTATATTTAAAGCAAAACTTGATAGTTTCCTGATCAGTCAGGGCATCAAAGGATATGGTGAGAAGACAGGTGTATGAAGTTGAGTGGGATCCGGGATCAGCCATAATGGAATGGTGGAGCAGATTTGATGGACTGAATGGCCTAATTCTGCTCCTGTGTCTTATGGTCTTCTGGCCGAAAGGGCTCCAGACTCATCATTCCTGCTTCTATGCCAAAATCTTCAGTCAAATCCTCTGAGGACATCAAGGCATCGAAATATGTTGCCTAAGGACAAAGCAGTACATGTGGTGGCCTGGTCTGAGCACACAGCTGGGAGATTATGTAAAACAATGTGAAGCATGCAGACAACTGCACAAAAATCATGCTGAACCGCTCTCTCCCACAGAATTCCCAGAGTTTCCATGGCAAATTGCAAACACAGACATTTTTGAGCTGAAAAGAGACAAATATCTTCTCACTGTGGATTAATATTCATGGAATGTTGAGGTGTCCAAACTGTCCTCTACACCCTCGGCAAGAGTTATACAGCACCTGAAAACTGCATTTGCTCATCATGGAATACCAAGGACACTTCTGTCAGACAATGGTCCACAATTCAGCTGCTCAGAATTCAAAGCCTTTGCTAGAGTCTTTGTGTTCAAACATCTGGCAAGCAGTCCACAGTAGTCATAGGCAAATGGAGAAGTGGAAAGGGCAGTGCAAACTGTTCAGAGTCTCCAAAAGACCCCATCAAAGCACTATAGCTTATCGCTCCACACCTTTTGCGAATGGCTGCAGTCCATCAGAGCTGTCAAAGGGTTGAAGACTGAGAACAAGCCTACCTGTTCTTCCTTCCCTTCTCCAAACTTACTTACCGGACAGACAAAGTGAGAAATTTTGAGACAACACAGCGTGAGACAATGAAGAGTAAGCATGATCTCAGACTCAGAGCAAAATCTTTGTCACCGCTCAGGAGTGGTGAAGCTCCTTCTGTGTTTCAGACCAATTCACCCAAAGAACAATAGTCTGGCAGCATGCAACATGATCATTTATGATCAGAATATCACAATGTGAAATCAAGCAGAACAGGCGTGTAATCCTATGTCATCCACAAAAGCTAGAGGAAGATTTAGAGATGCCAGATCCTTATGACAAGACCACTTACCTGAGGTGGATGCACTTGGTCGAGAATTTCCATCTGTTCCACTGCTTTCAGGAACCTATACCAGATATTGTTGCTTATCTGTCCCACCAGAGTTCAGAATTCAAATAAATTTTATTATCAAACTACATGTATGTCAACACATTCAATGCTGAGATTACTTTTCTTGTGGGTATACTTAGCAAATCTATAGAATAGTAACTATAAAAGGATCAGTGAAAGATCAACTGGAGTGCAGAAGACAAAAAACTGTGCAAATGCAAATATAAATAAGCAGCAATAAATAATGAGAACATGAATTAATAAGATAAAAGGAGTCCTTAAAGTGAGATCACTGGTTGTAAGGACACTTCAATGGATGGGCAAGTGAATATAGTTATCTCCTTTTGTTCAGGAGCCTGATGGTTGAAGGGTAAACCTGGTGGTGCGAGCCCTGAGGCTCTTATACCTTCTACATGGTGGCAAAGAGTATGGCCTGGGTTGGGGATCTCTGATGATGGATGCTGCTTTCCTACGACAGTGTTTCATTTAGATGTGGACAATGGTTGGGAGGACTTTACCTCCAATTGACTGGGCTGAATCCACTTACCTGTTGTAGGATTTTCTGTTCAAAGGCATTGGTGTTTCAATACCAGGCTGTGATGCAGCCAGGCAAGACACTCTCCCCATTACATCTATAGAGGTTTGTCAAAGTCTTAGATGTCATGCTGAATCTCCACAGACTCCTTTCTTCACAACTGTACTTTCATACTGGGTGCGGGACAGGTCCTCTGAAATGGTTAACACCCAGGAATTTAAAGTTGATAACCGTCTCCACCTCTGATCCTCCGATGAGGACTGGAGATAGACTCCAGAGCCTAATGCCTAGGGCAAGTGACTAAAGAGGCAGAATAATCCTCTCACTTTGCCAGAGTGTTCAGTTATTCCACCCTGACCTCCATTAGATTTAGTGCTTTTTTAAAAAGAGTTCTAATATTGAGGACATTTCTCAAAATAAAACTGTTCTAGTAAAAAAGGAATTGGTGAAAAAGGAGGAAAGTAAGGAGAGTGAGAGACAATTAAAAACAGAGAAAGTCAGTTAAATTTTTTTTTGTTTATGTTAGGAGCATAAGTTATGTGCTACAGGTAAAATCAACTGAATCACTCAATTTCAGTGACTATAATTTCAATGCATTTCTATCGACAAGAAGTACACACCTAGTCTTTCTTCAGAAGGAGAGGTGTTATGGTAGTTAATGGGATAATCCTGTCCCAGTCAATTAGCCACTCCCTCATAGGAGGAGTTCCCATATTGTACAAACAGTGTCATCAATAAAGTTTAGTTGAATAGCCTACAGGCTGCAGTGCTGGTGTGTGCTCTGCACCCTCCCTCATAACAAACACAACACCTAGTCCTATTTGACCTGCACCCGGACCATAGCCCTCCGTACCCTTCCATCCATGTACCTATCCAAATTTCTCTTAAATGTTGAAATTGAACTCACATCCAACACTTCCGCTGACAACACTCTGAACCTTAAACATTTCACCTTTCACCCTTAACCTATGACCTCTGGTTCTAGCATCTACCAACTTCAGTAAGAAAAACTGTTTGTATTTATCCTATCTATACCCCTCATAATTTTGTATAGTTCTATCAAATCTCCCCTCATTTTTCTATCTTCTAGAGAATAACACCCTAATCTGTTCAACCTTTCCCTACAACTCAGGCCCTCTAGTCTCAGCAACATCCTTGTAAATTTTCTCTGCACTCTTTCAATCTTATTTACATCTTTCCTGAACAAAACTGGACAAAATACACCAAATTAGGCCTCACCAATATCTTATATAACTTCAACCTAACACCCCAACTCCTGTACTCACTACATTGGTTGGCCTGTATTGTGCTGTAGGTTTTCTATGTTTCTATGTTTACATTGATTTATGAAGGCCAAAGTGCAAAATGCTTATTTTATGTCCCTATCTTCCTGTGATGGAACTTTCAAGTAGTTATGGATTTGTATCCCCAGATCCCTCTGTTCTACCACACTCCTCAGTGCTCAACTGCTCACCATGTAAGATCTACCCTGGTTGGTCCTCTCAAAGTGCAACAGCTCACTCTTTTTTCTTTGTAATTCAAATTTTATTATTATTTATTCTTATTTTCCAAAGCAGCACAGCATATCATAGAGCAGATACAGTACAGCATATTTACACAGCCATCCCATGACAGGAAAACATAAAACTAAGAAACAGAAAAAAGCTTCTAATTTAAGACAAGCTCACTCTTATCTTCATTAAATTCCATTAAATTCATTAATTTCCATCTGCCATTTTCAGCCCATTTCACCAGCCTGTCCATATCCCACTGTAAGCTTTGATAGTCTTTCTTGCTGTCCACTACATCCCCAATCTTTATGTCATCGCAAATTTACTAATCCTACATTATCATCCAGTTCATTGACGTAGATGACAAACAACTTTGGATCTAGCACTGATCCCTGTGGCACACAGCTATTGACAGGCCTCCTGAGAAGCAGCCATCTACTATCGCTTTTTGGCTTTTTCTGTGAAGACAATGTCTAATTCAATTACTACCTCATTTTGAATGCCAAGCGACTGAATATTCTTGACCAACCTCCCACGTAGGACCTTCTCAAAGACCATGCTAATGTCCATGTAGATGGCATTTACTGCCTTGTCTTTATCAACTTTCCTGGTAACTTTCTCAAAAAACTCTTCAAGATTGGTTCGACATGACCTACCATGCACAAAGCCATGTTGATTATCCCTAACCAGACAATCCAATTTGTCTATCCAAATATTTATATATTTGCTCCCTAAGAAGACGTTCCAATAACTTTCCTACTACCAATGTCAGGCTCACCAGATTATAATTTCCTGATTCATTCTTAGACTCTTCCTTAAATAATAGAACAACATTAACTATCCTTCTATCCTCCAGCATCTTACATATAGCTAAGGATGTTTTAAGTATCTCTGCTAGGACCCCTGCAATTTCTGCACTTGCCTCCCACTAGGTCTGAAGGAACATCTTGTCAGTCCCTGGGAATTTATCTAACCTAATTTGTCGCAAGGCAGCAAACACCTCCTCCCCGTAAACTGTTCACTGTCTCCTGAGTAAATACAGATGCAAAAAATCAACTTCAGACCTCCTCCGCCTCTTTCAGCTCCATGCATAGATTACCATAGATCTTCCAAAAGACAAATTTTGTCCCTTACAAACCTTTTGCTCTTAACATATCTGTAGAAACCTTTATGAATTTCCTTCATCTTGTCTGCTAGAGCAAACTCATGTCTTCTTTTAGCCTTCCTGATTCCTTCTTAAGGGTCCCCTTGCTTTCCTTATACACCTCAAGTACCTCATTTGTTCCTGACTGCATGTAGCTGTTATGCACATCCTTCTTTTTCTTAACTGGGGCCAAAATATCACTTGAAAACCAAGCTTCCTTAAACCTGTTACTCTTGCATTTTATTTTGACATGAACATATAAACTCTGTACTCCGAAAATTTCACTTTTGAAGGCCTCCCACTTACCGAGAACACCTTTACGAGAAAACAGCCTGTCCCAATCCACACTTGTCAGATCCTTTCTGATATCATCAAAATTAGCCTTTTTCTGATTAAGAGTCTTAACCTAAGGACCAGGCCTATCTTTTTCCATGATTACCTTGAAACTAATGGCACTATGATCATTAGATGCAAAGTGTTCCCTACACAAACTCCTGTCACCTGTCTTGTCTCATTCCCAATAGAAGATCTAGTACTGCGCTCTCTGTAGATGGGACTTCTATGTACTTATTTAGAAAACTTTCCTGAACACACTTGACAAACTCTTTCAGATCCAGCCATTTTATAGTAGGGGAGTTCCAGCCAATATGTGGAAAGTTACAATCACCTTATGTTTCTTAAAACAGTCTGCGATATTTCTATATATTTGTGCCTCCAAATCCAGCAGACTGTTGGATCCCATTAAAACAATTCCATAATTCCATACAGCACATGCAATCCTTCCTGCTAGGATATTAGTCCCCCTTCTGTACAGGTTCCACCTTCTCTGGAAGAGAGCCCCATGACCCAGAAATATGAACCATTCCCCCCTGCACCACCTCATTAACCTCATGTCAAACGGTATGATCTTCCTACTTCTGGCCTCAGAAGAATATAGCA